>NC_137169.1:124374924-125035758 GCF_951394435.1 Stenella coeruleoalba
AATGGATAAACCTCAAACACATGTTCAGTTGAAGAAACCAAACATAAAACAGTACACACAATATAATCCATTTTAAGAACAGTCAAGACTAATGCAGAATGATAGAAATCCTAACTATGATTCCCTGGGGAAGGGAGGTTCGAGAGGAACTTCCAAGGATGATGAAAATGTCCTGTTTCTTGATCTGGGTGATGGGCACGTGGTTGTATACACTCTCAAAACCCATCAATTACAGACTTAATATCTATGCATTTTTACTACAAGTAAAATATACCTCAATTTTTAAAAATGAGAAAGTGAGGACAGTTCATCTATCATTTTTAGATAGGATGGCCAGGAAATGCTTCACTACAAAGGTGACATTTGAATAAAGACTCTGCGGAAGTCTAAAGAAAAAAAAAAAGCCAGCCATGGGGATATCTGACGTAAGAGGATTCCAGGCAGAAGGAACAAGAGATGCAAGGCCTTTTAGGGAGAGCAGCAACTGGGGTTCCCGAGAAACAGGGAGGCCAGGGTGGCTGCAGTGGCAGCCAGTGTGACAGAACAAGGGGGAGACAAGTTCCGAGGGATAACAGGGGATGAGCTCACACAGTGCCCGGTGGGTCACAGTAAGGCCTCGTTAAATACCGTGGTCTTCGTCTTAGGACTGATGGAACTTCACCAAGTGCCTCCTAAGAATCAGGCACTGAGTTCAGATAGCGTAACACAAAGCTTAGGTAAGTAGCAAAACCAGGATTACAACCCAGGTATATCCGATTCCAAAGCTCATAATCTTAATCATTTTGTGTACTAATGGTGTACTAATGAATTGTTTTTTCTTTTATATAATTTCATTTTAATGTTATGTTGCTTAGCAGTAAATATACAGATGAATAAGTCAAATGGGAAACCAATACTTAAAAGAACTCTTAGATTCATTTTCTTGGAATGTGAATAATTATCCCATGATGTTTCTATTATATTGAAGTTTTTTAAAGAGAAATACAACCATATGGTATCATCCTTCTTCAAAAGTTCAAAAGGAGTTAGAGAACATTCTGCTTTTTCTTGAAGTTATCTTGCAAACAACCACATTTTCAGAGACAGAGAAGAATATCAGGCAGAAATCTGACTTGTTTTATAAATAAAACATTTCATCATATTTTATTTCTGTTCCGTGCTTACGGTACTCTTTCAGCTGCTTTCCAGGCCTCAGATTGCTCATTTGTAAAAATGACAAAGGTGGATAAGATGTTGTCCTCTAAGGTTCTTTCTGCTATGGTGTCCTGAAACTTGATAATCCTATAACAAAACAATATATATGGCCAGTCCTGCAACTCTGCATTAAAGTGCCCCTCTAACAAGTCTTTTCCCCTAGTGGTAGCCCCCAGAGCTGAAGCCATTACTGACTCTTACCCCTGAGCCAGTGAGGCCAAAGGGAGCTGCAGAGCTAGGAAATCCACAGAAGAGACAGCAAAATGATTAATGATTCGGAAACTGATCTTAAATAAAGGGATGGGTATTAGATCAGAATAAAGAAGACTGGATCAGAGAAGGCTGATTATCTAAAAATATACAAAGGCAAATTGTAGATAATGATCAACACTCTCTCTGCACTTTTCCTATGAACAGGGTAATAGGAAATGGAGTCAACGCTTAACAGGAGCAATATGGACTAGACTGTGTGTTTAAACCTGTGAGTTTCCCAATCCCTGAGGGCAGGGACTATGCCATCTTTGTATCCCAGCATCTACTATAGGATCTGGCATCTAAGAAGTACTCAATAAATACTTGGCCAAAAAAAACCCCAAAAAAACTTAATAAAGGATCATTTAAATTTTTAAAGATCCAAACCACAGAAGTGCGTTATGGAGACAGAACGGGAAATTTCTCTTCTTTTGATATTTTAAAGAAAAAAGAAAAAGAAGATACAGTAATAGCCTTCGTAACAATAATGTAGATACTGACTTATGCTTCAAAGTTATTTCCCATTCAAAACCCTTGAGCCTTGGTGATCCTGTCGGGGACGGGCGTTAGCAAAGAAAGAGCTTAAGCAAGGCACACAGCGTCTCCTTGCACCTGACAACTGGTGCCAACCATGACCATGAGTCCATGCCTGCCACAAATACCCACTGAGCACTGAGAGTCCCAGCAGGAAGACTCTCCTGACGCCAGTCCTGTGCCCAGCGCGGCAGTCGGGAGACGCGAATGGATGGGCCTTTTCACCTGGCCCCTGTGCTGCGGGAGCTCTCCAGCAGGGAAGAAGGCTCTCAGCAGATGAACAGCAGCTTGGTGACCCTTCAGAACCATTTCCATCACCCCTGGTGATTTACAGTGAGATGAGTCATTCTTCTGACCTCATTTTCCATGCTATTTACCGTCAAGAGGGGACAATCTAAACATGCCTCAATACGAGAGGCATGATCACAAAACTGTGAAGCTGCATCCAAAGGACCCAAACATAATGTGTTTGGCACTTTAGAGCCACATCTCATAGCTAGGCCAGCCGACTTTTAAAATGAATGAATGAAAGAATAAAAATAACTAACTAAAAAAAGACACCTGGAAAAATGCTGCAGAGAAGCAGAAAGAGAGTAAACCTGCTTCCCATGAAATGCCCCATATAAATAAAACACAGTCTGTAAAACAATACACCCTGCTGTGAAATTCCCATTCAACTAGAAGGGCAGACCTCTCCTTGCCGACCAACCCAGTCTCCATTTGAATGTTCCAAATGTCACTTCCATTTTCAAAGATGAGCGCATCATCTGCCCACAGCTGACTGATACACCCAGAATGGACACTCCTCTCTTCCCGCCTCCCCCGTTATAAGGCAGGGCCCTGGGAAGGAAGTCTCTCTTCTCCCCGTACAGCCAATTTACTCTACTTTTTAGTTTTCTTTGGATCCTTTCCTTCGAAGTTTTCTTTTATGATAAAGCTCAAGGGCTGGTGGTGACATTGGGGGGCAAGAAACCACAGTACTGAACCAGAACTTTGAACAGTATATCAAAATAGGGGGAACTTCAGCTAAGAGTTAATGAAACAGATTTGAAAAGGCGATAAAGTTTACCCCATGGTCATCGTCACTGACAAAGCTTTACACACGAAGGCACTGATCTATATTTGCCGAGCCCCACGTCAAGCCGTGCAACAGTCAATACACTACACTGACCTGTATGAGCCACTTTATTCACAAGGTTCACAATTTACACGCTTTGAACCGATATTTGGTATCCCGAGTAGAAGGTCAACACAGGGAGATGTGATGATGATTAGAAGAATGTATTGATTAATAGAATTCAGGTCTAGTCAAGGCTGGCTTGAAACTTCAAAATTCTGTTTAGGCCACCAATGGCCACTAAACCACAAAGAGATAACTTGATATTAGGTACCTCCTGACAGAAGTATATACCACCACCTATGATGTACTCTTGCCAAAAAATTCAAATCTGAATCAGATCAAATCTCTGGATCTTATCATCAGTTTATAGAAAATACAGGAGACAAAGGAACATGTTAACATTATAAGCATGCAGTCAGCAGAATCAAGATTGTGGGAAACTCTACAGTACAAATAATTCAGTTTTTCAACAAATAAAATGCAGAGGAAAAAAAACGAGGAGGAAACTATAGATTAAGAGAGTCTTAAGGTACCTATGAACCAATGCAGACCTTATTTGAATAAACCAACAGTAAAAAAAAAAAAATTCATGAACCACCAGGGAAATTTAAACACTACTGAATACCAGGTGTGTTAATGAAATTGTAATTGTTTTTATTTAAATTCCTATCTCTTACAAATACATATTTACAAATAAAATTATGTGATAATTAGGATTGGCTGTAAAATAATCCAGTATATTGGGGATGGGGAGCGAAGGATCTAAAAATGAAACAAGACTGGGAATGAGTTGACAACTTTTGAGAATTCATTATACTATTCTATTTTTGTATTTTGAAATATTCCATAATTTAAAAGTTTAAAAACGAAAAGAAAGTAGGTCACTAGACCAAAAATTCATATGTAAAAGCTAGGTTTTTCCAGATATATCACGGATATTCAGAGCGTGGCACTGTAAAATATTTTCCGAAAATTGCATTAGAACATGATTCCAACAGATTGCCACAGTATTATGATGTTTAAGTATACTAAGAACTAAATCTTTTCTAAATTCTTACATAAACCCATTCCATAAGTACAATGTAGTACAACACTGCATCAGAAACTACATACAGATCAATTTTCAATATTGAAAACTAAGGCTTCAGTTTTCCAATTAACTTGACTTACGAAACAAATACACACTCTGCGTGCCTGATAAAACTTCAAGCCCCCCAAATTTACTCAAACTGGTTACAATCTAAAATCTAAGAAACATTTTTAAATTATACTTCAAAAGCAGAAAAAGAAATAAATTCAAAGCCAGAAAGAGTCAACAATTTGAGCGAGCTTTGTTTAGTAACCCAAATGTGTTTTCAATTCTTTGCCTTATACAAAACTCTGGGTCGAGATCGTTTATCTGGATTTATTGAACCACTAAAGATTAATTAAAGATCTCAAACTTCCCTCTTCCACCATCTTTAGGAAAACAGGATCATTTTCATCCTCAAGTACAGATGAAAACAGTTGCAAATGCTGATGAATGTAATACTCCCCTCCAACCTCCAAAAGCCAGAATGCTAAAATAGAAAATCACTACATGGAACTTCCCTGGTGGTGCAGTGGTTGGGAATCCACCTGCCAATGCAGGGGACACAAGGTTCGAGCCCTGGTCCAGGAAGATCCCACATGCAGCCGAGCAACTAAGCCCCGTGTGCCACAACTACTGAGCCCATGTGCCACAACTACTGAAGCCCGCGCCTAGAGCCCATGCTCTGCAACAAGAGAAGCCACGGCAATGAGAAGCCCGCACACCGCAAGGAAGAGTACCCCTCGCTCACCCCAACTAGAGAAAGCCCGTGTGCAGCAACGAAGACCCAATGCAGCCAAAAATGAAAGAAAGAAAGAGAAAGAAAGAAAGAAAGAAAGAGAAAGGAAGGAAGAAAGGAAATCACTACATTGCCAATTTCCTATTATAAATGATAACAGTAACAAGGTATTCTGGAGAGCATTCCCCAAATTCTATTTAGATTCTAAGATGTATCAATTGCTATGTAACAAGCAGCACAGAGTCCGGCACATCTATTCATTCAGTAAATGAATGTGAAAGAATAAACAGCAGGTGAAACAGTTTGCTGGCACTAACCTCCCTGTCACGGCTCCACTAAGGCTGCCTTCCAGTGACAGTGCTAATGAGTGGGAAATGGGCCAAAGCAGAACTGGGAAATAAAATAACCTAAACTAGCTAGTCAGCCCTTCAGTAACAGGAATGCAACCTTCCTGCCTCTAGTGCCAGGTTTAATAACCTAAAATATTCGTAACTCATAAATTATGAAACCTCTTGAACTAACCGGAAACCAGCCTTTTAGGAGTCTTCTCATATACTTTGGGCCCTAATTTACAGCTGTAATCACACTGATGGTAGATCTTTTTTTTTTCCCCTTCCAAAAGTCAACAGAAAGACTAACAAGTTATCCCTAATAGTAAAAATGTCATATAATCTCCATGAATAGTCCTCAAAACACCTTCCCACTGAAACTGCTCTTTCAAAAATTATAAACGACCAAATCTAAGTTTTTTTCAGGCCTCTTCCTCCATTTCCTTTTACATTATTGACCATTCATTCCTAAAACTCCTCAGTATCACTGTGCTTTCTCGGTTCTCCTTTGCATTAGTTTCCTCTTGCTGCTGCAACAAATGATCATAAACTCAGTGCCTTAAAAGTACATGTATTCACCGTCTCACAGATCTGGAGGTCAGAAGTCTAAAGTCAGTCTCACCGGAGGGGCCAGCTCCTTCTGGAGGCTCTGAGGGAGGACTCTGTCCCCGCGCCCTTTTCAGCTGCGCGAGGCTGCCCGCCCGCCTTGTCTCTTGGCCCTTTCCTCAACGGCTCCAGCCTCATTTCTGCCATCACATCTCCTACTACTGACCGTTCTGCCTCCTTTCACAAAGACCCTTCAGATGACATTGGGCTCATCTGGATAATCCAGGCAAATCTTCCCAGCGCGAGATCCTAAATTTAGTTACATTTGCAAAGGCCCTGTTACCAGGTAAGGTAAGAGCCACAGGTCCTGAGGATTAGGTCCTGACGGGCATCACTCCACCTACCACCTACCCTACAGCTCTAACCGGAACTTCTGCCTCCTCTGCTGCCACCGCATTGTGCTTTTTGCTCTCCTCTTTCATATTTTACCCCATCCTCTTCACACTCATCCCTTCAACTCTCACCTTTATGCTAATATCCAAGTCTCTCATTTTAAATGTGAGAGAACCGGAGCCTAGATGGGAGGTGATGACGGGCCTTGAATCACACAGATGTCGACAGGATATTTCTATGTGGATGTCTTCAGAGCAGCTCAGTCCAATGCGGGACTGAATCCTATTCCTGTCTGAATAACACAAGTCTCTCAGACTCAGGCTAGAACTGTATTACTTTTCTCTTCTCTATTCTCTTCTCTTCTCTTCTCTATTCTCTTCTCTATTCTCTTCTCTATTCTCTCAGCTGGTTCCTTCATCTCTGTCCCTCCATCCATTCTGAAATCCAATTACAGCTTCCTATTCCTAAAACACTGCTATGGTTGGGTTACCTCTCCTGCTCAAACCCACCGTTCTCTACTAAGGATTGCATCCCCCCCATCCCCACCCCTCCCGACACGTCCATCGGGACTCCCCTGCGCCCTCTGCCTACACACCACACCCATTCCTGCCTCTCACCCTGAACTGCCTTCCTCTGTCCCTCCACTTAGGAGTGAATCATAGAATGTACCCCTCTAAAAGGAATTGTTTTTTTATTTATCTATCTCCAAACCAGACTGAGTTCCTTGACGGCAGAAACTGTGCCTATCAGCAAACATATACAGTAGTTCCCCCTCCTTAGCCCTGGTTTCACTTTCCTCAGTCACCTGTCGTCAGAAAATACCAAATGGAAAATTCCAGAAATAAGCAATCCCTAAGTTTTAAATTGACTGCCGTTCAGAATAGCTGATGAACTCTCCCGTCCACCCGCTCCGCCCCACCCTGTCCAGAACACCCAGTCTGCATACACTGCCCACCCGTCAGTAAGGAAATAACAGTACCATGGACCCTTGAACAGCAGGGGTTTGAACTGTGCAGGTCCACTTATAGGCAGATGTTTTCAATAAACATGTACTACAGCACTGGACGATACCCAGGTGGTTGGATCCACAGATGTGGAGCCCTGGCAATGCAGGACCGGCTGTAAAGACACACACAGGCTTTCTCTCGCAGGGGCAGCACTCCAACCCACCCGGGGTACGTACATACAGGGTTCCACACTGCACGCGGTTCCAGGTGTCCACTGGGGATCTGAGCTTAAATAAATTCCAGCTCTGCAATTCATTACCTGTGTGACCCTGGACAGTGTCTCAGTTTCCCCATCTCTGTAAAATCCAGACAATGATAAAGTACATATCTCGTGAGTTCTTCTGAGTATTACTGACAAGTTAAC
Source organism: Stenella coeruleoalba (assembly GCF_951394435.1). NCBI lineage: Eukaryota > Metazoa > Chordata > Mammalia > Artiodactyla > Delphinidae > Stenella > Stenella coeruleoalba. The sequence continues at coordinate 124,382,472 of NC_137169.1, forward strand.
ATATCAGAAGAACACAGAACAGTCCCTGGCTCAGAGTAAATAGCATCATAAATAGTGGGAGCTATGATCAGTACTTTTACCACCTACTGCTGCTGCCACTACGACTACTACTAGTATTATAACTGTCATTGGAAATGACTCACCACTACATGACTATTAATATGGCTTAAAAAAAATAACACAAAGTACTGGTAAGGACGGGAAGCAACCAGAACTCAGACACTGCTGTTTGGAAGCAAAATGGTGGGGCCACTTTGGGAAACAGCTTGGCAGCTTCCTTTAAAGTTAAACGTTCATTACCACGTGATGCAGTTGCCCCACTCCTAGGAATATAACCAAGAGAAATGAAAAATTATGTTCACACAAAAATGTGTATGCAAATGTTTATGGTGGCTTTATTCATTATTACCAGAAACTGTAAATAACCTCAACGTCCTTCAACTGGTGAGCGGATAAACAAACTGTGGTCCATCCATACGTTTCGGAACATCTCTCGGCAATAAAGACCAATGCGCTACAGACACAACAACATGGTGAACCTCAACACATGACAGCAAACGAAAGCAGCCAGATTCAAAAGGCTCCATACTGTACGATCCGTCTACATGGCATCGTGGCTACAGGAACAGGAAACTGAGGAAGGGCTGCCAAGGGCTGGGGGCGGGAGGAGGAGCCGGCCGCGAGCACAGAGCAACCCTGGGCGCAACGAACGTGCTCCGTATCATGACTGTGGTGGGTACACAGCTGTGTGCACTTGTCAGAACTCTACATTTGTAAAAGGTGAATTTTACTGTATATAAAGTACACTTTAATTTAAAAATATAAAAATAAGCAGGGACTCAATTTTAATTTACCAATAAGACCTGTCCAGCCCTCTACCTTTAGCAGAACTGTGCGCCATCTACACACAAACTACAGCTTGGCTATTGGAAAATACTCAATGAGAAGATTCCAAAGCCCAAACGATAGTATATAGCTACTCTACAGGACTTTAAGAATGGGGAACAAAAATTTGGCTAAGGAACAAATACAAGTCACTTGCATCTGTACTCCCCCAACCCCCCCCCCAAAAAAAACCACCATCAAAATAAACCTAATTTCCAAATCTGGCTTTGAGTTCCATTATGGCACGGCAACTTGAGACAAATACTCATAAGGCAAGTGGCCAGGTGGCCAACATGTTCTGAAGGCCTCCTATTAACCAATGTGAAGAGGTAAACTACCAAAATGACTCAGGATGACTGTTCTAGATCCACAATAAGAAAGACGCCAACAGGTTTTCTTAATCCCAGATTACCTTGTGCCCCTAACACTAAGCAAAATTCACCAATATACAGGATAAGTCCCTTCACACATGGAACTATAAGACAAGTAAATAATGAACTTGGAATAAAAGAGAAAAGATTAAGAATACTAGTTTTATTCTAGTTATAAAATAAACAAGTCATCGGAAACAGACTCACAGACTTAGAGAATGAACTTATGGTCACCAGGGAGGAAGGGTGGGGGAAGGGATAGTTAGGGAGCTTGGGACTGACATGTACTCACTGCTATACTTAAAGTGGATAACCCACAGGGACTTACTGAATAGCACAGGGAACTCTGCTCAATATTATGTGACAAGTTAAATGGGAAAAGAATTTGAAAAAGGAGTGGATACATGTATATGTATAACTGAATCACTCTGCTGTACACCTGAAACTATCACAACATTGTTAATCAACTATTCTCCAAAACAAAATAAAAAGTTAAATAAATAAATAAATCACAGGGATGTAATGTACTGCAAGGTGATTACACTCAATAACATTGTAGTGCATATTTGAAAGTCGCCAAGAAAGTGTATCTTAAAATTTCTCATCACAAGGGAAAAAAAACTAACTTTGCATGGTGACTAGATTTATTACCGTGATCATTCCACAGTGCACACAAATATTGAAGCAAATGCTGTGCACCTGAAACTAATATAATGTTAAATGTCAATTACACCCCAATTAAAAAAAGCATACAAGTTTTATCTTATAAGTCGGCACACATACATACTATTTGGAATTGAATTGAACATGTAATCATCTTAGTGTTCTTCTGTCTCACTCTGAATATAAACTGCTCTGTCTTTCTTCCTTCCCTCATCTATCCCTACCTCCACCTCTCTTCCAGGGAAATAGATAATTTTCATTTCCCTGACGATACAGGGTCAGATTGAGGCAGCTCTAGAATGACAGAGGCTGCTAGGAGTTGAATTCCAGTCTGGGGTGACCCTGAGGGTCCAAACGTTGACTCTAAGACTGTTACAAAACCAACCTGAATTCTGAGTCAAGCACAGTATCATTCTAGTCTCCTAGGTATCCCTCCAAATGAAGACTGATCAGCCTGACCTAGTGTTAAGATACACGTGTACTGACATAGGTGCCCTCCCCACACCCGCATAAACATATGTGCCAATGTAATACACTCTGAAGGAAGAGCGGGCATCATTTTAACAAGTCCCAGAAAACCTCCTTTCCAAAGGCAAGCACTTGCCTCTCAGTACCCTGATAATTTGGTAGATACAGTTCTAAGAGCCTGTACCTGGACCTACAGTACCCAAGATCATAATGCTAAGGAAACAAGATAGGTGCTAATAATCGACCTTACAAAATAAATAAACAAATAAAAGGAAAATTTTAAAAGCACCAGCCCACACAGAATTATTAGCCCACATTTCATGCCCCGTAATATACACACATAAATAAAACGGGAATTCCTCTGTGAGCAAACATGTGCTTCCAAGGGTTACATAATCAGATTAACGCCCTTTTCATTGACGGCTCTACATACACACCAAATCTTAATTTATTTGCCCAAGTTTGGTTAGACTGCATCAGTTTCCAAGGCTTTCATCAGAGTAGGCCTAATCTTTGAGACATTTCTTATCCCAGTCTATTTCAAGCATTATTAATAGGCCCCCTGGAGCTTATCTTTGACTCAAGCACCTCGTGGCAGAAGGAAAGGCTGCCAAGAAAGAAAGGTCTCTAAGTCAAAAGGAGCATCAAGGCGCCACAACCTGAAGTGCAAAACATCTATTGTAACCTTGTGGGCGAAGAAAACTCATCCCCCCAACATCTTCTGGGAGTTTCTTCCAATGTGCCCAGGTAATAGTCCACAGCTGGTCAGGAGGCTGCGGCCAAAACAAGAGAGATTGGAAGCAGTCATCCTGAGAGCTCACATCACACTTGTACAGCAGGGGGGTATTTTAACTAAGTAATTCATGTAAGTGTACCACTCTCCGCTTCACGGGACAAGCAGTCATTCACTCGATGGCTGTTCAGCCTCTGGCGGCTCCAGCCTCACATTTTGAAAATAATCTTGTATGTATCTTCAGAGTTCTTCAGACATGGGAGAAACATACTGTAACTCTGCAGAAACTGACTTGTAAAAGGATTCCTGAGCCAATATAAGCCCCTGTCTTGATTCAAGCAAAGGGACGGTCTCTCAACATAAGGTTTGCTTGATCTCACATCTTCAAGCAGCTTAATCTTTAGCTGAATTTCCTAGTATTGAGTATACCTGGTCAACTCAACTCACCACCAGCCCTGTAAATAGGGAGGAATGCCATAGTGCACCGGCAGGTGTTTCAAAGAAAATTCCACAGCTGTCATCTCTTCCTCTCCTATTTCAGGAGATTGCGGAATGTGAAAGAATATTAACTGAGAGAAGTTGCACTTCACAATCTGGGGTGGTAATTAAGAGAGAAAGAAAGACACTAAGGGGACCAGTCTCAGGAAAAGGGGTCAGAAAACTGCTTTCCTGGTGTGGGAAGGAGACCTACCAGGAGTAACCTCAAAGTAGGTGCTTTTCTCAGAGCATTGTTTTTTGTTTTTTTGTTTTTTCTCAGAGCATTGTTAAAATGTGTGTGGTAAGGGCCAGGCTCAGCTGGCAGAGTCACCTTAAAAGAAACAGGGCTACTGAGTTATACTCAGAAAACTGTGCTTCAATAAAGAACACGTGGAGACTAGAAACAGGTTTCTACTCCTCTAGCCTCTAGGACCCCTTCAAGTGTTTTCTTTCAGAATCTAGACCTCAATCTCATCATCCCAAATACATCTGAAAACTAAAAATTCATCCTCTCAAAGGGCTCAGAAATTTAAAATAATGCACGTGGCTCTCTTGAAACAGAGAAGGACCCTATGGTCTATGCCCCCCATGTCCTCAGCCTGCCTTTTGTCTGTGGAATAACTTTAGTCAAAGAATAAGTTTAATCAGAGAAGTGAGAAAATGCAGAAACAAAGGAAAACAGTCAAAGGAGACCTAATAATAATAGTTTAGTCCTTAAGCATGGTCAAGGACCTTCAGTCCCTCCTCAAGGGCTACAGATAATATTCTGAGCCATATCCTGTGAGCTGTTTACTTTGTAGATAGTGAAACCCCCGCCAGCTGGAAGAAGTTAACTACATGATGACCAGGCTGTAGTCATGACCTAAGCTGCCACAGTTCTGAGAACCAGCCTCAAGAAATGGGAACAAACCGACCCTGGAACTGAAGCCTAACTGTACTTAAAAACAATCAAGATGACGCTGATCAGACCACCGATGACCAATTTCAAGATGACCGTCAGAGCTGACTGTGCTGTTTCTGCATGTAGCCCCCTCCCTCTGCCTATACATCCCTGAAACTCCCCCGTAAAAGCTCTTGGCCACTGATTGTAGGTGGGGGGAGTCGGCCTTTAGGCAGGCGTCCACCCTCTGCCCCACCCCCCCTCCACTTGCTGGCATCCAAAGTAAACCAAACTTTCCTTTCCACCAAACTTGCCTCTTTATTGGCTTGCGAGCAGCCGGACCCCACTTTCGGTTACACTCTTTTGCGTCCATCTTATTTATATTCAGCTCCTTATTAGGTGAGATATACAGCTCTGGAGCTTAAATCTGAAAAATCCATGCCTAAGTGCAACTTCTCGCCCCTGTAGTCTCGCACAAGCAACCATTTTCTAAGCTTCAGATTCCTCAACTGTAAAACGGTTATTATAACAACACTACCTGCCACACCTACTTCAAAGGATCACTGCTGAGATTACATGCAGTAAGACATATAAAATAATTTTTTAAAAGCAAAGGACTACACAAATGTTGGTTGCTACCTTAGGTGGGGCACTGTTAAGAGCATGAAGAAATGCATATAACAGGGTGAAAAGAAGGTTCTTTTATCTGAAAAAAAAAAAAGGACTGCAAACATGGTGAGGACGAATTTTAAGGTACTGGCTAATGTGTTCAGGGAAGTGGTATGACGCGAACTTTATTATTTATAAGCGGATTCTCATGCCAACACATCCACTTTGCACAGACAGCAGAAGGAAAACAAGAGATTAAGAGTGGGTGTCCAGCTCTCGGCTCACCGAAATAACTGATGGAGTTCCACGTGGAGAGGGAGGGTGGAGTTAGTCATGACAGCCACACAGAACATGGTTGCATAAGAGGGGGAAAGTGAAGGTGTTCGTACCAAGCACAGAACTAACTGTCAAGTTACCCACAGTCCACAGATTACAGCCCGATCCGGGGCGTGTCATTTCCACAGGGGGCTTTAGGGGAAAAGAAAGAAAGAAAGACTATTCCACGAGCATCAAGCAAACCAGGTGATTCCGCAGGTTGGTTCTCCGCCGGCGCGGGTAACGCTGGCGGGGAGAGCGTGAGGTCGGGGGCTCGCGAGTTGGGCCCGCGGGACACGGAAGCTGCCTTCGAACCATCGCAAACCAGAGGACGCGGCGCGGACCCAGACCCGCCAGCCCCGGCCCGACCCCGGACTCGCTCCCGGGAGAACGGAAAGCCGGCTTCCGAGAGGGAACCGGGCAGGCGGCGCGGGCGCGCACCGGGGGACACCGCGCCGACTGGGGGCGGCGGGATGCGGACACTGCCGGGCGGCGGGGACCCCTGCCACGGGGGGGGGGGGGCGGAAGGCGGCTCGGCCACCGGCCCCGTGCGCTCACCTGGTGCAGGGCGGTCAGGCCGTCCACGTTGGCCGTGTCCACGTCGGCGCCCCGGGCCAGGAGCCGCCTCACCTCGTCGGTGTCCCCGCTAGAGCAGGCGGCCAGGAACACGGCGCCGTCCTCGAAGCGGACCCGCGGGCCCCCGCGCTGAGCCTGCGGCGGCAGCTCCGCGCCCGGCCGGTCGGCGGGCTCCTGCTCCGTCAGCGAGCCCCGCCAGCGCCGCAGCTGCTCGGCCCGCCGTGCCCGCGCCGACTCGGCCCGCTTCCCGCCCAGGTGCTCCATCTCCGCCATCGCCGCCACTGCTGCGGGCCGCCGCCGCAGCCGCCGCCAAGCGTCTCAGCCGGGAGCGGAGGGCGGAGACCCGCGCGCGGCCATCTTTACTGCTCCGCTGCCCGCGCCGCCCGCACTCCTTCGCGGCCTCAGCACGCAGGCGCGGCGAAGCCCCGGTTGCATCACGGGACTTTGTAGTAGGAGATCCGCGCGCCCCCCTTCCCCCGGGCGCACCCGCGCCCAAAGGGAACTACAAGTCCCTGGATGCATCGGGAAAGAGGCGCGGCCCGGGGGGGGGGGCTCCCTGCTTGGCCGCGGACGCGCGGGGTCACCTCTGCCCCGAAGCGGGAGCTGTCCCCCGCCCGAGGCACCTCCGCGGGCTTGTTGGGAGTCGTAGTTTATTCTTGTTCTGACTTACAGCTAATCTCGGCTCCCTAACTATCACGTCAGTCTTTTGAAGTGGAAAAGGGGTCGGTAATTATCCCTACTTTCTATTGGGGAAAACTGGACGGAAAGTACCCGAAACTCTCAAAACCGTGTCCTGGTTGTAAATGCAGAGCTTTATTAACGTTGTAATTTAGAACGCATTAACAGGTGGCCCTAAAGAGATCCTGGGATTGATGCTCGCAGGTGTAGTGGGAAGCGCATTCAAGTTCAGATCTCCTCCCAACAAGTTACTTGACTTCTCCGACCCTGATTTGTAAGATGGGAATAATAATACCTTAGGGAATTCCCTGGAGGTCCAGAGGTTAGGACTCGGCGCTTTCACGGCTGGGTGCGCCGGTTCAATCCCTGCTCGGGAACTAAAATCCCACAAGACCCGGCGCGGCCAAAAAATTAAAAAAAAAAAAAAAAAAACTCACAGGGTGGTCGTGTGGAGCGGATAAGATAATACATGCAAGGATATCTAGTACTATCTCTGTGCGTATACCGGTTCACAATAAATATTAATTTCCCTTCTGTCTCTCTCCTCCTCTTCTACCCTTTACACGGATCTTAAGTTTACTTGGGAGGCATATGTGGGACATATATCCCGTCTTCCATGATTTTTTTCCCAAAGCTACAAAAAAATACTATGGTGCAAACACAATATTGTAAGTCAACTATAGTTCAATTAAAAAAAAATACCATGCACGTCCTAAATTCCTAAGGCAGCACGCAGGCCATTTTCATATTCACAGTGAACTTGGTTATTAAAACCTGTCAGGTTGACTCAGTAACTTTAACTCCCCAGGGCTTCAGCCCTGGACAAAACATAACTGTTTTCCATTATGATAGAGAACATATACAATTATTAGGTTCTTTGAACTTTCCTGTATGGTTCAAGTTTTTCATTTAAAAAAATGTTGCAAAAATGATCAGGTCGTTGTAAAGGGAAACTTTACTATGTTCTATCATGTGCCTCAATTTCCCCTGAGACAAGCCAAGAATCAAATGAAAAAGGGACATATAAATGTAAATTATTATGTCTAATAATACTACGTCTATCCATATATGCCTTAATTAGGTATCCTTGAATTCTTTATAAATACTAATTAAGTCATACATCTTTGAGAACTGTGAAGAACAATGTGCATAAAAAGATGTAATACTGTATACTTTATATAGCCATATTTTCCTTACATTAATTGAGTCACCATAGAACTTCTCATGCCTCATCATCTATTGGAATTAAAAATTCTGTATGAGGTTTACTTTGTAACTTGTCAGCATGGAACCTCTTCGTATTCCAACTCAGCCTCTTGCTGATAATTAAAATTGTTCACAAGCTCTCAAATAGAACTGTCCCTATAGAATAAAAGAAATATTGATATTAAACCAGATAGGAAATAATACTTAGCTAGGAACCTAACCCTCTTCAAGAAACCATTATTAGCTGAACTCTGCTAGTCTGGCAAGGAAACAAGAAAGTAAGAGAAGGGCAAGTTTTCAAATTTCAGCAAATTGCTGAAATCTCAGGAAACAGATCTCTGACAGCAATCCACGTGCACCATTTTAACATTACGATCCTGGTACACAATATCGGCTCAAAAAAAGTATGTATAATTGGACCATATATTTTACATACTGGTTTTCTAATAAGGATTTTTAAACTAGGGTAAAATTTTCATAGATCGATAATGTTATACTTCTTCTGGCTGTATTCTTTTCGCATTCAGAATCAGGAAAGAAGAAACATCTGGTTCCAGTTGTAAAAATAAGCTAAAATTGGCCAAGTCCAAGTCAAATCCATACTTTCCCAAGAGGTATGAACTTACATCTCAATAGGAAGAATTCAGTCTCAATACTAGGAAGTTCCAGGTAGTACTTCCTTACTGTATCTATTTTACTTGCTTTTTTCCTGAGGTAGTAAGAAAATGATACCCTCTTTGGAGATTTTAAAGAAAAATGTAAGTAGTTAAGTTCCTTACATAATTTAAGTGCAAACCTACCTGGAAGGAGATGAATCTTCCAGCTATGTGCTTACGGAATTCAGTGATAATTATTATAATCTAATTAATTTAACTAGCTCAGCCAAAAAAAAGTTATGCCACCAAAAATAAAACAACAAATCAATCTGTGTATAATGATTTGAAAAGCTTTTCAAAATTAAAATCATCTAAGTTTTTTTTCTGAAACGTCTTCCCCCAAGCAGGGCTCTCTGAGAGTAAACTTAAACAATAAATTTATACAATTGTTTACTACCATTAAACAAACATGAGAGTTTAGATTTCCTAAATATTCTAAAGAAAAAAATATTTTATATGCAAGTGAATAAAATCCTGACAAATAATCCTGTGTATAAGTAAAACATAATTTTTATACTTTTTTCTTCCAGTTTTACTGAGATATAATTGACATACAGCACTGTATAAGTTTAAGGTGTGCGGCATGATGATCTGACTTACATACATCATGAGATGATGACCACGGTAAGCTTGGTGAATAGCCATCATCTCATATAGATAACAAAATAAAAGAAAAAGCTATATTTTGTGATGTGAACTCCTAGGATTTACTCTCTTAACTGTCATATATAACATACAGCAGTGTTAACTATATTTATCACATTGGACATTATATCTCTAGTACTTATTTATCTTATAACTGGAATCTGTATCTTTTGACCACCTCCATCCAATTCCCCTGCCTGCGGTAAACCACAAATCTGTTCTCTTTGTCTTAAGATTTGTTTGTTTGTTGAAGTATAATTAACCTATAAACTATGTCAGTTCCTGGTGCACAACATAGTGATTTGGTATTTTTACACATTACAAAACCATCACCACAATTTTTGAACTTTTAAATGTACTAAGTGCACCAGCTATGATGCACATACTCTGTTGTATAAAGTGAGGAAACTTTTATTAAATAATAATTTCCCATACACTTAAAACATGAACTACAAATTAGAATACTCCATTCTTTAAAGCAATGACACCGGTTCAGCTTATGAAAACCTTTCAGCGTGGCCTCTGTTCCCACCAGTTAACATACCTCCCTCTGGTGGACAAACAGAGACTGTACATTTAGCCCATGGAGTTCTTTCTGTTTTTCTTTTTTCTTTTATCCAATTCTTTCGGTTTGGCTTCCAAAACTACAGGTCTTTGCTTGTTTTATCATACTATCTCTCCTTTCCACCAGACTCAACATAGTGCCTGGTTTTTCTAAGAGACATTTTTAAGACTCGATTCTCAGAAAACCACCCGAGAAAGTAATCAATTTCAGCTCCGAAGACAGAACTGTAATTGTGACACAGTTACAGTTGGGGTGGAAAATAAGAGAAGACATTGAAGAAATTAAAATAGAAAATATCAGTACTAAAATAAGCAGCCAACTCCAGAATTAAGACAGAAAACACTTCCCCACAATGAGTAAATGCTAACAGTAGGTGCGAACCCGACAGCTAACTGGACAGTAACAGGATTCCTTTCTGGTTCGCAGCTCCCCTCGTGGCTCACTCCCAAAGCCGACGTGAGGCCCCGGGAGCGCCGCGGACCGTCCTAGAGAGCGCGGGTCTGCGGGGCAGAGAGGACGCCCCACGCAGCGATCACCGGGAGCCACAGCTACCGAACGCAGATCCGGGCTGAACGCACAAATCCCGCAGCGGTCGGACTGTACCGGTCCGCAGGTTTAGGAGGATCGGCCGCCCCTCCCGCGGCCGGAGCAGGAGGCGAGGGTCGGTGAGGCCTCCGGCCGGCAGTGCAGTCCAAACACGACGAACGCTCCTCGCGCGGGAAGCCAGGGCCGCCGGGCCGCGCGCCCCAAGTCGGAACCCGGCTCGAACCCCCAGCCCCTCAGATTCCGTTGAATTGCCGGAGCGCCCTCCGCGGGTATGACTGTCCTGGAGCGGCAGCCCCTCCGCGTGAAAGACCTTGACCGCAGCCCCTTCTCCAGATCAGATTCTCCCGGTTCCTCCTACCACGCCCATCGCTCGGACAGAAGGAGCCAGTCCCGAGCCAGTTCCCGCGCGCCGCGCCCCTGTTCAAAGCGCGTGGGCGTGGCCCGCTCGGAGCCTAGCCAATCGGAATCCGCACTCCTCCCGGGAGGCGCTCCGGACCAATCACACCCTCGCGGGCGGGAGGCGGGGAGACGCAACTGTCGAGCTCGCGCAGGCGTGGTGCAGGCTGGTCGGCGCCTCTGCACTGCGAGGGGCGTCAGCGCAGGTGAGAGAGCGGGTGCTCCGGCTCTTCTGCCGAGAGGCCGCCCGTGGGGGTCTGCGGGGTGGGGGTGGGGGGCGGCTTTCTGCCTGTCGGGGGACCTTCCTCTTCTCCGACTATCGGCTGTGGAACGGAGGCTCTGGATGTCTTGACAGCCGTGGAGGGCGCGCGCCGCCGGCCTGTCACCCTGTCCTCCGGCCGCCCCAGCCATCTCGCTGCCACCACCACGCCCCAGCGGCCGCCCCCTCCCAGCCCCCGGGCCTCCCCCATCCCTTCCAGGCATGCCCCTCCCCCCGGCCGTCCCGCCCCCTCCTCCCTCTCCCGTAGACATTCTCCCTGCCGGCCCCCCACCCCCGCCTCCTCCCTGCTCCCTCAGACGTACCCCTGCCCCCCCCACACGCTGTGACTTTTGCATATTTGTTTTATTGTCATTGAATCCCAGTGTCTACTCACTGAGAAAAAGTGGTAAGGATTAGTATATAAAAATAGTGGTTAATTACCTAGTAAAGTAACTGGTTCCAGAGATGATGGTCTTAAAGGTGTGGCTGAGGAAATTTAGAATAATTTACATGAATGACTGTTGTAGTGTAATTGATTCTATTTAACATATTAATTTGCCTGTAGTATTACTAATTCTGTTTAAATATTTCTGAGTGTGTCAATTGTGGAGGAGCAACAGCCCTGGAGATTAGAAGAACCAAAGAATGCTTTGTCTTTGCACCCCAGTTCAGGAGAGTACCTTGACCCAACCAATACACAAACTTAGTCACCTTTAAACATATGGTTAAGATAGATGCCTCAGTTTAAGTTTATGATTATCATAAGTTGCTATCGTCCTCCTAACTACAATCTATGACCACCGGGTAATCTTCTGATTATAATTAGTTTTCCAAGTAGGAATAACTTAGGGAGAGAATATGTGGAGTTAAAAATTTTACTGTAGTTTTACAAATTAATAAATTGACCTTTTAATTAATGTTTAAGTCTTTGTGAGTGAGCTTGGCATGAATTAGTACATCTAAGCCCTATCAAATCTAGGTTTACTGCCAAGTTGAAGTTTTAGACTACAAAACTGAGAACCAGATCCTGAAATGTGACCTTTTCCACATATAAGTGAGTGAGGTCATACAGTATTTGTCTTTGACTCATTTCACTTAGTATAATGCCTTCAAGGTCCATTCATCTTGCTGCAAATGGTAGGATTTCCTCTTTTTTATGGCTGAATAGTATTCTATTGTGTATACATACCACAACTTTAGCTGTTCATCCATTGATGGATGTTGTTTCTGAGTCTTGGCTATTGTTAATAACACTTAGAACATGAGGATGCAGATATCTTTTCAAGTTAGAGTTGTTTCCTTTGGATGTATTCCCAGAAGTGGAATTGGTGAATCACTTTCTTTCTTTTCATTGCAGAATGATATTCCATTGTATGGACATTCCCCATTTTGTTTATCCATTCTTCAGTTGACAGAGGTTTGGATTGTTTCCATTTTTTGGCTATTATGAATAATGCTCCTGTGACCATTCATGTACAGATTTTTAAGTAGATACGTTTTCAGTTCTCTTGATTATATACCTAGGAGTAGAATTACAGGGTTATAAGTTACTCCTTGTTAACTGTTTTGAGGAACTGGCAGACTGTTTTCCAAAGCAGCTCCATCGTTTTGCATTTCCACCAGCAACATATGAGGATTTGTGTCTCCACATCCCTCACCAACACTTAGATGCTGTCTTTTTGGTTATAGTTATCTTAGTGGCTGTGAAGTTACAGCTTGTTGTGGTTTTGATTTGCATTTCCCTAGTGACTAATGATGTTGGGCATCTTTTCACGTGCTTATTGAATTATTTGTGTATCTTCTTTGGAGAAATATCTATTCAGATCCTTTGTCCATTTTTTAATCAGGTTGTCTTTTCATTATTATTTATATGTTCTGGATACAAATAAGTTCCTTATCAAGTGTATGATTTGTAAATGTTTTCTCTCCTACTGTGTATCGTCTTCTCACTTTCTTTTTCTGGCTGTGCTGGGTCTTTGTTGCTGCACGGGCTTTCTCTAGTTGCGGAGAGCAGGGGCTACTCTTTGTTGCCTTGCGTGGGCTTCTCATTGCAGTGGCTTCTCTTGTTGCGGTGTGCATGAGCTTCAGTAGTTGTGGCGCACAGGCTTAGTTGCTCCACAGCATGTGGGATCTTCCCAGACCAGGGTTCGAACCCACGTCCCCTGCATTCTTAACCACTGCGCCACCAGGGAAGTCCCTCACTTTCTTCCTTCATGATGTTCTTGAAGCACAAAAGCTTTTAAGTTTGATGAAATTCAGTTTATTTTTTCTTTTGTCTCTTGTGCTCTTGGTGTCATATGAAAGAAGACTTTGCACAACGCAAGGTCGCAAAGATTTACTCTTATGTTTAATTATTTTTCCATTTTATCTCCTTAATTTTTGCCAGATATAGAATTCTAAGTCAACAGTTTTCTCTTTCCATATTTTAAAGATGTGGTTCCACTGTCCTCTGGCATGCATTGTCTCTGAGGAGACATTTGCTGCCTTTTTACATTTGTTCCTCTGTACATAATATGACTTTTTTTTCCTCCTCATGCTTTTTAAACTTTTTATCACTGGTTTTCTGCAGTTTAATAAGGCTGTGTCTTGGTGTTTTCTTCATGTTTCTTATGCTTGTGGCTCCATGAGCATTCTGAATTAGAAATCAATAGTAAATACAACTCTGAAGCTCTTCATGTTTGAAAACTGAGAAATCTGTTTCTAAATAAATTAAAGAAACCGTAATGGAAATTAGAAAATTTGAGAATAGAGGAATAAACATTCTACATATCAGAACTTTGTAATGCACTGGTACTTAGGAAGCAATGTATAGCATTATATGTCAGAATTGAAAAGATAACTCTATACAAATAAATGTAAAACAATGCAATAGATAAATTTGTAGAAAAACTTAACTTGCCAAAATTGACTCAAGAAGAAATACAAAGCTTAAATAATGCTGTAATATTTAAAGAAATTGGATTTGTAGTTTAAAATCTTCTCACATTGAAAACGCCATTACCAGGTATCATTCTGTCAGACATCTTAGAAACAGATAATCGCCCAGACTCTTCTATAGGATGTCAAACTAACTCATTTCAGGAGGCCAGCTTAACTTTGATAACTGATGACGAAATTAGGAAGGAAAATTATAGGCCAGTTTTACCCATAAGCAATAGTGTTGAAAGTTTTTCCTCTAAGGTTAGGAATAGGATAAGAATACCAGCTGTCAGCTCTTTTCTTCAGCATTGTACTGGAAGTTATAGCCAGAACAGAAGACAGGAAAAAGGTTAGAAGGGAAGAACTGATTATTCATGGATGATATATGTAGAATTACCAACCGCAGACCGCCTCCCAAATAGGTTCATCATTAGCATTAGTAAGTTTTGGTTTAAAATCTACTGTATTTACATATATCAATAAGAAGTGGGGAGAAAATAGAGTTTTAAAAAAGATAAAAATATAAAGTACTTAGGAATGAATCTAACAAAAGGTAAACTCTTTACAGAGAAAATTATAAAACTATTGAAGAGTGTCCAGAAAGACCTGAACACAGCATGCTCGTGAATTGTAGGCTCACTGCCATAAAGACGTCAGTTCTCCCAGAATTGATCTATGCAGTCAGCGGAATTCCAGTCCAAATCACAGCAGCTTTCTGTGTGTGTGTGTGTGTATTTGTAGACTTTTTAAACTGTTCTAAAATTCATATGGGAGAGCAGAGGACTAAGAAATAACCAAGGCCTTCCTGAAAATAAAGAACAAGGGGGAAGAACTCACCTTCCCATATACCAGGTCTTACTAATAATAAGCTACAATTAAAGCAGTGGGGTATTGGCTGAAAGAGAATACAGTTGACCAACGAAACAAGTTCGATAATCCCAAAACAGGGCCATCCGTACATGCATGGAAATTTATGCCAGCATCAGCAGGGAGGGGATGGACTTTTCAATAAGTGGGACTAGGACACTTGGCTTTTCACATGAGGGAAATAATTCAGACTTGGACCCCTACTCACACTATACACACAAACTGATTGCTAGTGGATCAAAGACTTAAATGTGAAAGTGTCTAAGTTTGGGGGTAAGGAAAATTTTAATACACAAAAGTGTAAATATTAATGTAATTGATTACATTAATATTATGTATTTGTCAAAAATGTCATGAATGAAGTGTAGAGACGGCAGCAGACGGGGAGGTGGTGTTTGACTCACCTGTGTAGCCAGAGGTAGCCAGAGGGGGGAGTAGGGCTGAGAAGTGGGGAGGGGCTTGTTTTCGATGAGAGAGATGTTGAGCATGTTTGAATGTTGATGGGAAGAAGGAAGGAAGATTGGAAATACTAAAGAAAGATGAAATTGACGGAGTGGACTCTGAAGGGTTGAGAAATACGTGGGTTCCAAACTACGTGGAGAAAACCCCAGACCTTGAAGCATTAGTTTATAAACCTCTCGTTGGAGTGATGACTGTCCCCCGTCACTGCCCTTGCTCTCCCCCCACAGCTAGTACTTGACCGTCCATTTCTCTGCTGGGCACCTCAGGACGCAGTGGTGAGCAAAGCTAGACCCAGGCTCTGCCTCAGTAGTTAATTATTATCAGTGGAGACAGACGTTAATATAAAGCATCTAGAGTTTTTGTAGAAATTTTTGCATTGTTTTATGCTTTATTTTTTTAGATGTGTTTGCTTGAATAGATAACTAGAAGGAAATAGAAAAAACTCAGACTTCCTTCTCAGAATAGAGATTAACATGAGGAGTTTGTCCTTCAGTGAATTGCAACCGTGTGCTAAAAACTGGGGTCACTGTTACTGACCCTTTCGTGGGTGCCCCTTTTCTCCACAGGGATCCCAGCCAGTGTTGAGTGCGGCGCCGGGAACCGTGTGTGGGTGATTCTCCCTGGGGTCATGCAGAGAGCATCCCGTCTGAAGAGAGAGCTGAGCCTGCTGGCCGCGGAGCCGCCCCCGGGCATCACATGCTGGCAGGATGGGGACCGAATGGAAGATCTGCGAGCTCGTAGGTTTCGCACCAGGCGTGACGGGTCACGACCCTGTCAAAGGTCGTGCTGAAGTTTGAACACCTGTGTGTTCTAAAGTAGGGGACAATTGCAAGGTCAAAGTGCCCAGCCATCTTTCTACCTAATTTGTTTACATTTATAAAAGGTTTCCATGACATTTTTTCTTTGGCCTTTGATTCCATCTTTTACTGATTTGTAAGCCAAGATCTGGGTATCAGCTTTGAAGCAGTGTTAGTACCAAAGCTCACCTTCTCAAATATCTGTGAGGCCAGATGGGAAACATAAGTGTTCAGAATGCTGCGTTCCAGCCAGAGCAGAACTGCAGGTTGTATGTGATCTGAGGCCAGCGTTGTCCACCTTCTGTTTCGATCTCCTGTGTATTCTTTGATTGACACCAACTTTGGGTACACTGGTACATTGCATGGGGACTTGTTAAGCCCTGAGAGAGTTTCTGTCCCAGACCCAGCTGTTCCGTTAGGACCAGACTTCATTAGGTCCATGGGGTGTGGTAATTCAGATCATCTGATTACCTCTTGACGTTTTGTTCTTTTTTTTTTTTTTAAAGAGATATTAGGTGGAGCAGACACACCTTATGAAAAAGGTGTTTTCAAGCTGGAAGTTAACATTCCTGAGAGGTCAGTGTGAAAACTATATCCTAAATTTCCAGGGTAAAGCGCAGTTACCGGAAGACAGAGCAGTGTCGTAGGGTGTTGAATGCAGGAGTTCAAGTACCTGGATTTTAATCCTCGTCCTACCATGACTTAATGTGACCTTGGGCAAGTCATTTCATGTCTCTGGAGTTCGATTTCTTTTTCTTAACACGGAGCTGGATCACATCTAGGCCTCACCCCCACCCCACCCCCTGCCCGTCACTGTAGTAAACTATACATAAAATTGACCGTCTAAACCGTTTTTAAGCACACGGTTCAGTGGCGTTAAATGCACTCACACTGTCATCCAGCCGTCCCCCTCATGCATCTCCAGAACTTCTTCGTCTTCCCAACCTGAACCCCCGCATCCATTAAACACTGGCTCCCACGGCACCTGGCAGCCACCCTTCTCTCTGCCTCTGTGTTAAGGCCCCTTTTAATCCAGGTCTCCTGTAGGGCTGTCATCAGGGGAGTGGTAGCTGTAGTGTAGTTTGTGATTTGTAGATACCTGTTCACCAGGCCAGGCTTGTTACAGGTCCTGAGAGAAGCAGCTCAGTAATCACGGGGGGCGTCAGTTCTGAGACCGATGGGGATTTTCCAAATGCAGTGTATAAATCAAAATTGGATCCTGTTTTTCAACACCCATCTGTAAAAAAAAAAAAAAAAAAAAAAAAAGGGAAAATTGAGGAAATCTGAGTAGTAGATGATACTGGAAAATAATTTTTATATTTTATTCATAGGTATACTGATAGTTTTGCAGCTCTATAGGAGAGGGACCTTATTCTTAGGAGAGACATGCTGAAGTATTTAGAGGGTGAAGGGGCTTGATCCAGGTGGTGGGTATAAGAGGGTTCTCAGTACTATTATTTCAACTTTTCTACTGTTCATAAATTTTTGTAATAAAAATTTGGCAAGAGCAAAGGTTTGCCTCTCAAAGGCTGTCGTCCTAATTAGTCACCAGCAGCTGTTTATAATGTAAGAAGCAGTATTTCAGTAAAATTTCCATACTCTCCTGTGCTTTCAAAGGTACCCATTTGAACCTCCTCAGATCCGATTTCTGACTCCCATCTACCATCCCAACATCGATTCCGCTGGAAGGATTTGTTTAGATGTTCTCAAGTTGCCGCCAAAAGTGAGTGGTGGGAGCAGGGCCAGCCCTCTCGCCTGCCGTGGCCCTCGGCTCTAAAACTTGTGTTAGAGAAGCACGTTCTTAGGGCCGCTGTCTGTCTGCCTGTCTGCCTAGGGCGCCTGGAGACCGTCCCTCAACATCGCGACCCTGCTGACTTCTGTTCAGCAGCTCATGGCCGAGCCCAACCCCGATGACCCGCTCATGGCCGACATCGTAAGCGCCCCCGGCCCCCCCGCTCGCGGCCTGCTTTCCCCACGCCCTGCTCTCCGTTGGGGAGGCTCGCGTAGCGCCTGCAGCTTGGTTACCAAGTCCCTCCTCTCTCCACTGACTCTCTGCTTCCATCTCAGTCCTCAGAGTTTAAATACAACAAGCCCGTCTTCCTCAGGAATGCCAGGCAGTGGACAGAGAAGCACGCGAGACAGAAGGTGGGGTGTCTGTACAGCTCTGATTGCACTCCTGTTGTTGCTCTGTTAAGCGTGAGTGTGTCCCTGTGTGTGTAAGTGTCTATTAGACTTGCCAGGTTCGTACTGGACACTAGGATGGCCGGTTGATCTTCTCCTACCGCAGCCTTCTACATAATTATTCAGCAGATAGCTCAACCGGCTGGAGGGTTTCCCAGCACCCACGACACCACAGGGCAGCCGAGGTCTCCTGTTTAGGCCAGAAGGAGCTCTTTGCAGGAGAGGGGAGGGGCGGGAGGAGAAATGGACGTGGAGGAAGGGAGAAGGAGAGACGTCCCCGTTTTACGTCCATAGTTCCCTCATTTAACAGAAGGCGGAGTTCAGGAGCAGGGATGAGCACACGGGGGTTTCGCTGGGCTGCCCCGCACTTCAGACTGAGCCACGAAGCGGTTAGTGTCACTTGTGAGAAGAAGTAAAAATTAAACAGTACAGAGGATTGGGGAAGCTGGTTTCGGAGAGAATGTCCTATCCAGGGGGCAGCAGAGAAGGACCTGGGAGAACAGTCGGTGTGAACCTTGTGCTCTGCCCCGCCTGCTCCTTTCTAGGCTGATGAAGAAGAGACGCCTGATAACCCCCCGGAGGCGGGTGACTCAGAAGGGCACAGCGAAGCACAGAAGAGGAAAGCCAGGCCCCTGGGCGGCGTAGAAAAGAAATTCTGCCCTGACGTTTAGGGTGGGGTTTGTCCTGGCCCGTCTCAGTTAATAGGTTCTTTGCCAGCATGGTCCAATTTGCTTCCGTTTCTGGAATGTTTTTCTTTGTATTTGATGACATTATCGTTTTTATATCCTGTGAAACAGACCTTGTGTATTTATATGTTCTGCTCTACATTGATTCTCTGAGTGCAGTTTGTTTTATTTAGCTCATACATATGTGTCCCCAAACTTGTAAACCTGGAAAATAAATAATCATCTAGTGTTGAGTGTGTGTTTATCCTGAATGTGTGCCTGGGAGCAGACCGGCCAGAGAGCGATACAGTAAGAATGTGAAAGTATCTGGAATTGTCGCCCTTCATTTTGCCCACTCACCAGCATCACTCGGGGCACTGGACGATGGACGTGGGGGTCAAATAGCCTCAGAGACAGTGCGGTGGCCGTCACGCTTCCGGGATTCTAGGTGTTCAGAAGTCCTAAACACAGTGTGGGGATAAGGTGATTACCCTTCTGTTAACGTTTCTCGCAGTGTGCACTTTCTGTGACTTAACTTACGTGGCTGTGGTATAACTTTCGTTTGTTCAACAAATAGCGACTGAACACCTGCTGTGTGCCGAGTGTTTTAGAATAATATAATGGTGAGAAAATCAGGCATGGGGTTAACCAGATAGTCGTACAGATTTACATGGATTTTCACAGTCCTTTCTGTCTCTAGCTTTATTTCACGGCAAGTGCTAAGGTGCAAGCTCGAATCCCTGCTCGTGACTTCACGGTACACTTGGGCCTGTGCTTATCATTCCGTTTAGATGACGGAGAAAACAGATTTGGGCAGAAGTCGGCTGAAGTGGAACGAGGTGCCGAGTGAGAGCAGTTGGGGCTGCCTAGGCAGAGAAGGAGACTGTCACGTCCCACCTATATCCCAGGCTGGTGGTCCTGTGCCAGGCTGGGCACCGTGCACGCAGAGTGCATGCAGTGAGCAAGCAGTTTCCCTTCATCCGCTGCGGAACCGCCCTGCGCTCGGCAGTGGCCTGCCTTAGAGCACGAGTGGTAGCGACAGACGACAGCGTCAACCGAAAATGTAAATTTCCTCTGTGTCCCCCCCCACCCCACTTCATAAATTTCCAACTTCTACATAATTCTTGAACCCATTTCTCAAAATCAGCTACCGTTCTCTTGTTAAAGCCTAGGAATTAATTTTGTTCCAGGCTTGTCTCCTATACTTGGGCACATTTAAGTCAGATTTGGGGTTTCTAAATGCAATTAGTGTATCAGCCAGGATGCTTGCAGCTGTGAGATCCAACTGGCTGGTGATAATACCCGGGAAGTTCTCTGCCCTATTTACCGGGAGTTGGGGCCAGGGCGGGCGTCTGGACTGGTGGTTCAGAGGCTGTGTCTCTCGTACCTGCCATCCGTCCTCACTGTCCCCTCCTTCAGCTTCTTCCCCTCCTGGAGTGACCACCAGCAGCCCTCAGGGTCGTGTGTTTCTTGTTCACATCCAGCGGCAGTGGAAAAGCCAGCCACTGTGGCAGGGAGACACCAAGTGCTGATGGTGTCGATGGGGGTACAGGCCAGGTGTGAAGCGGGATGGCCTTAGGGGTCGTTGTGGGAAAGGACAAGCCCCCTCGACAGCTGGCCACCACCAGGTCTCTCACCTGCACTGCCATCACGGCCGGTACCTTGTCCCCTGGCCTCCAGCCTGGACCCTCTGCGGTCCATGCTCCTCACAGCAGCAAGAACAAATTCAGATGATGAAAGAGCCAGACTGCATCTCCTCCTAAAACCCTCCAGTGCCTTCCCTCAGCCTCCCCTCCCCGCACACCCTCCGCTCTGTACACCACACTGAGCCGCACTGGCCCCCTCCAGTCTCAGCACGCCAGCCCCTCCGGCCTGTGCCGTCCCCGACTCTACCTGACTACCTGGATGGTCTCAGCCCACACAGCTGCCTTGGGATGCCCTTGTCCGGCCCCTCGGAAGGAGCCGTGGCCATTACCTGGTGTACCTCATGGCCCTGTACCCGTCTGCCAGTGTGTCCACTCCAAGTGCTGGGACATAGTGGCCACAAGGGCCTTGGCACTGATTGCAAGAAATACCAAAGCCAGGAGTCATTAATTAGAAGCCATCCCTCCATCTCCGGGTTAACAAGTACACGGGACTTGGGCAGAGAAGAGAAGTGAGAAGAGGGAGATGAGGAAGCCCAGCCCCGCCCGCAGCCCAGGGAAGGATGGAAAAGCATCAGAAGCGTGAACACAGGTCCAGGAGACCCTGGCCGGCCCAGGCCCCCAGAGCCCTGCTCTCCACGCTTTGGTTTTGTCCTGTAGAAGCGGGGGACAGTTGTGGGGGCTGACCGGGGTGCTGCACCCAGAGCGCCGAGCACGGGGCCGACCCCGCGAGCTTAGCAGGGGCTGGGGGCGGGGACGACAGGCCAGCCACATAAGGCCTCAAAGCGCTGCTTGCCGGGACAGGCAAGCTACGCCGTTCCCCCGAGTCGTAGAGGAGATGACGTGACTGATCCCAGAGACACTGCGGATTCCAAGTATCCTCTCCTGCTGCCCCCGCGGCTCCCCAAAATCTAAGTAAGAACAGATTTACCACCCACCATGCAGGCTGAGACTAGGTCTTTACCCTTCGGCTGCGGCGGGAATTCGGCACAGACAAAGCTCCTTTCCCAGCCAAGTTATTTTTCCATCAGCCAGCAGCTCCCCGAGGTTGCCCTGTTTAGGTTGGGGCAGCCTGGGGGAGGGAAGGACAGGGGCGCGCTGCCCCCGGGCTGACTGGCCGCTGGGAGGCTTGGATCCCACACAGGGAGCCCGGACAGCTGTGACAGGTGGGGTGGTGGGCGCAGGTCTCTGTGCCCAGAAGCTACGCCTGCACTTTCTCCTTCTGTCCAGTCAGCATGGCTCCTGCCGGGGCCACCGAGCGCCCATCCGCCCCAGCTCTCAGCCTCCATCAGGTGACAGGTCCCCTCGGTTTCTCCCCCTCGTGGGCTTGCCTCTCCCCCGACCCCACCTCCCACTGGGCCGGACCTCCGTCCTCCCACCCATCGCTGCCTCCCTTTAAGCAGGACCTTGCAGCTCGGCTTTGGAGAAAGGCCTGCTGAGCCGCTTTCCCCCAGACACCCCCAGCAGAGGCAGCTGCCCTGGGGGTGAGCTTTAGTCTTGGGGTTCTCCCCAGACCCGGAGGTATGTTTGAGACCCCCTGCACACGTCCTCTCTGGGGAGCCCCCAGCTTCCCCCTGCTGACAGCTCACCAGCCACCTTGGCCCGTGCCAGGGGACACTCCTCTCTCATGGCCCAGGGTCCCCGGCACAGTCACCCGTGGACCCCTGCGAACCCACAGCCTTCCTGCCGGGCTCCAAGCCCAGGTTGCCAGCCTTCTTCTTAGGAGCGGCTCCTCCGGGGACCCTTCCTCTTCCGTGTCAAGTGTGCTCAAGGCTGAGCCGGAAGACAGCTCAGAGCCCCAGTTTCTCGTTGCTTTTTGGATTAAGTAATAACATCTAACATCTCTCAAGTACTTACTAGGTGTCATGAACTAAGCTAAGCTCTTTACATGAAAAATCTCCTTTAATCTTTTCAATAACCTTCAGAGCTTAGGTACCGTTGTCATTTCCATGTTTCTGATAATGAGACAGAGAAGTCAAGTAAAACTCAGGACTGCGGGCTGTCAACAGAAGGTCTGGGAGTTGAACCCAGGCTGGACCAACTCCACAACCTCACGTACCAACTACACAGACACTGTTCTGCCTTTTGTGCCTCTGCCCCTCGGCCCCGGGCAGTGCTGCCACCTGACGGTCCTGTGATTCTGTAGCCTCCTGTGAGCTCCCAGGGGAGATCCTGCAGGGGTCAGGTTCAGGGAGGAAGCCAGGAGGCTGGTCTCCTGCCCCTCCGCCCTCACCCTCCTCCACCCCTCCCCCTCTGCCCCGCGGACCCCCTCCCAGCACCACTCTCCCCACCTGACAGCCCACCCCGCCCACCCTCCTTGCCTGTCCAAAGCCCATTCACGGCTGCCCTCTTCCCCCAGGGGTTGCTAAGAGGTGAGTGGGTTTACTCCAGGCTTTGGGCGGGGGGTGTTGAGAGAGGGGTCTCCTCTAGCCGAGCGACAGATCGCACACTCGCACCCGAGCAAAGGAGTCATCGCTTCACAAACCGAGGGGTCCAGTCATGCTTTCCCCAGGTCCCTGGGAGCCCCGGAGATGGGAGCCCGTCCTCGGACCCAACGCGGTGGCAGAGAGAGAATAAGCCGAGAAGCCGGAGTCACGGCCACCACTGGACCCGGAGCCGAGACCCCTGCAAGCCGCATGCATTAGGGGGCGGTGGGAGCAGTTGCTGAAGTGGAAGCAATGTTCCCAGAAGGAGGAAAGCGGCCACTGGGCCAGAGCAACAGGCATCCCAGGCACAGGCCCACCCCAAGGAGAAAGAAGCCACAGGGCGGAACTTCAGCCACTGTGGTCCCCCGGAGGGCTGCTCCCCAGACAGAGGGGCGGGCACGCGGTGGCCCTCGGTCTCACCGCTGAGGCGTCTGCGGCTCTGCCTCCTCCTGACGAGGCTGTGACAACAGACCCGAGGCTGAGTGTCAGGGTGGCCCTTTTCAGGGACGGGCTGGCTTAGCTCCCATCCCCCTGCCAGGCGGCCCCTTGACAGTAGGGTCTGCTTACATGTACTCGTTTATTTTGATTCATTTATTCTTTTATATATGAGATACTTTACTGGGTTTTTTTTTGTTCTTTTTTTTTTTGCGGTACGCGGGCCTCTCACCGCTGTGGCCTCTCCCGTTGCGGCTCCGGACGCGCAGGCTCAGCGGCCACGGCTCACGGGCCCAACGGCTCCGCAGCATGTGGGATCTTCCCGGACCGGGGCACGAACTCGTGTCCCCTGCATCGGCAGGCGGACTCTCAACCACTGCACCACCAGGGAAGCCCCACCTTTTTTAAAAAAAATCTTTTGGCTGTGCCCAGCGGCATGTGGGATCTTAGTTCCCCGACCAGGGATCGAACCCGGCCCCCTGCGGCGGAAGCTCACTGTCTTAACCACTGGACCGCCAGGGATGTCCCGGCACTTTTTATAAATTATTTTAAAATTCTTTTAACAGTGTTTGAGTTGGAGATTATTATTCCAACTTTCTACATGGGGAAGATGATTAACCTGACAAAATTCAGTCAACTAGTAGGTGGTTTAGCTGGGATTAAACTCTAGCAGGGCCCCCCAGACACATCAGTCCACACACTGCCCTTCAGGGGACCAGGGTAGGGGCCTGGCCTGAGTGGTCAACCTATGATTTGGCCTGGTGGAGAGAAGGATACCCGGCTAGTCGGATTCTCACTCAACCTCTCAGGACGTTGCCTCGGAAACCCCAAGAGAAAACAAGGCCACCAGCCCAGGAGCTGAAGCGAGGGATGCAGGGTGGGGCCTCGAGGGAGAGCAGGGCTCACAGGGAGGCCCCTGGAAGCAGAATTTATGAATAACACAGACTATTCCTCAAAAGGAGCTACGAGGTCAAGAGAAGATGTCGTGACTTGTAAGTGGCCTTTGACCCCACAGTTCCACTTCTGGGAAGGTACCTCACGGGTCTACGACAAGTGCAGTGAAGGACACACCATCCCAGTCTGAAGAGAGGGTGGGGGAGAAGATTCCCAGGGCAGAAAGCAGGCTGAGACGGTCAGCCAAGGACAGAAGGGTTCGCAGTGTCAGGAAGGGTCCAGGGTGCTCAGAGTCTGAGGATAGAAACCCCATGGCTCGGGCGTTCTCTCTAACCCAGTGCCAGGTGCACAAAGGCACTTAAATCTGGGTGGGCAGGGTGACCCCCCCTAGGCTGTGCCCCGACGCCCCAGAGCCCAGGGCACAGGGCACCCTCCTCTCTCAGAACAGCCCCCACCCCATGCCCACAGACCCACCAAAGAGAAGAGGAGAGGGGCCGGGGACCCGGGGGCTTCACTTCACTGGTGCTTTTTTTTTTTTTTTTGCTGTATGTGGGCCTCTCACTGTTATGGCCTCTCCTGTTGCGGAGCACAGGCTCCGGACGCACAGCTCAGCGGCCACGGCTCACGGGCCCAGCCGCTCCGCGGCATGCGGGATCTTCCCGGACCAGGGCACGAACCCGCGTCCCCTGCATCGGCAGGCGGACTCTCAACCACTGCGCCACCAGGGAAGCCCACTGGTGCTTCTTTATCAGAAGGATCCGATCAATATTCACAGCTCGGCGAGCCCGGGGCCCACCCGGGCGGGGTGCACCAGCACAGAGGCCAGAATGGGTCAGGGGTCCCACGGCCGGCGCCGTCCTCACCTACTCGGGCCTGCGGGGAACCGTCGTCAGTCATCCCCACTCCCCAACCCTGGACGGGCAAAGCTGGGAAGGAGGCTCGAAGCTCGAGGTGGAGGGGGCACGGCAAAGGGAAGGCCCCGCCTGAGGCTCTGTAACCGCGGCCTCACACCCAGCCCTGAGCTGGGTTTCCTCACGGTGTGGACAGAGCCGCTCAGGACCCTCTGCTGCAGGTGGTCCGGGGAGGCGGGTGGGCACCGTGGGTGTTCCACAGCAGCACTGTCAGAGGCCAGGGTGGCGGGAACCAGCATCTTCACCACCACGGCCCCGGGACGGACTCTTCCCCGTGGGCACCATCTTGGAATATGTCATCAATCCAAGACAAAGGCATCTACATGCATTGAATTATTTGGCTTTTGATGTTGAGTTTAATCGATGATATACCTATCTTCATAATCTTCTACTGATCACAGCGGAGAGAACCAAGGATTGACGCAGACTTGCAGGAAAGCCAGGCGAACACGAAGAGACTTTACTTCGCCTCTCGTGTTGGGTGAATGTACAACATCTACGAGGCTTTTGAATAGTAAAAAGAGTTCCAGGCAAACACCTCTCCTCCAACCAAAAGGTGGAGCCCTGGCCAATGCCCAGCTGGTTAGGAACAGAACACAGACAGCGGTGGGGCTGCCCTCGAGCTTGCAGCCCTGAAGCCCCAGCCCCTCCTCGTAGGAGAGGCCAATGCAGGTACGGGTCCCACGACTCCTGGGCTCCAACACAGGGCCGTCCTCCCCCTGGCCCACCCAGCAACAGCTCTGACTCCGAGGGGACGGTGGCCACACAGGGAGGGGCCTGGACGACCTCCCAGAAGTCGAGGCTCCCGAAATCACACCCCCTTTGCTGTCCATCCCTGGGGCGTCTCGGAGAACTCCTTTCTCACATAAGAGTCACTGCTTCTCAGCACCAGAGCAGAGCAACCTGCTTCCACGAGAGGCCCCTGATCAACCCCGGGAGGTGCAGGGACCGGGGTTCTCACGTCACCAGCTGACAAATGAATCCACCACCACCGAGCGCCTGCCGGGGCTGGCCCTGTGCCTGGGCCCTGGGGCTCTTCTGTGGCACCAGGGCAGCACGTCTGGTTTCAGAGCCTGGCCTCTGACTTAGAATGAGATTGAAAATGTGCCGGTTCCACCGTGGTCCCCACCTCATCCCTCCACCCCAGCTGGTGGCTTTGGCGACTCCTGTGAGAATTTCCACTTCGGGGGGAGGGCAGGGAGACAGACACTGGGCCGCAGGCCATGTAACTATCAATAGAAGGACCTTCCCAGGTCGTCCTAGGAGCGGAGGCCCTAGGGGGCTGGCTCAGGACCACGACAGCACTCGGGGAGTGCTGGGTCCTGCTGGGTCCCGGATTCCGACTCCCATCCCGACGTGGCAGACATCGGGGTGCCCTGGACAGGTCTCACCCTCTCCCGAGCCCTGGCTCTCACTCCTCATCCTGTATTTGGGGGCAGGGAGGGGTGCCCTGGTAAAAAGTAAGGGAGGGAGGCCACGGCGGGAAAGGCAGAAGGTCCCAGCCAATCTGGGGCACCCAGGAGTCCCAGGCCTGGGTGACACTTCCTGCAACCCAACATGCAACACAAACATCCCCCCAGGCGCTGGCCAGGGGCTCCCTGTGCCCCCTAGAGGGCAGGGCCTGGGGGCACACAGGGAGGGGCCAGGCTTGGGGCAGAAGATGGCAGATGGCGAACCACAGGAACCACAGGAAGGCAGCCGGCAGCCAGGGACCCTCCATCGTATGAGGGCGGAAGCTTCTCTGGTGGCTGGGAGCCCTTCCACCTGCCCGGTGCCGGGGTCTGAGGCTGGAACACAGGGCAGCAGCCCGCTCCCCACTCTTTTCAGGGCAGGACAACAGAGACAAGAAGGCCACATCTGGTTGACAGGGTCCAGCTCCCAGGACCGGGCTTTTAAGACTGGTGGCCTCTTGTGATGTCACCAGGTGGTGCAAAAGGGGGCCCCTGGGAGAGACGAGGGCTGGTCTGTGAGGTGCTAGTAGATATTCCACGAAAACCCAAGCGGCAAACCAAAACCTATTGTTCAATAGTTTGGGGAACTGGCTTAAAGCAAGTTCAACAGATCTCACTGCTGTGGGATTCTCCTGCCTCTTTGCCACACTGACGTGCACCCTGAATCTCTAAGAAACGGGCACAATGTCCTATTTTCAGAAACTTGTTTTCACGGGAGTCTTTTGAGCGGCATATTCAGGACCAGCGGGGCACAGAGCACGTGTGCATCCAGTCCCGGAGCAAGGGGAGAAGCCCTGGCGGCCCCTCCTTGGCCCCTGTGCGGTCCCCTGCCCGTCGCACCTGATCCTGGGCCACTCGGGCCCCCGCCCCCGTCACTGTCCTCTGCTCCCCTCATTTACCTTAAGCGGACAAACGTCCAGACCTCTGGTCCTCAGCCTCAGACGCGACAGGGAAGAGGCCAGAGCAGGGCCGAGGGGAACCCAGGCCAAGTACACACGGTGGTGGCCTGGGAGAGCGCGGGCCGGGGGCGGGGCCATCTGGTGGGGTTTATTTTACAAGCAGCGTCCTTCACGGAGGGGGCGGGAGGGGAGGGGCGTAGGGGAACGGAGAGGACGTTTACAAGTGTGAGGCAGAGGCAGAGCCAGACGCCTGGAAGGCCCCCGCCCCCGCCCGGCCCGCCCCCGCTGGCACGGCCCCCTCGGCCCCCCGCGGCTGTCCGCCATCCACGGCGGGTGGCCGGTTCCCAAAGCGGGTTCCCTCTGGCTCCGCAAAGTGGCTGCCCTCCGGCCGGGAGCCCCCGGGCTGCTGGCAGGGGGCGAGGGTCACGGAGGTGAAGCCGTAGGTCTCCAGCCCGGGGGGCCGGCCCGCCTCGGAGGCCTCCAGGATGAGCTCCACGTCCGAGAAGGCCACCAGGGCCTGGGTGGAGTCGCAGGAGCTCGGCTCCAGCTGGCCGGCGGCCGCCAGGGCAAGAGGCCCCGGGACCCCCAGGCAGGGCCGGAGCCGCCGCAGGTCCTCCCGGAAGTGGGGGCTGAAGAGCAGGTAGAGCAGGGGGTTGAGGCAGGCGGGCAGGGGCAGCGCCAGAAGCAGCACGGACTTGACGGCCTCGGGGGTGACGGGGACGAGGCCCAGCGCGGACGCCAGGCTCAGGAAGGCCACGGGGCAGTAGAGGAGCCCGTCAGCGAAGGTGAGACGGGCCACGTGGCGCACGGCGGCGCAGTCCCACACGGCCTCCAGCTCGGCCCCGGGCAGCTCGCAGGACAGCCTGACGTAGGCTGCGGCCACTGCCAGGAAGCAGGAGGCGTTCAGCATCGCCAGCGCCGCGGCGAAGCCCAGGGCGGCCGGCCGGCCATCGGGCGGGGCGTACGGCAGGCAGAGCGGGGAGGCCCCGTACTCACCCACGGAGGCCAGTGGCAGGGCGGCCGCCAGCCCCGCCAGCGCCAGGCAGCCCAGGGCCCCCGCGTGCAAGCTGCCCGGGGCCGGCGCCTTCCCACGGGCCCGCACGCAGGCCACGGCCACGCTGCAGTGCACGGCGGCCAGGGTCAGCAGCAGCATGGAGGCCTCGGAGCCCAGCACGGCCAGGAAGCCCACGGCCCGGCAGCCCGGGCCCGACTCCCAGCGGGCGCCGTACTCCGCGAACCGGCCGAAGGTCAGCGCGTCCACCGAGGCGAGAAGGCCGCAGGAGAGGCCGGTCAGGGTGTTGGCCCCTGCGATGGCGCCCACCACGAACTTGAATGGGGGCAGGGGGCCGGGCCCGGCCGCGGACAGGCTCAGCAGCACCAGCCCGTTGCAGAGCACGGAGAGCAGCACAGCGGCCCACACGGCCAGGCGGACGCCCCAGCTCTCGAAGAGGTGCTCGCATGGCTTGAAGGGGCCTGCGGGAGAGAGGACCACACTCTAGCCTGGGGCCGCGGGGCGGACACGGCCTCATCCATCTGCAGGGCAGCCCTGCAGGCCACCAGGAGGCTCCTGGTGGGTCTGGGAGAGGAGCAGAGGGGACACAGAAGGAGGGCTTCCTCCACGAGCTGCAGGGGGTGGACGCCAGCCCAGGACACGGAGGCAGAGACACGTGAGAAACGCACACGTGGTACAGACTAAGGCAGCACGGACCAGCCTTGGGGAAACATCAGGCAGAGCAGCCTTCCCCACGGAGCAGAGTCCAGAGCAAGGAAGAGACAGGCTGGCCTGGAGGAGCGGCCAGGGCAGCAGCCCTAGGGACAGGCTGGGGCCAACCCGCAGAGCGGCACCCAGGACCCTGCCACGAGGAGCCTGGCCAGGTGGGCTCTCCCTGGTTCCTCGGCCACATTTAATGCTCACGACTGGGTCAGTGTTGGGGGCAAAGCCTACTGAGAACATCAGAGGGCAGGTGGCCCCTGGGGTTTTCCCGTCTGGTTCTGCACTGGATGGCGGACAGCCTGGCGCTGTCCATCTCTCTCCCCAGGCCCTGTCCTCAAACCACCTTGTAACTTTGGACCTTTGTTCCTTCATCTATCCTGACCTGGACTCCTGTTCTTCCATGTGCGGCTAGGCGGCCTGGGCACTGGAGAGGATTTGTGACAGCTCTTTTTTAAACACTTTTTTTTCTGATTACCAAATAATAGATGTCAATGGTAGAAAAATTGGAAAATGTAACGTGGATTGAAACTGCTTATGATTGCTCCTCAGAGAAACTCATCATTTTGCTGTTTTCTATCAGTTTTAAGAAATACATATATCCACATAGATTTTTTTTAACTAAATTGGGACTTTACTGTAGATAGTTCTCATTCTCTCTCTTTTAAAAAAATCTATTTATTTGGCTGAGTTGGGTCTTCGTTGTGGTGCGCGAGCTTCTCATTGCGGTGGCTTCTCTTGTTGCGGAGCACGGGCTCTCGGTGTGCAGGTTTCAGTAGTTGTGGCTCGTGGGCTCTAGAGCGCAGGCTCAGTAGTTGCAGCGCACGGGCTTAGTTGCTCCGCGGCATGTGGGATCTTCCCGGACGAGGGACTGAACCCTTGTCGCCTGCATTGGCAGGTGGATTCTTAACCACTGCACCACAGGGAAGTCCCATAGTTTCTTATTCTCTTTTTTAAGTTAAAGTTTTATCATGCACGCTTTCCCATATTGTTACATTACTGAAAAACACGTTTTAGGTGTCTGTGCAGTGAATATGGGCACACCGGAACTTATTTGGCCATTTGTATGTGCTATTGTAAAAGTGAGTGCAAGTTGGATTTTGTCTTTTGGAGCTTCCCCTTTTACGTCATCGCTGCTGATCACCGGTTTTCAGAGGCCGCGTGAACACGCACCTGTGCCTCCAGGTGCGCTGCTGCGCTTGTCGCTGCGGGCACTAGAGGGCGCGCTACAGCCGCGAAGCGCGGGGCGCGTGTGCTGCGGCGCCTGGGCGGGGCTGGAGAGCCGGTGAGAGGGACGCTATCCGCTGCCTTCCACTCGTCCGATGCTTCCCGGCCCGGCTCCCGTGGCCGCTGCTGCCTCCGGGGTGGCCTGGGGCTTCACGCTAAACACAGAGGCTGGGCTGGACCAAAGGGGAATTTTCTTTGTTTCCTGACAGCAAGATGGATTTAGCGGAGACTGAAGGAGGCTTCCTCAGCCGTTAAGGAGCGGACAGTGCTGGAAGGAGCCCCCAGGGACACCCGGTGTTTTAGGCCCGGGAGAGCTTTACCTACGAGAGGCGGCACCCCTCCTGGGATGGAGTGGGGAGGGATGCAGAAGGGGGCCTTGCAGGGTGCTGCCCTGCTCGAACTCTGCGGGTCTCAGACGAGCCAGCCCCGCACCCGCCGCCTGAGCAGTGGGGTCTCTTCGCTGAGAGAAAGTTCCTCCTGGCTGTATCACCTCTGGCGACTCGTAAATGTCGCTTTGACTCCCCTCCCCTCCCCGGCTCCCGCTGCCCCCAAGCAGCCACCGAAGGGGGGCGACAGCCCCTTCCCCGGGAATGACAGAAGAGGCTGAACTCGCGGAAGAGCGGGGGCTCCTGCAGCGGAGCAGGACGCTGTGGTCCTCCCCACACCCATGTCCTCCTTCTGCCTCTTGTCGCTTTTAACCAAAGTAAGTTTAATTAGAGAAGTGAGAAAACGCAGAAGCAAAGGAAAGAGTCAAAGGACTAAATAATAATAGTCATTGAGCAAAGTCAAGGGCCTTCAGTCCGTCCTCAGGGCTGTAGATAATATTCTGAGCCATGTCCTTTGAGCTGTTTTATAGATGCTGAAACCCGCCCCCGCCAGCTGGAAGAAGTTAACTACATGATGACCAGGCTGTAGCCATGACCTAAGCTGCCACAGTTCTGAGAACCAGCCTCAAGAAATGGGAACAAACCGACCCTGGAATTGAAGCCTAACTGTACTTAAAACAATCAAGATGATGCTGATCAGACCACCGATGACCAGTTTCAAGATGACCGTCAGAGCTGACTGTGCTGTCTCTGCATGTAGCCCCCTCCCTCTGCCTGTACATCCCTGAAACTCCCCCGTAAAAGCTCTTGGCCACTGATTGTCGGTGGGGGGAGTCGGCCGTTGGACATGAGTCCACCCTCCCCCTCCCAGGTTGCCAGCCTCCAAAGTAAAGCAAACTTTCCTTTCCACCGACCTTGTCTCTCGAGTATTGGCTTTCAAAAGGCGAGCAGCTGGACCCCACTTTCCGTAACGCTCCTTCCCCAGTCCCTGCCCTCCCCACCCCGAGGCACCCCTCTCACCTGGAACAGGGCTGCACTGGACAGTGGGGTGCGGCCTGGGGTCCTCCACCTCCAGCTGGAGCTCGTCTGGGTCCACATCATCTGAGGGGAGACCAGAAACCGGCTCAGACCCTGGTCTTGGTGTGGGTCAAGCCCCACCTTTCTCCAAAACCCCACCCCTCTGAGATGTTGTCCCGACTCGTCTGCTGGGCACGGGGCCTCCCAGCGGCCCTGCACAGGTGTGTCTACCCTCGGGGGCAAACCTCTGGTCAGCTCCCTGTTATCCGCCTGTGGCCCTCAGACACCGAGTGCCCCCATGTCCTCCCGGGCAGCTGCACAGAGTCAGGGGAGGCTGCCCTGCTGGTGGGGGCCCTCCACACGGGCCAGCCCACCGCTGTGACCCCGTGTCCGGCTGGGAGCCCTGCATACTGCAAAGGACAGAGCAGCGAGCGGGATGCGCTCGGAGGAGGTGGACCAGGGACGGTGACGACAGCCGAGCTGCTGGGGGTGTTGGACTCAGAAAAGGCAGGGTGAGGGGAGGAAGGCCGTCCTCAAAGAGCTGCCGGCCTGCAGGCATCACTACACCCCGACGTGCTGATGGTCCCAGGCAGCAGAACCAGCATCAACAGACGTGTCACAGAAGGAGGCAAATCATGATCCAGAGGGAGAAGTTCTGGTTCTTCCTACACAAAGAAGCTCCCACCATCAGAGGTCACGTGTGCTGACCACAGAACCCTGTTGCTGGGCGTTGGGCACAGGCGGGGGGGCATGTGGGGTGGACGAGACGCGGCCCTGCTGTCGAGGAGCCGCGGGCACGCACGCTGCCCCCACGAGGAGGTCACCTGGCGCCAGGGCTGGGGCTCCCCCAGCTCTCATCCTCCAGGCCCCGCGCCTACGGAGTCCTCACCGACCCTCCCCACAGCTGCAGGAGGCAGGCAGCCCCGGGCATCATCGGACACGTGAGGAAAGCGAAGACCTCGCCTTGGGTCTCACAGCCAGTGAGCGACAGAGCGGAAGTCAGACTGAGACTCGCTGGGCCGCAGAGCCAAGGTGGGGGGACGGGGAGACGGTTGGGGGAGCTTTACAGATGCACACGGTGTGCGTAACTGGAGAGACTGGAGCAGGAAGTCTCCAGTGTGAGAAGGCGCTTCTCTACTGCGTTAGCAGGTGGACTAGATCATCTTTAACCACCCTTCCAATTCTAAGTCTAGGCTCTGCGATTCTGTTCGTCTGAGAAAGGCAAATCCCTTGTTAAAGAAACTCCAAAACGTGATTGAATCAAATGGCATTATTTTCCTTATTCGCTCTTGTGCTGTTCCTTAAACCAGGGCCTGCAATCTCCACGGGGGTGGACATCTCAGGGCCCATAAATTCTTTAAGGATATTGAAATGATAAATGATAACTAAACCAGTTTATAGTTTATAAAGACGAAACTCTCTTTTGCAGCGATAATTCATCATTGGAAGATCCCCCTCGAGGCTTGCGGGATCTTAGTTCCCCGACCAGGGATTGAACCCCGGCAGTGAGAGTGCAGAGTCCTAACCACGGAACCGCCAGGGAGTTCCTGGAAAGTTTCTGGAGTTGGGTTGGGGTAAGCGGGTAGTTTCTGGAGTTGGGTTGGGGTAGGCGGGGGAAACTGCCTCTCCTGGAAGGTTAGGGAGCCGGGCCAGTGGGCTCTCCACCGTGTACAGGCCAGGCCCAGGCAGGCGACCGTTTGTCACACTTGTCCCCGCCTTCAGCTCACATGTCTGCTTCCTGCGTGGAGCCTTCCTCCCACTTAAAGGGTAAACAGTTCAGTTGGGAGCTTTCCCTGGAGGCAGGGAGGCCCTGTGGAGCTGCCCATGGCCTGGGCACTGTTGGGTGGGCAGGGGGCCGGGCTGTGCCCACAGCCTAGCATTCCATCCCTCGCCACCTTTCCTGCTCTGTAGAACGGAGCTCAGCAGTGCTTGGAAGTCAAAATGCACGGATGAGATGCAAGAGCTGAGGCCCGTGGACTCCGTCTGAGGCTGTAAGGTCACAGCCAAAGTGCTGAGGACCGCTCTTCACCGAGGGGGATGTGGGATATGGCTGTAGCCGCGGCCCTGGCCCCCTCCTACGCTCAGCAGCTCCTCAGGAAGTGGGGCCCGGCCCTGGTGCCGTTACGGCAATGGCCGCCCACCAGCCCGATGCCCTGTGGTTCTCCCAGACTCTGGCCTGGTGGAGTTTCACTTTCAGGAAGGAAGGTTTCCACTCCTTCCATCCCTGCGGAGTGGACGGCAGACACCCAGACCGCCCCAGGGAAGCTGCTGCCCCTGCCGGGCCTCACACTCTCCCGGGAGGGCTCCAGTCCCCTTCGCCTGCCCACGGTGGTCTCCTGGGCTCCCAGCTATACTCCTGCGTGTCCGGCCAGAGGCCCCTCCCTGAGTAGCCACCGTGGACGGAGGGCACACGCGTCTGTCTGCGGGATCTTCAATGCTCCCGACGGCCTGTGGGGCGCGAACGCCGCTCCCAGCTTACGGATAAGAAACGGAGGCTCCGCAAGGCCTTGTCCGCGGTGACCCGACCCGTGAGTGGTCTGGAGGAGTTAGAACCTGGGTCCGTCTACACTGGCGTGAATGTTCTTACGTGTTTAGATCTGATCTTCCCGAGTCGGGGCCCTTTCCCCTCCCTCCTAATTCTGCCTGTGCTCTGCAACAGGGGGCAGGCCATGAAGACCTTCTCTCTGCCCTTCACCAGAGACCCCAGCCCGTAGGTGTTCCCCTCTGGCCTCCCCGAGAGGCCCCCGGGCGCCAGGGCCTCTGAAGCCCCTGGTGAGACAGCAGGGCAGACGGCGGGGGCAGCAGTGACCCCCCAGCTGCTCCTTTTGGCTCTGAGACACAGCGTGAAGGGACTCTTTTCCAGAAGCAGGTTTAATTGATTTAGCCTGACCCCGCCTGGCTCGGGCTGATTGGAAAGCGCTGTCTGCTCTGAGGACGCCCGCTGCAGGGCTCGCGTGGCGGGGCGGGGGGCGCCGTGGAGGAGCTGCGGCCCACGAGGCCCACCAGGACAGGGCTGTCACGTGAGCCACGGCCTGGGGCGCGCCCTGGGGGCCACAGAGGGCTTGGCAGGTGGGAGGCGTGCCTGCCGTCAAGGTCAGCGCCGCCCTTGTGTCCCCCGGGCCTGGGGGACAGGCGTGAACAGGGGCCGCCCCTCCCTGGGCCCCAGGCAGCCCCTGCCGGCTCCCCTCGGGGTCCTGCGCCTCCTCCCTCCCGGCCCCCCCACGGCCCCCCGGGTCACTCACAGTGGCTCTCGGCGGCGTCGGCAGGGAGGCCCAGGGGCCTTTTGGGAGCGTCGCGGACGTCAGGGTGAGGGCCCTGGGGCGCCCGTCGGCCCAAGGCCTTGAAGACGCCGCGGCACACGCCGTAGGAACAGCACTGGTAGGCGTAGGGCACCTCCAGGGCCCTGGGGGGGGGGGGGGGGCGGGACACAGCCACCTTAGCCACGGCCGGCCGGGGCTCCGGCAGCCCGCAGCCGCCCACTGCCCCCGAGCGCCCTGCTGGTGGCCTCCCGGGCTTCTTCCTCAGGCCCGCAGCCGCCCGCTGCCCCCGAGCGCTCTGAGTGCCGTCCAGCCTCGTCCTCCCCCATCTACAGGCCTGAGCCAGGCTCCGACGGGGAGCAGCTGGGCCACGCAGCCTGAGAGCTCCGCCCCTCCGGGCGGCCCTCCTCTTCCGTTAGCGAGGAGACAGGGCTCTCCTGGCCCGTCTTCACCCTCGCCCTCCGCGAGGCCTGCGCCCCGTGCCTCTGGGCACGTCAGAGCTGGGTCGGCGCCCTGCGGGTCAGGCTGGACCCCCATTGCTTTGCAGCAGAGCGTGGGCCACACGGGCCGAAGGAGGCCTGGGGTCCTCGGCACCAGCAAGGGCTGAGCGGCTGTTTTCTACTCATCAGCACCCTGGGCTCGGCCCTGATTCCAGGCCCGGAAGCTGCCCAAGCAGGGGGGGGGCCTTCCCACCATCTTAGCTCTGTCCTCGCCGGGGTCCCTTAGGGCTGGGACTGGGAGAGGGAAACGCTACGCGGGGATGAGGGGGAAGGGGCCCTCCCCACTCAGTCTGGCCAGACCCTGGGCCTCCAGGCTTTTCTCGGGGTGAGGCCCTGGGCTCTCTCCTGTCCCTCCCGGCCTGGCCACCGCCCTGAGGCAGACCTCTGTAGGTGTGGGGACGGGAAGCCTCACCTCAGTCTGGGGAAGCTGTCCTTGGGGAAGGCCTGGGACAGAGCCCAGTTCCCTTTGAGCTTCAGATGCACCAGGCCCCCAAGCCCGGCCAGGGGCAGTGTGGTCAGCTGGTTGTCCGTCAGGTCCCTAGGACAATGGATGGTCAGGTCACTGGCAGTCAGGGGGTGGCTGGAGGCAGACTGTGCTGAAGGCGTGGCCAGTGTGCCCGGGATGGGAGCCAGAGGAGAGGAGGGAAGGAAGGCTCAGAGGAAGGAGCACGGATGCCGGGCAGAGGCGGCAGGGTTGCCAGAGCTCCGTCGTCCCCCACTCGTGGGACCTCGGGGGCCGACTACACGGGGCTGTTGGAGGTGACGCCACGCCGTCCCAGCTCCTGGGTAACACAGCCGCTCGGCCACAGCTGCTGGGCCCCGTCTGAGTCCCACCGGAGTCCCTGTCTAGCCCACCAGGGCATCCGCCTGCTGTGCCGGCCCCTGGCCCCCTGCTCTTCTGAGGACGCGGGGGCCAGAGCTGGGACTGAACAGCGCGGCTGTCTGGCCGCACGCAGGGGTTCGGTCGCCCGTTCTGTTTCAGGGCCAGCTTAGTAGCCAGAGGTGAAGATGTGCATGGCTCCCCCTGGAGAAATATCAGAAGAAGCCAGGCCTCCAAACCAGACAGTGCGGCCACAGACCGGCAGCGTGGAAACGGCCTGGGCTGGACGTCAGGGAACCGGGCCCCGTCACCAGCTCCCCGTGAAGCCGAGGCGTGTCGCAGGTCTGCCCGAGCCTCAGCGGCCTCATCTTTCAAAGGGATAAAAATACCCATCCGACCGCTGTGGCGGGAGCAGAGCGAACAGGCGGGAAGCAGCGGTGAGAGTGTGGCCTGAGCCCAGAGAGCAGGGCTGTGAGCGCCGGGGTCTCGGCCCCTTGAGTGAGCACCACCTCCGCAGGCCGGGGAGCACCTAAGAGGCGAGGGGCAGGGCTGCACGGCCTCCGGCAGACGAGCCTTCAGGACACAGTGGAGAACACGCACCACTGTGCGCGGCGGCCCCACACGCTCCCCGTTCCCGCCCCGGTGGCTTCGGGGCCTGGCTGCCCGGGGGCTGAGGCTGCGCGTGGCGCCGCAGAGCTCGTAGGGGTGGCTCCGGCTCATCAGGCCCCACGTCTGTCCAGGGGGCTGGGAACGCGGTTAGGCTGGAGCCACGTCCCCAGCACGTGTGGCCGACACCCACGCGTGTCCCACCCCAGGCCGGGCCCTCCTGCCCCCGCTGGGCAGCCCACAGGCCCACGGTGCTCCAGCACCCAGGAGGAGAGGGCAGTGGACACTCACAGCTTGACCAGGGAGCGCAGGGTCGCGAAGGCCTCGGGGTGGATGGACCGGATGGCGTTCCAGCTCAGGTCCCTATGGGCAGAGGACGTGACAGGAGGGTACAGTGACACATGGAGGACCCGTCGTTCTTACCCTGGGTCACCAACACATGTGCCATGGTGTGGGCATGCAGGGAGGCTGCCCGCTGGGGGTCCTCACGGGGTGCAGGCGTGCAGGGAGGGGCCCCACTGGGGGTCCTCATGGGGCACAGGTGTGCAGGGAGGGCCCCCCGGGTGCTGGGGTTCCCTAGGGGGTGCAGGCATGCAGGGAGGGCCCCCCGGGTGCTGGGGTTCCCCATGGGGTGCAGGCGTGCAGGGAGGGCCCCCCGGGTGCTGGGGGTCCTCACGGGGTCCAGGCATGTAGGGAGGGCTCCCCTGGGTGCTGGGGGTCCTTACAGGGCGCAGGCGTGCAGGGAGGGCCTCCCAGGTGCTGGGGGTCCCCACGGGGTCCAGGCGTGCAGGGAGGGCCCCCCGGGTGCTGGGGTTCCCCATGGGGTGCAGGCGTGCAGGGAGGGCCCCCCGGGTGCTGGGGGTCCTCACGGGGCGCAGGCGTGCAGGGAGGGCCCCCCCGGGTGCTGGGGGTCCCCACGGGGTCCAGGCGTGCAGGGAGGGGCCCCCTGGGTGCTGGGGTCCCCACGGGGTGCAGGCGTGCAGGGAGGGCCCCCCCGGGTGCTGGGGGTCCCCACGGGGTCCAGGCGTGCAGGGAGGGCTCCCCCAGGTGCTGGGGGTCCTCACGGGGCGCAGGCGTGCAGGGAGGGCCCCCCTACCCTAGGTACTCACAGGGCCTGCAGGGAGGTCAGCTGGTGGAAGGTGTCAGCTCTGATTTCCCAGATGCGGTTGTGCTGGAGGCCACTAGGGCAGCGAGAGAGGCTGGATGAGCCCAGAGGCCCAGACACTGCCCCCAACCCCGACCCCACCACTGGGAGGAAGAAAGGACCCAGCCCGCAGAATCACCAGAATTAAAGGGAGCATGGGGGATGTGGCTGCCTTGGGTAAGTGGTCAGGAGACAAAGCTACAAAGCCGTCCCTTGGCCCCAAAGGGAGTGAGCTTCCAGGGTTCCCACTGGCCCTGGCTCCCAGCCCAGCTGGCCTCACTCCTCGGGCCCTCCAGACCCTAGTCCAGCAGCAGAATGCAGCCCAGCCCCTGGCGGCCCCAGACGGGCCCAAGCTGGGAGGCAGAGCTCAACAGACTGGCGTCTGAGTGGGAGATGGACCCTGGGCCTCGGCAAAGGTGCAGACCCTCCTTCCTTCAGTGTCAAGGCACCAGGACAGGCCCTCACGTCCCCGACCCTGCCTGGTCCCGGGGCCCAGACACGGAGGGCCAGAGGCCCTGTCACTTGGGGAAGCAGGAGCTGGGTGAAGGGAGCTCGGAGAATCTGTGAAGTGGTTTCGGTCCCCGTGGAACCTGCAGCCCAGGTTTCCCTCCCGGACACGACTGTGCACGTGCGTGTGTGCTTATGGAAACCGAGAGCCTGGGCACTTCCAGTCCCCCACGGCCACCCCATGTCCAGCCCACCTGCCCCTCCGCTGGCCCTAATCACTGTCACGTTTCCTGCTGCCTTGACCCCCAAGGAGCCGCCTCGAGACCCCTTTTGGGCACCATCTCCTGGGCTGTCACTGCGAGTCATGGCCTGTCCCGGCCTCTGCCGAGCTCCCAGCCCTGACCTCAGGGTCAGCAAGCCCAGGGCGGGGAAGGTCAGAGTGCTTGCTGACCCCGCCCTCAGGCCCAGTGCCCCACACTCACATTTCCTCCAGCTTCTGACACCCGTGCAGGCTGGGCAGCCCCTCGATCTGGTTGTGAGACAGCTCCCTGGGGAGAGGGGGCCGGGCTGGTGAGGGGAGCTGGGCCTCAGGGACACGGCTGTGGACCTCCTCACCCCGGGCACTTCCCTCCAGCTCCCCGCTGGGCCCCTCCTCTCTGCGGGGCCCGAATGGGGCTGCCTCATCCATGTGAAGGCCCAGGGGACCCTGGGAGGGCCCCGGGGGTCAGGAAGCAGGAGGTGAGAGGCGCACAACAGGGCCACACTGGGACGAGCCAGCTGGCCAAGGCTACCCAGGCGGTACCACTGTCACAGTACGGAGCCGACGCCCCTAGGGATCCCCCGGCCCAAGCCCCCATCCAGCTGAGGCACAGAGGGGACAGGACCTGCCCACGGACACACAGCCTGTCGGTGGCAGGCTAGACACCCGTCCAGGGCTGGTCGTGCACATCTTGAGCCAGGGGCTGTGGTCCGTGGTGAGCACCTCAGACCCGAGTGAGACTCAGGGGAGAGGAAACTCCCTACTCCTCACGGGACACGTAAGATCCTCTGTGGGCCCTGTGTAGACTCGGGTAGCCTATTAGAGCCACTCTGGGGGGACCTACGATGTGCCGGGCGCTTCCAACCCTCCTAAATGAGCCCACATTTTGCAGATGAGACACCGGAGCTCAGAGACACAAAGCGGGAGCTGGGGTCCACTGGCCGGAAGTGGCAGAGCTCGGCCTCAGCCCCGGCCCTGACTTCGAAGACCGAGGCTTTTCCCCGAATGGAGAGGGCAGCCCAGTCCCTCTCGGGCAGGTCTCAGCCCAGGCTGCCTCTCTCCAGGAAGAGAGTGGCCAGGGGACGGAGGCCAGAGGGGCCTTGCCGGCGGGAGGGCGCGGGAGGCACTCACAGGACACGGAGCCCGGGCAGCTGCTGGCACATCCCCGGGGGCAGCCGCCGGAGGCCCGCACGGGTCAGGGTCCTGTGGGGAGAACGGAACGGGGCTGGCACCGACCTGGGCCCTGCCATCCCCGGCCCCTCCCCGTGCCTCCCCTCTGGCCTGACGCTGACGTGGGAGCACAGAGCTGACAAAAGAGAAGTGGGGGGCACGGGGCAGGGGACTGCGGGGAGAGAGGAGGAGGTGGGTTGGGGTGGACAGAGGGGCACGGCCGGGCACCGCCTGGCAGGCGGTCCTGCAGCCAGCCCCTCCCGCCCTCCCCTTCGTGTCCCCCCCCCGTCTCCTGGTGTCACCAGCAACACAGGGGCCGGACCCTGTTCTGCTCCCTGTAGGGGAGGGGGCCATGCGCAGGCCGTGGATGGAAACTCCAGCCCCACTGGGGCCCTGGGAACCAAGCCCAGAGCCCGTGCCCTGTGCCTGGGGCAGAGAGGATGCCGGGGCGTCCGGGGCGGGGCAGTGGGATGCGAGCAGGCTGCAGGGCGGCGGCCTCGGGACAGGGTGCTCTGGGGAGGGCGTGAGGCCGAGGTCACCCTCGGGGAACTACTACTTCCCTCGTGGAAGATCTTCCAGCTCTGGGTGTTCGCGGGACCCTTCTGTTCACTCTCTTATGGTGAATCGAGGGCCTGCTACGCTCTCCCCCCTCCCCCCCCAGGACAAAGTGGCAACCAGGAGGCACAGGAGGTGGCTGTCACAGCCCTCCTGCCGCTCCCGGGTCCTCCGTGCACCTCAGCTTGTGGTTAGGATCGCCGAGAAACCCCAGGCTGGGAAAGTGGGGGAGAGCAGCACCCCCCCCCGAACCACCTGCCAGCCCGGTGGGAGCGGCCATGGGCCCCTCGGGGCCAGGCTAGAAGGCCAGATAACGGGGACCAGACTCTGGGGGCTCTGGGGGGCGACGGGGGATTGGGGGGCCAGTGTCCACTCACAGGACCTCCAGACTGGTGGTGCCTTTGAGATCTGGGAACCCCTGGATGTCCGTGGCACCATTCAGAGATCTGGAGATAGAGCACCAGGTGCTGAAGGGGGTTCAGCCCTCAGGGACCCCCCCACACAGGGACCCCATCTTCTGGGGACACCGTCCTTCCCCGACCTCCCTCCGGTGATCCCAGTTGCTCAGGCCCTGGTGGGGGCTGGACGCCTAGCAGGGTCCAAGCTGCCATTTCCTAGGTCAGCTCCACCCAGCCTGGCCCGGACAGAGCCAGTCACCTGGCCCCCAGCCACCTGGCCACCCAGCCACCCAGGCCCAGTGCGCACAAAACACAGGCAGGGACCGTGGGACTCGCCCCGTTTGAAAGGCAACGGCTTGAGTGCTTCCGGAAAGGTGTTTGTCTGCTGGGGTTGCTCGTTGGAGCCGGGAAGCGGGTCTCCCCTAAGTGTCACCTGCCGGGGCTTCCCCCAGTGGTCACCCCACCTCGGGGGACCACGCGGGCCTGCACGCAACAGGAGCCCAGCAGGATGGGTGCCGCCGGATCCTGAGGAGGACCCTGGGCTCGGGCCTGAGCGGGAGAGCCTGGGGTCCAGCGATGAAACATACGCATGGCGCCAGCCTCAGGGGTGAGAGTGGGGCGCACAGGAAGGTGGAGCTTGCGCCCCAAAAGACTCAGGGGCGTCCCTGTGCTGCTGCGTGTAGAGCGCCACCTGCAGGAGGTTTTCTGAAGACGTTGCACTTGGGATGGGAATTGACAGAGCAGGAGAGACAGGATGCCTTTGGGTGGCCAAGAGTCCCAGGGTGTGGCTCCGGGGGCCCCGGAGAACCAGAACCTTGTCGGGTTGTTGCTCCTTCAGCTATGT
Organism: Stenella coeruleoalba; assembly: GCF_951394435.1. Lineage (NCBI taxonomy): Eukaryota > Metazoa > Chordata > Mammalia > Artiodactyla > Delphinidae > Stenella > Stenella coeruleoalba. The sequence goes on from NC_137169.1 coordinate 124,424,231, forward strand.
GAGCAGGACCCTGACTTGGCGGGACTGGCGGGCGGGGTGGTGCCAGGGGGCAGGGGGAGGCACCAACTCACAGGGTGTGCAGCCTGGGCAGGTACTGGAACGCCGACCTCCCCACGAACTGGATCGGGTTGTCATAAAAGTGTCTGCAGGAAAGACACCGAAGCCCTTCATTCTCCCTCCCGGCTGCACCGAGGCAGGTGTCTGCTCTCCCCTCTCCGCGGAGACCAGCACGCAGGGAGCCCCTCTCCAGTTCCGCCTGCCAACCCCGTCCTCCCCCAACATGCGTCAGGAGCAAGGACTCACATCGTCTGCAGCAGAGGGTTCCCCAGGAAGGCCTTCTCGGGGATGGCCTTGATGTTGTTGTTATGGAAACCCCTGGGGGATGACATGGGCGTCAGAAGGATGCAGAGAGCCCGTGGACGGGGACAGGGGACCCCAGGACGCTCTCCAACAGCCGGACAGGAAGGCCATGGGCCCAAAGGGACATGAGCCTGGGGACCCCGGTTCCACATCTGCCTGTGACTTTCCCTCTTTGCTCAATGACCCGTGGAAAGGAGAGAGGGTGAGCCTGGGCTGAGGGCACTGTGAGAGCCACTCAGGGGAACAGGCTGGGCCCACACCCCAAGGAGGGCAGAACCCTGGAGGCCCCTAGGGGGGAGCTGAGGCTGCATGGGAGGAGGGAGCGCAGAAACAGGGGCCCCTGGAGGAGAAGTGGTCCCCAGATGGAGCCAGGCTTGGCTTCAAGGCCCTGAACTGAGAAGCGGAGCCCCGGGGGGGAGCAGGGGGCGCAGGGGGGACGCCCGTGACCGTGGAGGAGAAAAGGGGGCGAGGCCCCCCCGGGCGTCCAGGCTCTAGAAGGGGAGGACAGTTCCAAGTAAATGCTGGACCAGAAGGCACAATCCACGCTGAGCAGCCCCCTCTGCCGTCCTTTTTTCACCAGAGACCCCTGGTTTCTGAGTGTCTTCCTGGCCTCTGGGACCCATCCTCCCTCCTCTCGTCACTTCCACGCTCATTCACGAAATTCACCTGCAGCCGACGCCCACCCAGCCTGCTTCGTTCGGTCAATGTTCCTGTGTGAGTTTGCTCGTGGCACATGTCTGATCACTGGCTTCGTGGCCGGGGTTGAGCTGAGCTCCGAGGGATTCAGAAGTTTACGAGACAGGAGCCTCTGTCCTCAAGCTGCTTCTCCCAATAGACGTGGACAGACACGCCCCACGCGTGTGCCTTCCTGCTGCTGCCACCCCAGGGCTCTGCTCTCTCCCCCCAGCTTACATCTCCTGCTCCCAGGCCTCTGCACGCCCTGCTCCGGCCACGCCCTACAGACCCAGCAAATCTTCTCCCCACCTCCCCCCCCCCACACCCCACTCCAGGGGAAAGGCAGGCCTTGGTGATTCGCTGGCAGTGGGGGGCGTGCAGCCGCTCCTCACGCGGACCCTCCCCTGCGCGGGTCCAGCTCCCCACCCGCTTCGCTTCCCGGTGTTCACACTGTCAGCCGCTGGACCAGGCGAGGGGGAGGCATGGGGTTGGTGCTAAGGGCCCCGGTGGCCGTGAGAACAGATGCAGTGCTGCCTGGAGGTTTGGGCTCTGGTCGTAAACTTCCGCTGCCTTAACCGGTCCCGCTCAGCACCGCGCAGAGCCCGTCCTGCTACACGGCGGCCCCTCCTCCCCGAAGGCTGTCTCCCCACCGGCTCAGCACTCCTCTGCGTACTCACTGCCCCGCCAGGTCCTCATCTCCACTGGTCCTCCTCCCCCACTGTCGCCTAAGGCCCGTCCACCCTCTAAGGCTGACCTCAGACACGAGAGCCCACAGCGCTCTTCCTGTGCTCTCTGGACACCCAGACCGTTTCAGCTAAGATGACATGATCTAGGGTCGGAGTTACATGCCGACCCTGAGCTGCTCTGTCCTGCCCCTGTACGCTGCATCCTCGACAGGCCTGAAGCCCTAGGGGACGGCTGGTGTCTGTCTCACCCCTGGTTTGCATTTTAGAATAAAACGAGCAGTGGCCGTCGGGGGGTGGGGCAGAGCCAGCTCCGAGGCCTGTGACTGCTGACCCGGGAGGTCGGGACCTCGGGAGGTGAGGGCGTGGGGTGCCCTTGGGCATAGGGGACTCCCCAAACCCCACAGAGGAGCTTACAGTTCCTGCAGGCGGCCCAGCGTCCGGATGGCCACGGGGAACTCGTGCAGCTGGTTGTAATTCAGGTCTCTGGAAAGAAGGCAGGACAGTCGCTGGAGGGCAGTCCCCAGGGCGCGTCAGAGGCTCCGGGAAACGGACGCTGGCTCTGGGCTGGCTGGAGAGAGGGGCTGGCAGCCTGCTGGGCCCAGGGCCAACGTCCGGAACACACTTTGAGCTGTTCCTCTCCCATCGCTGCCCCCAGACCTCGGCGGGGGCCTTCCCGGCCACAGACCTGTTTTGAGGGGACACTTAGGGGTGGATAATGGAAACAACTCTCTCCGAACAGCCCCCTGGGCTGAGGAGAGCATCTCAAGCCTTTGGAGACACCAGTGGATGGGGAGGGGGCCTGGGGAGGAGGGGGCAATTTTTAACACCGTGTCACCGCCACAAGGGATTCTGGAAGCTTCCTCAGGTGACCATCTTGGCTATCTGAGGCCCCTGCTCTCTTCTTTTGCAAAAATGGACAGGACATCTTACCTTCTGGTGGTGGCGTGACAGCTAATCTTTATTTTCTCTCACCCTTTTCTGCATTTCCCCCTTTTATTTAAACAGTGAACATATATCACGTGTATAATCAGAAAACATTGGAGGGACTTCCCTGGTGGTCCAGTGGTTAAGACTCCGCACTCCCAATGCAGAGGGCCCGGGTTCGATTCCTGGTCAGGGAACTAGATCCCACGTGCATGCCGCAACTTAGGAGCCCGCCTGCCGCAACTAAGACCCGGCGCAACCAAAGAAAGAAGGCGAGAGAGAGAGAGAAAAAACATTGGAAATGATGTTGAAAAGCGATAGCAACCCAGGTTGTCGAGGGGAGAGGGAAACAGCGTTCCAATAAACCCTCAGTGGGCATTTAAACGTGCACAACGTTTTAGGCAAAATTTGACAGAATCTTTTCAAATGAGAAGGTTCACACTGAGTCACTCCACTTCCACGAATTCAACCCACAGAAAAGTCTGCAGCCAGGGGTGCAGATGTTTGTAAAAGGAGGCTTGTGGCAGCAGTGCCAGGCGTTGTGCCCTTCACGGCGATGCGGCTAAGGGCGGGAGGAGACATGCAAGCGACCAAGAGCAAAGCTGATCGTCCTCGAGGAGACTGAGAACCCAGCTCCCACACGGCGGGGAAGCCCCGCCGGAAGAGGGGTGCGCATTTTGAGGAGTGGAGACTGGGGGGGGCGAGCGCGACAGGGACTTTTAGAGGATGTCCCCCCGCCCCACCAAGAGACTTCAGGACGGATGTCGGCTTTCAAAGCTGTAAAGCTGGCTTCTCTCTCACTCAGTAGCCAGTGCCTCGGCCCTACGTAGGATGCGCCCTGATCTGGGGATGCCATCCTGGCACCTCTACAAGCCGGTGGCTGGGAGCCAGGCTGGGACCTGGGCCCCTTTGCTGCAGTGCTGGCACCTGGACACATCTCTCCTCGAGCCACAAAATACAAAGAAACTGTGTGGGACTAAAATTAACCGTGTGCGTGCACAGCTGGGGCAAATCCTCGACAAAAGATGCGAAGAGACCAAAAAACCCAAGTGCCACCTCTGAAGAGCCTGGAGCAGAAGCAGAGGGTCGGGAGCAGAGCAGGGGACTGCGCCTGCCCCCGGCACACACACCACCTAAGGGGCGGGCACCCCTCTGGCCTGACCTCGGTACTCACCCCTAGCCTCACCCCACAAAAGGAGGAAGCTCGCCCCCCTTTCAGAGAGCGGGCCAGCAAGGGAACCTGTTGTTTGTTCTCGATCCCCCCTGCTGCAGCAGAGGCCCCAGTAAAGCCTGGCCTCAGTTTCTTGTCTGGCCTCTGATCAATTTCTATTGATAAAGGAGGCCAAGAACCCTGGTCGGTAACAGCTGGAGCACAGGGCCCCCGCTCTGGCAGGGGAGGGATGCCTCTGGAGCCCCCAGGATGACCCCAGCCCACCTTTTCGGACTTTGAAAGCCACCCTTGCCCTGACAGCGTTCACGAGGCCATCCAGCGCCAGGACAGGGCCACGGGGAGGCCCTTTAATCAGTGACTTGCAGGTTTTGTGGTAAGTACAGGTCAACACAGAGACGATGACAGATTCCTCTACACGGCAGGGTCGTGACACCTAACAGTCCACAGGGAGAGACAGGCGCCTGGCCCAGGGGCCAGAGGGGCAGTGACCGTCGAGCTGGGTAATTGGCCCCTGACACACACACACACACAGACACAACTCCCGGGGTCCGCTCAGACTTCCCTGGTGACCTCGGGTAACCCCTGGTCTGCTCTGCTCTGCCCTGTCCTTTAGGCAACCAGACACCTTCCCCTCCTGTGTGCACACCTGGACTCGCTCAGAGAGGCCCCCGGGGCCGCATGAGGGGAAGGTGAGCCGAGGGCAGGGGGTTTGCAACGCACCTTCCTGAGGCCAGAGGTGCTGCAGGAGTTTGCAGATTCCTGGGGTTCTACAAGGAGCGGCAGAAGGCGCCTGGAAAATCAGGCGGAGAGGGCTGGGGATGGAGGCAGCGGCGGGGTAGGTGAATTGTTTTTCTGACCTTTGATTGTGCAAACGATTCACCCTCCCGTCTCAACGTCTCCAAATCCAGAGCCCCCTTCAACCTGGCTCAGTCCATTCAGGAACACTCCTCTGCTGCCCCAGGAGAACTAGACTTCCCACAAGTAACATGGGAGCGTCTTCCCTCAGAAGTCTTACTACTGCAGCCTCATCTTCAATGCAAAGGCCCACCGGGTCTGGCCCCAGAGCTCTTGCTCACAATTTCATCTGCCTGGGACACTCCAGGCGTCGGCACAGCTACTCCCTCCCTTCCCTCAGGCCTCTTCAGGAGGCCCCCCCTGACCCGCTGGGCGCCGTTCCCTTGCCCTGTGTGGTCGATCGGAGGTGGCCCCGGGTCCCATCATTTGGCAGCATAAGTGAATCAAATCTTCACATCGCACACCTTCAACTTACACAACGTCGTCTGGTCGATGACAGCTCAATCAGGCTGCCCGGAAACGTGGCCCGAGTCCCCTGCAGCCTCGCCATCCCGGCTCCTGGGCAGAACGGGGTGGAAGTGACGTGGGGCCGCCCCGTCCTGAGTCACAAGAGCCCTCACAGCCTCCGCCTCCTCTGGGAGGGCCCTCCGCACATGTGAGAGCCCGGCTGGCCTCCCGCAGGACGAGGGCCGCGTGGAGAGGGCGGGTGGCCGGCACCGAGGCCCCACGCGCCCCGGCGGAGCCCCGGCGGAAGGCAGCTTTGTGACGGGCCCGCGGGACAGCTCGGCAGAAGAGCGACCCGCACACAGGTTCACGAGAAATCGCAAATGTTGTTTTCAGCCACTGAGCTTGAAGGTGACCGCTATGCGGCGATAACAACGAGATACCCTGCTTGCTTTGTCCTCATGGAACACATTGACATCCGACAGATATCTGTTTACTTTCTTCCCACCAAACTGGCATGAAAGTTCCTTGAAAATAGAAACTTTGCTGTTTTCTAATTGAAACCCCACAAGGGTCCTGGCACAGAGCAGCCGCTCAGCGAACACTGTTGTCTGAGTAAGTGAGTCAGCGAAAGGTCTAGACAAGTTGATTAATGAGAAACATCAATGGACTCTTACAGGAATCTGGAGTATTTGCGGGGACAGCCTTAAGATGCCGAGGCTGATGTCGAGAGGCATCAGACAGTCCTGAGCGGTACCCTCAGGGTTGCCCGGGGCCAGCGAGCCTGGGACAGGTCTCCTGGGACCTCGCCGTCGTCGAGCCCTTACGTACTTCACTGGACTCACATCCAGCAGCCAAACCGACTGGTTCCAGCCCTCCTCGACAGTTTCTGGTCAGGAATCTTACCAGGGACAGCCTGACAGACAGTGGGCATGTGAACTAAAAGGCTATTCTTGTAGAAAAATGTGGGAGAATAAAAATGGTGCAAATGTCAAGAAGAACGCTGCAAACCACATGCCAAAGAGGTAGCCTGATTTTTTCCAACTGGAGGTCTACACAGATTCAAGGGTAACTGCCGCGCCCTGCTTCACCCGGGCCGCGTAGATGCCACCTCTGTGCCACCTCCGGTCTAACGGCCCAGGAGCATCCCCGGGCCACGTAGATGTCACCTCTGTGTCACCTCCGGTCTAACGGCCCAGGAGCGCCCCCGCAACCCTCTCTGCCCCCGAGGAATTCAGTTCAGGGCGACGGGGGTTTGTTGCTGTCCCCAAACACACAGAGAATTCCACTGGGTGGAGCGGGCGGTGCAGAGACGCATGGGAGACACCCCGTCTGGACGGCGGGAAGAGCGGCTGCGCAGGATGTGGCGGGTCCCACAAACCCAACACCAGGGCCTGTGGAGACGGAGATGCACGTGGCTGAGACAGGGCTCCACGGGGATGCGGCCCCTGGACCAGGTGCAGGCAGCAGGAGGGATATCAGGGCAGAGAGCATGGTCTGCGGGAGGCGAGGGGTGGGCTTTGGAGAACAAGCAACGCAGTCGGGTTGAGCAGAGGGCACTGTTTCCAGGTGAGGCGGGGGGCAGGGGCCGTGCGCTCCCCGGCCTGAGCCCTGGCTCCAGGTCGTCCCTGGGACAACCTCTGCGGCACCCAGCATCCACCCCAACGACCTCTTGTCCTGCAGCTGCCTCGCCGGGAGCTGCTCCCGTTACACCCTTGTCACAGTCGAGGGAAGTGAGCACAGGAATTAAGGAAGGTTCCTGACCGCACCCAGCCGTTAACTGGCCAAGGCGGAGAGCACCGTGTCCCCCAAACCCACCCTCTTCTCTCTCTGCAGCCACGCTGCCCGTGCCACAGCCCCTAGCCCTGTCGGCCACGTAAATGTGTGACACGTGAGAAAAAGTAAAAGTTCAGCTACCCCGGCCACACTTCAGCTGCTTGGTCACGACGTGCGGCTAGTGGCTGAGGTGTCAGAAGCACAGATGGAACCTTCCCACCATCCGGAAGTGCGGCCCTCTGTAACGGGGCACAGCCAGGTGCGGCATCTTCCCGGCTCCCTGCGGTAGGCCTGGCCACGGCACTGGTCCTCAGAAGACGGGCAGCGGTAACGCCTGCCACCTCGAGAGCAGGGCCTACAAGGCAGCCAGACTGCCCCCTCCACGGCCTCGTCGCCCTTCTGCCAGCTAGATGCCAAGCACAATGAGGCCCTGGGGATGGAAGGACCCCAAGACGCCAGATCCCTGAGTCACCACACGGAGGAGGGCCACCTGCCGAGGAAAAGCACCTCCTGGGGCTGCTACACGATCCAGAAACCTGCGCTACGGTTCATGCTTTGGTCTACTGGGGACAGCAATTTAGATATCATTCCACTGACCTGGCATCACACCCGGCCTCGAACCGGAGTCTGAAGCCCCCACTCAGCTACTACACACCTGCCAGAAAGATGCTTCTAAAATGCAAAGCTGACGCTGTCATCCTTCGGAACCCTCAGAAAAGGCTTCTCACGGCTCACAGAACAGCGTTCGGGTGCCTTCCTGGGCTCCAACGCCTTGGGCGATCTTTCAGCTCCACCTGCCGTCTCACCCGCGTGGAGCCTCACCCCCTCCTGCGTTTAGCTGTGGCTCTTCTGCCCTCAGCCCGATGCCCTCTCCCCACATCCTCAGCTGTCAAAGCCCTAGTCATCCTTTGAATCCCACCCAGTCCCTGCGGTCAGGACGACTTACTCGCTCTTCCAGAACCGTCCTGGTGTTTTCTCCAGAAACGGGGTCAGGGTGAGACGGGTGACGACGCTGGTGGTGGTGACAATAACGATGATGACAGTAATAGTAATCACTGTGTAACAGTCACGTCCTAGATGACTTACTATCGTCATTCATCTCATTCCCACGCCAGCCCTTTGAGGCGGGTACTGTTATCACCTCCATTCTGCAGGAGATCAACTGAGGCACAGAGGGAGACCATCCCCGGACCACGATTCTAGGAAAGGAGTCGCCAGGATTGTAGCCCCAGCTGTTGGCGTCCAGAACGGGGTGGTCCGGGTACATACTGTCTCCCACGTGAGACGGGAAGCCTGTTGGCACCAGGAAGCAAATGGATCCCCTTGTGGATTTCCCCGAACCCAGGCACCGGCCACGTGCATGAAGGTCCACTGTCAGGATGATGGTCTGAGCACCCTGCGGCTGGCCACGTGGGGCTGCGTCTCGGCCCTCGGGTCAGGCTCTGACCTGCAGGCTTCTGGGGACGGCAGGGAAGGCCTCCCCTGGCACGAGTCTGATTCTTCCGTCGCAGGTGATTTACGATGCCCTAAACTTCAGCTGGAAAACGCATCCGTGGCTGTAGAGCCTATTATGTTTAATGACCCAGAATCAGCCGGAAGCCCAGGAAGAGTGAATTGTTCTGTCTGCAGCTGGGAAGGGCTGAGGTTAAAGAGAACCCGTTCCCAGCTCCAGCCAGAACTCGCTCTGGAAGCGCAGTTGTCTGTGGCTAATCCTCCTCGTCTGCTCAGCTGTCCCAGCCACATCCAGCCGGGACCGATGGCGTCGTCAGCAAATGTAGCTAGGAAGGCGCCCCCAGCTCTGTGATGCTCCAGGACCCGCAGCCCCGGTTTCTCCTTCCATCGGGCTGTGAGGAAAACAGCCACTCCTGGGAACCCCGGGAGCCTCGCTGTGTATTCGGAGCACAGAGCTGGCAGGATTTTACTGTCTTCTCGTCCAGCCCCGTCTTTCTATTGATCGGGAAACTGAGGCTCGGAGAGAAGTGGCAGATCTCTGCCCGTCAGAGCCAGGCCCTGAAGCCAATCCTGCTGGCTCCCGGGCTAACATGGGCTCCGTGCTATGCAGAGCGAGTCCCACTGGGCTCCAGGTAGCAGGGCCAATGGCAAGGTTTTGGGGAGACTGGGAGAGACGGTGAGTGGAGGGGGAGTCAGGTTTCCCCGGACGCTCACAGGCAGGTCGAGGCAGGTGACTCTGAGCTGGAGGCTGGGGTCTTCTGTGAGTTCTCTGCTTTGGAGTGAGCGGAAAAGCTCCTGCCGTCTGGGACCAGCAGCGTCACCCTGGACCAGTCACTGAACTTTGCTGTTTGCTCCCTCACCTGTAACTCGGACGCCCACCGCACAAGGCACTCTGTTCACCTGGTCCAGAGCCCGCACGGGGGGTGCTCACACGACGCGATCCTCTCCGTCTTCCTTTTCCTGGACACGAGGCGCAGAACAGACGGCGCACCCACAAGCTGGCCTCTGCTTCCCACAGCCGTCAAGGAAGATTACTGTCATTAACTGGGTTTCCACTTCCACTTCTATTCTCAAGGCTCATGTCTGTGTTTATCACCAGATCACAGGGAAAGGCATGTGGAGGAATGCGGGGGCCCAGCTCCCACGCGAAACACAAACCCCAGACGGTCGGAGCCACTTTTACCTACCCAGGCTGGTAGGGAAGGCGGCTAAGCGCGGTGAGCACACTACCAGTCCTAACTGCTGAGCCCGGGCCCCAAGGCTGACTCCGCACACTCGGGGCAGATGTCCTGGTGAGCCAGGAGCCAACAAAACTCATAGCACTGCTGTACTGTCTAAACAGCCTGCCGACCAGGCCACCCATTAACGAATGCAGCCATTAGTAAAGCTGTCCTCAGTTTCTTTGGAGAGACAGGCATGCCCTCCTTCCCCTTCCCTCTACCCACACCCTCTTCTTTGCCGGAAAGAAGCCCCAGAAAGTCCCTGATGCAGCAGCGTGGCTGATTTTAACGCAGCTGCTGGTCCTGACACTGAGACTACAAGCTGCCTGCCCTCAGGAGGCGCCGGGGATCGGAGAACCCTGGACTGGGAGGGAAGTGAGAGGGAAAGTCCAACCCGCCCGGGGTCATCCCTGGCGTCCCGGTGGCCAGGGCTCTGCCTCTGCCTCGATCCCCTTGCACTGGCAGCCGCTGTCGGGCTGCCCTGAGAATGAAGTTGCCGTCCTCATCCTGGGCTAGAGCATCCCCTTCGCTTCCCGCTTGGCCCCCACCCCATCCGCCGGACGACCACCCATGTGTAACCTAAGTCACGCTCCGCCTCCGGTCCTCCCAAGTTCTTTGGGTCGCGGTTTGTAGACATTTCACATTCTCACCACCCTGCCCAGAAAAGCCTGTCACTCTAAGATATGATACTCAGAGCAGGACCGGGTCCTGTAGAAGTGGGTGGGTGCCCGTGGGCAGCACCGCCTCACCTGGACAACCTGGATGCTGGGCCCATCCGTGCAGGACACCGGAGGCTCTGAGGCGCTCCTGGTCACAGCAGAATGCAGCTGGCCTAAAGGCGGGACCCCGAGGTCCGGACCACAGGGCTTGTGGGAAGGGGACCTCGCGTCAGGCAGGGATGAGGGACGTGGGCATTTCTCCACGTTAGAGAGCTTGGGGCACCTGGGCTACCTCCTGGGCTGTCTGATTCGGCGAGAGGTCTGGGTACGGGTGACCAGAGCTGAGAAGGACCTTGTGGATGAGATGGTCCCTCGCTCCCACAGCTCAGAGGGAGAAGCTGAAGCTCAGGGAAATGGATTTTCCAGGGGCCACAAGCCCATTCGTCTGTTCACCAAATACCTGCCAGGCGTCCTCCCTGTGCCAGGCGCTGCGGGTACAAGAGTGGACAGAGCGGGGGACAGACCACGGATGACGTCGATCAACGAATAACGAAGACTCAGACTGTGGAGAAAACTAAACAGGAAAAGGAGAATGCCGGGAAGGAGTTGCAAAACGGTGGTGGAGGAGGACCTCCCTAGAGAGGTGACATCTGAGCAAAGTCTTGCAGGAGGCAGATCACTGTGGAAGGAACATTCCAGACACAGGAGGCAGCCAGGGTAGGGCTTGGGAGGCGAGACATACCCGGCGTCGGCAAGGGCGAGGCCGGTGGGAGCGGGACTCGTCACCCGAGGCCAGAGTCGGACGGGGAGACACTGAGCGTTTGGACAGAAGAGTAACAGGATCGGATTTGTGTTTCAAGTCCCGGTGGCTGTCGCGCGGGACGCAGACTGCAGAGTGACGAGGATGAGACCATGGCAACAACTGGGGACAGACTCGGGCGGCCTGGGGACAGGGGCGGGCGTCAAGCGCTCAGACCGTCCCAGTGAGCTGAAGACGGAGCTTGGATGCGGGACGTGACAGGAGAGCACTTGCGTCACGCAAGGTCCAGCAAAGCTGCCTCCGCAGAGCTGGGGACACTTCTGGTGGGGGGGCTCCATGGGCGACTCCGCTGGCATGTCAGTCAGCACCCAAGTGAGCGTGGCAGGAAGGCCTGTGGACGTGGAAGTCTGGGGTCCAGAAGCCATAACCTCCGTGCTGGAGGCATCGGCAAATCCACGGGACGGAAGAGAGTGGGGCCTGCGGAGGATGCAGAGGGACAGGAGCTGAGCCTTGGGGTCACCGGGGTCAGGAGTTAGGGTGCTGGGGGCAGACACGCCGGAATTAGTGGTAAGTTAAGAGGCGCTCGGGACTCCCGGCCTGGAGCCCCGTAGTCTCTGTGATGAGGGCTACGTCTTTCTTGTTCATAAATGTTCCCCCGGAGCCCACAGTGGGGGCCTGGCACATACTGGACACCCAGTAATATTCACGGAACCGGTGAACTAAAGAAACAGAAGAAGGAGGGTGGCTACCCTCGATGCCTGCCGGTGCCTTCTGCCCACGGGCCCTGGGGGCCAGACCTCAACTTCCTAGTTTCCTCTCCACGGCATCCACCCGGGAACCTGCTGCCCCGTGGTTCCGGGCCCTCCACCCGCATTGCACACCAGCTGGCCCGGAGGCTGGGGGAGCAGGACCTTCAGAGCCAGCGGGGAGCAGTGATAAGCGCAGTGACCTTGACTGCCCAGAGAGAGGTTGCAGGGGGATCTGCCCTGTTGGGGACGACTATAACAGCCGTCCTGGTTAGGACGCAGAGCAGACCCATCCGGAGCTCAGTTTTCTGCCTGTTAGAAGTCATTAATGGTTCTGCGGGAAAAGCCAGAAAAAAAAGTTCTATATGGAATAATAAATTCTTCCATAAGCCACAAACCCCCACTAATTTGCAGTTAATAAACCCACAAATGTAAGAGGATTAAAAACTGGCGAGGAAAGAGATCCTCAACTCCTACAAGGTTGGCCTCAAGCGGCCGCGGGCCTGACGGGCTGACGTCGGGCCAGAGGCAGGAAACCCTGGGCGCCAGCCAGCGGGCAGCTGGAGTGGATCGACCTGCAGCCCCAAACAGACACGTCCGAGTCCTGAGCCCGGGAATCTATGAACGTGACCTCGTTTGGAAGAAGGGTCTCTGCAGATATAATTAAGTTGAGGATCTTCTCAAGATGGCTGGTTTACTGGGGTGGGCCGTGGAGCCAGTGGCAAGGTCCTTATAAGAAGAGGATGCTCGGAGAGGCCGTGTGAAGCAGAGGCAGAGACTGGAGGAAGCACTGACCGGCCCAGGGACACCAGGGGCCTCGGCAGCCACCAGACGGCAAGAGGGGCACCAGGCAGGTTCCACCACAGCCGCTCAGAAGGAACCAACCCCTCCCACACCTTGACCCTGGGCTCCCGGCCTCCAGAGTTACGGGAGAATACATTTCTGTTTTGTTTTGTTTTTTGAAAGCCACAAAGTCTGTGGTAACTCGTGATGGCAGCCACAGGAAACTGATACAGTGGCTGTGCCCTGACTGACCAGGAATTCCTGTCCACCCTGCAGAGGAGGTGACCACAGCTCGGGCCACCGTGAGATGACACCCGCGGACAACACTCTCCCTGCTGCCTTCTGACACGGCGCTGTGGAAAAGAAGGGAATGAGGGAGAGAGGGAGGAAGGAAAAGAACATTAATGACCTAAGGGGGAGGAAAGGCACATTGCTGTCTGTCCATCATTAAATGGGACGACAGGCTGGAGAGGCCAGCGTAAGTTAAGCACCCACAGGGCTCCAGGGCTGTGAATTTCACTACACGAACTGTAAAATATCGCCCCCATTTCCCACGTGTGGAAACTGAGGCTCCTGAGAGCTCAGGTGACTTGCACGTGTCACACGCCTGTGGCAGAGCCGGGGTCTGAATCCAGGTCCACCAACTCAAGTCCAGTCCCTGGAAGGACCTCCGTGGAAAGCTGCCTGGTTGTCCATCCCTGGCCTAAAGCTGACCGTCGCGCCCAGGATTGGGAGGTGGCGGGACGCTTTCGGGGCCCAGTCAAAGCCGGTTTAGAGCAGAATCTGTTGGCCTGGGTGGTTTCAGTGAGGCGGAGACAGAGGGACACGCTGCAGCCTTGGCTGCCGGTGAAGTAAAAATGTTCCGCAGAAGCAGACCCCTGGGGTGTCTGCACCAGAGGAGGTGTTACATGGAATGTGCAGTTTGGGATCATAAGGCAGAATCTTCTGACCCCCGTCCCGTCCTGCAGGCCTCCCAGACCTCTGCTGGATGCTGGTCCTGATCTAGCGAGGGAGCTATAGCCTGGAGGTTTCTGTTCCTGCCGGGGCCCCAGGCTCCCCTCTGAAGCGGGGAGGTCCAGCCAGCCCGGGGGCTCGGTCAGTCTGATTTGTTTAATGAGGTTATAAGGCGGCCCAGAAGCCATCACCCAGGCCGGAGGGAGGTAAGGCGCTGTGTCCCCAGACGCCTCCTAGCCCAGCCCCTCTGTTCTAGCTGAATTGCAAACCCCAAATCCCCAGATCTGGGGGGCTGGTACGGGGCGGTGCTCAGGCTGTAATTATGTTTGTTGGGCCTTTTCTTTTCTTTTTGCACAATTTTATTCGCAACTGTAGCTGGGTCTTCCAGGACCATCCGTGACAGTTTTGAACAGCATCCCGTGGTCTCCAAGCGTGATTTCCAAACACTGACCTCAGGGCCCGGGGCGCCTGGCTGGATCCCTGAGACCTCCCCGGAGAAACCTCCCAGGGTTGCTCTGGGTCACGCTTTCTCTTATTTCTCAGCCCAGGTACCTGGGAAGTCCCGTAACTGGTCTGAGTTCACGGGAGCTGGCACTAAATGAGCCATGTATCAGGAGGCCAGAGGCTTGGGTTCCACCATCACTTACAAACTGTAGAAACTTGGGCATCTCACCCCAAATCTCTGGATTTGGTCTGATCTGGAAGGTGGAGGAAACAGTACTTGGCAGGCAGGGCGCTGGCCCACCTCTGATTCCAAATTTCCCGCAGGGGCTGGGCATCCTCATTGTGGGAGCAGAAAGGAGGTGTGGGTACAGGATAGAGGCTGTCCTGTCTGCCTCCAGCTGGGCTTTCCTGCAGGGTCTGAACTGGTGAGGGCAGCGCGGTGGGGGGTGGGGGGGGACGGCAGCCGAGTTCCCACAAGCCTCTCCCAGCGGGAGGCCTGCACCCACCCACCGCCGGGAGCCTGCGTGCTTTGCTCTGCTCAGCGGGAGGGCGGGACAGCAGCCCGAGCCCCGGCCCCGCCCCTGTCCTGATCACCTGGGTGTGTGGGCTGTTTGGGAGTAAAAGAGCGACGCAGATGCATGTTCACCTCAGTTACTCCTCCTGCAGGTGAGGGGGTGAAGCCTCCGGCTGTGGTTGACCCAGCTGGCACGTGCTGGCACGTGTAGAACCGGGCGTGGGACCCAGGCAGCCTAGCCTTCAGAGCAGAGGTCACAACAGAAGCCGCGTGGCCATGGGTGTCCCCATGCTATGCTGCGGCCCCGCGTGACCCTGTGTGTGTGTGCCTGCACCTGGCCCCTCCTCCCCAGGTGGAAGGGTCAGGCCACAGATGGAGCCAAACCACAGCTCGGGCAGGAGGGTTTGATGAGAAGAGTCTAAGTGCAGAGATGCCGTCCCAGGGAGACTTGCCCTTCCAGAGAGACGCGCACACAAAGCTCCAGGGTAACCGCGGGGCTGCAGAGCAGGCCAGTTATGCAACAAGTCAAGGCTGGGCTACCTAACCTTCCCCCTTTCGTTCCCCCATTTCGTTCTCCCAGCCACTCCCCCCTCTGCATGTGGCTGCCCCTCCGGCCCCCCCAGTGAGCTCTGGGCGATCGAGGATAAGAATGCACTCTCCCCCTTTTCACTGGGAGATCCAAAGTTGGAAGAAGAACTCAGCCCTCAGGGGTGGGGCGGGAGGGTGCTGAGATCAAGGCCCCGGAGGAGGAGGGGGTGGGGCGCGGCTGGTCCCCATGGGGTGCCGTCTCCGGGAGAGCTCTGCACAGGGCTCTCCTTTAATCCAGCGTCACCGAGGGTGGGGAATTGCACATTGGGTCCCGTGGCGGGGAGACTGGGTGTTACTGCCCCCAGGTGGCTGAGGCCGGGCTGCAGGCTTTGTCCCCCACCCCCACCCCACCCCGCGGTGCAGGTCTCTCAGCCTTGGCCTTCCCGGCTGTGAAGTGGATGCAGGCCCTGGGCTTTGTGCAGTGAGCCAAGCACTGCCGCGGAGGAAAGGTGAGTGGGCGCCAGCGGCTCCGGCTCTGAAGCTCAGCCAGTGCCAGCCGAGCCCAACGCCCTGCGCTGCCACCCAGGGCTCCCTGAGGAAAAATCAAGCAGCGCGCCCCGACCGTGAAGAAACAGCGCTAGTCGAGGTGCCAACCCACACCCAGCGTGTGCCCCCTCCCCAGCCGACTTCCCGACAGAGCTAACAGCCCCACCCGGCCCCGGGCAGCTGCACTGGCCTCCCTGCTGCTCTCTGGGCGCCAGGCAGCTCCAAACCTGCCCCAGCGCTCCGTATCCCCCAGGGAGGGCGGCTGCAGCCCAGGCCTCGAGGGGGTGCTGGCCACCCCCACATCCGGGGCCCCAGGCACCCAGCACACGGCAGGCTTGCACAGGTCACATGTGGCACAGAGACTGGGCACTGGCTGGGGGTTCGGTGGGTTTTCTCGGTTAACCCCCCAGGTGTGCTCTGTCCCCACGGAGGGTAACTCCGGGCGGCCCCGCCAGCTCCCCAGAGATCCATTTCCCAGCATGTGACCGAGCCGCCTAGACTGTCCCGTTTAACTGTCTGGCTGCCCGTGACAGCTGGCGGGGGGCGAGGGGGCACGCAGCCCAAGCCACGTGCAGTGGCAAGGAGATGCCCAGCTTTCCTGACCCCAGGCTGGGCCCCCCAGCCCACCGGGCATCGGGTTGAAGGTGGAGAGGCTGAAAGATCTGTGCCCCATCCAGGGAGCCCAGGACAGCCCGGAGCTGTGGTCCCCACCTCCTGTCCGCTTCCCTCTGTGGCCACAAAGGCAGACAGCCCGGCCCCCGGCGCAGAGGCCCCAGCCCAGCCCCCCTTCTCAGGTCACAGCTTGTCTCCCACATTTTCTCCTCTGCCGCTTCAGATGCTTGCAAACCCCTCCCCTCAGGAATGCCACTTCGTGTGCTGGGGGGAGGCGAGAGGCCAGCACCGTGCGTTGGGGGCTCACCCTTGCTGGCCTGGGGTCCTGCTCTGCCCCATGCCCTCCCAGGCCTGCAGCCGGCGCTAAGGTGCGGCCCCTCCCCTCCCGTGGGCCGGCTGTTGGCTCCAGGGGGGTGCATCCCGCCCGCTCTGCGGGGGCCGCGGGACCGCAGAGGAGGTGCTGAGGGCTTGGGTGCCTTCTGACCGCAGCTGAATTCCAGGATGATGGTGGGTAAATAATGTGGCTTTTCCAGAGTCCACAGCTTGGGCACTGAACGGGCGCCTCCTGCCAGGCTTTCCGCGAGTTAGAGCAGCCGGAGACCCTCCCCCCCCCCCCCCGCGTCAGCAGCCGCTCTCCCACGGTGGGGGGGGCTGGGGGTCACTGCTGCCAAGCCAGCCCCGCCCCACCCCGAGCCCTCCACTTCCAGGCTTAGTATCCTCACTCTCCCCGCAGTTCCATCTCTGTCTAAGATCTCATTGCCTTGGTCTCTCTGCGGGCAGGGCCACCCTGAACTCCCAGGGGGCACAGCCCACGCCCTGAAGGAGGGCGGAACCCACTGCGAGCGACACTCCAGAGAAAGGCCACGCCCCGGCACCCCAGTCCTGCCGCTTCCCCTCCGCCACCCCATGCCAGGACTGCCGTCCCCAGCAGGAGAGACCCCCCCCACCCCGGCACTCACAGAGTCTCCAGGTTGTGCAGCCCCTCGAAGCTGTGGGTCCCCAGATGCTCGATGTGGTTGTTATGGAGATGCCTGTGTGGGAGGAGAGGCGGGTCAGGACAGGTGCGCGCCGCATCGGGCTGGGGCGGGGAAGCAGAAGCGCTTGTGGGGGAGGCATGGACAGTGACCCCAGAGGGTCAGCCTTTGTCTCCAGGGACAAACCGACGGGCCAAGATGGACTTCGGAAGCCACAGTCTCCAAGGCTGGAGTGGCCAGGGGCTACGCCGTTCAGACTTCCGATCGAAGGAGAAAACCGGAGGCATTCCACAGGCCGAGGTGAAGCAGGCTCCCACCAGGCTCCCACCAGGCTTGAGGGGAGAGGCCCGATGTTGGGGCCCCAGTTGGGGCTTCCTCTACGGGACCCACAGCCGCCTGGGTCAGGGGCCAGACACAACTGGGGGAGCCGGCAGCAAACCACTGCAGACAGCGTGTCACTAAAGGGGAGCTTTCCGTTACAGCCGGAGTGAGCTGTGGGCCAGCTCGGAGATGGAGACGGGTGACAGAATATTCTTCTCCCAATTCCTAGTGAGATGAGCAAAAACAGCAGAGACAGGCCCCCTGCCCCACCCCAAATACTACCAGCAGCAGCAGAGCAAGGGCAGAGACATAACGTAAATAAACAGCAAAGACCGTGGCCAAGGAAGCGTCCTCATCAGAAACTGAACTGGTGAGTTCAGGATCCTGAGGATTCTCCCTGCAGCCCCCAAATCTGAAGAGAGGCGGCTGTGGATGTCCTTTTCCCTCCCCACTGCTGGCTTCCCAGGGAAGAGGGGAAGGGAAAGTAAAATGAAGGCTCCGGGCTCCTCATGCATTGAGGAAATGACCTGAAGCCCAAGGGAATTCCCGCGTGGAGGGAGCGAACTCCTGCATTTACCACAACCTGACCCTGCTGAGGGACCACCCTACCTGCACCGGCGCACCTGGGCACCCACAGGCGGGTGGGCCCTCATTTACCCACCGCTCCGGCCCACAAACTACAGCCTTGGGGCAGAGCCGAGGGGGCCGAGGTGATGCAGCTGTCCCAGCAGAAGCCAGAAAGTGAAATCACATGGCAATTGTGCAAACATACAACAGGAAGAGCAGAAGAGAGATGCCGGGGCCCGGTGAAGTCCCAAGCCTAGAAGAAAACGTAACGGATGCACGAGCAGCAAGACATTATCAGAGCTGCCTTCTGCTGCAAAACCACCCAGCAAAACATTTCAAACACAGCGTTTCTAAGTGAAAGCAAAAATGACATTGTAGAGAAAGGAAATGAATTGAGGACCAAAAATACATCAGTAAAAAACCAGTCAGTAGGGCTTCCCTGCTGGCGCAGTGGTCAAGAATCCGCCTGCCAATGCAGGGGCCACAGGTGGGCTCAGCGACCGGATCCCAACTGGTTCCCAGATCCCTGGTCCAGGAAGATCCCACATGCCGTGGAGCAATGAAGCCCACGTGCCACATCTACTGATTCTGTGCTCTAGAGCCCACGAGCCAAAACTACCGAGCCCGTGCACCACAACTACTGAGCCCACGTGCCACAACTACTGAAGCCCACGCGCCTAGAGCCCGTGCTCCGCAACAAGAGAAGCCGCCGCAATTAGAAGCCCACGCACAGCAACAAAGAGTAGCTCCCGCTCGCCGCAACTAGAAAAAGCCCGCGCCCAGCAACAAAAACCCAACACGGCCAAAAATAAATAAATAAAATAATAATAATAATGAAAAGCTACTCAATAAGTTTGAGACAAGGAACAGTATAGACGCTGCTGGCAGTGGAATGGGTGTCAGAGAAAAAGCCTGAGCTAAAATGGTGAGCTTGGCTGCATGAGAGCGAAAGGCTAAAACAGCTGGAAACTAATCGATGTGAGTTAACACTGGGCTATTGATGTCTCTGAGGGCCAGGATCCAGACGTGAGACAAAGCCGTATTCAAAACGCAACACAAAAGAAAACTCTCTACAATGAAGAATGAAATCCCGCAGGTCAAAGCATACATTGTTTCAGGAAAACTGGAGGCAGAAAATTCCACACTGTGTCATATTCTAGTGAAGCTATTAAAGTTCAAGGATTAGAAGACATCTTCAGGAAGGAAAAGGAAATCACGTACATGGGGAAGAAATCAGACTGGCCTCCAAGACGTTCAGATGGCAACAGGCAGACCCCATCCTACATGGTGCGCAGGGCCGGGGGTCCTGAGAGAAGGGGGTCCTTCCCCACCTGCTCCATGCCCAGGAGGCAGACAGACCCACCACAGGGGCTTGGGTTTGAAGAGAGAACACAGCCCCGGCCTCTGGGAACGAGCCCCTCCCCCGCATGCTTCCTTCGCTGTCACCAAACTCCCCTTTCCCGCACCTTCCGCTGAAGCTCATCTCCGTCCCCACCCCATCCCCCAGCCCCGCCAGCGCCTCTGGTCCACAGCGTCTCAGCTTCTGACCGTGCAGCCCAGGCCTACAGACGACGACTGGGTCACCCCAGGCGTCCCGAGCGCCTTCTGCAGGCCAGCCTGTTGGGGCTTATGGTCCAGAGGAAGAGATGAGACCCCACACAGGACAGCACTGCTGTCCAGTTCAGCGCCCCTCGGTCCCCGCAGGGCCGCGCAGAGCAGCCTGACCAAGGCCCAGAGTTCGAGATGAAACGAAGGCCCTCTCCACCCGCTGGTTGCCTCACGCCTCCGGCCACACCCCCGTCCACCCACCTTCTTGACTCTGCCCCTGCGCTTTCCTGCAGCTCAGCCCTAGGTCCTGGACGGCTTTCTCCAGCCCACTCTGCCCTGCAAGGTCACCGGCCATGGCAGCCTATGTCCCCCGTCCCAGGGCCAGAGGACCTGAAGGGCAGGGGCAATGTTTCTGGGCCTTCTCCTCTCTCAGCATCGTGGGCCCCTGGGCCCCTCCCCTCCTGTGCCCTGTGGGACCCCCGGCCCCTCCTGGATCCGCGGTAGCCGAACTCCCCCACTCGCGCCCCCGATCTTGGCCTCCCACCCTGTGAAAACCTCAAGTCGGATGGATTCTTCCTTCGCAACGTCCCTCAGGGCCACGCCTGATTCCTCCCTAAGCTGGACTTTGCCTCCTAGATCCAGTCTCCCCTGTTCCCGCCCGTTCTTCAAACCAGACTCCCAACCCCCTTCTCGCCTCCAGCCTCCCCTGCCCCATGCAGGCCACAGCCGGACTCCTGCTCTGACTCTGCGCCCGCAGACGCACCTGCCCGGCCTTCTCTCCGGCCTCACTGGCACGCTCGCCTCAGCCAGCAGCCCGACGCCCCCGGGTCTTTGCTGACACCTGCTTGGAGCCCTTGCTCTTCACCTGCCTACTCTAAGCCAACTTTCCGGCCCAGCAGGCCCCCACTTCCCTCCTCCAGCTGCTTTGGCCGCCCTGAGCCCCGAGACGAGCCTGACTCAGCGTCCGGTCCCCTCGGCCTGAGTTAAGGACTCAGCGCTGCTGTCCTTCCCACCAGCACCCTGCTACTGGGACTGGCCCGCCAGCCTCTGAGGCAGCGGCCGGCTCTCCACCCCTGCACTCTGCAGGGCCCCCACGGGGCTCCGTACACCCCCCGCTGCTCGCTCGTCAGGGGCCCATCGTGAGGCCCGCGTTTTTCCAGTAGTCTTGTCTCTCAGAGACCTGACGCCGTTTATTCCCAGGGACCATCACGATGTCACGGGGCATCACCAAAGCTGCAATCAGCCGCCCCGTTCTGTTCCGCCGCAGTCAGTACCCCTCACTGGCGCCCACAAGGAGGACCGTGTGGCCGTGCTGACAGCGGATGTGGTTCAGGAAGATGCTGGTCCCGCTTCTCCAGTCTCCCAGGACAGAGAAGTAGACAAACTCATGCCTCGTCCGCTCCCTGGTTTGGAAAATCATACCAGATTTCCAAGAGCAGGGGAGGCCTTACGTCCCCACGGCAATTAGGATGTGACCCAAAGCAATTACACGTGACCTCCAAGCCCTTGGCAATTACCCTGTGAACTTTGCACTCCAAAGTTCCCCGGGGGGATGGTGGGGGGAGGACAGAGTTAACCCCGGGCTCCAGTTCCTGCCAGAGATGCTACCTCCCAGGGAATTACCCGTCGGGGCTCTGCTGTCTAATTACAGCGCTGGCTTCTCTCTCCTTCTCCAGGCCTGGGGATGAGGTGAGCTTATCCCACCCCTGTGCCAAAGCACAAGACTGCATCCACCCATTGCCCGACTGTCAAACATGGTGGAAATCATTCAGGAGATTCTGGGCATGCATTCCCATTAGTGCGGTATAGTTACAATATTTGCACATAATAGCAGAGGGAATCGCGGCTTAATTCCTCTCTTCCAGCCTCTCAGAGCACTTCTTCTGTCGCCTGGCCTCACAATGGCCCCACAGGGTCAACAGGAGATGGTCATCCTCACGTCAGGAGGGGAAACGCAGACCAGAAGGTTCGGAAACCTCAGGGACACAGCCAAGAGCGAAGCCGTGCGGGTGGGGGGAGGGGCAGCACTCACAGCACCACGAGGCTGGACAGGTTCCGGAAGGCGTAGTCGGGGATGTGGCCTATTCGGTTCAGGGCCAGGGTCACGGCCTGCAGGGCGCGGAGATTGCCGAGGGCCCTGACGGGGATCTCGGTGAGCGCGTTGTCGTCCAGCCACAGGTGGCGGAGGGAGGACAGCCCCTCGAAGCTCCTGTCCGGGACCAGGGAGATGAGGTTGGCATCGAGGCGCCTGGTGGAGAGAGGGGAGGGTCAGTGCTGGGCCAGTGCAGCCTCCGAGGTGCCTGGGAATAAGGGACCCCGGGGTTCACCTCGGCTCCAAGCCGCAGCTCTTGGCCCTTTCCGCCCTGCATTCCCGTCGGTGACGCAAGACTGGACCCACAGCCCAGTTGTGGACAACAGCGTTCCCCCTGCCACGCTCAAGTTCCTCATCTGTGCTGCGGCTCCCTGCTCTGGGGACGCTGTTCTCCCCAGCCCCGTCCACTCTGAGGCCGGATAACAGAGATGTTCCCACCACGGACACGGGGACAGCTCCTCCCTGGACGTGGCCAAAGGAAACGCTTCCTCAAAACCACAGGCCGCTCCCTACTGCTCGGCCCTGGAGACCCTGCTCCCCGGCTCAGGGGCCCGGGTGTTGGACGGGGCTCCCTTCTTGGCTGATGGCCTACGGGAGGCTCCTGGATGTCAGAACAGGCAGACGGGTGGTGGACGGTCCAGTCTGTCCACAGCCAGAGGGTCCACGGTGGCAGAGGACTTCTGGTGTGAGGTCTCGACACTCTTGGCGGCCAGCAGGACAAGGAGACAGCCCGCGCCAGCTTTTCACAGCCGTGCCCCAGCCACGATGTCCCTGACCAATGCGCCTCCTGGTCCAGGGCTCGGGCTGAAGCCCCATCACCCCATGCAGCTGGTCCCACAGGGACGAGACAAGCTGGCCTGTGGCCGTGGATCTGCCCCTGGACTTTGTTGTCTTGAGGGGCTTTGCACTGAGGCCTGGTCCTCCGTGCGGGCAGATGGCACCTACGTCACGGAAACGCCAGCCCTCAACCACACAGGCCCGAAGGCCCCGTCACGCTGACCCTAAGGAAGACTGGGCGGTGGCGGAGGTGCCTTTCTTCCGTCCCAGCAGCACGAGCCCACGTGTCGACAGCCGGCAGTGCTTCTGTCTGTTCCCTGAGCCGTTTCACCAGTGTCCCTCCCAGCCCTGGGAGAAACCCCCAGGCTCACCAGCAGGGGAGCTGTGGGTGAACAGGCAGACACAGGAGCCTTGGATGGGAGAGCAAACCGACCAGGACAGGCCCCGAAAGCTGCAACTAGGAAAGATCTCCACCCACATCAGACCTGACCTGACGGCCACAGACCCTTCGGTGAGTGCCTGTCACTCGGTCACTGTCGTCAGACCCTCGATGGTCTGACTGTGCTGGTGACCTGGGGACCACAGGTGGGAACAGGCTCCAGGAGCCTTCCCAGGATGGCCTGGCTCGGAAGGCCAGGGTGGGGCCTGGAATCTCTTTCTAAAGAGTGCCCTAGATGTCTCTATGTACAGACAGTTTGCAAAGTGCTGGATAAGCATCGGCTACGAAGAGGACGAAGAGGACGGTGTCCCCGCCCTTCACAGCTCAGTGGGAAGGTCGGAAGACGTTCCAGCGCAGTGTGATGGCTGGGGAGGCGTTGGGAGTGGCCTCCAGGTGGAGGTGATGTTACGTGGAGACCTGGCCGAAGAGGAGGAATCAGCCAGTGGAGGAGGGCGGTGTGTGGGAAAGAGAGCATCTTGCAGGGGACCCAAGCAGCCAGGCCCAGGCGGGGCTTCAGGAAGGGCAAGGGGAAGCCGGAGGGAGCAGGGCAGGTGCAGCCGGCGAGGCAGGCAGGGCTGGAGCTTGAGGGCCCTGCCAGCGATTCTGTGTTGTGTCAGGGAAACGGGGAGCCAGGGAGGGTCGTAAACAAAGAAGGACGTGGCCAGGTTTCTGGTGTTGAGGAGGGGCCAGCCTGGAGGCGGGCAGATGGGCGAAAAGACAGGTGCTCTGCACAAGCACCTCGCCCAGAGAAGGACAGGCACGTCCGTGGGAGCTCGAGGGGTGAAAGGACCACTGCAGGGTCCAGACCCCAAAGGGTCCTCTCCTGAAGGAGCCCCTGCTGCCCTGACCGGGGATGTCACGGTGCCGGCCTGGCAAGCCCCCTGGCACGGGGACCGCCCCCGGCAGTTCTAGGAGCCTTCAGCATGCCCAGCAAAGTGCCCCGCACGGGACGCCCCTTCACCTCACGCCCCTGCCCAGCGCGCCACCACAGACCGTCGGAGGCGGCGCCTGAGGCGTCATCCTCATACAGTCGGAGGCCCCGTTCACCAAGCGTGCACTTGCTATGTTCCGGGGCACTGTATGTATCAAGTCATTTAATTTCACAGCCTGTGAGGTTCACATTTTGCAAATGAGAACAGTGAGGCACAGAGGGGTTAAGTTACTTGCGCCAGGTCACATGTCTAGGAAGCGGTGAAGCTGGGATTCAGGCTCAGGCAATCCAGCTGCAGATAACACACCTCTAACCGTCATGCCGTACCGCCAGCACGCTCCCGCGTCCACACGCCTCGCCGATCCCTGTACCAACCTGGAGCTCCTCCCTCTGCCCCATTCACCGTCTCCCGCACCCCGCACCCACACACCGCCTCTCCACCCCATCGAGCAGGCTTGGCCACACCGGCTCCGTCATCGCCCCCCCCCCCGCAGCGCCCGCCCCTGGCCCCGGGCATCAGTGGTGCAGCAGATCGTCCTCTGGCAGTGTGGTCCACAGACCCTAAGCTCAGCACCACCGAGGAGCTGGTCGGAAAGGCAGAGTCTGAGGCCCCGTCCCAGACTTTCTGCGTCAGAACCTGAATTCCAACCTGACTCCCAGGTCATCGGTTGGGTCATAAGCACATTAATGTCTCCCAAGCACCGAGCCAGGCCTTCCAGAGCTTCTGACGCTCTGGTCGGCAGCAGGGACAGCTGGACGGGAGAGGGAGCCTGAAAGGGGAGCCAGACGTTTCGTCCTGTGGTCAGTGCTCGGCTGGCCCTGGGGCCTTGCTCTGCGGTTCAGTCACCCATCACTCCAGGCCCCGGGCTCCAGCACCTGCTCCTGGGTACGTCATCTCCCACACCCTCCACGACACACCGTTCACAGACAGCAGTGTCCTCAAATAAACAGGGGAGCGACTCCCCAGCCTGGGGTTGGCCGAGGGGACCCGGACAGACCTTCCTACCGGGCGTGGTCTTGCTCTGACACCCGTTCCACCGTGGTGAGGCTCTCACCCTCACCTCGCTCCCGTCCACAGAGACCCCAGCAGATGCCCGGAGGCTCTTCATGGGCCTGGGGAGACCCCCAGTGGGGCAGCACCTTGGTCCCAGCTTTCCCAGAGACCGTGGGCAGGAAGCTGAGCCCTGAGTCCCACTTAGACCACATAGACCGCAGCTGCACAACCGGCCTTAAGGAAGGTAGGATTTAGGCCCGGACAGTGGCGGGCGGGGCTCATGAATGAGGGCCTCAGGCAGGGGACACAGGGCCAGTGTGGGTGCGAAGCGGGCACGGCTTCATCCTCCCTTAGGAGGTCAAATCCATAAGCCCCCCTCCCCGTGGGACACGGGGGCTCGCGCAGGGCTGCAGCCTGGCTCTCGGCCGCTGCCTTTCCAGGGAGCCTGGGTCCCCGAGGCAGGGGTGCTCCCCCTCCAGGGACAATCGTGACCCCGCAGCGTCATCGCTCCCACTTACGAGCCCTCGTCCTAGGCCAGGTCGGTACCAGGCGTGTGATCCGCATCCTGGCAGCAATGCCATGAGGGGCTCTGAGCGTGCGTTTCACAGAGGGACCAAGGTCGCTAGAGAGCTGGGGTTCCACCCAGGTGTCTGAGCCCAAATCCACGTGCCTCACCCCCCGTGACACCAGTCCTGGGGGCGGGAGGAGGGTGAGGACCTGAGCGCCCGGGGAAGCGTCCCGCTGAAGGACAGAGGACAGAGGCGGGTAGCGGGACGCGAGCCGGGACTGGGGCCGGGCAGGGGGGCGGCCTTCACTCGGTGAGCTTGGCGTCCGGGGGCTGCCTCTGTGCGCGTACGTGTGAGCACACACGTGTGCCCTCACACACGCCTGTGCCCGCTTTCACAGGTCACCACGGCCCTGATTAGTCCTGCTGCTGCGCTGGGTGCAGCCCAGGGGCAGGAGGGCTGAGAAGGGCCACCTCTCCCTGGTCGGCCCTCCCATTCACAGGGAAGGGCTGGGCTGGACCAAGGAGAACACCCCGCCTCCGTCCACAGCTCACAAGCTTCAGGCCGTAGGCAGGGGGGCAGGGGGGCAGTGGGGGCTGGGGTAGGCTGAGAGCAGAGGAAGTGTCTGCAGCACCTCCCACCCTGCCCCGATGCTTGGGGACAGGGACGTGCCGAAGGGGGAATCCAGCAAACTGGCAAGTGTTGGAGCTGGGACAGTCGCGGGCGAGGTCGGTCAGGCCTGAGCCTGCGTCTGGGCGGGCCTGGCACAGGTGGGCTCGGTGTGGGCCGCGGACCCAAGGCAGCAGGGCTGGATTTCCCACACAGTAATCCATGTTGCCCACTTAGAGTTGCATTTCGGGTAAATAACAAATCGTTTTTTGTATAAGCAGGTCCCATGCAGTATTTGGGACAATGCCCGGTTAAATCTGAATTTCCAGTAAACAGGAATAACTTTGTAGAGTAAGTAGGTCCTGTGCAGTGTCTGTACCTTATGCGGCAGCTCTCACCCTGGGGGTCCTGTGAGCAGGGACTTGGCTAGCAGCCGGGTCTCCTCACAAATCCCTCATTTAACCTGTTGGGCTGGTCTCCTCAGCCGTACACGCTGACTCCCCGCCCATCCGAGACCACTCGGAGGTGAAATGCACACAAAACGCAGGCTCAGAGGCTGCCCCCAGCTGCCTCTCTAACAGGGAGGCTGTGCAGAGGGGCTGGGGGCCCGGGAGGAGCTCGGCACCTGGCGACCTCAGGTCCTCCTGAGGTCAGAGCCCCCTTGGAGGAGGGTCCCCAAGGCGCCCAGAGAGGAGTGCGGAGGGGCCGAGGGGAAAAAGAGCGGCACCGGCTTCCACTCCCCCTCCCCTCTCCTGTGTGGGGCGGCCCCCTGCCCCCAGCAACCTCTAGCCTCTAGGAACCCTCCTGCGGACCCTGCCCAGCCCTGGCAGGCCAGGTGTCCTCCAAGCAGCCCCCACCCCTCAGCCTGGGTTCCGGCTCCCGGTCCCGTGCTCGAGGGTGGGCGGGGCGCCCCCTGCTCTGGGGAGGGGTCAGCTGAGGAGCTGGTCCAGCTCTCTGGCAGGGAGGAAGACGGCAGTTAGGCCACGGAGCCCTGGAGTAAAGCCAACAGCCCGAGCTCCCACGGGGGCTGGGCTCCGCTCCCCGGGAGGCTGCCGGCCAGCAGGCACCTCACCGGCCAGTCCGGGCCTGCCTGGGCTCTGGGGAAGCCGCGGAGCCTCTCCAGAGCCAAGCGGCTCCCCGTGCTCCCCCAGGAGGCCAGGAGGGAGGGCTGGGCCCCTGCTCTCCAAGCCCCGCAGGCGCAGGCAGAGGCCTGGTCCCGCTGACAGAAGGGGAGGGAGGAGAGACCCCAGCTGGGAGCCCGTGGCAGCAGAAGAGATGGAGCTGGGACCCTGCTCACCGACAGTGACAGAGACCGGAAGAGCGGGGGTGCAGACGCAGACCCTGTTCCCTAGGGGCTTGAAGGAGCCTCCCGCCCCACTCAGCTCACCAGAAGGGCCAGGAGCCCAGAGAAGGAGGGGGAAATGCCCGAAGCGGGGAAGCGGCAGGGCTGGACTCGAGCGTAGGGCTTCTTTCCAGCAGCCTGGGTCCCTATAAGGACGGCACCTCTCTGACCTGCAGAAGGCACACTCCCATTTGGAGACCAAGGTCGCTTACAGCCCGCAGAGCACTAGGGTGACCGAACAGACCCTCCTTGCAAGTTCTTTCTCTAACCCTTCCTACGTCCTACCAGATCTTAGTCAAACTCAAGACAGAGGGACAGATTCGCGGCTCCTAGTGGGCCATCAGCTGATCCACTTGTTGTCACCAGGTATCCATTCAAAAGGCATCAGGCAGGGTACCTGCTCTCTGAGCGCAGTCCCCAGGGAGGGTCCCCTGGTCTGTTCTGCTCCAGTGGCTGCAGGGTCTCTCCAACTTTGAGCCACGCCACGTGGAGGTCCAGCGGTTGTAGGACACAGCCCTTAGGAGCGGAGAGGGACTGACACCCCTGAGGCCCAGCGGGCCCAGCAGAAAAGACGAAAAAGTGAAAGAAGGTGAAAATAGAAAGAAAGCAGCCACTTTGGACCCAGTGACCCTGTGCACGAGGCAGCCGTTGACACCGGGGGGCCACCGTGAAGGTGAGGGCTCGGGGACAGACTGGCACCTGCTGAGCCGCAAGGACGTGCCTGGGCCTCCCGCAGGCAGTGGGCCCCAGTCTCCCACGTCAACACCGCTGCCAGTGCCGACCTCCAGCCTCCAGCCTCAGAGGGAGGGCATGGGGCTCCCAGGGGGCAGGCTTGCCGGAAGGGCTCCACCACCTGGGCACCAAGCAGACACGACCGGCTGTCGCCCAGGTATCTCTACACATGGACACTCTCACCGCTCCCTGGGAGACCGCAGCCTGCACGCCTCCCCCCACCAGAGAAGGCCTGTGCGCTCTCCCAGGGCTCTCACAAAGCCACTACCGCAGCCCCCCAACCACCAGGCTCCCAGATGCCCCTCATCGCAGGAGTCTCAGTTCAGCCAGTATCAGTCCTTAGCCCTCGATTCCATCGGAGTGGATGAACTTCAATCCCGATGGACTGAGACCTTCCATCCCATGGAGTGCACGGAACACACCAAGCGCTCATCAGCGCCGACGGCTAGGCAGCCCTGGGCTCGGCTCTGGGTTCCATCGTGAGCTGCACACAGCCCCTCTCTGGAGAAGCTCTTAGACTACTTATTATTTAATGAAGCAACACAAAAACGTCAGCCAGCGTCTCCTGAGAGCTAGTCGCCACCAGGCGCGCTAGCGTTTCACATACACTTGCACGTTGAATCTCCACCCCAGCCCTGTGGAGCTGGAAGCTCGTACTTCTCACCTTGCCTGCAGGAAAGTGGGCTCAGAGGTGAAACCGTGGGTCTGACTCCAAAGCCTGTGGCTCCAAACCCACGGCTGGTACTTGGTCAAGTGAGCCCCTGGAAAACACTCTGCAGCTGGGACCCGCCCTCTGCCTGTGGGAAATCCAGTCAGGCCTCACAGAGGAGGTGACATTTGAGCTGGTTCCCAGGGGAGGAGTTTTCTGAAGGGCGAGGGGGCGGGGCCTCTGGTCCCCTCTGAGACAGCACTTCCGGATGATGCCGGCTGCCGCCTCCTGCCTCCGGGGCACCTGCGGCTCTTGACCACCTGAAGGGAGGCTGGTGCCCCTGAGGAACGGAGCCTCTATGTTTATTTCATTTTAATTGACACACATGCCTAGCGTTCCGTAGAGGCTTCAGGCAGCCAACCCCACCCCCGTGGCCCACAAGCATTTCAGGACGATTAGAATTTTACCACTTGGACACAATTCCTTTTTTAAAGAATGGAAGTTGCCGATAGTGTTTTTAGAAATCTGGCAGACATTATTAGGTAGCCTTTTAATTTCAATGGCGATTATAGCTTTCTGAGAGAAACTTCTGGAACTGGGACACAGACTTGGAATGCAGGGAGCTTTGGGCAGAAGGATGGGAAGGATGCTCAGTGTAGGTGGGAGGAAGGCCAAGGCCAGCTCTGGACTTTTGACCATTACCACGCTTTTCTCTGATCAGACGGGAAGACCCCTGGGGGCATGGGCTGTGTCCTCTCCCTGCAACTTGCCAAGTGGGCATTCAATCTGTGTGGCTTTTGTTTGTCTTCACCGAGTTTTGAGCGCTTCCGGCACTGTTCATAGGACTGCCTACCGAGAAGAGACCAGTCACAGGGTGAGAGCTGAAAGGGACCCCCGCAACCAAAGAGGAAAGGGGTCAAGGACGGTCAAGGTCACAGAGCAAAGGGAGGGCAGAGCCAAAGAAGGCGGTGGGCCTGGAGCCAGTTTCCCTTCCCTCCTGCCCTGGTCCACTGGGGAGCACACGGCACTCACCCTTCTCTGCCCCACAGACAGGGCCCGGTTTAGCCTCCCAGAGACCCCAAGG
Source organism: Stenella coeruleoalba (assembly GCF_951394435.1). NCBI lineage: Eukaryota > Metazoa > Chordata > Mammalia > Artiodactyla > Delphinidae > Stenella > Stenella coeruleoalba. The sequence continues at coordinate 124,453,845 of NC_137169.1, forward strand.
GGGACGGCCACTCCTGCCCCGCGTCATGGCCAAGGTCTCATGAAGAGCTGGGGTCCCACTGCTCGGCCTCCCAGGGTGTGCACGACACTGAGTCCAGAAATGAAAACTCTTGGGGGTTGGAACCCCGAGCACCCCAGCGGGAGGAAGCGTCCTAAAGTGACAGACAGCGTCGGGGGGGCAGAGCGGACGCTGACGTCTAGGCCCCCAGAAGCTTAAAGTCGAGCTTTGCTGCAGGGGCGGGGGTGGGCGTACAGGAGACGGAGCCTTAATTAATCTCTGTGTCCCCCCTCAGCGGAGGGGAGGGTTAGGGCCACACCGCTCACCGCCTCTCCCCACACAGGAAAGTCTGCGTCTGTCCGAGGACTCTGGTTTCATTAGCTCTGATTTATGTCACCTAATGAGATCCTTCCCCTCTCGCTGTCAGCCTCTCAGCAGATCAAAGGGAGGATATTAAGACAAAGCCGATTCCAACCGGTCCTCTGAGCTCTGCTCATGCCGGAGCCACCCTTCCCCTCCACCCACCAGGAGAGTGATGGATGGGTGAGAACCCCAGGAGCAGAGAGAGCTTCCTTTGTGCACATCAAAGGTGACACCTGAGCCTTCCTCCAGGCTATTCCGCGTGTTTAATCGGCAGCAACACATAAGAATAATTACCTGCCCTCCGTGGGGGAGGCAGGGAGGAGCCTCTGTGAGCAGCCTTTACCAGCTTCCCGAGGACACAGAAGGCCAGCCCTGTGGGTGACAGCCCCAGAATCCGGGGTGGGGACTCCGAAAGGCACCCATCCACGCCCCCGCCTCCCGCCGCCGGATTCCAGACAGCAGGCTGGCTTCCGTGGGCCTTCCTGGGCCGTCTGAGGCATGGCTGCCTGGGGCCAGGGCGCCTGCCCTCGGCAAGGAGCGCTATGGCTGCTGGGGGAGGAGGCAGACGACCCGTCCAGGGAGGTGCAGAGATGTCCGAGGTTCCGGGAACACGTGCAACACCCCAGTGTCCTAAAGGCCATCCCACCAGACTCTGCAGCAGCAGGTGCCGCGGAAAAGCGTGCCGTGGGGGATGGAGAGAAGACGCCGGTTCTGCGCCCCTAACCCAGGGTCCGGTCGTCCCTCCTGCCGAGGGCCCCTGGCTCCCCGTGGACCAGTGTGGGAGCCGGGAGGCCACAGCTGCGGGGGGTCAGTCCTTTCCCCCCAGCCCCTACCTCCCGCCCCTCCACCGACCCCTGTCCGTCCACCCATCCACTCAGAACCACCCCCACGTTCTGGGCTCGTCCGTCTTCCTCCTGCTCCGTCACCTACGGCTTCCGGCCAACCCCCAACTCTTTAGCTTGGGCTTCAAGAGCCCGTCCCCGGAATGACTCTCGCATCAGCCTCGTTTCTCAGAAGGGCCCCCCGTTCTCCACCTCATCTGGGAAGTATGACTCTCTCTCTCCCCCCACTTCCTGTCCCGAGTTCATGGTTTATTCACCTCTGCACCTCCGTAAAGGTCGGTGCCCTTCCTTGCACTAGGCCCCCCTCCTCCCCCTCGGGGGCCCCCGACGCCCGTCACCTGCTCGGGCCTCACGGATTGACCCGTGAGCACCCTGCACCTCCACCCGCGCTGAAGCCCTCGACACGGGAGACTAGCCATAGGCCTCTCCCCTGGCCCAGGAGACAGGTCAGACACTCCAGTAGTTCCCAGTTAAAACAGGAAAATGTAACCACCTTCCCACTACGACACCTATGGAGACACTGAAAAAGACGAAACCTTAGACCTTGACCAGAAGCAACACTTAACTAGAATCTGACATCTCTGCTGGCCCTGAGGCCAGTGGAACTGAGGAAAACAGTCAGGAATGAGTGGTTTTCATCTGTTTTGCTCTGTGAAACAGAGGAGCCCCCAGCCTTAGACGGAAGGCGGAAGGCACGTCCCCCCTTCCCCGTTTCTTCGGAATCGCGTTCCAGAAAACTGCACAGCCGCCTCCCCTGACTGTGTGAGTGACGCGTTTCCAGGCAGCCAGGGCTCCAGCCCCGCCCCCGGCACCCCAATCCCCACCCCTGTGTCCACTCAGAGACCCCGATTCCCGAAAACAACACGGCAGGAGGGAGGGGCGGGGGGGGTGGCACCTGCATCCTGGGAGGCCAGGGCCACCGCGCAGGAGGACAGCCTGAGTCAGGCATCTTGAGACAAAGCAGTTCTGGCCGTGGCTCCACTGTGGCATCCCTTGCGGAGCCGGTAAACCTCTGGTGCGTGGGCCGGACCCAGAACCCCTGAGTCGTCGGTTCAGGGTGGAGCCTAAGCATAGCATCGTTTAACATTTCCTCTGGTGCGTCTAAGGTTCAGCCCGGGAGCAAACCTTCACACCATGCAGTCCTCGGTGCAGTGAATCAGAGAACCACCCGCTGGGTGAGGTGGAGGCTTCCACGCGGGACACCAGAGCTACGAGCCCCTGATTGGGTGTTGAGAACGGCCTGGGGGTCACACACACCGACCTGCTTCCCATCCGTGTATCTGAGAAGCTGACTGAAACAGCCCTGGACGATGGAGAGCCAAACCGTGGGGAATCCACATTGCCTCCTGGTGACAAACACCACGTCCCGATGAGATGCTGTCTCCTTAAAGATCAGGGGAAGCAGGACTCAAAGGGACATTCGTAAACCCACTGTCACAGCACGAGGAAAGCAGCCAAAAGGTGGAAGCCATCCAACCGTCCATCACCGGGTGACAGGTAAACAAAACGTGTACATACACACAGTGGACTATTATTCAGCCCTCAGAAGGAAGGAGATTCTGACACCTGCCACCACGTGGATGAACCTGGAGGACACGATGCTGAGTGAAACAAGCCAGACACCAAAGGACAAATACTGCGCGATTCCACTCACATGAGGTCCCTGGAGTAACAAATTCACAGAGACAGAAAGAGGAAGGGTGGGGGCCAGGGGCTGGGTGGGGGGCTGGGAGTGAGCGCTTAACAGGTGCAGAGTTTCAGTTTTGCAGGACGGACGGAGGTCTGGGGATGGATGGGGGGCACGGTGACACAGTGACGTGATGCACTTAATGCCACTCAACTGCACACTTGACTATGGTTAAGACGGAACATTTTATGTTATATAGGTTTAACCACGTTTTTTTATTTTTTGTTTTAAATATTTATTGGCGTATAGCTGATTTACAATGTTGTGTTCGTTTCAGGTGTACGGCAAAGTGAATCAGTTATACGTATACATACCTCCACTCTTTTGTAGATTCTTTTCCCATATAGGTCATTACAGAGTATTGAGTAGAGTTCCCTGTGCTACACAGCAGGTCCTTGTTAGTTACCTATTTCATATATAGTAGTGTGTATATGTCGATCCCAATCTCCCAATTTATCCCCCCCTTACCCCCCGGTATCCATAAGTTTGTTTTCTACATCTGTGACTCTATTTCTGTTTTGTAAATAAGTTCATTTGTACCACAGTATTGATAGTTTGTGTATAACCACATCTTTTTAAATAAAATTTTTTTAAAGAGAAAGGAAGAAGTTTAAAGCAACAATTTTTTTAAATTCTGAAGAACATGAACATGTAATAGCATCCGGAAACCCAGGAAAAGATCAAATCTCTAAAAATAACTTATTACTAGACTGAGAATAAAAACATTCTCAATAAGGTACAGGAAATGATGACGTCGGTGAACAGGAACAGACACGCATAGGAGAGAAAAGGCGGAGGCGCAGAACAACAGCACAAAACGGGGAAAAGGAAGGTAAACTTCAAAGGCGAACTGAAATGTGAGTGGAGCTGGGTGGGCAGGGAAGGTGCAGGAAGGGCAAGTTGAAAGAGCAAAATTGGAACACGCGTCCCAGGTGAGAGTGAGCGGAGCCAGCACCGCAGAGAGTTAAGCGGCCGTGAGAACAGGATGGGACGCTGCCCCTGACGTCGAACACAGGTCAGAACAACGAGACCAAAGTCGTGAAAACAGAGATCAGCCGAGCAGGAGAGAGGATTAAATCTGAACTTGAGAACTGCAGGTATTCAGAAGATTAACCCACAGCGCACGGAGCAGAAGCACAGCACAGCTATGATTTTTAAAAATTCTTTGAAGCTGAAGAGAATGTATTTTATAAATGTTTATTGTGTGCCAGGCAAACTGAAGGAAGAGTGATTCCTACCCAGACACATTCTGGCTAAACTTTAAATTGTAAAGATAAAGGGGAAAACTTCCATAAGCATTCATAAGGAAGACACACGCTCTTCTCTGAGGAGAAAACGATGAGGACAACCTCCGAAGTTTCTGGCACACCACATGCCGCGGGAAAAACTGAGCTACATCGACAGGATTCTGAGAAAAATACATAATGATCCATGAATCTTATATCCAGTTATTTTGACAATTATATGTGAAGTCCACAAAAATATATTCTCAAATATGTAAGGGATCAGAAAATGCACTGAATGGGATTTTTTTGGGGGCCGGAGTTAGGTGTAGCCTCATAAAATAAAACTAAAGGCCATGTTATAAAACAAATAGATGAGCAAAATATAACAGAAAAATGGACGGGAACTTTCCTTATCAAACATTAAAATACCAAAAAAGAAAAAACAAAACAAAACCCCAAACATTAAAATACCTAATTAAACAACCATGTGAGCTTATAAATAAGTACAGCAAGATTGTAGGATTCAAGATCAATACACAAAAATCAACTGTACTTCTACACACCTGCAGTGACCAATCCCAAAGTGAAATTGAGAAAACAATTCATCTTTAGCAAGTGGTGTTGGGAAAGCTGGACAGCCGCATGTAAATCAGTGAAGTTAGAACTCTCCCTTACACCATACACAAAAATAAACTCAAAATGGCTTAAAGACTTAAATCTAAGACATGATACCATAAAACTCCTAGAAGAGAACACAGGCAAAACATTCTCTGACATACACCGGACCAATGTTTGCTTAGGCCAATCTCCCAAGGTAATTGAAATAAAAGCAAAAATAAACAAATGGGACCTAATCAAACGCACAAGCTGTTGCACAGTGAAGGAAACCATGAACAAAACAAAAGGACAATTTACAGACTGGGAGAGAACATTTGCAAACGATGCAGTCCACAGGGGCTTAAATTCCAAAATATACAAAGAGCTCATACAACTCCATAACAAAACAACAAACAACCCAATCAAAAAATGGGCAGACATTTCTCCAAAGAAGGCATACAGATGGCCAACAGGACGTAAAAAGATGCTCAACATCGCTAATTATTAGAGCAGCAGTTCCCAACATTTTTGGCACCAGCGACCAGTTTCATGGAAGACAATTTTTCCACGGATCGGGGGGATGGTCCAGGTGGTAATATGGGCGATGGGGAGCAGTGGGCAGCGGCAGATGAAGTTTCACTGACTCGCCCACCGCTCACCTCCTACTGTGCGGTCCAGTTCCTAACAGGCCACAGACCGGTACTGGTCCGTGGCCCTGGGGGTCGGGGACCCCTGTATTAGAGAAATGCAAATCAAAACTACAATGACGTATCACCTCACACCAGTCAGAATGGCCATCATTAAAACGTCTGCAAACAATAAATGCTGGAGAGGGTGTGGAGAAAAGGGAGCCCTCCTACACTGTTGGTGGGAATGTAAATTGGTACAGCCACTGTGGAGAACAGTATGGAGGTTCCTCAAAAAACTAAAAATAGATCTACCATATGATCCAGCAATCCCACTCCTGGGTATATACCTGGACAAAACCCTAATTCGAAAAGATACATGCGCCCCTATGTTCACAGCAGCACTATTCACAATAGCCAAGACATGGAAGCAACCTAAGTGTCCATCAACAGATGAATGGATAGAGAAGATGTGGTACATATACACAAGGGAATATTACTCAGCCATAAAAAAGAACGAAATAATGCCATTTGCAGCAACATGGATGGACCCAGAGATTATCATACTAAGTGAAGTAAGTCAGAGACAAATATCATATGATATCACTTATATGTGGAATCTAAAATATGATACAAATGAACTTATTTACAAAACAGAAACAGACTCACAGACATAGAAAACAAACTTATGGTTACCAACGGGGAAAGGAGTTGGGGATAAATTAGGAGTTTGGGATTAACATATACACACTACTATATATAAAATAGATACACAATAAGGACCTACTGTATAGCACAGGGAACTATATTCAATATCTTGTAATAACCTATTATGAAAAAGAATACATATACGCATATATATAACAATCATTTGCTGTACACAAGAAACTAATACAACATTGTAAATCAACTATACTTCAATAAAAAAGAAAACAATTCAATTTTCAATAACATCAACGCAAATAGGAACAAATTTAATAAAAAGTACAAAGTCTATACTTTGAAAACCATAAAACATTGTTGAAAGAAATTAAAGAATATCTAAATAAATGGAAAGACATATTCATGGACTGTTAAAATGGCAACCCTCCCCAAACTGATCTATAGATTCAACACAACTGCTATCAAACTCCCAGTGGCCCCCTTTTTCTTTTCAGAAATTGCCAAGCAAATCCTAAAAATCCATGTGGAAATGCAAGGGAGACAGAATAGTTAAAACAATCATGAAACAGAAAAACAAAGTTGGATGACTCCCACTTTCTGATTTCAAAACTTACTACAAAACTACAGTCATCAAAACTGGACGGTGTAGGGACTTCCCTGGTGGCGCAGTGGTTAAGACTCCGAGCTCCAGGGGCCTGGGCTCAATCCCTGGTCAGGGAACTAGATCTCACATGCATGCCGGAACCAAGGAGCACGACTGCCGCAACTAAGACCCGGTGTAACCAAAAAATAAATTAATTAATTAATAAAAAAAAAAGAAAAAGACTGGATGGTCTATAAGGATAGACGTATAGGTCAACTGAATAGAACTGAGAATCCAGAAATACATTCATACATTTATGGAAAACTGATTACAAACAAGGATGCTAAGACAATTCAATGGGTGAAAGAACAGTCTTTTCAAAAAACAGCCTTTGGGGTGATGAAATGGTTTGTTGAACTCTCCATCTGCGTGCAGAAGAATGAAATTGGACCTCTATCTCACACCTTATACCAAATGGACTCAAAACAGATCAAGGGCCCAAAACTATAAAACTCTTAGAGGAAAACGTAGCTATAAATCTGCCTGACCTTGGATTAGGCAACAGTTTCTTCAACAAAACAACAAAAGAACGAAGAAAAAAAAAAAGAAAGAAAACACAGATAAATTGGACTTCATCAAAATTAAAACTTTTGTTCTTTAAAGGACACTATCAAGAAAATGAAAAGACAAGACTCAGAATGGGAGAGAAGATATTTGCACATCATACGTCCGGTAAGGGACTTGTATCTGGAATATTTAAAGAACTGTTACAAATCAACAACAGAAAAAGACAATCCAGTTTTAAAATAGGCAAAGGATCAGAACAGAGATTTCTCCAAACAAGATAAACAAATGGCCAATAAGCACATGAGAAGATGCTCAACACCATTAGTCGCTAGCATGTGTAAATCAAAAGCACGACGAGACACCACTTCACACCCACGAGGAAACTATAATTACAAAGACAGTAAGTACCAAGTGTGGACACGGACATAGGGACATTGCTGGCGGGAAGGTGAGATGCTGCAGCCACCTTGGAAGATAGTTTGACAGGTCTCCAAACAGCCGTCCATAGAGTTACCATGTGACCCAGCAATTTCACTCCTGGTTATACACCCGAGAGAACTGAAAACACATCCACACAAATGTTCACAGCAGCATTACTCACAATAACCAAAAAGTGAAAACAACCTAACATCTACCAACTGGTAACAGGTAAACAGATCGTGGTCTATCCACACAGTGGAATATTATTCAGCCATCAAAAGGAGTGAAGTACCGATAGATCCGCGAATACACACCTGGGCAAATGTTGACAACATGCTAAGTGAAAGAAGCCGGACACAAAAAGCTACGTTTTGTACGATTCCATTTATAGGAAATGTCCGGAACAGGCAAAGGCAGAGAGACAGAAGGTAGATTAGAGGTCTCAGGGGCTGGGGTGTGGGGAGCGGAGATGGGGAGTGACAGCTCACGGGGATGGGTTTCTTTTGGGGAGATGAGAATGTGCTGGACTTAGAGAGTGCTAATGGCTGCACAAGTTTGTAAACATGCTAAAAACACTCAACTGTCTACTTTTAAAGGGTGAATCTTACGCTGTGAGTTACATCTCAAATTTTAAAAGTACTTAAAGCTAAAACAATGACCCCAGTGCTAGGTTACTACAGTCTCGAAGGAACAATAAAACAGGCCCCAACACAATTTGTAAAGATTTAACATATCATGAAGGAAGCGTGTGTTTGTGAGGGTATGTGGTTTCAGAGAGAAATGCAGACATGTTAACAAGCATCGTGTCTGGGAGGTAGAACTGTGGGTGATTTCTATTTTCTTTTTATTTTCTGTATTTTCTAAATTCTCTACAATGAGTCAGAACAAAAACAAACATGTTTTTTAAAAACAAACTGTGTCAGTGTATAATTAAGTCCCAGGCTCTGTTGCGCTCGGCTGGGGATGGCGCCTGTGTGGGGTGGGGCTCGGGGAGGGGAGGATTGGGGGGGAGCAGGAGAAGCCTCATTCTCTGCGGCCACTGCTGGGGTCCAGGCTCTGCCCTGCACGGCCTCCTCCAGGCTGCCAGCCAGGCCTGCACCAAGGCTGCCTCCTCCAGGTCCAGCACTGCCCCCAGCCCCCCAGTTCACAGTCACTTCTCTGCCCAGACTGCTCCCCTCCCGGCAGGGCTGCCCTTTTCTCTCTGCTGCTCACCTTTCATTCTACCTTCGAAGCCCAGCTCGGGTGCTTCTCCTTGTGGGGCTCTGCTGCTCCTCCAGCCAGGAGGGACCCTGGCATCGTGAAGGTCCTGCTCATCTCAGAAGCCGGCTGCCAGGCCCCCGAGAGCAGCAGCTCTGTGACTCAGTGTATCCTAACGGCCACAGACCCAGAGGCCGGGGGTTCTCTAAAGCCCTAAAAGCTTTGGGCATTGATTTCGAGGCATTTTATGTGCGATGACAGTGTGTCCTTTGGGCCCTTGCTCTTGGTTCCAGGTAGATTCATGGCTACGCTGCCAGCCCAGCGATGCCCCTTTTGACTTTGGACCAAACCAAAGGCCGTGTTGTCTGGAAACTATGACAAGATTGACGCAGAAAAGCTCCCGGTTCCCATTTTATGAAGACCTTAGTTTGGACCAACTGGAGATTATCGTGGCCGCGGAGGATGAATTTGGGTTTGCAAGTCCTGATACGGATGTGGAAAAGTTAACATGTCCACAAGAAGCTGCAGGTCACACTGCAGATCAGAAAGATGTACACGAACAAAGTATCAGACCTCTTCTCCGCTGAGAGAGGACAGAGGGTCCTGGGAGCGTCTGGACACGAGAACACATTGGTATTTAAATTCCCCAGGTGTTTTGCCCTTTAAAAGTAAAGCTATGAAAAAGGAGAGACAAAAAGAGAAGAAACTAGCCATCAAACTCCTCACCTATGCAGAAGACTGGAAGGACCTGCACTTCAGATGAGCTCAGATTCAAACCCCAGCTTGTACGCTCGTGGCTGCACGGACCTGCTGTGACCATGTCCTAACCTCCCCCTGACGGTCACTCGCTGAAGCTGGTGTCTGACTGGCCTGGTGCGCGTGCTGACCGCCATGGAGGGAAAGCGGTGAGGGCCTCACACTCACTCCGCAAAGGGGCGACCGGCCCCTCAGGAGGACCCCACCTGGTTCTGCAGCAAAGCCTGATGGGGGTGAAGGCCCACCGCTCCAGCCCCCACGGTCCCAGGGTCCCTCCCGTGGAGTCTGCCGGCCCCATGGGTCAGTCTAATAATAAGCCTCATCACAGCAACGCCCTGCGCGTGCACTTGGGACCCTCCCGGCAGAACACGGAGCATCTCAGGAAGCTTCAGAGCAGTCATTTTATCATCCCCGGTTCGCAGCTTACAGAACCACGGCTCAGGATGTGCAGACAACTTTCACCTAGAAAGAGGTGGAACTGGCTTCCAAAGACAAGCAGCAGCGATTTCAGAGAAAGACCCTGGAATCACACACACCCCTCGCAGCTGAAAGGACACGGAGCCTGCGGGAGCCCCCAGCCCAGACCACCCAGGGTCAGCAGATACGTGAGGTCTGGCCACTGGCCACGCCCCCCGAGCCTCACCTCCCTTCTCCCTCTGACTCCCAGACTCCAAGTGGCTGGGGCAGTCAGATCCAGGACACCGGTGAGGTCTCACCAGGGAGAGATGGGCCAAGAAGGGTCCCGTCTGCCTGGGTTGGCATGGACCAACCTTTCTCAGAACTCTCCAGACTTGCCATAAGGTCACCACTTAGCATCCCATCCCCACCACATGCCGCCCTGACCCCCACTCTGAAACAGATCTGTAGATAATACCTAAAGGGCATTTACTATGTCTGCACCCACACCCTGCCCTCCCCACCGATCTTAATTCTGATTATGTTCTCCTCCAGCCCCGGCAGTCAGTAGCAGTTGGCAGGCTCCAGGTCAGCACCAGCAAAGACAAGAGAGCTCTGCCTGGATCCTTCCTGCTCTGCTCTGCTCGGGCCAGGGCCTCCCCTCCTGCCGTCCTGGTTGTGAGAACTGAGGATGCCTGGTTCTGGTACTCAGTGTACTCAGCAGGCTCAGAGTCAGATGGAATCAGTCTAGGAGGACTTCCTGGAGGAGGTGTGTTGCATTGATTCAAGCAGTAGAGAGGCAAATCCTGGCAGAAAGGAAGAGGAAAAGCATCCTAGCCTGAGGAACAGCTCCAGCCAAGGCTTGGAGGTAGGCGAGGACAGGTTTGGGGAGCTAGGGACACGATGGGGTAAGTGACCTGGCTGGAGCGGGTAGAGAGCAGGTATAGGCACACCGACGTGAAAGCAGGTGTAACTCATAGCAAGACTTGTCCTGCTGGCCCTGAGGTCTGTGGTTTCTGGTCAGAGGAGCAGTATTATGAAAGTGGTGCTATCCAATGACTTGGGGGAGCCTTGGGCCCACCCTCACCTGGCCCCTCCGACCCATTCAGCCCCAGCAAGCAGCAGGACTAAGAATTGGGGAGACAGCTGGCTTCCAGCACCGCCACGCCCGGCCCCCAGGCATGCTCTCCCCCTCCGTTTCCCCCCACTCCAGATGTTCGGAGGGAGGGTTTTACCGCAGGCGCAGGTTAGTAGATGTGCAGCTGAGGGGCCGGTTAACAGGGCCAGAGAAGCACGCTGGGGCTGGGGCTGGGGCCGGGGCTGGGGCCGAGGCAGCTGCGGCGGCCCAGAAGGCCTGGGGGCTCCCTGAGAAGGCCTGCAGCCCCAGCTGAGGAGCACGAAGGAAGGGGACTGGGAGAGGGGGTCCAGCCTCCTGGCTCCCAGCTGAGATGCATCGCGTCCAGACTCTTCATCCCCACCCCCGCCCCACCCTGAGCTCCGGAAATTATGACCCTCCTGGCCCAGCCGCTTCATAGAGTAAGGCCCACGTTGCCCACAGGGGCAGGGACCATCCCTAAGTGACAGGTAATCCTAAACAATGTTATTCTTGGCTTTGGAAGGCATTGCATGGCTTTTTTAAAAAAAAAATAACAAGTTTATTACCCACCTCTGTTTTATCTGGGCAGATCCAGGCGCTAACGTGCAGACCCTGACAGCACGCGGCCAGGGCCCGTGGCAGCGTCCACGCCAGCCTGCGACCGTGCTCTGCTGGCTCTGCCCGGGGCTGCTGTCATTCCCTGACTCCCTTCCAAGCTCGGCCTGCCCTCCGCCTCCCCCGACAGGGCCAGTGGAGGGCAGGAAGGCCCCCAGGACGCCCTCCTTCCTCGAATGCCTGGGTGTTCTGAGGAAGCTTCCAGAGGAAGGCGGGAGCAGCAAGTGTTGGCAGAAAGACGGTCCACTTAAGAAGCAGACACACCTGAGTCTAAATTCCAGCTCCCGTTCTTACCCCGGTTCATCGCTGGCCGGGCTGCCTCACCTCTCTGCCCCGTTCTGCATTCATTTGTTTATACGTTTATAAGCAAAGATGCCTGAGCGCGTGCATGGGCCAGGCACGGTACCAGCGGCGGGGAGTCCTGAGTAAAAGGAGGGACAGTGTCCACCCTCATGAAACTCAGAGGGGACGGAGAAAGGAAGAAAGAGGATGAAGCAGGCGAGCGGGACGCTCTGGCAGTGCGGGGTGGCGGGGCCCTGCGGAGTGAATGTCGGGGCAGAAAAGGCTTCCTGCGGGCTGCACGGCCCCCCCGAAGCCCGGGCAGGGGAGCAGGACACACTTGCTCAGTGGGTCTGCCAGCGGTGGCAGGTGGCAGCTCAGCAAGGAGCTTTGTCCTCAGGGTGTCGGGAGCCACGGGGATTTTAAGCGGTGTGTGTGTGTGTGTGTGTGTGTGTGTGTGTGACACGATCAGGTTTGTGTTTTAAGGTCCGTCAGACTCAGAGTGGGGAAGATCGGGATGAGTCCAGCACGAAGTGGGGGACCGGCTGGGAGGCTGCTGCACCCCAGGCAGGGGCGATGGCGGACAGTGATGGCCGCCAAGTCATGGATCAGGAAAGTAAGTGACGACACAGAGGCTGGGGCTGGAACGCCCTCAGGAGGGGCGTCAGGGGTGTTCAGCTCGAGGTCGTCTTGGCCACCCACGCGAGACTCCACCAGCAGCCCACGCAGCAGCCCAGGCTGCAGGCGCGGGCTCGAGAGGGACGAGGAAAGAGCCCCCAGGATTCTGACATCGATAGGGTGGCACGGCTGGGGGCCTGCAGAGAAGACTGAGGAGAGGCCCGTCAGGTAGAGGGAGCTGAGACCCCGTGAGACAAGGGCTGGGCAGGGCCGGCTGGGCTTAGCGAAGATCTGGACCTTGGTGAGAACCACTGCGAGGGACCGGGAGACGCAGAGGCCAGCCTGGAGGTGACAAACGGAACAACGTGCGCACTGTGAAGGGGGATCGGTGGCTGGAGAGGCCTTGGAGCAGAGCGTCCGAGATGGCACCAGAGCCCAGGGCCCTGCAGTCTGCGGAGGCACTGGGTGGTACCATCACCTGGAGATGCTCAGAGTAAGCCCCTTCCCACTTCCCCTCCCTCTGCTCCCGCCCTCTCTCTGCCTCTCCTCCCAGTCTCGGCCCAAACTGCGGTGCCTCGGCTCCGAGGAGCGGGATGGGCCAAGGTCACCTCCAGTCCCAGACAGGTGCTGTGTTCCGGCGCGGGGCATCAGGGTGGGGCGCCCTGAAGAAGTCTCCGGAGGGCGGGCGCGGGAGGAGCCGGGAGCCAGACCTGCCCTTTCTCTCGGGGAGACATGGTTCTGTGAGGGGCTGTCCTCTCCAGGGCTGCCAGGGCCCCTCGAGACTCACCCAGCTGCAGACAGCGCGGCACCCCCGCCCTCCCCACCACCCAGACCCCTCCCGAGGGCCATGGAGTCCTCCAGACCAGGTCCCGCCGGAGCGGACGGTGTTATTTCGGGGCAGGCGGGGGGAGGAGTTGGCTCCAAGTCCAAACACGTGTAGCGGCCGGTGAGGGGGCGCCGCCACTTTGGCCAGAGTCCCGGGGGGGCCACATTCCAGAACCACTGATCTTAGCGCCATCTGGCCAGAGAGGTCACAGAGGCTCGTAAAATGATGGTCCCCTTTCAGAAAGGAGCGAAAAAGCATCTGCAGGCCTGCCCCCATCTCGCTGGTGACGCCAGGAGAGTCCCCACCCCTGCCTGGACCCGGTGACCCGCCGCCTCCCCCTGGTACTCTGAGGCCCTGCGCCTGGGCGGGCAGCCTCCACCCTGCGGCCTCTGCGGCGGCCCAAGCAGGAGCCCAGGCACCTGTGGCCTTTTCCGGCTGGTGTGCAGACTCCCACACACCGGCGAGCGGCTGGCCACCACCTGGGCGCCAAAGGCCAGAAACAGGTGGACGATTACTCACAGACTCTCAAAAAAGATCGCCCCTTCCCAGCCCCTGACCAGTCTTCTCTCCTCAGATGGACGGACAGACGGACGGCTGCATGGCCGGGGAGTGAGGGCAGGGGAGCCCCCAGTGGTAGGCTGGCGGCCAGCACACAGACGCTGTCCCCACCTCTTCCTGGCTGGGATCTGGCCACCCCTCACCTCCCTCTGGGCTCTAAGGCTTCAGTGGGATGGAATTCTGAAACGAGGTGGTGAGCTCCCAGCAAACTGTTTACCAATTCTGTGATCAACTCCCTGAACCTTCATTCCTCATCTGTAAAATGGGGACCATGGGACGTCCCACAGAGATGTGTCCCCAGGAATGAGTGAGGTGACATCTGCTGAGCATTAGCCTAGATCCTGGTACCACAGTGGGCGTTCAACAAACCAGAACCACAAGTGTGATTGTCATTACATACACTGGGCTTCACCATGTCCATCAGCTCTGCTTCACTTGTCTACACTGACTTTACATCACATTCACCTGCCCTGACTTTTCTGTCTCAGAAGCTTAAGTCCATGGTGTATGGGTGGGGATGGGGGTCTAGGTGTGCGATATTCCCACGTCAAAGCACGAGCTGCTGAAAGGCAGGGCCCTTGTTTTACTGTTGAGCTCAGGCATTTCAGGCTTGAATAAGCAAGTGAACAGATGGATGGAAGGATGGACGGAAGGATGGACGGATGGATGGACGGATGCATGGATGGATGGGTGGGTGGATGGATGGATGGATGGGTGGAAGGATGGACGGAAGGATGGATGGATGCATGGATGGATGGGTGGACGGATGCATGGATGGATGGGTGGACGGATGCATGGATGGATGGATGGATGGACGGATGGATGGATGGATGGGTGGATGGACGGATGCATGGATGGAAGGATGGATGGATGCATGGATGGAAGGGTGGACGGATGGCTGGATGGATGGGTGGACGGATGCATGGATGGAAGGATGGACGGATGGATGGATGGATGGATGGACGGGTGGACGGATGCATGGATGGAAGGATGGACGGATGCATGGATGGATGGGTGGACGGATGCATGGATGGATGGGTGGACGGATGCATGGATGGATGGGTGGACGGATGCATGGATGGAAGGATGGACGGATGGATGGATGGATGGGTGGACGGATGCATGGATGGATGGGTGGACGGATGCATGGATGGAAGGATGGACGGATGGATGGATGGATGGATGGACGGGTGGACGGATGCATGGATGGAAGGATGGACGGATGCATGGATGGATGGGTGGACGGATGCATGGATGGATGGGTGGACGGATGCATGGATGGAAGGATGGACGGATGCGTGGATGGATGGATGGATGGATGGATGGATGGATGGATGGATGGGTGGATGCAGGGAGGGAGGAAGGGGAGATGGATGTATGGATGGATGGATGGACGGACAGGTGGACACCAGGGGTTGGAGCTCCTCTGCCCTCCACACATACCCAGAACCCAGGCCAGATCTCCACACTGGCATAAGCTGCTCAAGAAGAGGCACTACTGCAGGAGGGAGGAACCTTGCCTCGGTCATCTCCCCATGGGGGGGTCACCCCACTTCTTGGCTCTGCCCGGGGCCCATGTGCGCCTAATCTCAGTCTGAGTGGCCAGCTCCCACCCCCGCCCTGGGCGCCCCTGCCTCTCCCAGGTCTCTCAGGCCTAGGCCTGTCGGTGGTCCACGGGGCTGAGGAGACCCACAAGGGCCGAGGGCCACGCTGCTCCTTGGTGGGCCAGCTTGGGCCAACTCTCTCCCAGACCAGCATTTATGGCTGAAAGAACGCTCACAGGATCCCAGGGCCCAGCCCACGCGGACACTCTCCTAGTTCTCCAGGAGCCAAATTACCCGTGTTGAGACCTTCGTCACACGCAGGGGGCTGCCCGCGTGCCCGCCCACCCACCCACCTCGAACCAGCCTCTGACCCAGACGCATGTAGTAATCAACTCCCGGAACCTTGGGGAGATCCAAATACAGTAGCATATAATCATGGGGCCCGAAATAGCCGTGCCAGGGAGGCCATGTGCCACCTCGTGGTCCCTGGGGACCCCTCGGTGGGCCCCACAGCACAGCCGGGCTTTGGGCTTTCTCTGGCCGGCAGGAAGTTGGGCGGCGCTGACCATATCCACTGGATCACCTGAGAGCTCAGGGCAGCTCGGGGGCTTGTCCATGGCAGACCGGGCATCGCCAGGGTCAGAGCCGCCCAGGCCTGGACCATGTCCCACCTCCCGCTGGTGCCAGGCCGTGCTGGGCAGACGCCGCCCCCCTGCCCGGCTGACTCATGGACCGCCACCCTGGCTGAGCCTCTGGTCTCCTTCTGACTCAACGCCCAGCTATCACCCTGCCACTCTCCACGGGACCCTCACCGGCCCTCTGTCCCCCTCACACCCCTGGCTGGGCTGGGTGGTGCCTCCCAAGAAGGTGCGTTGTCATCCTAACCCCCAGAACTTGTGGATGGAAGAACTGCATTTGGAAAAGAGTCTTTGCAGGTGTAACTAAGTTAGGGGTCTCAAGGTGAGATCACCTGGATCATTGGGGTGGCCCTAAAGCCAGTGACAAGTGTACTGTGAGAGACACAAGCAGAGAGGGGCCTCGTGAGGACGGGTGATGTGGCCACGAGGAACGCTGGGAGCTCACAGCCACGGGAGGAGGCTCTGAGGAGGACCCGCCCTGCTGACACCTTCGTCTTGGCCTGCGGCCTCCAGACCGTGCAAGCGTCCGAGTCTGCTATTTGAGGCCGCCCAGGGGGGCTGGGGGGTCCTTTCGTCCATAACTGGCTCTTACTCTTCTACGGGCATCAGAATCCACTGGGGTGGGGGGCTCGTGGAAACGCGATTGCGGGCCGCACCTTCAGAGGTTCTGATTCAGCAGGTGCGGGTGGGGCCTGGGAGGCCACGTCTGACAGGTTCCCAGGAGACGCTGGCGCCGGTGCCCAGGGCCCCCGCCCGGAGAACTACTGCTTGACACGGTCCCTCCAGGCGGTGTGAGCCATTCTCTGCCTGGGCCCCTGCCCCGAAGACACCGTCCTTGGCCCCGTGATGCCCTCCTCCTTCCCCCGGCGCTCAGAGGTCTGAGAAAACGCTTCCCCGAGGGACCCCCTCCCATGCACAGCCGGTTCCGCCTCTACCCCAGTGGGAAGCTGCAGCCAGGCTCCCCCAAGCGCTGTCGGTCAGTGGGCTGTAGTGCACAGGCTGCTCCTCGCATGGCTGGGTCGGAAGCGCTGTTTCTGGCGACTGGGTACTAAGGCTCTTCACGAGTCAATGGTTATCAGGCACAAGCAGCCTCACGGCCTCTCCTGAGGAGCGTCTGGGGGTCTGACCAGCACCAGGGGTCTCTAGGGATCCACGGCGATACCAGAGTGTCAGCAGCCTGGGCTACCCTGGCAACCAACACTGTCCATGTGCCAGGGACCGAACGTCTGTGTCCCCTGAAATTCGTATGTTGAAGACCTCACCCTCTTTCATACGATGGAATTAGGAGGCGAGGCATTTGGGAGGAATTAGAGCCCTCACGAGTCAGGAGAAGGTTTCTTTCTGCCCATCTCTGCTCCCCCAACGCGAGGGCACCGTCTGCAGCTCGGAAGAGGCCCTCGCTCACCAGAGCTCCACCACGGCCCCGATCGCAGCCTGCCAGCCTCCAGCTGCTAGAAATAAACAACTCCTGAGCCACCCACCTACGGCACTCTGTTACATCGGCCCAACCGGCCCCACCCAACCCCGGAATCCCAGGGTGCAGACACACGCAGGCCAAACCAGCGTCCGTGGGCATCCTCCAGTGGGGCGTACGCTGCAAGGCCAGCCCTGGGAGGAGATGCACTGGAGACACCATGGTCCCAGAGCCCCCGACGGCCCAGTGCCCAGGGCTCATCGTCTGCCCACTCAGTGCCCTCAGCATGGCCCTGGGGGGTGGCTGAGTGTCACGGTATGTGCGTGGACCCTGGGCCAGGCTGCCTGAGCTTTGACCCCGGCTCTGCTACGTACTGTCTGTGTCCCTTCCACCGAGTCCCTGCACCAGCTGTGCCTCAGTTTGCTCATCTGTGACGTGGGGTGACGAGGTTAGCGGTCTAACCATCCCACGGAGCCCCAAGGTGAAGTGAGGTGTGAGTACCAGCGGCTCACACACGGAAGGGGCCATAAGTGCTGGTCATCACTGGTCTGGGGGAAAGCTGTGCCTCAGAGGAGGGTCAGAGATACGGAACAAGGGGGATCTGCTCAGAAGCCCCCCAGGAAGACCCGCGATCCCTGTCCTCCAAGAGCCTGTGCGCTGGGTGGCATGGCTGGGCCACTTTCCTCCTCGCCCCACAGGCAGAAGACGCGCGTGTTTGCAGAGGGACCACCCACTGTGCCAGCCCCCAGAGACCAAGCGTGCAGCCGTCACAGGTGACTCGGGCACGGGCGCCCCTCCCCCTCCCTCCCCCAGCACAGGCCCCGGTGTGTCTCAGACCGGGCTGCGCTGCTTCTGACGGGGGTCTCGGGCTAGAGTCCGCACCGCCCTGGACGCGTTTCCCCGGCTCGGCAGAGAGCGGCGGTGTCACGGGGCTGCCCTTGTGGTGACGTGCTCCTCCCAGCGTGTCCAGGATGGGACTGTTTTCTGTTTTCTCCCCTAATTTAATCCTGCCACTGGGCCTTTCTGATTCCTCTCAGGCCCCACCCGGACCAGGCCTGAGGTCTTTCTGGGCTGTTTCTCTGCTCTTCCATGGACTCCCCTGCCACCCCCGGCCCTGCCTCACCCCCACCCAGTTTCTCTTTTCCCCCAGGCTCCTGTGGCTGCCGTGGTTTCTCTTGGCCGTGGCTCTAGCCTGGTGTGACACGTCCGGCACAGCACCCTCGCCCTCCCACAGCGGTCGGGGAGGAAGCAAGTGTATGCAGGGGCCGGGGGGGTGATGGGGGGGCCAAAGAGCCTGGGTGCTACATCGGGCTGCGTGCCTGGGCCCATCCCCTGACCGCTCCCCACACCCAAACCCGCTTCCTGTCCTGTGCACCACGGGACAGAACCTCCATGGACATTCCAGGAATGTCCGTGGGAGTTTGTCCAGGGGAGGCGAGGAACAGCCTTCCCTGGGGACCTGGGTCCCGGGGGCCTGGCTGCCATGGACCTGCCGCCCCAGGTGCCAGCTCTGACCGCGGGAGGCCCTGAGCCGGTCGGAGCCTCTGTTCCCTCATCTGATGACAGAGACGGCCACTGTCACAGGGGCGCGTGAGGATGGAACCGGATCACGTGGGTGTGACGCCGCACGTGGTGCCGGCACGCAGGGCACTCGACGGAGGCCATTCCCCCCGCTCCGCTCAGCCCGGCAGTCTGGGCCTGCTACTCCTGACCCCTCCTGGAGGGAGGGGCCTGAGTCAGCTGGACAGCGTGTCACTTTGATGTAACACCCACCAAACAGAAGCTTCAGGTAGGGGGACGCCCCCCCCCCCCCAGCACATGCACACACACGTGCGCACACACACACACAGGCACATGCACACTCTGATGTCCTGCAGGCAGAGTGACCCGCGCTCCAACTTATCCCAGATGCCTGGTCACCCCACCAGGTACCAGGCAGGTACCACAAACCCAACATGTCCAAAGGGGCCTCGGCGTCCCCCTTGCCCTGTGCCCTCCCTGGCGCATCCCCTGGGATTCACGACTCACCACTCGTTCAACACGTTCTCACTAAGTCCCCACCGCGGGCCAGGCTGTAGCTGACCGGCCCCTCTGTCCACCCAGGTGTCCAGGCCAGAGAGCTGGCAGTCAATACGACTCTTCCTGTCCCTGGGCGCCCGCGTCCGGTCAACACCACCATCCCCAGGAGTGACAGTGGTAGCAGTAGCTCCTTTCTGTCCTATCGAGGGACACAGACCCTTTCACCACCTCCCTTTTACTGAAAAACGAGAAGCACACAGGCCAGGCCACTGCAGGCCTTACAGGGAGTGAATGGAGGAGCTGAGATTTGAACCCAGGCAGTCTGAGCCCAGAGCCCTGACAACCAGGCTTCTTGATATTCCCAGAGCCAGTCCGCTGCTCCTTTAGCCACTGCCCCCGCCTTTCCTCCGGCCCCGTCACGTTCCCTTGGCATAGGAGCCCGGCACCAGCTCCCCGCCTCCAGGCTGTCCTCCTTGACTGCCGCCAGGGTGATCTGCGGTGATGCAAACTCCGGCTGAAGGTCCTGTTGATGGCTCCCCAGGGCCCTGAGCATGAAGCCGGGATCCTGGGCAAGGTCCTCCTCATCCCTCGTGGATTCTGGATCTCGTTCGCTCCTGCCCTTCCACCAGCCCCCAGCCCCCCCACAGCCAGCCAAGCTTGCCCCCGTGCACACTCTCCACGGCCCACTCAGCTCCTTCTTCTCTCCCAGCCTCTGCACGTGCTGTTCCCTCTGTCTGGAATGTCCTTTCCTGCCCCTTCACCCGCTTGACACTTACTAATCCTTCGAGAGGCAAAAAACTCGGCTTTTGCCTCCGCAGCAAAGCCTCAAAAACGTGTGAAATGAACGGGCGGGAAACAAGCTAAATGAACTACATAACAGCTGTATCCCGCACGGCACAGCTGCCCCAGGTCCTCCCCACATCCGCTGCGTACTTGCTCTTCGTGAAACCCCCTGAGGTGTCGGGGGCGGGGGGGGGGCAACCGCCCCCCATGGGGAGGCGGGCAGCTGGGCACAGAGACGGTCAGAGACCAGCGGTTCAGACCAGAGCCAGCCGGCCCGCCGCCAGCGGTGTCTTCACAGGACTGCAAGAGGCAACGCCCTCTCGGCGGCCTCAGACCCGGGGGGCCCTGGGCCTGTGTCCCCATCCCCACCCTGACCCCCCGGGCAGCAGGGGGCACGGCCACGGAGGGAGCTGGCCGTCTAGTCTCCCGGCCGCAGGGCCTCCGTGTCTCAGATAGTGCAGGAAGTGCCTGTGTGGCCCAAGCGTGTAAAAGACAAGACCCTCAGAGTCCCCAAGCACGCAGAAGACGCAAGTCACAGGGAAAACATTAACGTCTAAGTAAGTGTGGAGACGTCCAGTGGAAGTCTTTTCCCCCGTGGAAACCTCTTTGATGCTCTGGACGACATCCCTTCTGGACGCCCCTAGTGGACAGGACAGGAACTGCAGCGTTCCATGGAGGGCTGGATGGGTCACGGGGGCCAGTGAGTCTGGGACGCGGGGAGACGTCTGTCTGAGTTCGAACGCTCCCCCGCTACCGAAGCCCCAGGGTCAGAGCAGGTGAGCTCCTTCCTGACAAGACAGACCCTTCCTGACGCTTCTTTAGGGCAGCAACCTCCAATGCCCACCCAGACTCCACGGCAGAAGGCCAGACATCCCAGGACGGCGGCCCCAGGGGCCCCACCCAGGGAGGTCCCATCCCCACAGTCCTCCACAGGATCTGGGTGCCTTCCTGCCCCGAGATACACACGCACTCGTACACATGACATATGACGATGAGAGCCCCCTGAAGAAACAAAAGCCAGGAGCGCACTGTCGGGACGGGGGGTGGGGGGTGCAGGGAGGAAGGGGTGCCCAGGCCCGCCCCCAGCCCCACCTCCGACTCACAGAGACTGCAGGCTCTGCAGTTCCCACAGCGCCTCGGCGGGGATCCCTCCCAGCAGGTTGTTCTGCAGCATCCTGTGAGGGGAAGAGGCGGCTTGAAGGACTCCCTCCCGCCCACCTGCCTGCCCGCCACGCTGGAGCCCAGCCTCAGAGTCCAGAGTCCTGTCCCACCCCTCCCTGGCTGGAGGTCCAGGGCGCTGTGCACGGGGCTGGGAGAGTGCCCTAGAGGGACTTTGGGGAAAAGGCCGGGGAGCGGAACGCGGGATCCTCTGGCCGTCTGCTCTGGAAGGACGTGGGCAAATGCACGATTTCCTCCCCAGGCCTCAGTTTCTCCGTCTGCAGCCGAGAGGCCGGGTTTTCTTCGGGGAAGGGGAGGATGCACAGGGCCCAGGCAAGTCTGTCCTTGTGGTGTGTGTGTCTATAGAGACAACTTGAGGCACCCAGATCGGAGTGTCAGCACCATCTGGTGACGCCATGACACATGACCCCACAAAAGCAGGGACATGCCAGCCGGGGGCACGATCCGCTAGGGAGGCTGCCCTCCTGGACCCGCGGGGCAGTGAGTCAGAGAGCGAGAAGGGGAGAAACTGGGGTCTGGGGCCTCCAGGTGGCACTGCTGACCCCAGCGAACCCTGGCCACCAGAGCTGTGCTCAGAAAATTGTGAGGAGGCCACTCCAGGGCCTCGGGGAGTCCCTGAAGCCTCAGGGCCCTGGGCAAGGGTCCTGCTCGCCCGGCCCTAAGGGAGGACCTGGGTGGCCGCTGCCACTGGAACGTCCTTCCCTGCTGGCCTCTGGAGAGGAGGGGGGGCACGTGGGGCGGGCCCTCCAGGGGGTCAGGGAAGAGCCGGGGGCAGGAAAGAAGGAAGTTGCCCCACCCTGACCCGCACACCCGTCGGGCCCTCCTGGGCCACGTACAGCCCCAGGAACAGCACCTATTGCAGGATAGGCTGCTCTGGAACTGGGAGGGACCTCCAGGGAGACCTACTGTGTGCCAGGCATGCCGTCCACCCTCCCTCTAGGCATTACCCCATGCAGGAGCTCTGGCCACATCTGCCCCTCACCTGCCCCGACGGGCACAGGGCAGGTGCCCTCAGAGGTCCAGGCATCTCTCTACACACCTGGGTCAGAAAGAACTGTGGCTTCCCTGATGACAGCTCTGGTGGGGGGGCGAGTGGGGGCAGTGTGTCTGGGCTCTCAGCCTCAGGACTCTGCAGGACAGGGATCCCCACCTACAGTCGCGGGAAAAGACACGGGGCAGGGGCTGACCCTCTTGACCCAAGCCTGGCCAGAGGCTTGGAGAACCAGCGCAGGAAGTCAGGGACCCTAGGAGTAAGACTTCCAGGTCAGGTGTGGGGCTGGGCGGGAGGGACAGGGGAGGGGTTCTGCCACAGCCGCTCAGAAAGGATCAGAGAGGGAACCCCCTTTTTTGGTCCTTTGCCTCCGGAAGGGCAAGGGGGAGGCAGAGTGCCCTGCAGGGACAGCCGGGCCTCACCCACCAGAAGAAGATGAAGTTCAGATAGGGGCCCCTGGAGCAGCTAAAGTGACCGCCTCCCAGCACAAAAAGAGGTTATCGTGCTGACAGCGGGCTTTACTGCTCTATTTTTCTCGCAGGTCTGAAAACAAGTAGGGAAGGCACTGCAGAAGGAGAAACCGTGGCGGACGCCAGGAGGTACTTCTTGCCCAGATGCAAGTGGAATCCCTGCTGTGAAGACGCTGAGTAGGCGGGCACCATCCCCCGAGACCACCCACCCATCCCTGAAGCAGAGAAGCGGACACGAAGGCTTTGGGGAACTGGGGTGTCCTCGGGGGGGCAGTTGGGGGTCAGTGGCGATGGGAATGGACTGCCTGGCTGCCCTCCTCTCCAGCCGCAGCCTCTCCTGCCGCCCGACCCGCTAGGCCGCACGGTGTCCAGGGGGCGGGGCTGCGGCTTCCGGGAGGCTTTGATTAATTGCCTGACGCAGGCGAAGAAGAAAGAGGCTCGACCCTAAGCTGGGGGCTTAGGAACGGGACGCAAGTCTCACATCTTCTGAAAGCCCAGCAGACAGATCCCCCGCTCACCAATCCGGCTGCAGGTCTGGGCCTGCCGCGGGGCACGGATATGCCACCACGCAGGCCGCCTGGGCCACGTCTGGCTCCGGGGCCCTCCCCACCCTCGGGGAAGCGATGCTGGTGGGAGCGGGACAGACAGACGGAGAGAAGAGGCAGGAAGGACTGAGGGCCGGCAGGATGGGAGAGCAGGGTCTGCAGCAGAGCGGAAGGAGGAGGGACAGGGGACAGAGGAAGAGCGCCCAAGGGCAGAGAGGGAGTAGGGCAGCACGAGAGGCCAGAGCCCTGGAGCCAGAGGCCAGCAGTGCCGGAGTCAGACAACGTGGAGAAAGGAGAACGCTTGGAGGTGGTCTGGGGGCTGCTGACAGGCTGGAAGCCTGAAGCTCACGGGCCAAGTGGGCAGGGCCACCGCCAGCCCATTGACAACTTGGAGCAAATTAGAAAGATACTCCTTTCTAGATGGAAGGAGCCCCAAGGCTGGCACAGGGCTAGATTTCAGCCCCTTCTCACCCCTCAGGCGATGGTCTTGTGCAGTGAACAACCCGCTCAACTGTACAAAGAAGACCTGCCGGTCAAGTTGGGGCTGAGGGGGCAGGAGAGCGTGGGAGTGGCTCACCATTTTAGGGGAATTTCAGATGCTCCAGGATCAGCCCCCAGGCTCCTCCTCTTCTTCCCAAGCCAGTCCCTGTGGTGACGAGCCCTCCCGAGGAGCCTCTCTGATCCACCCTCAGACCCCCCGCATCCCCTTCTCCCACCTCCTTTCACCCACACTCATCACAAGAGCAGGAGTGGGGCCCGGGGAGGACAGTCGCAGTTGCGACAAGGTGAGCTGTGGACTGGGGTTGGGGAGAGGGTGCCGTAGCGTCCCCTTTTGTCCAATGGGCTGTGGGCTCAATGGAAGAGAATAACACGAGGTCCTTTTCATTTCTCACTTTCCTTTTGCTTCAGGGACAGAGACGCCTAGGAACTGGAGAACGGGACATGTTTGCAGAGAGAATGGGACCCAGTGCTGTAGCCAGAGACCAAGGCTGGGGCTCGAGAGGAAGGAGGTCCAGAGGAAAACAGCGGAGATTCCTCCTCTCCAGAAACTGTCCTAACCGCCCAGCCTGAGAGTTCCGGGGGGGCACGTGGGTCTGAATCTGACCTTGACCCTCAAAGACCTGTGCTAACGGGCACTATTCACGTCACAGAAAGGAGAGGAGGTCACTTCCCTACATGTGGCCTAAGCATCAGGTGCTGTTATATGTTTGTTTACAAATCACAGAGTTTGTTACAGACAGGGTGAGAGCAAAGACATGGACATCATTAAAATGAAAAGTGAAGATAAGGAAATGAGCAGGCCAGTGGCAAACCAAGACACAGGTTAGAAAGCTTCCATCTGCCCAGAGTTCTCCAGGCTGCACCTCCATGTAAAGTGGGACTTAGACTTACAGGATTTTCAGGCTGTGGAGACCAGAGAACGCCTGTCCCGGGATGTGCGAGAGGCGGTTTCCAGAGAGACGCCTGCAAGTCAGAGAGAAGGGCCGGTGGGTGATGCTGGCAGGGAGCCAGGCAGGGTGGTGGCCCTGGGTCAGCATCCTGGGACGTGGGAGGGAGGCTGCTGGTGTAACTGCACTGCCAACGGCACCATGACCCTGCAGGGGGCCCACTAGGACCCCCAGCCTTCAGAGGAGGAAACCGAGGCTCGGGTCACAGAGGGTGCCTGGTGTCTCCCTGGACCTGATTACCACTAGGCCCACGTCCACCACGTCCATCCACAGCGCTGACCTGCTTACCCACCATCCCCCTACGTTGTCTCCCGTCACCACTGGAGTTAGATCAGACGGGTGTGTCTGGGTCTCCCTGTGCGCTCAACTACACAGACAACCCCACTAGTCCAGGGGGCAGGGAACAGGGTGTTGCAATTAGTCTAACCCTGCGGTCTAATTAAGCGCTTCCACGTTTGTCATGCGTGACCCTCAACTCTGAAAGGAGCGAACAGGAAGGAATACGCTGACGCTGACGGGCGTCCTCAGTGCTCAGCCTGGCGGAGCAGTCTGCTGAGGGCGGGGCAGAGTCTGCTGAGGGCGGGGCAGGGTCTGCTGAGGGCGGGGCAGGGTCTGCTGAGGGCGGAGCAGAGGCTCTCAGGCATCACTGGGCGCATCAGTTCTCACTGAGAGGCCTGCCAACTGCCGATGCGGAAATCGTGCTGACACAGCTCAGAAGCTATTTTAAAAAATATATCTCTACTAGGGGACTTGCCTGGCAGTCAGGTGATTAGTACTCTGTGCTTCCACTGCAGGGGCCGCAGGTTCGATCCCTGGTCGGGGAACTAAGATCCCTCATGCAGCATGGTACGACCAATAAACACACACACACACGCGCACACACACACACACTGAGTCTTGTTATTTGACATGTGTTGTTAAAAAAAAAACACATGGAAAGGCATCGTGACCTTTGGGGTAACTAGCTTGGGTACTCTAGGTGGGCGTCTTGCCTCTGAAACAGGCCCAGCCCCTCAGGGAGTGGGGCATGGAGGGCCGGCAGCCCACAGGGCTCAGGCTGTGCCCGGATCGCCAGCCCGGCTCCTAGGCCTTTGCCCTGCTTTTCATTCCCACCAAGCTGGGCCCCGCCACCTTGACGGCCCCTCTGCTGCCTCTCACTCTGTCCCTTCCTTTGAGAACAGCCTTCAAATTCCTCCTTGGAAGGCGTCCCCACCCACCCTGCCCACTCGCTGACGTGGCGAGCCCAGGTGCCCACACCAGGCGCCCTCTCGTCTGCTCCGGGCAGACCGAGTGCACCCTTGGGGGGCCGTGCCTAGGGCCAGGGTGAGGAGGGCTGTGCAGGAGCGGGTCAGGGCCAGGAGCCCCCAGTCTGAGAGTTTAAGCAAAGCTGGTAGAGCCCCGGGATCAGTGGTGACGCCCAGACAAGAACCAGCAGGCTGGGGGTCGGGTGAGGAGGGGGGCAGGGCTGGGAGCAGGTGTCCTGGCTGCCTGCAGGGGACAGCGGGCACTCTGGCCAAGGAGATGACTCTCTCACGTGAGGCCAGCCTGCAGGGCTCCAGGCCGTGGGGAAGGATCAACCAGGGAGGACTTCCTGAAGGAAGTGGGCCTTGTGTTGGCCCTGACGGAATGGAGAGAGAGATGGTGGGCCTGCCGGGCTGGAGGGGCAACCTGCTCAGATACAGGAGGGCTCCAGGGATGGGCAGTGGGACAGGCCTCCCTGGAGCAAAGCTGGCCGGGGGGGCTTGGGCCAGGTAAGGGAGGGTCCTCGAAGCAGCTCCTTTGGATCGTGGGGAGCCGGAGAAGGCCGTGGAGCTGGTGAGAGGCACCCTGAGGTGGGCAGAGTGTGTCAGAGAGGAGGTAGGTGATCTGTCCTTAGGGGCTGCGGCCGGCTCAGGGGAGGGGACATCAGGGCAGCAGCAACAGCAGGGATAGGTACGGGGGACCTTCAGAGGAAGAACCACCAGGACCTGGGGAGCAGCCGGCGGCCGGACACAGGGGGCAAGGGCAGGTCAAGGACGACCCCAGGGAGAGAAGCAGCGTTGACAGAAAGCCGGTCGGCTTCAGCTGGGGAGAGGCTGGATGTGCGAGCTCCTCTGTCCCCACCGCCCCCCTCGGGCCCACACCTGGGCAGGTGGGGCTGACCCCGCTCAGAACAGCTCCCCAAGGCCATTTCCACTGGCTCCACCCGTCCCCCTGGGGACCCCCGGTTCCCTGTGTCAGAGGTCACAGTGCCCGCCTCCAGCCCCCCACCGCCCCCCCCATCTACTCACAACTCCTCCAGGAAGCGCAGGTTGAGGAAGAGGCCAGGCCGGAGCTCCGTGAGGTTGTTCATGCTCAGGTCTCTGCGGGAGAGAAGGCAGCGGGCAGGCTGTGAGCTGCGTCCTCCCCGGGCCGTGCTCCCCGTGGCTCCCCCTGCGCCTCCCTCCTCCCCCCTCCCTCCACGGGACGGGCTGTGACGAGGGCCACAGAGGAAGCCGGCCCCGTCGGGGACAGGCCAGAGAAAACTTCAGAGGATGTCAGAGCAGGACAGGGCCAATCAGCACGCAGGATCCCTCACGGACGTTCTACCCGAGACCACCGCCATCCCGCGGGCTCCTGGAATCAGCCCCAGACTCACCAGGGGTTGCCTTGTACTCAGTCCCTGAGCCCGCGGGATTCCACAGCCCTCTGAGGCCTGCAGTCTCTCTCCTGTTGTCTCTCCCAGAACCCCACCAGGCTCCTCCTACTTTTCTCCAACCAGAGGGCCTGGCCCCTGGTACAGCCCTGAGGAGTCCCACCTTAGCCCAGTCTCGCCTTCCCACATTATCTGAGAGACGCTGAGGGTGGTTTCTGTGTCACTGCCCTCCAAGATACCCTGCACACAAAGGAATCACAATACTGTGACTGTGTAACAGCCGGCGTTTACTGGAGGCCCACTTTGTGTCAGGCACAGGCTAACCTTTATCCAAATACAGTAAGTCCGCTACACACGAACCTTCAAAGATGTGAACGTGCGTTCGCATGTCCAGTCACATAAGTTAGTTCACGCGTCTGGCGTACATTGTCACGTGTGTGCAGCCTCTGTAAGTGGTTGCGCTTTTGTGTACTTTGCAGTACTGTATAGAGTACAGTAGTACAGTACCTTTATTTCAAGCCCAGGATGTCTGAAAGCAAGCATAAAAGCAGCGGTGATGTAGCTGGGACTGCTCAGAAGCGGCAAGCAATAATGATGGAAACAGAAGTGAAAGTAACTGAGAGAGTGGAGCGAGGCAAAAAGATGTTAGACATCGCTCATTCTCATAACATGACTCATTCTATCGTCACGAATCTAAAGAACAAGGACAAGATCGTGGAACATGTGGAGTCTGCTGTGCCGACGATGTTGACAAAATACTGAAGAAGCATGGAAACGTGATGGAGGAGAGGGAGAAACTTCTCAGTGTGCAGATGCAGGATCAACGTCAGCGCTGAGTCCTGCTCAGCTTAATGCTGATTCAAGAGAAAGCTAAAAGCCTTCATGAAGACCTGAAGAAGAAACACGGCAAAGAATCAGAGGGCAAACCTTTTAATGCCAGCCATGGCTGGTTTCATCGGTTCAAGGCTAGAGCCAACCTTCACAACGTAGAAGTAAGTGGAGAGGCAGCAAGTGCAGATAGGGTAGCTGTCCGGGAACTGCGTGAAACACTTTGAGAAATTATTGATGATGGTGTGTATTTACCCAGCCAGGATTTTAATGTGGATGAGACACAACTGTACTGGAAGAGGATGCCGGACCGAAGTTACATCAGTAAGGAGGAAACGTTGATGCCGGGCTGTAAAGCAGCAAAGGACAGGCTAACTGTTGTTTGGTGAACTGAAGCTGAAGCCTCTTAGTTTATCACTCAGAGAACCCGGGAACCCTTAAACACAAAGCCAAGGGCTCTCTTCCTGTTGCGTGGAAGCATAACCCCAAATCCTGGATTACACAGGCCATTTCCCAGGACTGATTTTTCCACCAGTTTATCCCAGATGTAGAGAAATACTGCTTGGAGAAGCACGTCCCAACAAAACATTCTTTTGCTGCTCGACAATGCTCTGGGCCACTGCCCATCCATGGATGACTTTCATCCCAACGTCAAAGTAGTGCATCTGCCACCGAATACTACGTTGCTCATCCAACCTATGGACCAGGGAGTTAGAGCGACTTGCAAGAAATATTATTTACGTCACACTTTCTGTCAGGCAGTAAAGGTAACTGACAAATCAGGAACAACCTAGGGACAACTTTGGAAGGACTATAACATCTACAAGACCATAAAAACATTGACTTTGCATGGTGTGAGGGTATGGCGGTCACCATGAATGGGGTTTGGAAGAACCCTTGCCCACAGTTTGTTCATGATTTTTGTGGATTTGAGAAGGTAGATCAGAAGTCCGAAGAGGTCTTCAGCAACGTAGTGACCCTCAGCGAGAAGCTGGAGCTAGATCTGCAAGAGGACGACTTCACTGAACTCCTTGCTGTGCAACATGAGGAGCTTACTAATGAAGACGTGATGGAATTGGAGGCCCAGAGAAAGGATGAAGAGGGACAGGAGGAAGAAGAAGTAACTGAGGAACTGGAGAGATTCACGACGCAGAAAATGGCAGGGGGTTTTCTTTATTCGAGGAGGCACTGTTAGTTTATGAGGCACAGGACCTGAACCTAGAATGGTACCCAAAGGTGGCAGCAGCCGTTCAGAATGCAATCCAGTGCTACCTTGTCATCTGTGATGAGGAAAAAAGAGCTACTACCCAGACATCACTGGATCGTTTTTTCAAGAGGGTGGAAAGAATTGAATCCAGCAAGGAGCCAGCACCTGTGCCACCAACGTCAGGCGTGAGTGAAATGGCAGCTTGCCCTCCGTCTCCTGTTGCTGATGTTGCTTCAGCTCTACCATCTCCCACCTCCTCTCCCTCCTCCAGTCAGTAACTGTTCCTGCCTGTTCCCTCGATGCCAGCCTCGTATACCAGCTGTTGTACTGTAATATTGTCCTTTTCAAGGTACTATACTGTAAGATTAAAAATGTCTTCTTTATTTTTTGTGTTTGGTTTTTATGTATTGTTTGTGTGTAAAGTGTTATAAACCTACTACAGTACAGTACTCTATAGCCAGTGTGTAAGTCGGGTACCTAGACTAACTTTGTTGGACTTACAGACAAATAGGATTTACAGACGCGCTCTCGGAACTGAACTCGTTCGTGTGGAGGGGACTTACTCTAATCCCAGTTAATTCTCACAACAACCCCAAGGTGGATTCCAATGTTACCTCCACTTTACACTCAAGAAAGCAAAGAGGAAAATGCTGAACATTTCTAATTTGAGTAAGATTAAATCTATTTTCAAGGGGGAAAAAAAAAAAGAAAGAAAGCAAGCAAAGAGGAAAAGAGCGCTGAGGCCAACTCTCTCCTTGGTTTACCTGCCAGACCTCGGGCTCTTTCTTAATCACTATGACCCTTGGTTTCTTCATCCATAAAAATGGTTGAACACCACCAAACTCCTAGGGCCCTCGTAAGGATTAAATGAGCCAGGGCTTACAGACTGCCTAACAGGGCACACACATCAGTCCTGTCCCTCGGTGACCTGTGGGCAAGCGTCGCAGCCCAGCAGGCCTGGGGCAGGCAGAAGGCGTGACCTTAGCCTGCTGGTCCTGCCCTGCCCCAGCGTTTTCCTCCCAGTCTGCGCCGGGGAGCAGTGACGCTCGGGCTGCACGTGTGCGGCTCATACACTTGGGATCCCTCCCGTCTCAGACTCCTAACAGCTGCTTCTCACCTCTGCCAACTCCCCCCAGCCTGAGGGCACAGGGTGGACCCAGACCGGCCCACCGTGTGGCCGGGCACCACCCGCGGGGCTTCCTGCAGCTCCCTCCTCCCCAGGGGTGCACGTTGCCTGCAAACCCCAGGGTCTCCATTTTCCACAAGAAACGCGTGTGACGTGTGTGCTGGAGATAGGGTGGGGGTCAGGGGTTCGGGGCCCAGCTCCAACCTATGAAAAGGCTGTTTAGGCTCCGGTGTTTTACCTCCAGTGAAGCCTGGCCTCTGGACGCTACATGCTCTGAGGAAGGAAGCCAGCGGGGGCAGGTAGAGCCGAGGAACCGGCAGGCTCCCGTCCGGCTCCACATGAGGACCGAGGGGCCGTCCCGGGCCGGGCCATTCCCGGCCTGCCCGTCCAGAAGGAGGGCCGGGCGAGCTGTGGCTGCTTGGCTGGCGGCCGCAGAGCCGCAAGCACGCTGGACGGTGGCGGGAGGGGACGGTGAGGCCACGGGAGCTCAGGCCGCAGACCCTCCTGCCCGGCCCCGGGCCCGGGCCCGATCGGCCCGGCAGGAAGGCGTGAGGATCCACAAAAGCAGGTACCTCTGAACACGTACCCCGAGCATCTCTGGACGTGTCTCCACAGGCGCTCGCGGGCATGTGACTCAGACCCCGTCACTCAGCCGTCGCCCCGGGGACTGCACCTCAGAGCCTCTGATGTGGCTCCATGCCCCCCCCGCCCCCCCCCCCGACGAGCAGCCTCATTGTTCTCCTTGGGGAGGAGGGGGCCTGCACCCCGCCCGCCCGCATCCCGCCCGGGACAGCGCCCAGCCCAGCTGCAGGGCTCCGTGAGGGGCAGGAGGGGGGTCCGTCGGCACTGCAGGAAAAGGCTGGGGCTGGCACCAACGAAAGGGGGGCGGAGGAAGACGCGGAGCCGCGGAGGGAGACGCAGCGGCGGCTCCAGGCCCGGCCGCCGGCCTTGGGGACCAGGGGGCCGGCACGCGGGCCTCAGGAGGAACCTGCCCTCGGGAGCTCTGACCCGGGAGTCCGGTGAAGGTGGCGGTCCTGGGAGAGGTCACCCCGGGCGCCCAGCCGTCCTCGCCCGGACCAAGGCAGGGAGAGGGGCGCGGGCCGTGCGAACGTCTAAGCACTGCGGCTGTCAGGACTCGTGAGGCCCTGCAGCTCCTGTCTAGTGAGGCACCGGACATGCATGCGTGTCGCGGGAGGGCACGTGTGTGTGTTTGTACACGTGCAAGTTTGGGTTGTATTCATGAAAATCACAAGCATTCTCCAAGTATCCACATGTTATCAAGATAGAATCTCTCTGGGAGAAACTCACCCGGCTCGCGCCCGCAGGTGGAACTCTTTTCGGCTGTGACCTTGGGCGAGCGAGGCTCCGTCCCTGGCCGGGAGGGCGCGAGCTGCTCGGGGGGCTGTGTGGGGCCCAGCTTGTGGGTGAGCTGGACACCGAGGCCTGGCCTCAAACGCTGCCCCACCGCTGCCGCCCTGTGAGCGCTGCCAACGCGCGCACGGACGCGCACGCACGCACGTACACGGAGCGCGCGCACGCACGCACACGGACGCGCACGCACACACACGGACGCGCGCACGCAAGCACAGGCACACAAGTGCTCTCCGGGACGGGCTTTGTGGGTGCCTGACCTACACAGTTACACAGAGAGGCCCACTCGGAACGGCGCGCTTGCTTTAAGTCTGAACACTTCTGGACGCGAGGCACCATGTTTCATGGTGGGCACTGCCCGCTGCATCTCTCAACTCAACTGCAGGGGCGAGAGGCTGGGTTGCAGCCCCACCCCGAGGCCTCTTCCCAGCAGCCCTTGGGGCACGCAGAGGGGCTCTGTGTGCTGGGCCGGACACAGCCATGGGCAGGGAGACAGAGAGGATCAATGAGCGAGGCTGGCAGCCCGAGCACAGGAAGCGTTCTCAGAGCTCGACCCTGTGTAGCAAGTGGACCACCAAGGAAGCCAGGAGAGGCGGCGTCGCCGTGGAGACCAGGAAGATGCTGGGGAACTGAGGGGCAGAGAGCAGCAGGACCCAAACCTGGACGGGGTGGGGGGTAGTAGGAGACCCGCCCCCAGGGCCGTCTGGCTGACACCCAAGGGCCCTGGGGGATTTGTTCTGTTTGCATTTTTCCTATAAACGGGAGAAACAGCAGAAGGCAAAGCCCCTGGGTCCTGCTGGGTGGGCCTGGGAGGACTGTCCCCACCGGTTGGAAGAGACACCAGGAAGCAGGGCCCATCTCTGCAGGCAAGTAAAGAGCGGCCAGAGTGACCGGGAGATGAGCCCCTGTCCCCAGGGTGGCTGTGCCCCAAGGCCGCCTCTGTGAGGCCCTCCCAGCCCCGCCCCCCCCCCCCCCCCCCCCCCCGGCCCGGCAGAGCTGAGCATCGTCCTGCGTCCTACGCGGTTTTGTTCAAGCTCCCGCGGGGCATTAGCTGGGCTCCTGCTGTGTGCCTGGTGCTGCCCTGCCTCCATCACCACCCAGCACAGCACTGATGAGCCCGTGGGCCTGGCCCTGACGCGTGACACCTCCCAGCCTCTGTCTTCGCATCTGTGAAATAGGGATCACGATGTACTTGCCTCACAGGGGTTGGAGTGAGAATTACATGAGTCATTAAACTGTACGAGTTAGTAAAATAAACTCGGGGTTCGCTCAGCATGCCTTCTTACTAATGCCCTCACCAACTGAATTATGATCAGGACACAACGCCCCATGTGGCCAGGAGCTCCCTCCAGGCAAGGACTTATCTCAGTGCCCTCTGCAGCCTCCAGGCCTGGGGGTACCTGGCACACAGGGGCTGCACTACATACCGAGTGAGTGACCACAGCCTTGCCCGGCCTCTGTGCCCGTGGCTGGCAGCCCTGGCACTAGACGACACTGGCTGACCTCCTGTGTCACTAAGAGGCAGGTGACAGGAGAGAGGGCTCGGATCTGAGGTCAGGGGCCTGGTCCAGTCAGACCCACGTCACCCTCCCTTCCAGCCCCCCAGATTGCTGGTTTCCTTTCTGACGGGCGGCTGTGGGCTCCGAGTGCCGGGCTGGGGGGACACGGACGGCGTGGGGCCAGCCCCAGGCCCAAGTTCGCAGTGTTCCTGGGGAGGGTTTATCACAGAGCGACGAACCCCGCATTTGTACCCTGTTCCCTGGTCACCAACTGCTCCCGCTGCCACTCTCCCCGTTGGGTTCTAAACTGTCTGTCCGGACTCAGAAGGGCGAGAGTAGAGAGACATGGCCTTGGGGGCAGAAAGAGGGGTACGTGGGACACAGGCGGGTCTGGAACGGAAGGCGCCGAAGACGGGGGGCTCGCCGTGCACACGGGGCTGGCCGAGCACCTTGGGGCTTCTGCACCCCTGCCCGCTCCGCAGCGCTGGGAGCATCTGCCACCCAGAACCCCTGCACTTCCAGACGCCCCTGAATGGCTTCTGTGCTCCTTCAGTCAAGAGGGGAGACAGTCACAGAGGGGGACCCAGCCCCCGAGGCCCCACGCCAGCTGGTGGAATGGGGGCTAGAACTGTGTCTCCTGAAACCAGCGCCTGGACAGCGCGTCTTCCTCCGTCAGCTGACTCCTCATCAGGGGGACTGGTACTGGCTGTCTTCTTGGAGGCTCCTAACTGGTCGACACAGAGTCCTCTCAGATTTCTGCAATTTTCACAAACTTCCCAACAAAGGAGTGGCTCCAGCCAGGGCAAAAGCATCCACCGTCACACACACAACAGCCAACCTCAGGCTCACAGGCCTTGCACAAAGCCCTGTGTGAGAACAGCACTGTAGTTTTCAATTGAAGGGCTACTGCTTGGTGCTGCCGTGTCTCGGCTCCCCTGTTTGTAAGGACATCTCCACCCTGGCCGCGGGGGTGGGCCGGAGGGCTTGAGAAGGAAGCAGGCGGCGTGGGGGATGGGAAGACAGACGCCGACGGGGAGGGCTGGCACCTGACTCGGGGGTCACTGGGGTCCCCGTGGTTTCTAAGCCAAGACCAGGCTTGTGCAGGTCAGAGGGAACCAGGGAGAGACGGGAAACCCAGAGCGCCATCAGGTGCCCCGGCCATTCAGGCGGGCAGGGGCACAGAGCAAGGGAAGGCGACATTCCTAAACGTCCCGTGACAGGGGAAAGGCAGGGCATTTTAGCCCTGGGCTGTAAGACCACAGGAGACAGGGAATGTGGCTCCCGGTGTCCTGACACCCCATCTATGGATTTGTCTCCTCAAGCTGACGGCGGTGAAAGGAGACCAAGGCCAGGAGAGACGCCTCACACTCAAGGATGCTGCACTCGGGAGACGGAGGTTTGGCACCAACTTCAGGCCAAACCCTTGTTTCCACCTTCTGCTTCTTGGGAAAGGGAAAGTGCCAGCTGGAACACCAGGTCGAGGGTGTGGGTGCCCGGGTGGGGGGAGGGAGGGCAGCCTCGGAGGCGCAGAGGGTCCCGGGCCTGCCCTGACCCTCAACCCTGCAAGGGAACCCCTTTGTTGGGGAGCCGGCCGCCTCAGCCTAAGGGGACTTTGCTGCTCTGCCAGGCAAAGTGGCCAAGCTGGGGTGGTCCCAGAGCCCCCGCCCTGATCAGAGGTGTTTCCCCTGCCCCGGTGGTCGGTCCTAACCCTCCGAGCCACGCTGTGCAGGCCGGCCCTCCACCGAGCCCGGAGCAGGCGAAGACACCGCAGAGCGAAGATGGGACAGGCTGCCTGTGTGTCTGCTTCCCCTGCGTGGGTCCCTGCTGCCTGCCCAGCCGAGCCCCCCACACGGAGAGGCCGGAGGGTGGTCCTGGGCCCAGTCAGGGCTGCTGTGTGCAGCCCATGAGCACAACGGGCCAGAGGCTCTGGGAGCCGCACGGCTGGCTCCGCCCCTCTCCTCTGGAGACGGTCCAGACCTTCACTGCCCGCACCGACTGTTCACATTTCAAGTCACTGAAAGTAAATCAGAGTAAAAATTCGGTTCCTCGGCTGCGCTGGCCACGTGGCTACGAAGTGCGTGTCCTCGGGCGTGTCTTTGGTGTCCTATCAGCGGCCCCCGGAACGGCCCTGCAGTTGGCCTGGACCCTTTCCTTCCCGGCTCTGCCGCCTGCCAGCTGTGTGACACGGGGCAAGTGACTTCGCGTCCCTCTGCCGCGGCTCCTCCCCGGTAAAAGCACTTTGCCAGCATCCGGCACGCGGTGACCAACCCGCCGCCAGGGCTGCTGCTCACCGTGGCCCAGCTCGCATGCCTCCACCCTCCGGCCTCTCACGCCACTGCCCAGCCGTGTGTCATTCAACCAGCATTTATTAGGCACCTACTGAACACAGGCACTGTGCCAGGTGCTGAGCCGCCGGGTCCAATAATGCGGGGTCCCTGCCCTCCGAGCCCAGTCAGGTGGGACAGTGACAAAAGTGGGCGGTGACAAGGGCTGGGCCCACTGACCTCTGTCCTCTGCGGGCTCCGCAGAGACTGTCATCTCCCGGCGGGGCTGGTCCCCACACGGCGGCCCTGGCTGGGATCAACCTGGAGCCGAGGGTCCAAAGCAACTGCTCCGGGACTCGGTCCCGCAAGCTCAGTGCCCTCCACTCACCGGCGTCCTTTCAGCCCTGCCCTGACCTCTGCTCCTCTGCCTCGGGGTGTGGAGATGCAAGGGCAGGAGTTCTGTCCTCCCCGTGGGCCTGGAGCCCCTCAGAGAGGAGGGCGGGGACGTCCCAGGGGATCAGAGCTCCCCAGGGCGCCCAGGAGCAGGGAGCAGGGGCCACGGCCGGAGGACCGCGGCAGCCCTGGGGTGGGAGGGAGCGCGCTTTGTGTGTGGAGCTGCCCGCAGCCAGCCCTGGCCCTGTTTGTTTGGCGGAAGCTCTGTCCTGCGGCCTTTATTTCACCAGATAAAGAGGCGGGTGTGCCTGGGGGGAAAACGGGAGCGGGCCCTCTATTCAGAGGCGCCCACCACCCAGCTGGAAGCCTTCCTCTCACCTCAGGACCCCTTGCCCCCTTCTCATCCGGGCAGCTGCCCTCGCCCAGCCGCCACCCTCGCCCAGCCTCGCCCATCACGGTCAGATGGTGCTCTCGACTCTCAGCTTGAATCTAGCAGGAAAGAGTGGACGCTGGACGTTCAGAGCATCTAAGAGCCACCTTTGCTGGGACGGACGCGTTGTACAGAGCGGCTCAGGAGAGCAAGGCCCCTCCGAGGCCACCGTGCCGGGTCCGGCCCCCTCCGCCTGGGTGCCTCCTGTCGGCTCTAGCTCATCCTTGGCCTCATTTAGTCTAATCCTTTTATCAGGCCGGGAGTGAAGCCTTCTTTATTCCCTTTTAAGTGAAGAAAGGGAGACTTGGGAATATCGAGTTACTGCCCGTCTAGTCACAGTAAGTGGCAGAGCCAACCCTGCGGGGCTGGTTCTGTTGAGCCCAGCTGGGTCCCAGCCCGCCCGAGGCTGAAAGGCGTGGCAGTGGGGTGGCAGCTTGGGAACAAAGGAGGGGATTAGGGGGAGAGAGGAGGTTCTCTGTGTCCTGCTCCCCCCCCCCCGCCCCCTTGCCAGGACCGGTGGGACTTTCCGGAGCCCGCCCCCTCCTCCAGGTTCACCTGGTCGGGCGCACCCTGCTCTCTCCGCCCAGGGAGGTCCCGCCTGCCTGCGGGAGCCTCACCTGTCCCTCCTATCGGCCCCTGAGGCCCCGATGCCCGGTCCCGGGGCGTTTCCTGCCACATTCTGCACTGCTGGTCACATGCCCACCACCTTCGTCCTCCCCTGTGGCGGGCACTCCGACCACCCGCCCTCTTCCCCAGCCCCACCCGTCTGGTTCGTGCACAAGCACTTCTCCACTGGCATCCCCGCCCAGGGAGAAGTCCTGCCTGAGGTCCAGCCCTGCCTCCTCGTGCTGTGGTTGCACTGACCTTCTCCCCGGGTGAAGTAGTTTGTGGGCTCTGGGGCCAGACTGCCAGGTCTGACCTTGGCCCGACCGCTTCCCAGATGCTTGATATCAGCTCTGTGCCTTGGCTTCTGCACCTACAGATGTTATTCAGTAGCCCCTCTTCAGGGAATTGCTATGCAGGGGGTCAGCCCTGCCCACTGGGCATGCAGCATCCCGCCCTCACCAGCATCCACCCCAGGACCTTCATCTGGAGAAGCAGCTCTGCGAGGTTCCATCAGAGAGGGGACAGGAAGGGCATTCTGGGTCAGCCCTGCCCTTAGGAGACACCAGCTGCTGCTTCTCTCCGCAGCCTCCGAAGTGTGCCACCTACCTCAGCCCCGATCTTCTCGTCTTTGATCTTCTGATCTCTGGCCAGGGTCCCCAGCCAAAGGCATTCCTGTCTCCTGGCCTCCTCCAAGGAGAGGCAAAGGGCTGGGTGCCTCCCGGTCCCCTGGGCTCCCTCCTCCCTGTGCTGTGGGCGTAACCAGGACTCCCACAGAGGCCCTGGGACCAGGACATAGCCCGGTCCCTTTGGGGGGTGTCTGAGGGGAGAAGGGTCTCAGGGATGGGCCGCCACTGGGCGTGGTGCCCTGGGCCGGACACCGCTGGAAGGTGCCTCAGCTTAGGTCATGCTCCTAGCACCCAGGTGCAGAGCCGAGCCCAGCACGGGAGGTGTGTGTCCCCGTGCGCACACAGGGGAGGCGGCACACCCTGCCCTCAGGAGGCCAGTCTGAGGACACCTCCAGACCACAGGCACAGCCGGACAGAGCCCAGGACGTTAGTGTGGGAGGAATGCCATCTGCCTGAGGACCAGGACAGTCAGGGAGGGCTTCCTGGGGCAGGGCCAGGAGGGACAGGGTAGGCCTGAGAAAGCGGCTTGACGGAGAGTTTTGCAAAGGGCGGGCCTGGGCTGGGCTGCTTAGGGCCGCAGCGAGAGATGCTGCAGTGGGCCGAGCGGTGGCCCTCAGAGAGATGTCCTCATCCCCGGGACCTGTGCGCCTGACCTGACTTGGAAAGGGTCTTTGCAGTGAATTCACTGAAAGATCTTAACATGGAGGAGCTTCTGGGTGGGCCCTGAATCCAGTGACAAGTGCCCCCAGAAGAGACACAGAGACGCACGCAGAGCAGGCAGTGAGAGGTGACTGGTGCCGGTTGGAGTGAGGCGGCCACGAGCCCGGGAGCGGGCAGCCCAGGAGCTAGAGGAGGCTGTGGTGCATGAGGCCCCGCGGACACCTGAATTCCACAAGAGTCATTCCTGCCGTTTTAAACCACCTGGTTTGTGGTGCTCTGTTACAGGAACCACTGGCAGTGATGCAGGGAGCACGGACCACAGGCCCCTCCCACACCTGCCCCAGCCCCGCCCCAGGAAACGCATTCGCAACCCCGAGCTGCCTCTAGGATCCACTGTGACCCCAAGATTCCACCCCTGGGTGTCCGTGCTCACCAGACACCCATCCAGATCTGCTCGCGGCAGCCCCACCTGTAAAGCCCCAAACCGGAGGGCCTGTCCGCACGGCCCGCGTCCTCCCGCAGTGAGGAACCGGGCAGCAGTGGGAGTAGCATGGATGGATTTCAAACATGGCGAGGGGGAGGGGCAGACACAGCAGTGCTCCATCCCCGTGAGGTCTAAACACAGGCGAAAGGTGCCGGGGCTGCTGAAGCCAGGGCTGGGGCTGCCCCAGGGCGTGTGGTGACGGGGGTGGGTGGGGGGGGTAGACCGGGAGAGGCGGTCGTTGCTGTTTCTTGGCCTGGGTGCTGGTTGCGCAAGTGTACTCAGCTTGTGGAAATTTACCAGGACACACTTGCCACGTGTACTCTCTTCTTAAATAAAAATGAGTTTAAAAAGTTAGGGGCCGGGGGGTGGGGGGGCACTCATTCTGAAAGTCCTCTGTGAACCTGGTGTCGCTAAGGGCTCCCTCTGGATTCCCTGGTTCTACTTCCCAGCCTTTACCTTGTGGGACTGAAATTGGATGTGTGTTTCCGTGTGGCTTTTCACCTCACTCATCTGTGTATCCCCTGGCATACAGTAGGTGCTCAATAAACACCTGCTGAGATGTGCTGCACAGCAGGGCACGGTGTTCTCAGACTCACCCCAGAGGTCCCTGGCCATCGATCCCAGCGCCCCGGGTCATCCCAGGATCCAGTAGGACACACCCTCCCCACTGCTGCCCCCTCCCCTGTGCCTGTCCCCACCCAGCATGTGCAGGGCTGTACCTTCTGACCCACCAGCCTGAAATCTCGCCAGACACAGACTCGGACCTTCAGAGGCAGACACACAGTGCAGACTCTAGGACCAAAAGCCTCGGGTCCCTAGAGCACTCTCTCCATGCAAGCCTGCATGCCTTTCTTTGTCTTAGCTTGTTGGAAACTGGATGGAAACCTTCAAAAGAGGTTTTCTTTTTAAAGAAATGGTAAAGAGAATGACTAGGAAAGGCGAAAGCTTCTAAGTGGCAGGGTTTACGGAGCAGACGTCTCACTACCATGAAACCCAAACCGGCCAATTGGCAGCTTAAGTCTCGGCTCTGTCCTCGCCGCAGCCGTCTGGGTGGACGCCCCACCTCGGGCCTGCCGTAGAGCCAGGCCAGCACGGCCCCAGGTGTGAGGGCTGCCCTCCCACGCAGCCTGTCTCTCAGGGGAGCGCATCTGCTCTCGGCCACCACGCCTCCCGCTGCCACCATTCACTTGTGCATTCGCTGCTTCACTCATCCCAGCAGTGTGTTTGAGCACCACGTGCAAGTGTGACACCAGCCCTGCTTGGCTGGGGCCACCAGCCTGGGTGGGAAACAGACGAGGGAACAGGAGTTAGACCCAGGGGGGCTGCGTCCTAGGGCAGAACCGGGAATTTTCCCGGAGAAAGGGAAGTCTCAGTCGGCCCCTCGTATCCTAAATCAAGCTCACGCTTCCCGGGCTGCAGGCTTCTTGCCTGAAGCCATTTCTTAACCACATCCTTGCAGTAAATCACAGTGATAGTCACGGGGCGCCACCTAAGTACAAATTAGGTAAAAGCAAAATCCCGGGCGGGGCGGGGCAGGGGTGCAGGGAGTGGCTGGCCAGCTGACGGTCTGACTTATTCCAAGGAGAACCTGGAGGTTGGTGCCGGGCACACTTTAAAATGCAGATGTGGCCCCAGCAGGTCTGGGGTGGGGTCTGAGCTTTTGCACTCCAGGTGCGTCCCCAGAGGAGGAAGGCTGCTGGTCTGGTGGGGACCACGCGTTGAGTAAAAGGCTTTAGGATATCCAAGGCACTAGATGGGATAAGTCGCCTGTACTCAACCCCGCCTCGTCCCAGCCCCGGGATCTCAGGTCTCGCTGGGGGACGCTGCGCCTCTCGGGGACCGGGGCCCCTCCCTCACCTCGGCCTCACTCGCACCCCTCCTCCCACTCCGTCCCCTCTGCTTCTACAGTCTCCTGGGACGCAGAACTACCAACCCAGCAGGAGACAGGCCCAGAGACCAGAGGACTTGTCCACAAGCTCTCAGCAAGCTGGGGGCAAAGAAAGAACTGGAGGTCGGGGCGTCCTGGTTCCAATCCCACTGAGCAGAGAGGCGCCCAAAACTGCAGCCGAAACCAGAGGAGGGCCCCGTGGACACCCCCGTTCTTCCCGACCGTGCAGCCCTGAATGTACACGCCAGAGAAAACCGCCGCCGCGGGGGGGACCCGGGAGGGGAGGGGCCGAGCTGGCAGGGGTCTGCAGGGTGGCGGCAGGGTGGGGGGACGCGCACAGCCACTTACTGAGTCCTTGTCTCCCCCTCGTTTGTGGTGGAGAATTCTCAGTGTAATACCAGTGCCCAGCACAGCCGGGCGCTACTAAGTACACACTTAATAAACTGTGGCATAAATAAGACCACGCCAAGTGGCTACCGTGTGTCAGACACCCTTCCAAGCGCTTCCACGTATTAACTCGTTCACCGTCACCCGACCCCACCCCGTTCGCGCGGAGGCCTTGCCCACTGGAGCCCGACAGCTGGCCGGTTCACAGAAGCGGGGGTGTGCGGGGCTCCCCCAAGCACGGCAGCCCGTGGTTCCCGCCCGGCAGACGCCACTCGCAGGCCAAGGAACCCCCCCGCAGTGATGCCCA
This sequence comes from Stenella coeruleoalba, assembly GCF_951394435.1. Classification (NCBI taxonomy): domain Eukaryota; kingdom Metazoa; phylum Chordata; class Mammalia; order Artiodactyla; family Delphinidae; genus Stenella; species Stenella coeruleoalba. The sequence goes on from NC_137169.1 coordinate 124,495,478, forward strand.
CTCGAGTGTGTCTGGACAGGGGCTGCCTCCACGCACAGCGTCCCTCAGAAGGGGCGCCCGCCCCACCCTCCAGCCTGTCCTGCCCGAGGTCATGGTTCATCGTGACCCTGGGGACAGAAGCAGTCAGGATCCAGGGCACAAGCACGGAGGACGGGACTCCCTTAATTTACCAACACCTGGGATGGGAGGCAGGTCGAGACCCTCATTCCACAAACAAGGGCGAGAGCAGCGCAAAATAAGAATGAGGCCCTTGTTCAACAGCCATTCAGACCTTTGTGGTGGCGACAGCAGAGCGCGAGCCCAGGGTGGCTCCTAAGGGGGGAAGGCGCACGTCCGCCCACCCGGGGGCCAGCCTGGCTGAGGGGCGGCCCAGGCCCCCAGCTCACCGGCGCTGGGTGGTCACTGTGCTGGGAGAACAGCTCCTGAGTCTGCCCCAAGGAGCCTGAGGGCCGACGGCCTGTCCCCATTCCCTCCGGCTTTTGTCCTTGACAATGGTCCTGCCAGCCTCCTGATCAGCGTCCACCACAAAGGCGGGGGATTGGCTTACGGCCCTCCTGCCTCGGGGCTCACAGCCCCAGACACTCGATCCACCTCTAGGTCCCCAACACCCACCCGGCGGCCCCAGACCTGAGCCGGGGCAGGGGAGGATGAGGGCAGGTCCTGTAAGCACCACTCATGCCCCGTGCAGGGCGCCCCCTGCGGGTGGAGACCCAAGCCGGGTGGGGGCGTGTGTCTGTGTGTGAGTGCGTGTGTGTGTGTCTATGTGTGAGTCTGTGTGTATGTATGTGTGCGTGTGTCTGTCTCTATGTGTCTGTGTGTGAGTCTATGTCTGTGTCTGTGTCTCTGTGTGTGTGTGTGTGTGTGTGTGTGTGTGTGTGTGTGTGTGTGTGTGAAGGGAGGTGTGATGTCCTGAGGAGAAGCACGCCAGGAGTGAAGTCCTGCCTGTCTGAAGGGGGAGGCCTGGCCCCTCCCTGAGACCCACCCCCTATATGAGAGACATCAAGAGCCTAAATCAATGAGGCAGGTGGACAGACGGACAAACAGATGGGCACCCCCTGAGCAGACGTGGGCAGCAACGCAGCCTGGTAGTTCTCAGGAAGGGAACACACCCCCAGTGTCAGCTCTCCGTCCCCCAAGCAGGGCCTGCTTGACACAAGCTTCCTTGGGGGAGGCGGGGGAGACGACCGCCTGCCTTGCAGTGACTCCCCCAGGTCCTGCACGGGGGCGGCGGCCAGGCATGGGCTTGGCCCCTCCGTCCCCGCCCCTCGCCACTCCTGCTCTGGACCTGCCTGCCACAGCCTCACCCCCCCACAGGCTGTACGACGTGTGCCCTGATCTCACCTCCCCCGAGTGCCCCTGCCTCATCTGAGCGGGGAGCAGTCCGGCCCCACGAGGCTGGAGGCAGAGAAAGCCTTCAGGTCGGAGTCTGGGCAGACGGGGAGGCTCAGTCCCCATCCGTGAATGAACGAGTAAGTGAAGGTTCGCTTCCACCACAGCCGGGGGTGGGGGCGGGCAAGGGCTTTACCTCTAAGCAGTGGCCAGTGGGCCGGGGCTGGGGGCTGCAGCCCAAGTGAGAGACGTCGGCAGGATGCGCACAGGTGCTCACGGCACCTGGGGCTCAGCCCCCGGGACGTCCCTGCCCACTGAGCCTACTGCCCTGCGTGCGAGGAGCGTGAAGCAGATCTGGACTCACACAGGTCACCTGGGGAGGCTTCTGTCCCTCCTACAGGAAGTGTAAGAGGGCCTTGGTGGTGGCTGTCTTTGATGCTTCCAGGAGCCAAGGGTAACTCGGGTTGGGGGGCAGGGGGTGATCCAAACTTGCAAATCGCTCAGGGCATTGGAATAAACCTTGACGTTCCTGGTGCCCATAGGCCCCTAAGAAAGCAATGCACTGGGCTGGGGTGTAGACGGGGACGGTGGACCCCCTCTGCACCTCCGCTCCCCGTCCCTCCAGGAGGCCATATGCCTCGGCTCTGAGCCTGGGACCAAGTCCAAATCCCTGACACCCTGCCCGCCGCGCCGTCTGGACACCCCCAGGGCCGCCCACCTCCTCCAGCACCCCAAAGGCCAAAGGGGAGGGGAGAGGCCGGGGGCTTGTTCCAGATCTGACTCTCTGGTCTCGCTCCCAGCAAAGCCCCGGCCACAGAGTTGCGGGAGGACCAGGGCACTGCAGGTCTGCCTCAGCTTCTCACCCCAGTGCCCCCAGGAGGCCGGTGGGCGACGGCACTGAGCTGGGCCACTCCCCCCATCCACGGGAGCGAAGGAGATGGAGGCCAAGGACAGGGGTACACCACGCTTTCCCACCACAGCAGGGCCTCCGCGTGTGCGTGTGCCAGGGGCCCCCAGCCTGGCCGGATGCTGCCTGGAGAGGCTGGACGATTTACCCCAGCTGCCGAACGCCTTGAATTGCTGTCGTTTTTTTTTCTTTTTTTAATGTTCCCTGAGGAGAAAGAGGCAGAAAGCCCTGCTCTGGAAGGTCCTGCCTCGGGAGGGACAGACGAGGCCATGGACAGAAGGCCAGCTGCCCTTCCCTCTCCCAGGCTCGTGCCCTCTCCCCGCAGAGGGCCTGCCCTGCCCACGACCGACCTGTGCGAATCTCCCGTCCACCAGGGCTCAGGCTAGGCCTCTCCCCTCCACCCCCAGGGCCTTCCCGCAGCTGGTCCCCCAGACACACCCCCGCGTCCACCAGCTCCGGAGGCCACAGCGGGCAGGAGGGATAGGGGCCACCACTGACTCTTCCTGAGAAAAGAAAGAAACAGGCTCTAAGGGGCTGCTCCAGCATCCCTGATCTGCCCCACGAGGCAGCGTGCATGTGGTTAGGAGGCGGCAGCGGCTGAAATCCCAGCGTCAGCAAGCACCGGCTGGCGGCCTTCGAGGGCTCCTGAGCAAGGGGCTTGGTCTCCTCACCTGTAACGTGGGGATGAAGCTGGTGTGTCCCTCAGGGGTTTACACGCTTAAATGGAGGCGGTAAATGCCGACTGTTACCCTGACAGGTTAAGGCAGCGCCACCAGGGTGATGGCAGCTGCCCAGGTACATCCGCGGGGCTCCAAACATGGGCCTTCCCAAGATCTAGTGTTTTCCCGAAGAAACTTCCGAACTTCCTGGGAAAGTGCAACCAGGAAGGCATTTCCACCACCCGCTGGAGCAGAGCGGGGAGACGGAAAGCCCGGCGCGAGCTGCTTCCCCGGCCCCAGCCCCAGGCTCTACACCTCACAGGTACTCAGAGGGGACCCCGATTCCCAGGCCGTGGAGAGCTCGGGGTACGAGCCCCCCTTGCTGGCTCTGAGGAGGAAGCAGGTAGCAGCAGGAAATGGGACCCAAAGGAGACCTCGGCTCCCGAGGCTCTGGGCGCAGGGCAGCCGGGGGCAGCCCCCGCCTGCCGCCGCCGCCAGCACTCCCGGGGCCCACGCTGGCAGGGCTCTGGGGGGCGCAGAGCCAACCCCGAGCTCCCCTCCTCACCGTGTCCTTCTGCTGCTTCCAAAATAACTCTCTGCTCTCTGCCCAAGTTTGTTCTCCCATGTCTGAGGCGGGAAAAGAGGCCTGAGTTTCTAGAAATTGGGGACCACCCCTTTACCAAGGGGCTAGTCAGCACAGAGGGGCCCCTACAGTTCTGAGAGCCCCCAAGTCAGCAAATCCGTCTCAGTTTGGCTCCAGGAACTTGTCTTTTCCAACGTGGGGGCCGAGGGTTGGAAATTTCTCCCGCACTCCTGTCCCTTGTACCTTCCCAAGGGGCCCAGCGCCCTGCTCCTAAGGTCACACAGCCGTTAGGGTCCTTGCAGCCCCTCAGGGCGTGTCCCAGGGCAGAAAGGAGCCAGATGCCTCGGCCGTGCACACCTAGCTTTCCTTGTGCTGCACCGGAGAACCGGCTCTTTCCACGGAACTCGGCTTCTGGGGAGAAGCTGGACTCTCCAGACAGGAGTCACCTGGAAGTCCAGACTTTTCCTCTTGGAAGAGTCCTCACAGGTGCCAGGCTGGCCCATCTCTTCCAGGGAACCCTGTGAGAATGGTCACTTCCTCCATCGCCCCGCCCCCGTCCCCACCCCCGCCTGTCCCCATCAGGAACCCAAGAGCAGAATGGGCTCCAGGGAAGGTCATTTCCCTGAAGGTCAGTGGGAGGGGGCTTGATTAGTAAGGAAGGAGGGAGGGAGGGAGGGAGGGAAGAAAGAAGGAAGGGGGCTTCCCTGGTGGCGCAGTGGTTAAGAATCCGTCTGCCAAGGCAGGGGACACAGGTTTGAGCCCTGGTTTGGGAAGATCCCACATGCCGCAGAGCAACTAAGCCCCCTGCACCACAACTACTGAGCCTGCGCTCTAGAGCCTGTGTGCCACAACTACTGAGCCCGTGTGCCACAACTACTGAAGCCAGCACGCCTAGAGCCTGTGCTCCGCAACAGGGGAAGCCACCACGGTGAGAGGCCCACGCACCGCCACCGCAACGAAGAGTAGCCCCCGCTCGCCGCAGCTAGAGAGAGCCCACATGCAGCAACAAAGACGCAATGCAGCCAAAAATAGATAAATAATAAAATAAAGTAAGTAAATTTTTAAGAAGGAAGGGAGGAGGGAGGGAGGGAGGGAAGGGGGAGGGGAAGGAGTGAAGGGAAGGGAGGGGGAAGGGGGGAATGGGGAAGGGAGGGGAAGGGGGAGGGGGAATGGGGAGGGACGGGGAGGGAAGAAGGGGGGAAGGGGAGGGAGGGGGGAGGAAAGGCAGCCCAATGGGGCTCCAGAACTTAGACTCTGTCTCCCTAAGTCTGCGCCCGTCACAGGCATTTCTGTCACCCTTCCCGGGCCTCAGTGGGTCCTTTGCAGTGGAGCGTTGAGGAAAACAGCGCCCATGGTCAACGTTTTAAAGCAGACACAAGGCTTTGCCCCTTTGTCCCGTGGCTCCTCCTACCGCCCTTCCCAGTGAATGCTGTCGGCGTTTCCATTCTCAACATGAAAAAAGACAAACTTTGGAGCGAGTGAGTAGCGGCCAGAGGACGCACAGCCCATAAACCGAAGTGCTAAGACTGGAGCCCAGGGCTTCGGCAGGGCCTCCGTCGGGCACCCGGCACCGCGCCCGCCCTGCCTGCTGCCTGGTGGGCACGGTCCACGCGGAAGCCGTCGGGTCGAGCCCTCGGAAGGGGAGAGGCGGGGCTGGCTGGGCGGGCTGGGCGACTTTGCTCTGAGCCGGGCTTTCTTCTCCTCTGCCCGCCGCCCACCCACTGAGCCCGCAACGCCGCTGCTGGAGCCCAGAGGTTTCCTTTTTCTTTCGCCCGGGGCTGCTTCCTGCCTTTCTTTTGAACTGGGGTGTTGGCTCCCTGACACGCTCGCCCTCCTCCAGCGACCCCCCCACCGGGCCTGCCCCTTGATGGGCCAACTCCGCCCCCCACCCCGGCTCTGCTTCATAGAAAGGCTGGCACCCAGTCCTTAGGGGACCCTCCTCCTGGAGCGGCTCCCCGCTCTCCCCGGGGGAGGTCCTGCGCCAGGACAGGAGGCTCAGAGCCCATCTCCCCTGCGTCTCCGGCCCTGTTTCTCAACAAAACCTGTGCGCATTGTGGTCTGGAAATGTTCTGGCACGGGCTGAGGGTTAGAACTCAAACCCCGAGTTTGTGGGGTGGGGAGAAGCTCAGGCTCTTAGAATCTATTAGAAAAGGACACGGAGGCCTAGCCCGGAAAGGGCGGCCTCCGAGGTCCAGAATGAGAAGAGGCCCATGGATCTCCCAGACGCAGCCCGCAAGGCCGCCATCCTCCCTGGAGCCACATGTTTCTCTGCTTCTTCAGACGACAGGCCCTGCAGGGACCAGCCGCTGCGCTGGGGAGCGGGCTGGGGTATCCCACCCGTTGCTGCCTCATCCCCCTCAAAGCTCTGCGTCCGCACCGGCCAGGAGAAAACTAAAACCTCTCCAGGCCCCAGAGAGCTCCTCTCGGCTCCCCGCAGCCACTCTCTCCTCTCTCATCCCCCAACACACAGATGCGCCCATCCCGCACTTCCTCCTCCAGGAAGACCTCCCTGACTAACACTTCTTGGCCCCAGTCACCCTAATAACAACACCACTAACACTGGGCTCTTCCCAAGGGCCGGACACTGTGCCAAACCCTTTACAAACATCGTCTCAGTGAATTCAGACAACAGCCCTGTGAGGCAGGCATGAGCTCCATTTACAGATGAGGAAACTGGCCCAGGTCACCAGCTTGTGAGGACTGCGGTCCTGCTCTGCCGTGACCAGCACCTGTGCTGGGACCCCCGCTCTCCCCAGCGCCCTGCCTCCGTCTCATCACCCCCAGGCAGCGATGAGTAGGATGGAAACTATCCAGAATCTACACACACGCTGCGTCTGACCTTTCATCGAGGTCAGCGGTCGTCACAGCAGCCTTACAGGGAGTAAGGTCCCAAGGAGGCAGTAAGCTGCCTGACGGCGGTTGCGGAGCGGGGGCCCCCCTTCGTCCCGGCGGCAGAAGGTGATGGAAATGCGTGCTGAGGGGTCAGTGCAAGCGAACGAGCCTCAGGCCTTCTACAAGCAGCTCGGCCCCCCACTCACTTCCTGTCTCTGCTCAACTCTGGGGGCAAAGGAGGGACTCAGAATACTACCCAGATTCTCCAAGTCAGGGACAGCCCTGGGTATTGCCAACAACACGTGTATATCTATCCCCTCGCTGTGCGGACGTGGGACGGGATAGAGCGAGGGCCGCCCCACCTTCCGGGTGCCCCAGAGCCGGGGGTCCGTGTCTCCCAGGTGAGTTCCAGGGAGGACATCCAAACCCTCATGAGTCCCCACGAGCCTCACTGAGACCACGGGTTGGAGAGACGCCAAGGCCTGTGGGTGTTTGGCGTCGGTCCCTTCAACACAATCAGCCGGGCGTCCGACCCTGAGGGAGCGTCGTCTTTGCAGGTGAGGGCAGAGCAGAGACGCAGTGGGACCAAGAGAGCGGGGCAGCGGTGGGCAGCTCTTTGCACGGGCTGGGTGTCTCCTGGAGCCCCGAGTTCCCTGGTGCCCCCTACGGCTCCGTCTCTGGCACCTTCTGAAGGTCTTCAAGGGTGCCCTCTGACCGGCCGCCCCCTGTACATCCACGTGTTCTCATCTGACCTTTCACCTTCTCCTCCACGTCCTCCCACCCCATCCCCAGTGTTCACAGCTGGCTGGACCCCGAGCCCCATCCGGAGCAGCCAGGCACTGACTGAGGCCAGCACCCCGCGGTCGCCTCCCCTCGTCCCACCACAGCCTGTTCCCTTGGGCTCTGCGCTCACCCCGGGTGCCATTTCCTCCCGCGTGAGGGTTCAGGCACTGCTCGTATGTGTCACGCACTGTGCCGGGGAGTTTACATGACACGTCGCCTCACCTAGCCTGCCCACCACCCACTTGTCCCCACGTACAGACGAAGACCCCGAGGCTCAGAGGACTCGGGTGACTCCGTCAGGGGCAGAGCTAGGAGGGGCCAGGGCTTGGGTGGCCCAGACGAGAGGCCCTGCGGGCCCCAGCAGCCAATGAAAGTGTGGGCCGTCCTTGGCCGGAGCTGGGCCACTTGGGGCTGGACTGGCGTATCCTCACTTTGCTGAGGAGGGAAGGGGGCGGCCCTCACGCCCACCCTTCCACGGTGCGTTTGCACCTGGGCCACTCTCCAGAGAGGCAGAGAAAGGAGGCCCACCGCCCTGCAGAGACACTCCACTCACCACCCAGACAAGACCCTGCGTGGCCAAGGGGGACCCTGCGTGTCTTCCCCTCCCTCCAACATTCCAGGGCCTGCTGCTAAGGTCCCCAGGCCACGTGAGACCCTCCCTCCTACCCTGGGATGCACAGGCTGAGTCCTGGGAGAGAGGGGCTTTCTCAGGCCCCAGGGAGACTCAGGGTCGGCTCAGAAAACCCCAAATGCAGACATGACAGTGCCAGGGGAACAGCGACGAGACGGTGGGGGCAACCCTCCAGCAGCGTGGATTCTGACGGCGACACTGTCCTCTTTTCCCCAAGTCCTCCTGAGAAAGGATGGGTCTGGGGAAGGAGGTGGGACCAGTGAGCCCCTCAGCCTGGAAAAGGGAACTTTCTCCTGCTTCCCCAGAGAAAGGCTCCACAGAAGTCATTTCCAAATTCTTTTCAGCCACAGAACCCTGTCTTCAAATGAGCCAACGTCCTACCCGCTTCACCCACACACATGTAAAACGGCTGAAGGGGAGCTGCCCTGGTCCCATTTAGTTCAACAAATACTTGCCTGACTCTACAAACGAGCTCCTGTTTCCTCAGAGCCCCCAGGCCCTGGAGCCCAAAGCCACAGAGCTCCGGGACCCCACCTCCAGGACAGATGGCCCAGACTCTCCTCCTCCGAGAAGAGGTCATGGAGGCCCAGGCGGGGCTGAGCCAGGAAGCCTTCCTCTCCCCAGAGCAGGGGGGAGGCAGGTGGTCTGGAGTGTGTGCTCACTCCCTCCTCCTGCCCAGGTGGCCAGGCCAGAGCCCCCAGCCCTCAAGCCCTGAGGGGCAGCTGCCCCCAGTAGGGTCCACTTCACACACCATCTCACCCCGACTCAGACTCTAAAAACAGCTCTTTGGTTTTCAGCTTGGCACTGCCCACAAATTAGTGTCTCCAACACGGCCTCTTGGGACGTGACTTCAGGGAGGCCCCTGGGGAGCCAGAGGCCTCAGTGGAGGGAGATGGAGCCAGCAGGGACATCTTGGAGGAGACGAGGGTGGCTTAGTCCCCTCTCCTGGCTTCTGGGACCCCCACCAAGGCCACCCAGCTCGAGTGACTGCTCTGCTCTCCTTGCCCCGGCTGGGGACAATCTTTCCCCCCACGGGGCCCCTCCCCTCTCCTCCACTGAGCCCCGGCCACCGTCCTGAGCGCTGCTCTGCAGGAGAAGAAACCGGCAAGAGGAGAAGGGGCGGCAGTCTGGGCCCCTCTGCTCAGGGCCCGGAGACCCACCTCTCACCTAGCCTGGGCTTGCGCCATTAGGCTCCGAGACAGGGGCCAGCTGGGAACCGGTCGGGGAAGCCCAGCCTCACCACTCGCCTGGCCTTCAGCCTGGGACTGTTCTCCCCGCCACGGCCCCGCAGTCCAGGACAGGGCAGAAGATGCCTGGGCCTCAGGGCTCCAGCTGCGCAGGTGCCCTAGACTGAGGCCGGCCCGGCCAGCGCGCAGCCAGGCGGGCTCAGGGAGAAGCGCGTGGTACTCACAGGTAAGCCGTCAGGGGGTCCAGGTCCCCCGGCACCGCCGAGAGCCCGCGCTCAGAGCAGTCGGCCGACAGCATGATGCCGTCCTCGTGGCAGCGGCAGGGGGCCGGGCAGGCGGGCCTCGGGCCAGGCTGGGGGGCGCACGGGGAGGCGCAGAGTGCGGCGCAGAGCCAGAGGGCGCGGAGCCCGGGTGCGCTGGGCATCGCGGCGGCCGGGAGGGCGGCGGGCACCGGTGGCGCACAGTCAGAGAGGAGCAGGCATCGCTTCGCGGTCTTCACTCCTGGGTTTCACGGGTTGGGCTTGGCAGGGGAGGGCGGAGCCAGGGAACTTTCTCGCCTCTCGCTCCCCTTCCCTCCTTCCCTCCGAGCTGGCAGGAATTTCATCCAGGAAAGAAAAAAGCCAACAACCCGGAGAGCGGAGAGCGGGTCCTGCAGGCGTTTGGGCTGCGGGCTCAGGACCCCGTGCCAGAGCGGACAGCCTCGGGGCCACAGGGGATCGGAGGAGGGCCCCGGAAGCACCTTGTTTGTTCGAGGCCACCCACTTGGGGGGGGAGCAGCCCCAGAAGTACAACTCGGGGTCACCCGCCGCATCCTGGCTCCTGGGGAGGGGAGCGAGGGGTTGTCGCGCCAGGTGGGCCGTGAAGGGCCGGAGCCGCGGGGCGGGTGGAGGTCGGGTGGCTACAGGAGGAGCCTTCCAGCCGAGCCCCAGGCCCCCCACTAGAGAAGGTGTGACGTCCACTCACAAAGCGTCTTGCACGCGGCCCCAGTCAGGTAGGAGCCCGGGAGCCCTGGACCCTGCTCCCGGGATGGAGCCAGGCGCCCGGCTGGGGGACGCGCCCACCTGGCGGTCCGGGCCGGCCTGAGTCGGCAGTCTGGCGCCACCTGGAGGCCAGTCCGGCAGCTGCAGCTCCACCAGCCTGAGGCTGGAAGGGCCAGGCGGGAGGCTTGAGGGCGAGAGACGGTGGCTGAAGCTGGGCTCATCCCGGCGCCGGGCCAAGCCCAGGGTGGAGTGAGAGCCGGCCGCGTCTCCTGACCTTACTCTCCCCACACGGTCCATCCTGAGTGTACAGCGGCAGCCTGAAAGCCTCAGCGCAGCCAGTGGCCCTTCATCCAGGACCGTCACCCCCCCAGGGCCACTCATCACCCCCTCCCATTCTCTGCTACTGCTCTCACCTCCCGGGCCCCAGGGGCTGCACGGCTGGGCCAGGAAGGCGGAAACCAACCGTTGGCCTCTGGGGTGTGGGGCTCGGCCCTGATGTAGATGAGCCCCCAGGAAGGCCTGGGTGGTCCTTGTGCACAGAGGGCCGGAGAGACCACAGGGGTGCTTCCCACTCGGCCGTGTTCCCGGCCTCACTCCCCACTCGCTGCGGCCCTCCTGCTCCTTTGCAGCTCTGGTGCGGGGGCCCTGCTGCCCCCTCAGCATGGCGGGGCCCGGGCCCAGTGCGAGGCTCCAGCCCGCCGACTGGAGGGTCGTCATGGGCCAACCCCGACTCCTGGGAACGAGTGTGCAGAGGGTGTGACCCAGCCCAGGGAGGCCCAGGTGAGCGGGGAGGCTGCCCTGCTCCAGCTTCTGCTGCACAGGCCGCGAGGGCCCTCCTGACCTCTGACCCCTCGCCTTTCACGAGGCGCTCTGGGCGGCCAAGGAGAGCCCTGCCCCTCCCCGATTCGGGGTCTGACTCCTTTCGGGGCGTCCTGCTCTGGTTTGTGCAGGCTTTCTGTGTCCCCCAGGCCCTCTACCGGGAGCAGTTGGGGCCCCGCCGCTGGCGCCAGCCGTCCAGGGCCTCCTGGTTGATGAGGGGACGGATGGGCCCTGGTGAGGCCGCGGGTGATGGTGTCGCCACGGTGAGCACTCCTGCCCTCCTTTCTGCTTCTCCTCCTGGTTTTCCCTCCCCAGACTCCCGCACTGTGGTGGAGCGAAGGAGGCAGAGAAAACCCAGCCGCTCTGGCCACGCAGCAGTGAGCCCCCCCACGCCTGCCGCCGGCGGCGGGAAATGGGAAGGCCGGGTTGTGGGGGGGGGGTGGCCAGGGCCAGGTCGGTCCTGCTGTGCACAGGGCAGCGGCTGTGCCCCCTCGCCCCGAGTAACCCGCTCTGAATCCAGGGCCGCCCCCCGGACACTAGAAACTAGATCTGAGGAACGGGGAAACTGGAGGGCGGGGCTGGGGGCTGCCCCGCGAAAGCCACCCACCAGGCCCCCCCGGCCCCGCTCCTGTTTCCCAGCAGGCCCTGGCATGGATGGACAGAACGCACTCGGCCTCTGGCTTGACCACATCCCTTATTTCCCGACTCGGCCCCTTCACGGCACGGGGCCCGGCGGGCGTCGGGGAACAGACTCCCGAAAGACGACGTCAGGGCAGAGTGAGGAGGGGGCTGTGTCCGGACCCGCACCCCGAGCCGCGGGGCAGCGGGGTCTCTGCCTGCTCCTCCGGGGCCCCATCCAGCGGCACCTGCAGTGGCTGAGCGGCGTGCCTAGCTTCTCCAAGCCCCAGGAGCAGCACGGGCCCGCGGCAGCCAGGAAGGGCAGCAGGGTCATGGTGGGGAGCTCCTGCCCGGCTCCCCACACGGCAGCTGCAGCCTCTGCACCGGCCCCTCCTTCCTGCTCCCCCTCTGGGCAAAGACGTTGGCACCGGTGCCTGGAGGGGCCGGGACTGCTCCGCGGAGCCCACCCCCAGCCCACGGCCCTAGCTTACACATGTGACGCTGAGGAGGGTGCAGGGCCAGCCTGCAGTGCTGCTCTCGGCCACCCAGCGCATGGTCACCGCGTCCGTGGCGACGGGCTGTGACTCCGTGGGCCAGACCGGGTCAGGGCTGCTCGGCCGGCCAGCCCATCCCCACCCAGGCCCCAGTCACACCACAGCCCCACCCCAACCCCCAGGCATCCCTCCCTCTGCCCCTGTTCCCTCACCTTCTTCCGGGAGTCTGGCAGGCACAGGGAGACCAGCACGCGAGCCCCGTGCTCCCACACCAGCTCCCAGAGCTCTGTGGGCCCCGGTCAGCATGACGTGATCGCGGCCAGAGGGCCCGCCCTGCAGAGCACAGGGTGTCCCCTGCGCGTCTCAGCTCTAGGACCCCTAGCCTCCCAGCCCCAGCCCCAGGAAGCACCAATGGCCCAAGGGCATGGTCCCACGGGGAAGAGCCAGGCTTCGGGCATCTCTCCAGCAGGGCCATCCTCTGCCGGAGGGGACGGCCGGTGACAACAGCCATCTGCGGGACGAGGGTAAGGGTGAGGCTGCCGGAGGTCCCAGCCTGGCCGACGCCCAATGCCCCGCCCACCCGCAAGCCCACTGGCACTCACGGGAGGCCATGCCGTCCTGCCCACGGCCAGGAGAGGGCATCGCAGAGCCGGCCTGGTCCTTGGCCTGGAGCGGAAGCTGGGGAGGGTGATGGGCAGAGGGGCACCACGAGACAGGCCACAGAAGTGGTGGCATGAGGGGACCCCGCGTCGTCGTGCCGCCCGGCCCGCAGCCACCTTGTGCTCCCCCAAGAAGCCAGCGTCGCCAGATCACGCCTGGGGAGGAAGCTCCGCACGGGGATGGGCTGCGGCCTGGGCGGGGCGCGGGGCGCAGGGCGCGTCGGGGGTGCCGGAGGCTGCCCAGCTCCCGCTCTTGGTCTCCTCGGCCCTGCGTGGACGGAGCTGGCAGCCTGTCGGTGGGAGGGACAGGGACCCTGCCCCCCACCGGGCCAGGTTCCCGGTGCTGCACGTACTCAGAGGTGCCAGGGAGCCCCTTCCAGGACCCTGCTCAGGAGGCAGCCGTGCAGGAAGATGTACTGGCTCTGGGGGGTGGGAAGGGAGGCGGTCGGCTGAGGGACCGTGGCCCAGCAGGGAGACTTCCAGGCCCTGACCAGCCAGATGGCCCGGGGCAGGGGAGGGGCTTTGGGGAGCCTTCCCGTGGGGTCCCTCTGCATCAGAGCTGGCAGGGGCCCTCCTACCTCCCACCCCCGGCACAAAGGGAAACAGAAGCCCCGATAGGAGGGTGAGTGTCCAAGCCCCTCCCCCGGGGTTCTTCCCTGGCCCCTGGGGACCCTGTGGCCCGGCCGTCTGCCCCACCCCCTCCCAGGGTCTGCAGCCCACACGCCTTGCCCTCACCGGGGTCTGGATCATGAGGGGCCGGTGCAGGTGCAGCGAGCACACCGTGTGGAATACGTCCACTGTATCCTCCTCCCCCAGCTGCTGCAGCAGCCCTGACAGGGCCACAAAGGTGTCCGAGCGGCCCATGCCTGCACTGCAGGTCAGAGGGCCCAGGGTTGTGAAGCGGGGCCCTTCCCCAGCCCACCCCGCCACCCGCCACCTGCCCCGCCTGCCTGCACCGGAACGGGCCCCCCTCCTCTCCCGAACGGGGTCCACAAAGGCCAGCAGGGAGCTGGGGGTCTCGGGGATGCTGTGGTCTGGCCGGGTGGTGAACTGCAGCTGCTTCACTGTCCACTGCAGTTGCTGGGCAGCCCGGAGGCTGGGGGGCAGAGGAGCTGCTTCTCCGTCCCCTCCTAACCCACTGTCCTCTGCTCAGCCCTCATTCTGTCACCAGGTCTTGAGGGCGGGGTGGTGCCCCCCACACTGGGATGCTCCCCTCAGCTTCTCCAGCCTCCCGGGAAGTCTGCCTGCAGGGGTCCCAAGGGGGACGGGGGCACTGCTGCCCCAGAAGGACACAGCCTGGGATGGCGGATGGGGCCCAGGGGTCTGGGGTGAGCGGGGGCCCTGAGCCGGGTGCAGGGCAGGGCAGAAACCGTCCCTTCTCACCCAACTTCGGATGACCCTTAGCCTTCCCTGTGCTTCCCTACCCTCCCTAACCTCCAACCTCCTGGGCAAGGGGGAGGCCAGGCGCCCAGGAGGTGAGCTGACCTTCTAAGGAGTCACAACCCCTCGCTCGCAGGTACGCACGTGCTGCATCTGGAAGTCCCGCGCGGTCCACTCGTCCTCGGGCTCCTCGGCCAGGAGGTGGACGATGTGACCGTGGGTGACAGGGGTGGAGTCGGCTGGCCAGTGGTGCTCACGTAGCACCTAGGGCCAGAGGGATGTGGGCCCCCCCATCACTGCCACCCCTGCTGTATCAGCACCTCCCACCCACCTGTCTGTCTCCGCCACCCTGCTTGTCCGGAAGCCTCTCTCCCCCGGCCCGGCCCTAGCACCTCCACCCCCAGACCTCTGTGTGACCCCTGGGACTTCCAGGCAGCTGCCGGGCTCCTGTGCAAACTGCATGGCCTTACTTAGGACCACCTGGCCTGGCCTCTCCGCTCCAGCTGGAGGGGCTCAAAGGTGTTATCCCAGGGCCCCGCACGGAGCAGGGCACAGGCGTGTTTAAAGCAAGGACGCAGACTGGGCCTGGAGCAGGAGAGGGTGGTCTCGGTGAGAAACAGCAGAGGCAATGGAGGCGAGTCCAGCTGGGAGCCTGGGTTCCTGGTCTCCTTCCCTGCCCCATCCTGGGCGGCCTGGGGACCCCACCAACCCCCAGGCCTCACCTGGCCTCCCAGACCCACAGCTGGTCCTGTGGGGAGAGCCTGCCACCTGGTGGCCACCCCGGGGGCTGTGGCACGCTCACCCGCCCACTCTCCATGCCCACCGTCAGCATGACGACGACCCGGACCTGCTGCTCCCACGCCAGCTGCCAGAAGTCCTCCAGGGTCTTCTTCAGAAGCCCCTGGGTGGTGATGAACTCCTGTGGGCGGGTGTAGCCCTGGGGGCGGGCAGGATCACGTTAACTGGGGCCCCAGCCCACAGCCACGCATCCCACGGGTGATCTCTGGGAGTGAGGACTTCGTGTGCAGGTCGATACGTGTGCACACACGTGAACACACGTGCGCCAAGGACCCAAATCAGGAGGGTGACTTGGAGACAGCCCCACCTCGATGGGACGATGACAAGACACCGATGGCCCCGAAGTAGCCTCCCCAGGCCACCCCTTCACCACCCGACCCACACCACCTGCATTTCTCCCAGGGCTCCACTGCCCACCCAGCTCCCCGAGGCCAGCACTCAGTCCCTCCTCCAACAGCCCCATCTGCCTCTCCTGCCTCCACCCGATGACCCCGCCCCACTGTCCACATGCACCGCCCGGCTCTTCTCTGGGTCTGTCCAGCTGCAATGTCTGCCCCTCCTTCATCACTTATCAGGATTCTGCTCATCCTTCAAGAGACCAAATGCCCCCTCCTCCAGGAAGCCTTTCTTGATTCCTAGGTGGACTAAACGTTCCTTCTTCACGAGCTCTGAGCACCACACGTGTGCCCTTATTACAGCACCTGTCACGCCGTGTGGCAGGTGTCACACACACTCACACACACACACACACACACACACACACAACTCCTGCTCCTTTGAAGGTGGGAATCCGCGTAGCCCAGCCCTGCCTCCTGCGGTCCCAGCACAGCGACCAACACACAAGACACACAAGCTGGCGGTCTTCGTGGACGGCTAGGGCAGGACAGCGTGTCCTGCAAACCGGGCCCCTCCCGAGTGGACGCCGCAGCCAGCGCGCAGGCGGCTCTACCTGCTGGTGGATGAAGCTGGTGTTGACGTAATGGGAGTGAGGCTCTCCGTCCAGCGGGGTCAGCCTGACCCGGCAGCGGTCATCTGCAGACACTAAAAGCCGCGCATTCAGGGCGGGCACACGCAGCGCCTCCTCCGGGCCGAGCTCCGGCCCGCACACCCCTGCCTGCCATGCTCACAGGGCAGCACGAGAGGGTAGCGGTTCTCCTGGTGTCGGCAGGGTGCTCGGCCTCCAGCCTAGGCTGCCCCTTGCCCACCTCCTTCAGCTCCTGCAGAGACGGGGGCCGAAGCAGACCCATGTCACCCCCACACCAGGGGCGGGGTCGTGCACAGCTGGGGCCCCCCAGAGCCTGGGGGTGGCAGAGGCCTCACCTCGAACTCCTGAAAGCCTGGTGGGCACGGGTGCTCTTGGCCTCGTAGCCCTGTCGGAAGCTGTGGGCAGGGATGGGCCAGTGGGTCCACCTGGGGGAAGAGGGTGTGCAGAGTCCTGCCCTGGGCGCCGGTAGGGGCCAGAGAGAGGGGGCAGGACAAACAGGACCACACTCGGAGGAGGTGGGCATGAGTGTCTGAGGCCCCGACCCCGGGTCCTGAGGATGGCTCTGGGCACAGCTGCTCGCAGCGCCGCTCAGGGTGCGGCCGAGAGAAGGAAGAACAGTAGCGATATTGGGAAGACTGCGAAATCCAACGTCGGAGAGAAAGAAGGAGACGGAAGCGACTTGGCCTGCAACCGTCCAGATGGTCAGTCGGGGACCGAGAGGACGGGAGTCTGGAGGCAGAGGCTGAGGGCCTGGGAGGAGCCGGGGGCCCCTGGGAGCAGGGTGACGAGGGTGTGACAGCGGCTGAGGGCAGGCTCAGCTGGGGGGGCGAGGGACGCAGTCCCGGGGAGACCCCGTCATCACCGAGCCTGTGGAGGGCGGGCCGCCTGCCCCGCCCCACAGGGGTCGCACACTCACCGCAGGTTGTAAGCCACCAGCTCCTGGGAGCACAGGTTCTTCTCCAACCTGCAGAGGGTGACGGGGCCTGGGAGGCAGCCTGGGGCTCCCCCAACACGCCGGCCCAGCCCTCCCCGCCGCTCACCTCCGCCCCTGCACTCGCCTCCAGCACAGCAGGCCTAGCAAGGCGCCAAGCGCAAGGCCACTGCCCGCTGCGACACCCACCGCTGCTGGGAGGGGCTCTGTGGACGGAGACGGAAGGGTGAGCTGGGCAGCCCCGACCTGACACCCCGTGAGACACACCAGCCTCCCCTGGGCCCGAGACCCCCTGGGTGGAGGGCGCAGTGACAGCCCTCACCCTGCAGAAGGAAGTCCCAGATGCCGAACCGAGGCCAGAGAAGGCTGCCGGGGGACCACCCTGGACGGGCACCGAGAACAGCCTGTGAGCCCTCCCTGCCCCCAGCTCCTGAGCAGGGCCCCCCCAACACCCTTGAGGACGAGAGGGCGGAGGCCTGGCCCCGCACCTTCTGGAGCTGCTCTGTCCAGTACGGTCGCCACGTGCCCCGGGCTACTCTACTGAGCCCTTGAACCGGCGCGGCTCCAATTTCAGATTTGCCACAGCATAAGCTACACACAGGATGTCAAAGTTTTACTGATTGAAAAGAAAAGGATGTAAAACCTCTCATTAATCATTTAAAAAACTCGATCACGTGTTGATACGATATTTTTAACATCTTGGTTTAAATAAAATGTGGCTGAGATTAATTGCACCTGTTTATTTTTCTCTCTTTAACATAGCAACTGGGAACCACAGATGTGGCTCTCACTTGTGGCCTGCCCTATGTTCCTACTGGTCAGCGCTGCTCCAGAACACGGTGGCCAACCGGGAGCAGCATGGCGGAGGGAAGCCTCGCGGGAGGGCAGAGCGATCACAGCAGCAGCAAACCGTTTCCTCAATGCCTGTCTTGCCCACTACCCCCAGGCCACCCAGGTCGGGGCTGCCACCAGGAGCACCTCCTTCGCTGGCTCTGGGGCTCCCAGCTCTGTGAGGCAGGACAGGTCCCCGCTGGTAGCTGAGCCTCAGAAGGGACCAATCCCCACCAATCCCCACCCCAGGACCCAGCTGGAGTCCTAGCTGGGTACCCACCTACCTGAGAAGGCTGAGAAGGAGATGAGGGGCTCAGAGCTGTACCTGGTAAAGGCTGCAACACTGAACCTGTCACAGAGGGGCAGGACCTTCCATTGCGGGGCGGGAGGGGGGGCGGTGGCAGGCAAAGAGGGCCGCGCCCCTCCCAGGAAACTGAGTCATCTGAGACTTCAGAGCGAACTCCACCCTCTCCCGGCTTCTCTCCTGCCTCCACTGCCCTATTCTGAGAGCAAGAAGCCCTAGAAACAGGCGCCTGGTATCCTCAGTGTAGCCCTAGCAAAGTGAAAGAGAATCCATCCCCTGCTTTGCTGAGAAAAGAACCATGTGGCAGGTGGGCATTCCCCTTTTTGCCTTGCCTGCCAGGAAGCTCAGTCAGAATAGCTCTACTGACCCTCCTGGACCAGCACATGCTCTCTCTCTATGAATCAGTCCAGCTCTTCTGTTCACACAGGTGTAAACAACCCATCAATGAAACTCTCAGTGTCTCCCCCTCCCTTCAGCCTTGGCCCTCACCGATAGTGGGAACTCGGCCTGAGCTGCCCATTACAAACGTCCTGGGTCTGGCCACAGTCCTCTGTTCCCACAGGCACCATCCAGGACGTCGGCACGGCCCAGGGCCCCGGGTAGAAGGGGCTGGGGAGCAGGGCGGCCAGGTAGGCGTCACGTCCCCCGTAGTGGTGGTCGTACCAGGTGTGGTTGATGGCGTCACAGGGAGGCCGTGCCGCTAGGAGAGGAACGGGGAGGGGGCGGGGCAGGTGGGCAGTGGGGTGGGGGCTCTCCCCGCCAGAGGGGCTTGTTCTAGACGTGCCCGCCCCCGTTAGTATACCAGGCCCTTCCGCCAGAACGTCCCAGTCCCCCTTCCTGCGCCAAGACTCCCGCCGGCCTCAGACATTTCATCTCACCCGTGTCAGCGCCTGGGCCCCTTGCCACCCTGCCAGGCAGTAGCCAGGGTCCCTCACCCGCCTGGGCCGGGACTCACGCGGCACGTTAGCGGTGGCGATGACGCCATAGCTCTGGATCTGCCCGTCGTCCTCGCCAAACATGCCCCGGGATATCAGCGCGTCCATCCCCATCTCAGGCTCCAGCTGGGGGCCTCGGCCAGCTCGGGGGTGTGGGGTGCCAGGCTGGGGGCGGAGGGGGAGAGTGAGGCCCTGACAGTAGTCCCCAAGGGCAGGGTCATGCCTGCAATGGCAGCTGACTGGACGCACAGAATCCAAACTGGGCTGGGTGCTGGGCACAAGCCCCGCAGGGGGTGTCAAACGAGTGTGGCGTTGGGTCAGGGTCGGGGCCGGGGCTGGGGGCGATGGGGGAGGAAGACTGAGGGAGCAGAGCCTGAGGCCAAGGGGGCGCCTACCCTCGGCAGCAGTGGCACACACCACGGTGACTTCCCGGCCCCACAGGCCGTTCCTGCCCTGCACGGAGAGGCTGAGGCGGTAAGACGTGGCGGGCTCCAGGCGGGACAGCAAGAGGGCATCCCCAGAGGTGTTGGCCTGGAAGACGAGGTGGGCGTCCCCTCCTGCTGCCAGCTGCTCCGTCACCACCGGACACATGTCCACGTCCCCCTTGGGCACCATCCAGGCCAGGGCCAGGCGGGCGACCTTGGGCTGGCACTGCACGTCCTCCACTGGGTCGGGCTCTGCGGGTTCAAGGGTTCCACATCGCGTGGGAGTCAGCGCAGCCCAAGAGGTGGTCAAAGTCAGAGGCGCAGAGGGACCGGGCATTTCTGTCCCTGGAAAGGGGCAGCGGCCACAGGGAGAAATAAGGTCTCCTCGGGACCTGACGCCCATCTGGAGAGCGAGGGGCATCCCGAGGGCGGGTGGGCACGGCACACACCCAGACGAGCAGGGCTGGGACAGGATGGGCAGCGCTCAGGGTGCTCTGCTCCCCCTGACAGACGCCGACGTACCCACGGGCAGCAGCACCAGGTGCGTGGAGGCCTGGAGCGGCCCCGCCGGGCAGAGCACGGACAGGGAGAGGTTGAGTCCAGGTGTGCGCGGCACACTCCGTGCCCCAGGCGGCCGCTGGCCCAGGCCAGGCTGACCACAGCACTGCCCGCCTGCATGGACACCAGCAGCTTGGTGGGCACCAGTGGGGCTGTGGGGAGGAGAGCAGGACGCCTGTGACCCCACGCAGGGCCCTCGGGGTGCAGGTGGGACGGGCGACTGGGGGGCAGCAGTGCCACCGAGAGAGGGAACAGGGGTCCAGGGGCGGCCCTGCTGCTGCTCCTCCCCTGGCCGTTCCAATGCTACTCACAGGCCCAGCCGGAGGCGCCGGCTGTCGCCACACGGAGGGGCCCGGCCTGTGCGACCACCTGCACCTTGTACTCAGTGCCCGGAGTCAGAGCTGAGAGACTGGCACCATCCACCTGGGCCCCCACGGGGCTGGAGCCCACCGGGACGCCTGCCTGGTACAGGGTCCCCCGGTAGCCGTCCCGGCCCCACGGCGTGTGGACCCAGGATGCCCGGGGCTGGGGGGCTCCTTCACTGGCCACACTTACCAGAGGGGGGGCGAGGGGGGCTGCGGGGACAACAGGGTCAGGGGGAGAGAAGGGAGGTGTCATGGCCTGAACTGTGTCCCCCCAAATTCAAGTTGAAGTCCAGACCCTCAGGACCTCATAGCGTGACTGTATTTGGAGATTCGGTCCCTAAAGAGGTGAGGAAGGTAAAAGGTCATCGGTGCGGGCCCTGACCCAGAGGGGCTGGAACGCAGACACTGAGGGACAGCCGTCCACTCGCCGAGGACTCTGCCAGCCTGGGTCTCAGACCTGTGGCCACGGAACTGGGGACGCCTCCCCCGTGCGGGGACTGGGGACTTGCTGAGGGCAGCTCTAGTGCGGGGTGAAGAGCACAGCCCCGATCATGGCTCCTTCCTCCCGAAAGGGCCCCACTTGGCCCTCCACCCTTGGCCCAGTCGCGAAACACCGGTTCAGGTGACCAGTGAGAGGAGATTCTACCCGTGGGGAGGCAGACCGCCTCCCGACTTCCCCAGACAGCAGAGCACAAGCCCTGGCCATGCTGAGCGAGCGCATCGATCACCGCTCTCCCAGCCAGACGGGGCGGCCAGGGGGTTACACGCAGAGCCTTTTCCGGGCCCAGCCCCAGCTCTGACAGCCCCCCGAGTGGGTGGATAGGTTAAAGGGCAGGCAGTGTCTGGGGTCCAGGCGGGGCCCCTCCACCCTCCCCTTGGGCCCAGGGCCTGGGGTCACCTGGTGGACCCCTCCTTTGTAAACTGAGGCTCAAAGAGGCACAGGCCCGATCTGGGTCTGAGCCAGTCAGAGCCCCTGGCCGGAGCTTTCCCACCCCTCCCAGGCCAGTCCGAGGTCTCAGGGTCCTGGGAGGGGTAGGAGGGCAGGGCGGGCAGTGGGGGCCACCACACTGGAGAAGGATGACGCTGGGCAAGGAGACCCCGCTGTTGCCCGGCTCCACCGAGCAGGCCTCGGGCCTCTGGGAGGGGCTTCCTGGCCCAGCCTCCCGGCTCTGGGCCTCCGGGCCTCACCGTGTGACCCGTCCTGTACTTCAGGAACTGTGACCCTTCCTGGGGCCCCCCAACCCCCCCTTCTTTCTGGGGTTGTTACGTGGCCAGGAGCGTGGACCCTGGGCCACACGGCCCGCACGTGAACCCCGACGCCCCACTGAGGACTGAGAGCCTGCCCTGTGTTTGGCTTCCTCCTCCGTGAGACGGAGGCCTCCTGGATGTTGTTTAAGTGAGGGAACACTGAGCAAGGGGCCCGGGGGGCCTGGCAGCCAGTCTTCTGGTCCACCCAGTCCCCACCTCCCCGCCGCTGGTCATTAGAGAGCTCGAGGGCCCAGCCCATGTCACCGCCCGGGAGCAAAGCCCAGGTTCTGCCTGCTTTCCTGGTGCCAGAAGGGCCAGGCCCCGGGGGCTCTCGGCCAGGGCAAGGGGTGTCCTGGTGCCCGAGGGAGCAACCGTAGTCAGCCCAGCGGCCTGCTCACGGACCACAGGGAGGTCAGGGCGCCGTGCAGCCCCTGGGACCCACTGAGCAAGGGTGGCCTGTGAGGCAGGGCCATGCGGAGGGCACTCACGTGTCCAGCCTGTGGCACTGGTGCTGCTGCTCTTGTCCAGCCCCTGCAGGGTGGACAGCCACGCCAGGAACTCGGTGCCCGGAGCCGGCTGGGCCCAGGAGAAGTCTGTGCCTCGGGGGCCAGGGTCTCCTCACCCTCCAGAGCCAGGGGGCTCAGGCGGTACAGCCACAGGAGGAAGCCGTCCCTGCCCCCGACGGGGGTGGGGGGTGCTGCAGACAGCCCGCAGGGCAGGGGGCTGGGCGGCCAGGCCCAGGCTCAGGTTGGCGGGAGGCGCAGGGACTGCGGGACAGGAAGAAACAGATTTGGAATAACCCAGCGCCCACCCCTCCTGCTGCGTCGTCTGCTCCCTGCTCGCTGGCCTCCAGGCACAGCTAGCCACCAGGCTCCAGCCCGCTCCTTCCTTCCCTCCCAGGAAAACCTCTTGGATGACACGGTCTCCGCCCTGATGCCTGCGCCCCACCTGCTTCCCAGACCATCAGCTCCTGGAGGATGACGTCTGGTCCACCTGGTCCCCACCAGCACCCAGCGCCTGTGCCTCGCACCCGGGACACGGGGCTCCAGCTCAGCCACTGACGTTTGGCCCCCACCTCCCAATCTCTCTCTGTCTCTCTTCCTCTGTCTCCCTCTCTCTCTCTTTCTCTCCCCAACCTGAGGGCCTGGGTCCACACTTGCCCCTTGCTAAGGCCCCTCTCTGCTCACCCTACTCAGACACACACGCTTCTCGGCCCACCTCCTTCCTCTGGGAACCCTTCCCTGACTCTTTAAGGTGGCCCTTCTGTAAGCCCTGAAGAATTAGCCGGAACCACATACAATTCCCCACAGTCCTCAGTTGTAACCCGTGAGAACAGAGCTTCACGTGCTTCAGATACACCGTGAGTATTCTCTGTGCATCTAGCTTACGCTCTGATGTATAAACCAACACGCGTTACTTCAACAGACACATAAACCGTCTGTTTACTCGGCAGCTTTCCTTTCTAGATGGTCTTCTTCATAACCGTTAGCTGTAGCGCCTAACCCCATACCTAGGAATGGGAGGCATTCATTAAATATTTGTTGGAAGGATGGATGGATGGCCGACCAGATGGCAGGAGGTGGAGAATGCTTGCAAACAGATTCACGAGCGGCCCCACCTTGGATGGACGCACGGCTTCTGAGCCAGGAACACGGCACACAGAGGGCGGCGTGTGAAGGACATCGGTCCCCACCGCCACCGCCCAGGCTGGCCCCCCAGGGCCCACAGCCGGGAACTCACGGGGGCAGGCGCTGGCCCTCTGCCCACGCCCACACCCACATGGTGTAGCAGGAGCCAGGCACGGGGCCCCTCAGCGTCAGGCCGGAAGTATCGGGGCCCAAGGCGACAAGACCGCCCAGAGAGCTCTGGCTGCCCTCCTGGCAGCAGCTGACCCTGTAGGCTTCCCGCTGCCCTGGTGCTGGGGCCCAGCCAACGGTCAAGTCAGAGGGGCTGCCCCCTGCCAATGACCTCCGGTAACTGTGGTGCCAGGGGCCCTGGAGAGAGGAGCGGCTTGGTAAGGGGGCCCTGCAGTATCTGTGGGGCTGTGATGTCCCCACCCAGATCTCCACCCCGAGGCAAAGCCCCCCAGCCCTAGACCAGGGTCCGCGGTGGCTGGCACTCACCTGTGTGACTTATGGTGCTCAGGGGGTGTTGCCTGGAGAGGGGACAGTGTCCACTGTCCCCTGAGTGGGCCCCAGGTCCCCGGAGAGTGACCTGGGTGGCACCAGGTGGCCCAGTGATGTTTCTGAGGAGGCTGGGGGCTCCCTGGGTGTAGGGCAGTACCTGGGTCCCAGGATCCCTGCCGGCCTCCAGCCTGTCCAGGGGCAGCTCAGTACCATTGCCTTTCCGGCGCTGGGCTGCAGCATCTGGAGGGGGTGTGGTCCCTGGAGAGTGAGGACTCACACGTCTCCTGATGCAGGTGCCCCTGGGCAGGACCCCAGCCTGTACCCCGCCAGTGCAGACTCCCCTCCAGCCAGGCACTGGCCTGGGTCTAGGCGTCATAGGGCCCGGCCAGAACCCTCAGCTCTAGAGCATAGTGTCCAGCGGGCAGGGGCCCCGGGAACGTGGCATTAAGGGCCCGGGGCCCAGCGTGATGGTCTTCTCCACCGGTCCACTTAGCCTGAGCAGGTAGCCATCCCGGGCCCCCGGCCCTGCCTTCCAGGTGGCCCAGAGCTCTGGGGGCCGGGGAGCGAGTACCAGGTCCAGGGGGACTGAGGGATCTGTGGGGAAGGGAGACACACGTGCAGAAGGTCCTGGACCCCCGTGTCAGCTTCTTCCCACACGCCCTGGACCAGGCCTCATCCAGGTGCTGGCGGTGACCCTGAGCCATATTCCGGGTGAGTCCTGGGACCCGGCCGAGGACGTGGTGACAAACGATAACACATCCGGTGCCAGGCCTCACACTCCTCACGAGGCTGCCATCTTCATCCTGCTTTAAGATACAGCGGCTAAAGCACAGAGAGGGTCAGCACTTTGCCCGAGACCCACAGCCAGCGAGTGGCAGCGAGACAGCACTTCCCTGAGCAAAAGTGCAGCAAAGTCCCCGCGGGCTCAGCCCAGCTGGACACTCCTAAGCCTCGGGACCTGGTCCTTCTCTCTCTGAACCCCGATGCCTCCACCGTACGGAGATAACACAACTTAAGGGGTTGTTCTGGGGGGTAAACGAGGTGATACACAGAAGTGCCTGGCACAGGGCTGGCACGTGGATGCTACCAGTGCCGATAAGTGTCACCACCGTCATCGTCTGTGGTGGGGGCGGGTGGACTCCTGCCACCCCCTCCAGGCAGGCCTCACCCCTTCCCTGCAGGACTCCTGGAAGCCCACCCCACCAGCTGGCTCCTGCCTGCTTGACTGAAGAGCCTCTGCGGCAACCCCTTACCCGCCCAGCACGCACGGGTCCACTCGGTGGCGTTGGGCCCCGCCACCGGATGGGGCCCGGCAACAGTGCTGAGTGTCAGCTCCTAGGGGGCTCCCGGAGAGAGGCGAGCGAAGGTGTGACTGGAGATGCCCCGTGTGACCCCCGCTGTCAGGTTGGAGCCGCCAAGGGGGTCTGTGAGCATGAGACGCAGCCCGGCGGCGACCCCAGAGTCATTCCAGGAGGCCTGCAGGGCGCTGGCACCTGGCGCACGCAGCGTCAGCTGAGCTGGGGGCACAGGCGCTGGAGAAAGGGTGGGGAGAGCACAGCCGGGCTGGAGAGAGGGCCCGACGCGGGGCCCGGGCACCGCCCCAGCAGCAGCAGCCCAGGAGCCCAGTCACGGGACGCGGCTCTGGACGGCCCCCCACTCCCAGACCGGCCGCCCCCGGGGCCTTGCCGAGCGCTGGCCTTACCTGTCCACTGATAGATGCTGGGCTTCGCTTGGAGGTCAGCAGCCCAGGTGGGAACCTCCAGAGCGTGCTCGCTGCCGGGTAAGAGGTCACTAGAATTGTCGGACAGGGTGCCTGGGAACGTGGACACATTGTGAGCCAATGTCTGCGACTCCAGGTGGTAGAAGAGAATCTGGTAGAAGAGAATCTGGTAGCCATTCTGCCCCCCGGGGGCAGCGCCCCGCAAGGCCTCCAGGTGGGACGGGCTCCCCAAGCTACGGAGCTGCAGGTCCTGGACCGTCAACAGGGCTGCATCAGAGGCAGAGAGAGGCACCAAGTTCAGGGCCGGGGCATCACCTCTGCTTCTAGTGCCCCTGACGAGTCACTGCGGCAGGCGTGGTCCTCAGAGACCTCACCGTCTCGGGCCGCTCCGCCCCCTGCCAACCCTCCAGGGCAGCCACACCCTGCTCGGCCCCTCCCCTGCCCGCAGGCCATGCACCTGTGTGGGCAGTGCGGATGACAGTGGTGTTCTGCCCTCAGGGCCGCAGGGCTGTCACCTCCAGCTGATAGCAACTTCCCGGCACCAGGTCCTGGAACTCAAAGCTGGACGCGTTGGTGTGGGCCCGCAGTGGCTGCTCTTCCGGGGACCCCAGCGGGGTCAGGCGGCTGAGGCAGAGGGTGTGGCTGGCAGACCTCCCCTGGACCCTGACATTCACCCTCAGAGGCGGTCCGGGGGAGAAGGGCTGGGTCAGAGTCTCCTAACACCTTCTGCCCCAGAGGAGGAGGAGAGGCGGGAAGGGCCAGAGCAGAGGCGGGGTCTGGGCAGAGAAACAGCCTTGCCCAGCCCCCTCCCCACGGAAGGCACCTACCTCCACTCTCCCCGAGCGGACCCCCTTCCAGGGAGGGGCACTTGTCTTCCTGTAGGGAGGGGGCGAGGGTGTGGGAAGAGATGGGCAGAGGCTCTGGGCTCCAGCCAGGACCAGAGAAAAGGCTGTCCTCTCGTCTGGCTTCCGCAGACGTGGCCGAAGGGCATCACCGCAGGACACCGAGATGCAGAGGCCCTGGAACCAGGAGCAGACTGTCCTGCTGTCCCGTCAGGGGGGTGGGAAGGAGCCTCCCCTGCCCTGCTTAATGCAGCCCAGCCACGGCGCCACGGGGCGGGGGGAGGCCTGGATGCCCTAGAGAGCAGGGGCACACCTCACCTCGGCCAGGAAGCCTGGGAGCCACAGGAGGACCGCGCACGGGAATGGGGGCCCCATCCCGGCCGAGTCTGCAGGGAGAGCTGGGCGGTAGCAGGAGGAGCCCATCCCCACCCGCCCCTTGGTCAGCGGGCGGAGAGCGAGGTGCTCCCTCCCCAGCCCAGACCCTGTGCCAGCAGGGCCCTGTCAGGGGCACAGGGCTGCGGCCCCCAGGCTGCAGGCAAGCTCATCTCCCCCTGCACCCCCAGCTCCACCCTCTTCCAGCTGTTGGCTTTCCAGGCAGGAAACTGTCCCTCGAGACCCAGACCCAGAGGAGAGACGGCCTTGCGGGTGGGCAGAGACAGCTTGGTCCCCGACGCCACGCCCCCCAGGAGAGGAGGGGGTGTCTGACCCTGCACGCGCAGAGGTGGACCGGGCCTTTGTGTTCCTGTGCAGAGGGGTCCTGGTGACGTGGTGGGGGTGTGTGTGGCTGGGTGCTGGGTGGATGGACCAGCTATGCGTGTGCGTCGCTTGTGGACATACACAGGCGCGCGTCTGTCCCAAAAGCCTGGAGTCCCAGTGATGGTAGGTCTAGAAGAGCCCTCTGGTTTCACACCCTTGACCCCCAGATAAGGAAGAAATATCCAGGGAGGGAAGAGCCCAGGCCCCAGCGTGAGGAGGGGAGCTGGGCTTGAACCTGGGACCTCCAGCTCCTGCTCCAGGCCCCCTAGGATGCGTGATTGCCTCCCCCCCCCGCCCCGCCCCCGCCCCACCCCCTCTACCTAGACCCCGCCCCTCCCCGCCCCCTCTACCTAGACCCCGCCCCCTCCCCTCCCGCCCCCACCTGGCCGCAGGCCTGCGAAGGCCCCGGGCAGCCTCCTGGAGGTCAGGCCCCCCACCTCCTGGAGCCAACAACTCACCTGGAAGCACTCCCCCGGAGCCGCCACCCCAAGGCAGCTGACGCGGGGAAAGGAGGAAAGGGAGATGGAGGAAAGGAAGCAGCTCTGGGCCCCGGAGCAGGCTCGCAGGTGGGGAGGCGGACGCCCAGCAAACAGGCAGGTAGGTACATAAAGTCTGAACGGCTAACTGGCTTCCTGAGGACCCTTCTCTCAGGCTGTCTGGCAGGGAGTGCGGGCCTGCACAGGGACCAGCCCCGGCCAGAGCCGTGGGCTACCTGCCCGTCCCCGCTCTGCCCAGCCCCAAACCTCAGGGCCGCCCACCGGCCTCTGGATGGGGGCCTGGAAACTCAGCACTGCAGCCTCATCAGATTTTCCAGGCCGCGCGCGCGCACGTGTGTGTGCGTGCGCGCGCACGCGAGTGCACATGCGCTCTTTCAAAAGGGCGGGGGGGGGGGGTGGGGAACAACTAGGGAAACTGATCTGGGGCCAGTCAGGCCAAGAGGAGGGGGCCACGCTGCACCTTTGGCCCTCCCCCTCACCTGGGCACCTCACTTTGGTGAACCTGCAGAGGCTGGAGACGTGGGGTGGAAACACCCTAATTTGGAATCTAGGTAGAAGAGGTACAGCAGGGCACGGAAGAGGTACACGGGGCCTGGCTGAGGCACCTGGCCATAGGGGCACATCTGTCAACCCCCAGCCAGACTGGGGCGGCCTTGGGCTGGGGGGCAGGGGCAGCCTGGAGAGGGTGCAGGAAGGTCCTGACGGTAGAAGCGGTCTCCCCAACCCAAGACTCTCCTTTCAGCCAAGAAGCACCACAAGGGCTGTGTCTCCTCCCAGCAGCCCCTCCCACAGACAAAGCCACATCCTCCACCTGGAGAGCCCTGAGCACCTTACCGATGCCTTCTGGAGAGAGCCAGCCAGAGGCAGCGGCGGACAGGGGACAGGTCCAGGCCTCCTGGCTCCCGCGTGCGAACCAGCCCATCTCCCCCCTGCTGCCCGGCAGCCCTCCCTGTTCTGGCGCCCCTTCTGCTCCCACCGCTGAAGGCCGGCCTTGGGCATCTCCCACGCCCCGGCAAAGGTCCCCAGGGAGGGGATAGGCCTGGGTCCGTCTGACCAGGTTGTTGCGTGGGGCGAGGGGGTGTGCGTGCCGGCAGCCTGGCCATGTATGTGGCCTGACAGTGTACGCAGGCAACACTCGTGAGCCACGAGGGTGCACACACCTGCCCGGGTGCACGTGCGCGTGTGGCATCCAGGGACATCAAGGCGGCAGGCGCCGGGTAGGGCAGGAGCAGGAAGGCCTCTGGAGAGAAAGGCCACGTTGGGGAACACATGTCCATTTCGCTGGCTCTGGGCTTGGGAGGGAGAGAACTCTGTTCTGTCCTGAAGTCCTCCTACAGGGGCCTGAGTTCCAGCAAAGAACAGGGCTCTTCCCGGGAGTCCCAGGGTGGCTGGGCCAGCCTACACGCGGGTCCTTCAGCCAGGGGCTTGAAAAGTATGGAAAGTCCCCTGCACCAGCCGGCACCCAGAGGTGTCAGGAAACTGGGTCGGGTGGGGGCTGGGTGTCTGGGGGGCACCCAGAGCCACTCCCACCAGCCCTCCCAGCCGGGCTCTCTGCAGCGTCCTCCGCGCGGATCCCAGCTCTCTAGGTCTCTGTCTCCCCTACACAGCCAGGGACACGCGGAATGGAAGCCGCCTGGGCTGGCCCAGGATCTGAGGGCTGTTCGTGGGGTGCCGGGATCAGGGCTTCTCCAGAGAGGAGCGGAGAGGAAGGCGGGGAGGGGAGCAGGACGTGGCCGGGTGCAGAGCCCCCGCAGCTGGCCCAGTCCCCGAGACCCCTGCCTCGGGGCTTTTATCGGTGGCAGCCTTTGACCCCGGGGCGAGCAGGTGCGGCAGGAACAAGTGCCTGTGGGAATTCCCGGTACACCGGCCCCTCTGGGGGGCTCCGGACCCTGGGGCTCACAGCTCTGGGACTGGGGAGCGGCTGCAGAGGAACAGTGCGGCCCAGTGCGTGAAGGCCAGGTGGGGAAAGGGAGCAGTGAGGAGGGGGACAGTTCCGGCGCCCTTGGCCCTCCCGGAGCCGCTTCTCCAGCTGACAGCTCTGAGCGCCCGGTTCCACCTTCTCACCGATGTGGGAGGGGCGATCCTCGGCCCCTGGTGGGGGGGGGGGGGCGGCAATCCTGCAAAGGAGCCCGAGCCTCAGGGAGGAGCAGTAACTCTCCAGTCTCAGCAAGGGCTCAGCAGGGTCTTCCTGGCTTCCTGCACCCCAGAACCCAGCTCTGGATGCAAGTCAGCAGTTGGAGTGAGCCACCCGAGAGCTGTTGGGGGCAGGCTCACGCCAGGAGCGGGGGTGGGGGGGGCTCGGGGACAGGAGTCACTCCTGGGGCATACAGGCCTTCACGTGCTCCCAGCAGCCTGGATGGGGCAGAGTCCACCCCAGACAAGGCCCAGCGGGACCCCCGGCCCCCAGGCCAGGCTGCGGGGCTGTTGCAGGGCTCTGTCCTCTCTGAGGCCTGTGGCGGTGCCGCCCCCCGCCCCGCAGGTGTGTTTGCACCTCCAAAGATGTCCAGGCGTTTCTGAGCGGAAAGGGGCGAGGGGTGGGCAGGAGGCAAGGTGACTATCCACCTACCCCAAACACACCTAAAGGGAGCTGAGAGACCCTCGGGGTCTTGCTTAACGCCCAACCACTACCCGCCCCCCACCCCCCTTCCCCATTTCCTGGCCCCCAGCTTCCTTGCTCTCCACCCAAGAGCTCAACCTCCGGCTTCTCAAACCTTGGAGGGAGGCGTGCTCACAGCCAGAGGGCTCAGACCCTAAGAGCCTGGGGGCGCAGGCAGAGCAGTTTGGGGAGAGCTTCACCCGCTTCCTCCTCCCCACGCCTGCGGTACCCTAGCTTCCTGTTCTCGATAACAATCAACAGCTTGCCCCAGAGTGGGTGGCCCTCTTTCCAATCCCCTCCTGCCCCCCTTTTGATCCCCAGGCCCCCGCCATCCACTAGTGGAAACACGGGTGGGGCTGAGGGCCAGTTGAGGCGGAGGTCACACCCCACAGGTCCACCCAGGCTCCTGCCCCCTCCTCCCCGTCTGGGCACCAGAGCCGAGTGCTTCCTCAGCTCTGGACCTCCCGAGCCCCAGAGGGCCATCCTGTTCTCCACCTGGAGGCCAGCCCTTCCCCAGCGCCCCCTCCTGCGTGCCCACCCCCGGGCCTGTTGTACGTCACGCGTTTCTGCTGTCACCCTTTGATGGATGGCTGAATCAGAGAAGTGGGTGGAAGGGGAAGGATGGGATTGTGGGCGCCAGGAGCAGAGGGTGTGGGGACTGTTTCAAGGTGACAGGAGCCGAGCAGGGAGCCAACAGGAGGCCCGCTGGTGAGGCAGAGGTGGGCCACTGGGGTCTTGGACTTGGGCACCCCCCTTCCAGGCCCAGGCTTCAGGCGCCCCAGCGGCAAAGAAGACACAGGGGGGGTCCCCTGGTGTGAGAGCCAGAGGCTGTCCGCTCTCCATGGGTCTCTGAGTAGACGTCAGGGCTCTGGGAGGAGGCCTGGGGGGGCCTGGGGACGGGAAAAGCCCCGAGACCCTCCTACCCTCCAAGCTGTCTTCACTACCGACTCCCAGGGCAGCTGGCCTGGCTCAGGCCAGAGGCGGCTGGGTGCCGGGGTGCGGCTCAGGGCCTGGGATGACCCTTGAGCCTGGCCCCTTGGGAAGCAAGAACTCCTGCCTCCCCTTGTCCCACCCAGTCTGTGCCCACTTCTGTTTGTGCCTGGCATGATTCCCGCGGCTTGAAGGGGCGAGGGCTTCCAGGCGAGGCTCCGAGGCAGAAGCAAAGAAGTGGAAATCAGTCTCCAGCCGAGGTCCGTGGGAGCCGGAGTACCCGGGCCTCTGCGGGGCAGCCTGGAGCTAGGCTCGGCTCGGCCCTGCCCCACGAGCAGGCGGAGGCTGGATGCGCCCAGGACCCGGAGGAGATGCCCTGGAGGAGGGGGCCGGGTGGTCAAGAACGGCCCAGCACCTCGGCCATTCCCAGCGAGCAGGGCCGGGCCCGTGGCAAAGGTGCCAGGACAGGCCAGCGGCCCCCACAGGGGCAGAGGCGGGAGGCCGCCGACCCCTGGTGGTGGCAGCAGGCAGTTGGGGCGTGCGTGGGTGGCAGCGAGGAGGGGCGGAGGGAGGAAGCTGGCTTCCTGAAGCCTTCCCAGCCCTCAAAGACAGACCAACAGACAGACAGACAGCTGGCGAGAGGCGCTGGGGGCACAGCTGCTTCAGTACGTACCTGGGCGGGCCGGGGAGGAGCCCCGCGGGCCAGGGCTGTGGGAACCTGGGGAGACACGGGAGGGCGTCTGGGGGGGCATGAGCAGGAGGGTGCCCGGGGCCACGGCGCCCGGCTGGGGCGCGGGTGCTGACCCCCTGACGTCCCCGAGGGCCGGGCAGGACCCCCAAGGGAGAGAAGAGGCAGACGAGGCCCTCCTGCTGCGAGAGCCTCTCTGCCCACTCGGCCCCTGCGGGCGCGGTGACCCCACAGCTCCTCCCGGACTCAGAAGCTGGGACTCTGGTCTGGAAGATGGGGACCGTACCCCAGGGGAGGGCCCCCCACCACCTCTGCGCCCCCTCTTGTGCCCCCAGCTGTTGCCTCCCCATGTGCGCTGTCGCTCAAGGGCTTGGTGAGGCCATTTCCTGTGACGGTTACCGACCAAGGCGGGCTGGGGGGGGATGGGCAGAGGAGGAAGGAAACACCCCCAGCCTCCGTCCTTGGACAGAGACCCCAGGAGCCAGGACACCCCTGGGGCTGGAAGCGGCAGCAGCCTGCGCGCCCGGGGCCCTGGCGGCTCCAAGGCTGCAGGAGGCCTCCACCTTCCCGTCCAGAGGAGGCCCCCGTACACCCAGGAAGGGTGTGTGTGAGCCTTTCCTCCATCCAGAACCGCTGTGTTCCCCCCTCGCCCTCCCTGACCTGGCCTCCAGCGTGGGGCTGGGGCAGCACCCCGCCCCGCCCCGCCCCCCGATTCCTTCCTATCTTCACCCACAGTCTCTACCCTTCATCTTGCCCTCACTCTAAACACAGGCTGCCGCCTCCTGGGTGCCCCTGCAGAGATCCTGGTCTTCCCAGGGTGAAAACACCGCCACTTCCTGGGGAACGGAAGACACCCCAGTGAAAACAGAGGTGCCAGAGAGCAGAAAGCCGGCCTGGGCCTGGGAGCCTCCTCTGGCCGGCCCGGCAGCCCAGAGGTCAAAGGTCATGGCCCAGTGAGCCTCCCCTGGGCCCAGCCCCCCCGCCCGAGCATGGTCCAGGCCCGCGGGGGGCACTCCAGAGCACAGCCACCGGCCACCCCTTCCCCTGAGGGCAGCCATGACCCAGCTTCCACCTGACCAGGCGCCAGCCAAGAAGCACGTGCGCCTGCAGGAGAGGTAAGACCTTTTCCGGGAGGGGCTTCCCTCCTGCGGGACCCTCGCCACCTCTCCAGGAGAAGGAAACCAGATGTGCTCATTTGCATGTCATTTGCATGCCTTTTACCTGTCTGGGGCACAAGCTCTGCGTCAGCCTCGCACCTGCGCCCCAAGCCCCAGGTGGGGTTGAGCACCCCTGGAGGGGGCCGGGGCCTCCAGGCCTGGATGCTGGTCAGAGCTTTAGGGGCCGGGCCGGGAACGGGAAGTGGGGGCACCAGCTCTGGCCGACAAGGGGCGGAGGTGCACAGGGCCCGGGGCCTCTGGGGCAAGGGGAGACAAGGAGCCGCCCCCCAGAGGTGCCCGTAACAATCGTAACCATCAGAGGCCGGTGCGCGTGGGCTCACGGGGCACTGGCTGTCTGTGCTGCAGGCGCGGCTCCAATGTGGCTCTGATGCTGGATGTGCGGTCCCTGGGGACCGTGGAGCCCATCTGCTCGGTGCGCACGCCCCAGGAGGTCACCCTGCACTTTCTGCGCACAGCCGGGCGCCCCCTCACCCGCCGGGCCCTGCAACACCAGCCACCCAGCCCCAAGCAGCTGGAAGAGGAATTCTTGGTAAGAACGTGGGGTCCCCTCCGCGTCACTGCCCTTCTGAATCAGGAGAGCCAGCTGGTACCACTCTACCCTGGCCTGCAGGCCTGTCCCCTTTGGGCCCCTGGGAGAGAGAACCCTGGGGTCTCCAGGAAGGAACCCGCCCAGCCTCCCTCCTCTGCCCTCCGCCACATCTAGACCTGCGTCCTGATGCCAGGACGAACAGCTGGGTCCCAGCTCTACTAGGAAAGGTGGAGGGAGAGGAGGCTGGAAGGGGGCTGGCTGTTCACTTGCTCCCTCCCCCCGCCAGAAGATCCCCTCAAACTTTGTCAGCCCTGAAGACCTGGATATTCCTGGCCATGCCTCCAAGGACCGATACAAGACCATCTTGCCAAGTAAGGACTGCGGCAGGGGCCTGGGGCTGGAGGTGTTCAGAAGGTAGAACACAGCCTCAGCCAGGAGAGAGCTGCCGTACGCAGAGGCTCTTCTTCCGGCAGAGGAATGCCCACATCCGGGCCTGGCCGGGGAAGGGGAGCAAGTAACCACAGCCAGGGTGATGCTAGGCCAGCGCTGCTCAGTGTGACCCCAGGAAGCCGGTCTATGGTGTTCTTATCCCCATTTTACAAATGAGGAAACCAGGTCACAGAGAAGTTGTGTAACTTGCTGGAGGTCACACAGCCAGTTGCACCAAACCTCCTTCCTCCTCTTCTTCCCACGTGGGAAAGGGCCCACACAGGTCTGCGGGGGGAGAGGCCCCGTCAGGACGGCTCCCCGAGAGGGGCCTGGAGGGCCTCAGATGGACGCGGTGAGGAGGCTGCAGATGGCGGTCCCGGGGTCAGCGCCTCCTGTCCTTCAGAGGCAGACACAGGCCCTCTGAGCACGAGGCCTGGGGACACTCTCCCCTCCCGCTCCGCTCAGAGCACCCTTGTCTGGCCAGGCCACCTCCAGGAACCCCCAGTCTGGAGGCCACAGCCCTCTGCCTGCCTGGGCCAGTCCAGGGGCTGTTAGCACTCAAGGAAGGGGGACTGCCCTGCTCCTGGCCCCGAGGCACCCTCCGTCCAGACCAACTGGCCCTGGGGAGCCTGCTTCTTCATCCGGCCTGGACTGGAGTTGGAGAAAGGCCCCCTTGGACGGACAGCCAGGCTGACTCGCCCTGGGGGTGGAATGAAGCCTCAGTTCCAGTCCGGCCTCTCAGGAGACAATATCTCTTTTTCCATTTGTATTGCTATGACCCTGTTCTGCGCCTCACTGATCTCCAAACTAGAATGTCGTTCAGTAAAGGCCCTCTCCTCGCTTGTCCATCTTGCCCAGCACCAGCCAGGGAACCTTCCCAGTTACTTCTTTGACCATGGCCCACAGCTGGTCAGGAACATTCGGTGGCTCCCTTCTGCGTGCATATGAAATAATGCCATAGGTATCGGCCACCTGCTATTCGCAGGTGCCGTGACAAGCACAGGACTCCTCTCTCTGGCCCTGCGTGAGTTTGCTTCGCTGGTCACCTTTTGACCTGTGGCCTCTGCTGATTTTTACTTCCTAGACCCCCAGAGCCGCGTCTGTCTGGGTCGGGGGCAGAGCCGGGAGGATGGAGATTATATCAACGCCAACTACATCCGGGTGAGTCGCCGGCGGAGAAGTGGGGGGGCTGTGTCCAGAGAACCCCCAGGACACCACCTAGCACGGCTGGTGGTTGGGGCACCTGGTGTCCCAGCTCCGAACCACGGCTGCCACAGCCCTTCCGAGCCAAGCCGGCGCAAACAGGCCAGGACGCCAGGCGGGAGCACAGAGCAGACGTCAGACGCCGGAAGGAAGACCCCGGTCTCCTGGGCGCACCCCGTCCCGCCGCCCCTGCCAGCCTCACAGCGCGGAGGGCGGCTCGGGCCAGGCCCAGCCTGCGGCTCCCAGGTCTGCACGGAAGGTGCAGCGCCAGCTGGGGGCGCTGGGCAGGCTCCCTCCCCTCTGGCCTTCGCTGCTCCAGGCAGCCCCTCCTTCGTGGAGACGGCTTCAGTCGAGGAGCCGGGAGGCGGGGAGGCCAGCTGGGCTCCATCCCCAGCGTCAGCCCGCAGGGGTGGGAGGCGGCAGGTGCAGACTGCGCCCTCTAGCGGCTCAGAGTGGGTGGGACCGCGGCCGGGTGCCCCGGTGAACAGCCCGCAGCCCGGGGCCGCCTGCGGGGGGGAAACGCGGCCCGGTGATGGGGAGTCTGGGGAGTCTGGATTTCACCGTCCCCTGAGGAGCAAGAAGCTGAGGATCCTGAAAGGGAGAGAAAAGGCTGGCAGGAGTGTGCTAGGCCTCGCTGCTAAACGCACAAAGTAGCACGTAGGGAAACATCCGCTCGATAACTACTGAACTGTTTCTTGCCTTTTGCGCTAGTATTCGATAGAGAGCAGCAGGGGAGGAAGGGGACAGTCACAGAGGCCCTGAAAGATGCTAGACTCAACCCAACACACTTCGTAGAGTTTGGTCTGCACCACGTGCTGCTGGATGGCCATTACTCCCCGTTTACAGACCAGAAGCTGGGAAACTCGCTCCCGGCTGCACAGGCAGTGAGCAGAACAGGGGTTGGAACCCGGATGTTCTCACTCAGAGCCCGTGTCGTGTCCACCATGTGGCGTCTGGTGTGTGTGTCTGTGACGTGTGTGTCCGGGCTGCACGGTCCCTGGCTGCAGCCTGAGCCCGGCACCTGCAGGTCTGGCCGCCCTAGGGCCCTGGCCTCACCGCCCACCCTTCCCCGGCCTCCTCCGCCTGCAGGGATACGGTGGGAAGGACAAGGCCTACATCGCCACCCAGGGCCCTATGCCCAACACCGTGTCAGACTTCTGGGAGATGGTGTGGCAGGAGGAGACGTCCCTCATCGTCATGCTGACACAGCTCCGAGAGGGCAAGGAGGTAGGAGGCTGAGGTGCAGTCCCTGGCGAACCCAGACGGACAGGCTGCACCCACGTCTGCAGCACACCCCTGCTGGGGCAGCTCCGGGCAGGGGCCTCCCCTGGGAGCTGAGGACACCTGTCAGTGCCTGAGACACTTGGCAGGGAGGCCAGCCCCAGCCAGAAGCAGGGGTGGGGGGGGGGGACACTTTATCTGCAGGTGTCAAATTCAGGACAGCCCAGCCCTCGCAGCAGGGTGGAAATGCCGCAGGTGGTGTGTGGGGGGGTCCCTGCTCCCATCTCTGCCCTGGCCCCTGACTCCCAGCTCCCTCCCCCCAGAAGTGTGTCCACTACTGGCCCACGGAGGAGGGGACCTACGGGCCCTTCCGCATCCAGGTCCAGGACGTGAGAGAGCGCCCGGAGTACGCCGTGAGGCAGCTCACCATCCAGGTACCGCTCTCTGGTCCGCAGGGAAGTCGGGCCACCCTCACTCTCTGGAACTTCCCTGGGAGGCACAGGTTTACTCAGGGAAACCTGCTTGAACCCACATGTAAAGAGCTGCTTGGGACCAGAAGAAGAGGGATGTGGGTGCCGCCCTCAGGGAGCCTCTAGTCCAGTAGGGCAGCGCCAACGATCCAGGTGGGAACCGCCAGGAAGGCCCAGCGGTCTGTGCCAAGCGCCCAGAGGAGGGAGCGGGGTCCTGGAGTCACTGCTGGAGGAACCGCGGGCCGTTTGACAAGATGCTTAATAACTTGTAAAAGGGCCTAAAAACGCATCTGTTATTGTGTAGCGTCTTCTGCTCTCCAAAGCGTTTCTCTATCCTCCGAGCATCATGGTCCCATTTTCAAGGTGAGGAGAGTGAGGTCAAGGGACTCACCCAAAGTCACGTGCTGGCTGGAGGCAGAGCCAGGACTGGAACCTGGGTCTTTCCGCCCTCCTCAGAGGTGTCCCAGGAGGGAGCGGTGGAGCAAAATGAACGGGACCAGGCTGGCGTCTTCTGCTCGGGCTCCCTCCAGCCCCAGCACCAGGGAAGGGGACGGGCGATGCCCTCATCCTGTGCCCTGCTCTCATGCCTTGTCCCCACACAGCACCAGGAAGAGCGCCGGTCAGTGAAGCACATCCTCTTCTCGGCCTGGCCTGACCACCAGACCCCAGAGTCGGCTGGGCCCCTGCTGCGCCTGGTGGCCGAGGTGGAGGACAGCCCAGAGACGGCTGCCAACACTGGGCCCATCGTGGTCCACTGCAGGTATGTGCCCCCTCCCCCGAAGCCCTTCCTCCCCGCTGGGCCCCTCCTGGGAAGGAGTCTAAGCAGAGCAGGCCCAGGTCTTACTTGGACAGGAAACTCTAGGTCATTCAGCAAGCGCTCTGTCCTTCCCTCTGGCTGCACAACCTGGACGTGTGGGCTGGACACCCAGGCACAGTCCAGAGAGGCAGCTCCCAGTCTGCTGAGGCAGGAGACGAACATGATCCCCGCTGTCAGGAAGCGCATTTATTCACTCATGAATGTTTACTGAAAACCTGGTCTTGCCAGGCACAGTGTTAGATGAGACAGCTGTGAACAAGACGGTTTGGTTTCTGCCAAGTTTTATGGTCTGGTGGGAAAGACAGCCAACGAAACGAACAGGACACAGCATGAGGACATAATGGGGAGTGGGGGGGGCACAGAACGAAGTCGCCCAGCCCAGACTTTGGCCAGAGAACATCTTCCGGGAGCAATGACCTCTAAGCCAGGCTAAGACCTGAAAGGTGGATTAGCCAAGCGAAGGTGTTGGGGGTGGGCGGGGAAGCCTGCCAGGCAGATGGAGCAGCACGTGCAAAGGCCCAGGGGTGCAGTTTAGAAACTGACACGATGCTGGGAGCAGAGTCAGCGAGTAGGGGCCGGAGTCACATGGGAAGGGGGCAAGGACGAAAAAGCCTGGAAGATAAGTGACGAGGGGCCTCACGGGACTGGCTCGGAAAACTGGATTTGCCAGTTACAAAGAACACTTAGGCCACGGGGTAAGAAGTGGAGTGATGCAGGGGACAGACTTAAAATAAGGAAGGCGTTCGGGATGCACATGCTAACTAGAACACAGCGGCCAAAAGCACAGGCAGAGGGGCTGGGAAACCCCTCCCGCAGGTGCACCCAGACGCAGTGCTGGGAGGTCCGGGGCTCACAGGGGAAGACTTCCTGAAGAAGGGAGGAAGTTAAGGGCAGGACAGAGCAGAAGGGACAGGACTGTGGGCAGGACCGAGGCGGGCAAGGGGGCCGGGCGCCAGCAGCTGTGAGGACGCGGCGTGGTTAGGGAAGGACGTTCCGCGGGGTCATCCAGCCCAGCATAGGCACCGTCAGCAGGAAGTTGCTGCCCCCCACCGACCAGGAGGGAGCGCCTCAAAACGCCCACAGGGACCCGAGGGCGACCCGGACCGGCTTTAGGGGGAGGCCAGCGAGGGATGCAGACGCCCCCGTGGCCACCCCGCGCCCCGTGGAGGCCTCCCTATTTCCCTTCTGTTCCCCACCCACCCGGCCCCCTGTGACCTCCCCGCCCCCTCCCTGGACCCCTGGACCCAGCGCAGGGATCGGCCGGACTGGCTGCTTCATCGCCACCCGCATTGGCTGCCAACAGCTGAAGGCCCTAGGGGAAGTGGACATTCTGGGCATCGTGTGCCAGCTGCGGCTGGACAGGTGGGTCTGCGGACTGAGCGGGGCCCTTCACCACCAGGCACTTCCTGTGCGAGAGGAAGGGGCCCCTTTCGCTCCAAGAGCTGTTCTTTTGCAGCTCACACCCTGGCGAGAATCTCTATCTAGAATTTTAGCTCTCTGGCGGGGGGCGGGGCGGGGGGCAGAGGTGGGGCGCCTAGAGGTAAATAGGCCACCCTGTGGATTTACCCGAGCTTTCAACCTCTTCTGTTTCTTGTCTCTGTTTTTCCAAATTCCCTACTCAGGGGAAAGGTGGGGGGAAAGAGTACGGTTGGTTCTAGAAACTAGGTGGCCACAGGCGATGCACAGAAGCTCACTGGATTTGGAGAGAGAGGACCAGGGTGCATCTCACCGAGCTGTCACTGTGCTTCCCTGGGTCCCCATTTCTTTATCTAGAGAGAGACAATGTCCCTTTCCCCAGAGAGCTGCTGTAAGGAATGAGTTAACTGATGTGAAAGTATTTGGGGAACACGAGCACCTACTACACACATATATAGAATTATTACTTCTAAGATTACCGGGAAGAGGAAGTCTTGGGGTCAGGAATGTTCCTGGCCCAGCCTGGGGACTCAGGGGCTGGTTCTTCCCCAGGAGCTGAAGGGTCAGAGAAGACGCCTGCCCGCATGGGGCCCCTCCTACCCCCACCGCGGGCTGGGGAGGGTGCGGCGGGAGGGGTCCGCTGCAGAGAGGACGCACCTGGAAGGAGGAGCCCGACAGGCCTTCGGGAAGCTCAGGCTCTCCCCTCTGGACCGCCATTCACGGCCTGTGCACCTCTCCCCGCAGGGGGGGCATGATCCAGACCGCGGAGCAGTACGAGTTCCTGCACCACACCTTGGCCTTGTATGCCGCCCAGCTGCCAGAGGAGCCCAGCCCCTGACCCTGGCACCCTCCCCCGCGCAGGGCCGCCTCCCTGGGCCTGGGAAGGTGGGTTTGGGAGAGTGGGCCTTGTGACCTGGGGAACCCCCTGAGTGGGCATGGGAACAGGGTGCCCCTCGGGGTGTGTCTGGGGTCACAGGAAGCTGGACGGTGAGGACAGGGCTAGACACTGTCCTTCAGCACTGCCCACTCCCCTGCTCCCTGCAGAGGCCCCCCATGTCCCTCCGAGCTTAAAGCTGGCGGCTGACCTCTACAAGAGCTGGGAAAGAGGCCCGGGCATCCTGGTCCCTGCAACGCCGCGTGGGCCTCAGTCTCCTCCTCGGACATGGACATCAGGTGCTTTACTGCCACCGGGGGAGAACCACCAGAGGAGCACCTAGAAGCCACTCCAGCTGCACCCCCTTCCTGGGGCTGGCGAGAGAGTGACCCCAAGATCGCCCCCCACCCTGGCCCAGCCCGAGCACAGGCCGATGACCTGAGCTGGGAAAAGCCTGGTGCTACCTGGGCCAAGTCCTCAGCATCCTAGCAGGGCCTCTTCACCCACATCCGTGAGGCTGGACACCCCCCAAAGAGAGCAGGGACCAGACTGCCCCTGTGCCCACACGAGTGTCCGGGGAGCAGGCTATGGAGCTAACCTGGTGGGACAGTTGAACTCTCTAGAAGAGGGAAAGTGTGTGGACCCCTTGGAGGCCCAGACGGCTGCCCCTGCCTCCGTAGCTGCCGGCCACCCACCCCAGCTACTCTCCAGGGAGGCCCAGCATCCTCTGCCTGCCTTCGGACCCCAGAAGGGACCCTGAGTACCCAGGGAGGACACAAGAGACGAGCATGGGGCCGAGGGCGCTACCTGACTTTAGACAAGCAGCCCCGCCGTGGCCGCCTCCCTGCAGAGCACACCTGGACGGCTGGCTGTTGCCATGAGCGACCCGGGTTAAAGCACCTACGTGGACCCAGGGGCTCAGGCTGAACCCGGACCCCCCATAGTCTACCCCGGAGAGCTAACTCCCCTCCGCACCTCACATCCACACGATGTCCAGGGCCCCCCAGCTCTATGTCAGGGCTGACCACCACACCCCAGGGAGGCGTCCAAATCCTTCATCCTTGAATCCGAGATGGGCTGCCCATGGGGGGAAGGCAGGCACCATCCTTCCAGGTGTTTGGCCCCTGGGGGCTGCCTTTGCCGGGGCCAGTTCTCCGAGGAACCCCCCAAGGAGCTGGGTCCCGGAGAACAGCTGGCCTTTCCCTCAGACAGCGCTTCTGGAAAACATGCAGCGTTGGAACCGAGGGTGACTTCCTAATGCTTCTGCTGGTCTCCTCCTTCCTCACCGCCTGGGAATGGGCTCACACCCTCCTGAAGCTTTCCTGCCCTATGAGAGGCACTCCCGGGGTCCGTGGCGCTGGGTGCTGGGCCGTCAGGCGCCTGGTCCTCCCTGAGCTCAGACCCCACAGGAG
This sequence comes from Stenella coeruleoalba, assembly GCF_951394435.1. Lineage (NCBI taxonomy): Eukaryota > Metazoa > Chordata > Mammalia > Artiodactyla > Delphinidae > Stenella > Stenella coeruleoalba. Next base: position 124,536,423 of record NC_137169.1, read on the forward strand.
GAAAGCCACCGCACAGGTGGCAGGCTCCCCTCCCCTCCCTGGGTGCTGTTACCCCAACCCCGTCCCAGAACTTGAGGACAGGCTCTGAAGAGTGACCAGGTGGGAAAATAAAGACTTCGCGGATGACTGAGTCATTCCTTCTGTCCCTCTTCCTCTCAGGCCTCTGGAGCCTCTTTACATCAGTAGAGAGAGTGAGAATCCACAGGCCAAGAACAGGCTGCTGACCTTCACCCCAGACGTGCACTTTTCCAGCCCTTCCAGGGCCGCGTGAAACAAAGTGACACTGGAGTCAGTCTGGGAAACGGGCAGAGGTGTTCCTTAGGCGCTAGAGAGGGACTCACAGAGGGCAAGGACTAGAAAGCCCATGTAAGTTAGTAACTTAATAACCCAGGATACTGCACGGGGCCAGGACTTTGTGATTCCTCCACTTCGGCAACAGATCATTTGGGGTCAACTCGGCTGGGCTTGGCAGGTGTGGTTCAGATTGAAATTTTACGCACCTTTGACTGAAGCCACAGACGCCACGTGAGTGCCTGTGGAGGCCAAGTAGGAAGGTACGCCCAAAGCGGGGTGTGGGCTCAGGGGGTCCAGCAGCCCCGGGGTTGGGTCCTCCCAGGACCAGCATCTCTGCAAGCCCCACACCTCCTACCGCCAGCTCTCCTGAAGAAAACTTTGGTTTTTACCAAAACAGGCCAACTTTTTTCATTTGCCACAAACCTCCCTCACGGGAAACCCCCCACAGGACTCTCTCTCTTTAGTATCATGGTGGTCCCAGTAAAAGTCACTTTGGGCCAGAGGCTTCCTAAGCAAGTGGCCCTGGTACCTCGTGGTTAACGAGGCCTCACAGGTGGATGTTCCCCTCCACTGGGGCTCCGGTACCCAGAGATGCTCAGAGGCAAGGACTTAGGGAACAAAAGATCTTAGAGACATCGTCCCCGCTTCCTGGGAAGCCACGGAGCACCATCCTCCACCCTGGAAATGGTCCCGCTCAGCGGGGCCCTCGCCCACCTCGGGCCCACCGCCCTGTAAGAAGGAAGCGGGTGCCAATCGGGGCACAGCAACCCGGGAAGGCGAAAAACAATCGGAGCTCTTTCCCCAAGGGCCCCTAGCGCACAGCAGCCCGGCCCGCCCCGAAGGCCGCGGGCGCCCCGCCCAGCGTACCCGCAGCCCGGCCCGCCCGGCCCGGCCAGGAGGAGCGCGCCCGCTCGGGGGCGAGCAGGGCCGGCGGCCGCGCGGGCGGAGGAAGAGGACGAGGAGGAGGACGACTGCGAGGAGGACGGCGACCGGGAGGAGAAGGACGCGCGGAGGCCACACCCATCGGCGCGCCGATCCGGCAGCGAGTCGTCGGCGGCCGCGCGCTCCAGCCGAGCCTCCGCCCGCACCGAGTCCGGAGCCGGGCCGCACCGGGGAGGGGCCGCTCCGGCCGCAGCGCGAGGGCACGAGGGGCGGCGGGGAGCCGGCACCGGGCGCGGCCGGCGCAGCGACCATGATCGCTTTGTTCAACAAGCTGCTGGACTGGTTCAAGGCCCTCTTCTGGAAGGAGGAGATGGAGCTCACGCTGGTCGGGCTGCAGTACTCGGGCAAGACCACCTTCGTCAACGTGATCGCGGTACGGGGCGCCGGCCGGCCGGGCCTCAGGTCCCCGCCGCGCCCAGCCGAGCGGGTCGCCGCCTGGCGTGGCCGGCACGGCTGGCGCCGGCGGGGAGACGCGGGCCCGGGCGCGCGGGGCCTAGCACGGCCCTGGGGACCCGGCGGCGCGCGCCCGGGCCGGGATGGCACGGCCGGGCGCAGGGGCGGGGGACGAGGGGACGCGGCCCGGGCCCCAGGACCGGCGGCGCCGAGGGTGTCACGAGGCCAGAGGGACCGCCGCCCGCGGAGACGGGCCCCCTCCGGCGCCCGCACCCTGGCGCATGACGGGGCGAAAGTGCAGGGCCTGCCCGTGCGGCGCGCGGAGGGTCGCAGGACGGATGCCCGCGAGGCTGGGGGAGGGGGCCCGGGCCGGCCCGGCCCCACCCCGGGGGATTAACCCCTCCTGGCCGGAAGAGGAAGCCCCGGTGCTATTGACGAGGGTGTGTGGGGGGAGGGATCCCTGGGGGGAGTGGAATCGGCAGAGGCCCTGGGCTCCAGCCCAGACTCCTTCTCCACGGGGAACCTCTCCCCGACCGTGGCGTCCAGCTGGGGGTCCGGGGAGGACGCACTGCATCCTAAAGGGAGCTCGGAGTCCCCGCCTGGCCCGGAAGTTGCAGGGGAGAAGGAGGTGCTTCGGACCCAGAGGATGAGTTGGAGGTGGAGGGGCAGGTCCACTCTGGGGACACAGGGGAGAGTGGCTCTGAGGGCTTTGGGTCATCAAGACCAAGGTGGGCAAGTGTAAGCCTTTCAGCGCCAGGGCAGTGGTGGGGAGGAGTTAAAATCTGCCTCGAAAAAGGGGAAGATGAGCTCCCTGGGTGTTTGAGCTGAGCTGCAGTAGTGGCTGCGGCCTGCATTTCCAAGAGGGCTGGGCTGGGCATGTGGGGCTGAGGAAGGCTTGGGCAGAGCTGAAGTGTCCGGGGACCCGGCCCTCGTCCGCAGACGGGGGTTTCTGAGAGCTGTGGAGCGGCCATACATGACAGGGGTCAGCAGAGAAGTGTGACCTGCCAGCCTGGGTACCTCCCCTGCCTGCCTCCTGCCCACCCTCGAAGAGAAGGGTGGAGGGAGACTGGGGGGCAGGTACCCCATGATGGCGTGTTTGGGCACTGGCTTCCTTTCCCAAACGTGTTTGCGATGACCTCTGCCCAGGGGCTCCTGGCCGCTCACCCAGCAGCACAGGCTCTTCGGGCCCAGGCTGGGTTTGTTGGCGCGATGGTTCCTGGGCTCCTGTCTGCCCAGGCGCTGGCCCTTGGTCGCAGGCTCCTGGTTAGACCTGGTGTTGACTTGGACTCCAAAAGCAGGAGCGCAACGCCTGGCCTCGGGTCCTGCGGGCCTGTGGCTTCGCTCCGAGGTGCCGAGATCGGGGGGCTGTCTCCAGGGAGAGGCCGAGAGGGGACCAGTCGGTGCCGCTGCTACTCTCGTGGCTCAGCCTGGGCATCACCTCTGGTCCCCAGGGAGTCTCTCCTCCTAGAGCGTTTACAAAGCTGTGTTCCTGGGCGGGGGTCCACAGGAACCCAGGCGGTTCCGTGTCCTGGTCGTGTCCAGAGAATGGGATGCTCTGGCAGGTCAGAAACGGAATCCAAGAGTCGCAGGTTTCACTGCCAGGGTCAGGAGTTTCCGAGGGGTGCAGCGAGGGCTCCCCTCCCCCAGCCGGGCCTTCATGTTTATGACATAAATTTGCCACCTCAACTCACACATCCTGAAAGTGCAGCGTGAATTTCCCTCGAAACAGGCTTCTCCAGAACACCCATCCCTCGTGGGCTGCAGTGGGAGTGCCCGAGTCCAGAGTTCTCAGCTCCTCCAGGGCCACGGCATTGTCGCCCACCAGTGTATGATCCCAGTGGAGTGTCTTTCAGAAAGAAGTGAAGAGTCAGGACCCCGGGCTCTGGCCCGTGCCCACCACTGACCTTCTGGATCCCCTTTGCCTCTTCTTGTGGCCTTTCTTTGTCTTAGCTTTTACCCATTTGGGTTTTTTCTACTCCTTGTATGAGTCCGACTGTAAATGGAAATTGAGCTCATGTGTAAGCTGCTCCTCTGGCTAATGTGAGCTGGGAAGCGTCACAAAGAGATTCTCCAGCGCATCTGAGAACCCAGAACTCCTGTCTGAGTTCTGAAAAAGTTGTGCTGCCAGAAAGTGGGAGATGTTTTGCCCGAGGGAAACAAGAGGCCATTTTCAGATACTCACAAGTGTGAAAGGCCATCCAGGGGAAGAACTAACTTTGGGGTACCCGAGGGGTAGAGCTGGGAAGGTGGATTTTTGACTCATTAGAAAGCACTTTGGAGTGTTGGAGCTGACCCAGGAGGGATGAGCCAGAGGACATTCAAGTCTGAGCCAGGGGTTCCTCCAGATGACGTTAGGGTGCCTGCTGACCTTGAACGAGGAGCTTGTGAGATCTGAGGCCTTAGCCGGGAAATGCAGTAGTGACTGGTTCCAGCTTAGCTCTGATTCACAGCTGAACTGGAAATACTGAGGCCGGGGAGCCTGGCTCCCTGAGGGTCCTCCTGGAACCCTCCTTTGTCCAGGATCACACTCTGCCAGGCTGGGCTTTCCATTTCTATGGGAGCCTGGGAATGTTCTGGGTGGCCAAAGAGCATGATGGTTCCTCATGTATGGAAACCATTTCCAAGCACTTTGTGAGCCCCATTTGCCAATTTTTAGGAAACCAAAACCCTTTTCTGCCATCTCACAGAAGGAAACCCTGAGGCCCAGAGAGGTCCAAGTGTCTTGTCCAAGCTCCTCCACGATGAGGGATAAACAAGAGCTGGGCTTCCTTCCTCAGGACCACATTCTTCATCTGCCCGGTTGGGGATGGAGTGGGCTTGGGCCCCGTGGGTGCCCCATTCCACCTGCACCCTGTTGGGGTTCGTGGAGTTAAAGCATACGTGGTCCCCCCTGCTTAGCCAAAAGCAAACCCTCGTCAGGGCACCCCCTTTTCCTCACTGTTAGAGGCTCTTGGACCCTTTTGATATCTGATAAAAACAGAGACCCTTTCCCCAGAGGCGTGTACATGCAAACAGAAATGTGCACAGACTGTGCGCCCCTTCGGGGGGTCTCCGAGCCCCCCTTCGGCCTCCAGGTTAGGAACCCTCATCCGTCTTATCTTGAGCGTCAGTCCTGGGCATTCAGTGCTCACATCCGAGGGACCTGGTGAACGAGCTCAGGTGATTCCTGAAGATAAAAGGGAATCCATCCGTCTCATTCAGGGGGGGTTTCATTCAGACTCACAGGCTCTGAATGAGAGGCCATCCTGTCCTACACTTTGGCCGATGGTCAGAGCCCCTGACCACTCTGTGTGGCCTTAGGCAAATTACTCCTCCCACCTGGTAGAAGACAGTGACATCGTAAGGGAACAAGGCTGTCCCCTCAGGTTCAAGGTTAAGTAAGCCCCAGCTCCTTCAGCCTGCGTCTGGGGGAGAAGCGGAGGTGTCCTACATGTGAACGTGGAGATGACCTTGAGCAGAGTTTGGTCTGGCCTTAATAGAGTCCTGTGGCTAGTTTAGAACAATCTTAGAGACAGTTTAGAGGGGAGACGTGGGAATTGTTAGAATCTGAAAGTGGGTTATGGGAAACAGAATTACGGTTAACTTCTACTTACTGGGTGAACTCACCCATGTCAGTGTAGACACGGCTCCTCTCCCAAGAGCTCTCGGTCTAGTCGGGGTGCACGGTGAGGGGTACCCATCCTACAAATGGGTACAGTACAAAGAAACCCGGAAGTTGCTTGCTGCGCGTTGCCTTTGGGGCCTGGCTGACTTACCGACCCTCGGTCTGATGAGAACATTGACTACCACGTGAAAGTGTAAACCTAGATTGTTTAACGTGACCTGCCGCACCGGAGGCTAGATACAGAAAGGGGGCTCTGGTCCAACAACAGAGAGGTGGGTTAGACCTCAGGAAGGACTTTCTCTATCCTGGTCGGGCGACTTCGAGGGGCCTCTTTGTCACGGGAGCTCGGGTGTGAGGTGGACACCGGGCTTGGTCATGGCCCGTCTTGCTTGAAAGCAGGGGGCGCGCGGGAGCTGCCCGGGACACTGGGGCGCCTGAGAGGCTCCGGCCTGGCCTCTCTGCTTCATTCCCGCAGCCTTTTGGTCCGTGGCCGCCGCGGACAGCGCATCTGGGTCCTGGCGATTTTTGCCCCTTTTCCAATTCTGACTCTTCCTTCCAGTCGGGACAGTTCAATGAGGACATGATCCCCACCGTGGGCTTCAACATGCGCAAGATCACCAAAGGGAACGTGACCATCAAGGTGCGCGGCCGAGCTGGCCCCTGGGCGCAGGCCCACGGCCGCAGAGGATGTGTGTGTGCGTGTGCACGTGTGCACGTGTGCGCGTGTGTGCACGTGTCTGTGTGCTTCGGGCCTCCGGAGGAGAAGCTAGAGGAAAGCAGAGGCTTGGGTCCGACCGGATAGTTGGGGAAAGAGCTCAGGTAGGCTTAGGAGTCGGGGACGTAGAGAGAGAAGGAATTCCAGTGGGGCGGGCGGGGGGGCACGTGGGAGCCAGGATGGACTGGGGGCCTGCCTGCTGCTGACACCCGCTCACCTCTCTTGCTCAGCTCTGGGACATCGGGGGACAGCCCCGCTTCCGCAGCATGTGGGAGCGCTACTGCCGAGGAGTGAGCGCCATCGTGTAAGTGTGCAGAAGGGCCATGGTCGTTGCCAGGTGACTCACACCTGTGTGCAGCTGCCTTTGCTTTGACACATGCTCTGGACGCCCACCAGCCAGTCTGAGAACCAGAGGACTGACCACTTCATGCTGAAGCATCTGTGTGTCCCTCCTCATCTCCCTGCCTACCCCCAACCCAGACTCACCCTTATCCTGAATTTTGTATGATTTAGTGGTTCATTCCCTTGCTTTTTTTTTTCCTTTCATTGTTGGCCGTGCCACACAGCTTGTGGGATCTTAGTTCCCCAACCAGGGATTGAACCCAGGCCCTTGGCAGTGAGCGCCGAGTGCTAACCACTGGACTGCCAGGGAATTCTCTCCCTTGCTTTTTAAAAATAATTTTATTCTACGTATATATATGCCCAAACAAAAGATCATTTAGCTTTTGTTGTTTGGTGTTTTTTTTTTTCGCGGTACACGGGCCTCTCACCGCTGCGGCCTTTCCCGTTGCGGAGCACAGGCTCCGGACGCGCAGGCTCAGCGGCCACGGCTCACGGGCCCAGAGTCTGCGCGGCATGTGGGATCTTCCCAGACCGGGGCACGAACCCGTGTCCCCTGCATCGACAGGCGGACTCTCAACCACTGCGCCACCAGGGAATCCCAGCTTTCGTTGTTTTTAATCTGATTTTTAAATTTAAATTTTTATGTATTTTTATTTTTTTATAGTTTTTAAAGGTGACACTCCATTTACAGTTATATCAAAATATTGGCTCTATTCCTCGTGTTGTAAAGTACGTTTTTGTAGCCTATCTTACACCCAGTAACCAGATTTGTTTTTATTATTCTTATTATTTAAAAAAAATTTTTGGCCGCACAGCATGAAGGCTCTTAGTTCCCAGACCAGTGATCCAACCCTTGCCCCCTGCAGTGGAAGCTCCGAGTCCTATAACCACTGGACCACCAGGGAAGTCCCCAACCTGATTTTTAAAAAAACATTTTGATGCAGGAAAGTCTTCTGGGGCTTCCTTTGCTGTTTTCACCCCCTTGTCTAGCCAGCCCTGCCCTGAGAACGTAAGCGGGTCACTCTGGGAAGGACTTAGGTCTAATCCTATGGGGCCCAGCGCTGCCACCGGAGCGGCAGCTTCTCCAGAGGTCTGGGGGATGGGACAAGGGCCGGCCGCAGCAGCCCCTGCAGGTTCTCACTCCCATCGGTTCAGAAGACATTCTCAGAGCACCTGCCTGAGCCGTCCCAGGTGGCGGAGACCCCGGGTGTCGAGCCAGAGCTGCTGCAGCTCCTTCCCCCCCAACCCCGCAGCCTGTGGTGTCAGCTTGTCCCCACCTGCCGCCCCCCAGGTACATGGTGGATGCCGCTGACCAAGAGAAGATTGAGGCCTCCAAGAATGAACTCCACAACCTACTGGACAAGCCCCAGCTGCAGGGCATCCCGGTCAGCCCCGAGTGGAGTGGGAGGGTCGGGGGCTCGGCCGGCCGGGGACCGCTGGGGGCAGGTGGGGGTAAACACTGCTGGCGGTGGGGAGAGGGAGGGGTGTGGATGCAACGGGGCTGCGGAAGCCAGCCCCCTTCTCGGGGCAGCCTGGCCGTGGCTGCCCTGGACCGAGCCCTGCCCTCCCTTCTCGGCAGGTCCTAGTCCTGGGCAACAAGCGAGACCTCCCGGGAGCCTTGGATGAGAAGGAGCTGATCGAGAAAATGTGAGTTGACCACTCTTCCCTGTCCTTCCTCCCTGCTCCCCAAACTCCCAGGCGCCAGAGCGGAGGGCTCGTTGCTGCTCTCGGCGCCCACCGCTTGGTGCCGCTAGAGCGCGCCTGCCCGAGCCCCGCCCTTCGCCCCTCCCCCTCCCCGTCCCTCTATCCCCGACCGGCCCCCGGCCCCCAGCCCCTTGCTCAGTGGCAACCTCAGCAGACAGCTCTGGTCCCCTGCAGGAATCTGTCTGCCATCCAGGACCGAGAGATCTGCTGCTACTCCATCTCCTGCAAAGAAAAGGACAACATCGGTGGGTCTGGGGGCGTCGCTGCGCTCGCGGGGAGGGGCAGGAGGGGAAGGCAGCCGGTGGCTCTCTCCTTGGAGCCCGGAGCGCCGTGGCTCTCCTGGGCAGGACAGGCAGCGGGAAGCCCCGATGCTGAGCATCACCCCAGCTCTGCCGTCAACTGGTGTGTGATCGTGGGCAAATCCCCCCTCTCCTTGGGGCTCACTCCCTGCCTGTGACGTCGTAGGGTCGGACCCTTCTGGTCTGAGGGACTCGTCCTATGGCTCCGTCTCTTTCACCGCAGCCAGACGCCCTTGCACCCATCAGGGGCTGTTCGGAGCTTGGCAGCTGGAAGCTGGGCTTGTGATGCCCTTAGAGTTGACCCTAGCTGCAGCGCGCCCCCTTCCCCCCGCCGCCCCGGCCAGGTGTGTGCTCTACCCTCAGGAGAACCAGCCCTGAAGCCCTGTAACCTCCTCTCTTGCCCCGCAGACATCACCCTACAGTGGCTTATCCAGCACTCAAAGTCACGGAGAAGCTGAGACTGCGGCCCCGCCCCCTCGGACCAGGGACCGCCCTCCGGATCTGAAGCCGAGCTCCCGCTCCCTCCCCCCGCCGCCCCCCAAGCCCACCCCTCCTTACTTGGTGTGGGGAGGGGCCCTCTGGGGGTCCCAGAGTCCTGTTCTGCTGAGGTTTGAACTCCCGATTTTATTGTAAAATAAATTGCTCCCCTCCGGTCCTCTAACCTCCCCCCTCCCCTCTCCCTTTGTCTCTCCGCCGCCCTGCTTCCCTCCCCCTCTGAAGCCCCGCCCCACAGCCCCGCCTCCTCTCCTGTCCCGCTCCCTGCTTCCCTTTCCCACACTTCTGTTATTGTCCTGTGTGTACAGTATATATATGTATATATATTTTAATTTTTTAATTTAAGCAAAGACTAAAATCAACCATTTGATGCTGCAGGGGCCAGTCAGGATCTGGGAGGGGGCGGTCTGGAGAGAAGGAGAATAGCGGGGTTAGCTGGGGCCGGTTCAGATCAGGAAAGGTGAGGCTGGCACAGGGGCAGGTACCAGCCCAGGCGCGGGTGTCCGTCCCCACGTCCCGTTTGTCTCCACTTCCCAGTCTGGCCTGTCTCCGCAGTGTTTGAATGTCACAGGCTGACGGGAGCTTCCGGAGACGCCCTTCTCTGCCCCCAGCCTCAGCATGGCCACCAGGCACAAGCAGGCGCCGGAGACCGGGGGCCGAAGGGGCAGGAGGCCAGCGCCCTAGCAGCCCCTCCCGCCTGTTCCTGGCTCCCAGCTCCGGGCCGTCACCTCCACGGGCCACCTCATTTTCTGTTCTCGTTTTGCAGAGTTGCACAAGGAGAGAACTCGGCATGGGGGGTTGGTTCTTTGGGTTTTGTTTTCTGTTTGTTTAATGATTTGTAAAGTGATGTCCCTCTTCCTTTTTTACACTTTTCAGCTCATATTTAACCTCTGTTTGGAAAATGATTCTTGTAACTGTACATTTTTTTGCCTCCTAACAACAACAAGAATAAATGACAATTTTGTGTTGGGGGGGTGCGCGGTGCGGTTTTTTTTTCCGTCCACGGCCCGGCAGGCTGGGGACTCTGGTTCCCGACCCTGGGCGCACCCAGCCAAAGGGAGGCACGCGCTCGCCCGGGCGCACAATGGCCCTTCACAGAGCAGCCCCCGCGAGCGCGCCGGCTCCTGCCCTGCCGCCTCCTCTAGTCGGACCTTCCTGTGTCCCCAGCTCTGAGCCAGCAGCTGCCAGGGGAATGGAGGGGGTCTGTGTCCGGAACTGCCCGGCTGCACCCGGTGTGTGCGGGACGGAGCCCGCTTCCTGGAGTCTGTCCAGGCCCCCACCTGCAGCCAGAGGTGGCGGAGCCGGTGAATTGTCCTGGGGGGCGCGGGGGCAGTGCCGGGCCTGCAGAGCCCACGGCTTACCACCCTTAGCGGCTCCTCTGTTGGTGTCCAGGCTGCTGGCTTCCCGGCAGAGGCCGTGCCCTCCCTTCCCTGCCCACCCCCGGCCCCTCCCAGCCCACTCCACTCCTAGAGCTGGTCCCCTCTGCCCGCAGCCGTGGCCTCGGAGGCTTGCGCCCCGCTTCCCAAATCCGGGGCCATCTTGACCCACTTTTACCGTAAGCCCCGCCCCCTGGCTCCCCTCAGCCTGGAGACGGAGCGGCCCTGCGGAAGGTCCGGCCCTGCTGAAGGCTCCACCCCTTCTCGCCGCACCTCTGCAGGGAGGAAGCCACTTGCACCGTCCTGGGAGCAGGGCCTTCCCTCGTGGCTCTGAGCTCACCGGCCCTTCCTCGCTGCTTCCTCTTGGAGCCTCCTGGTCATCAGAACCGCAGGGAGGAATGGCCTGCCTGGAGAGGGCTTCCCCACTGCCGGGGAGTTTGGGGAGAGAATGCAGATGGAATTTGGCGGAGGGAGCTAGATGACTTCAGGTTCCTTGCAACCCCTAAAGGATAGGACACGTGCCCCCTGGTCGAGGAGGTCGAAGCTGGGGCCGGGCTGTCCCCTGGGCCCTCGTGGCTGCTGAGGTGGCTGGAGATACCACGGCCTGGGAGGCTGGGACAGGACCAACAGTCACTGGTCTGGCGAGCAGGATGGGGAGTTTTAGGGATGAGATGCCTTTCTCGCCTCCTGCGTCCTCTGAGGAGATAAGACAGGATGGGCTGGTCGCCAGCAAGCAGGCATCCTCCTGCCCCAGTGCCTGCACCCAGCACACAGCAGGTGCTTCGCAGGACAGACTGCGTATATGTACACCAGCATGGGGGGGCCCTTTGCACGCCTGGCCAAACCTGCTCTGCAGTTCTGGAGAATTGAACCCCCAAAGGGAGGGAGGGAAGGAAGGTGCCAGGCGTCATGCCGGGAGCTTTATGTATCTTGTCTCATTCAATGACTCCAGGCCTCTGTGAGGGGGGGGTTATTCCTGTTTAACTGATGGGGTCCAGTAACTGCGTCCAGTCCGGCCCAAGGGAGGCAATTCTCAGTGCAAGGTGCGCATACTGACGGAGTCAGGGCGGCTCAGTGGGTTGGCCCTCCTTCCACCTGGCTGACATCAGGGCTCAGGGTTGGTCCCCTAAAGACCCAGCTCAAGTCCACTGCCAGCTGCCGCCCCACCCCAAGCCCAGGACCCCTAGGCAACAAATGCCACATTGTTCCCCCAGCTGGCCTAGCCGGAGAGACAGTGGCTCTTTCCCAAGGCCCGCTGGCCTGCTGACTAATCCTGCAAGCCACTCACGTTGGCGGGGCCCAGGGCAGCGGTGGTGGCAGGGCCTCAGAACCGCAGGGAGGGGCAGGGGCCCCTTTGTGGCAGAGCCCCCAGACAGGATGCGGCGGTGCCCCCTCCCCGCCCCCAGCCTCCCATCCTCGGCCTGCGCGTCCCGCCTTCACCCTGGCCCCCCTCCTCCATCCCATAGGAGGCTGCTGGTGCATCTGGGACTGGGGCTGGGGTGGGGGGAGAGGGAAGGGCCCCGGTCACCTCAGCACCGCAAGCCTGCCCTTGGTCTCCTCTCCAGCCTGCTCCCCCCACCGTCTTAAGTTGCTGCAGACAGAGCTGGGGGCTTTGGTCACTGTGGCAGCGGTCGGCCGAGAAACGGGTGGGTGTCTCTCCAGCACAAAGAGTGTGCGCCATCGCCTAGCAACGGCCTCCCTCTCTCTTGGCATCACCCGTCCTGAGGGTGGGTGCCAGGGGGAGAGAACAAGGCCATTAAGATCCGCAGGAGTGGGGGAAGGAGGCTTGGCTCCAGGCTGAGGCCAGGGGGTATGGGTGGGGTGGGCAGAGGAGAATGGGGCCCAGGGCACTGGGCAATGCCTGTGCCTCCCCGACCCTGCCCTGGGGACCCTCCTGAGGCCCTGCGCAGGTGATCCAGGCAGAGCTGGCAGCAGGAGCTCCGCGGGAGCCCGAGCTGCGCGTCAGATGGGAAGGGTGGGCTCGCGGGGCGGGGAGTGGTCTGTGGCCTAGGCCAAGGTGTCCCTTTGTTTGACCTCATGCCAACTTCGCTGGGCCCGGGTGGGGCTAAGGGGCCTCTGGAAGGGCCCCCTGTCGGGGGGGGTGGGGGGGACCAGAGAGAGGAAAGAAGGCTCTGTGGGGCTGTCGATGGAGCTCTGCCTGCCGGGAAGGGGGTGGGGGGGGCGGGCGGGGGGCAGGCAGCTGGGCCGTCTGTAGGCTAAACAGTCTGTTCTAAGAAGCCAAACAAGGGCAGCTCTCAGAGAGGCTGGAAGCCCCCCAGGCTGCTGGTTGCCCTCGAATGGGGGCTTTGTGGGGAGGGAGGAACAGCAGCGGGGGCTCCCGGGGAGATAAGTTTGCAGCCTTCTACTTCCCAGGGACGGCTGGGCTCAGGCCAGCCTGAGGACACAGTGCCCCAGCTCCCAAGCCCCTCCGTCCACTCTGCCCTCAAAGCCGCAGGACCCCAGGCTGGACAGGACACCAGCCACAGGCCAGGAAGGGCCAAAGGTGGCCAGGAGGGCACTGCCGGGATGTGGCACAAGAAAGGCCCGTGGGCACAGGGGTAGTTCTACCTAGTTTATTGTTTTCCAAGAAGGGTCTTCTACAGGGGAGCACCTGACCGGGATTGGGGGGGACCGGGCAACCAGGGTACGTCAGAGAAGGAGGAGGACAGAGACAGAAATGCTCCTGGAGAAAAGACGGCACCTGGAGGGGGCGTCCAGGGCTGGGCCCATCCTGTGCAGAAAAGAGACCGGTTGCTGGCCCCTAACGCCCCCGTCCAGGATGGGCGATGCCGAGAGGGGCAAAGTAAAGTGTAGTCGGGCTCCAGATGGAGAGGGGAGAGTGAGGCTGGGACCAGGTGAGGTTCTGGCTCCCAGCTGGTGGGATGGAGAGTCTCTGGGCAGCTCTGAGGACCTGGGGGATCACCGCCCCCCAGCAAGAGGACAGGCGGGCCGCCCCCGAGAAGGGGCTCGGCCGGGGGCTCCGACATACCCAGACCCCGGCCGGGGGAGCCGAGTCCATCTCTGGACAGAGCTCCCCCTGCCACGGCCGGCCAGCCTCAGCAGGGCGTGCCCAGGGCCAGGAGCGGGGGCGCCTCCCGGGGCTTGTGGAAGTAGACAGAGGTGGACAGCCCCGTCTGGAGCTTGGCATCGGGGCCGTCGGTGGCTGCCACCCCGCCGCAGCCCTCGCAGCAGCAGCAGCAACAACAGTCCAGGAAGGCGCGGCCCAGCGGCCGGCACACGCACAGGAGGAGCACGGGCGTGGCGGCCGCCTTGAGGAAGGTGGCGAACTGGCCGACCAGGCCCAGGAGGTCCAGGGTCTGGCGGGTGAGCGTGGCCGAGAGGTAGGCGGCCACGACATTGCACACGTTCTCGGGGAGGGTGCAGAGGGTGTAGACGGCGGTCAGGCCCACCACGGTGCCGCTGAGCTGGCCCTCGCGCCGCTCCTGCTGGCCCGGCCGGCACTCCGGCTTTCTGCCGGGCGGGCCCCACACCCGCCACGTCACCAGCTGGCAGGTGACCGTGAACAGGACGGGCAGGCAGAAGTAGCAGCCGAAGGACCACCACATCCGGGCGTTCTGGTAGGTCAAGACCAGCGAGTAGAGGGACTCGGGCAGGCGGGCGGAGGGCTTCATGACGCACGCATCCACGGGGCCCGCAGCGGGGCCGGGCTCCTGTACCAGCTGCCAGAGCAGGAGCTCGGGCGCAGCCAGCGTCATGGAGCCCACCCAGATGACCGCCAGCTTGGCCAGGATGGACGGGCACGGCTCGATGGGCCTGGCCTCGGGCAGGGTGCTGGTGGCCACGTGGAAGCGGTCAATGCCCAGGGCGCAGAGGCTGAAGGTGGTGACGCCGAGAGAGGAGACCTGCGAGGGGGTGTGGTGGAGGGAGAGGCGGGGGTCAGCCCCAGGCAACCGAGGGGCTGGCTCAGACTGGAAGCGCACGGCAGGTGTGGGAAGGACAGTGGTGGCACCGCCTTTCAGGGGCATTTCAGGTCTCATGGCCAGGGTCTGACGGGACAGACTGGGCTCAGGCGGGACCAGGGCCTTGGTGGACGGCAGAGCTGAGGTTCCCCTGCCGGCCGCCCGACTCTTGCGCCCACTGCCTTGCCTCTGGGCCCAGGGACGAGCGACCTAGGCCCTACAGCCCCTTGTGCTCCTGAGACTTTGGGAAATCATCTCTGAGGACAAACATGGACGGAGACGTAGGGCTTCTGGGCCTGCCGGGTGCTTGGATGGCCTCACCCACCACGTCCATGGGGGGAGTGGCCCAGGGGGTGCAGGGCATACAATCTCCCACCCTCCTCGCCCTGCCCGGAGAGGCCCAGGGCCAGCCCGAGTGGGGATGCAATGGGCCTGTGCCCACTCCCCGCAGGCAGCTCACAGAGCACACAGGAAAACCACCCTGTGAGCAGAGAGGAAGCCAGAGCAGCAGGGAAGAAAGTGGCAGAGAGAAGTGACGGGGCTGGGGCGGTGCTCCCAGCTCAGATGATGGCTGGGCACACTCAGGGCTGTGCTCAGTGCCCCCCTCCGTCCAAGCACTCCCCTCTCCGGCTGGCTCCTGCCCCATCTCCAGGCAGGCCCCAGGCCAGGGCTCAGGCTAAACAACACGCCCTCTCCTTTCCTGCATCTCAAAAATGGCCCCAAGCTGTATTTAGCTGCCTCCTGTTCCCTCCTGGGGTCTCCTGGGGCCTCCCTACAAAAGGGTGCTGGGCGGTGCATTCGTCCCTCCATTCTCACCCATCACCCCAGCCTCCAGGGAGGGCTCAGGGGTCACCTCTGTCCTCCAGGCCGTGGAGGGGGTTAGGCGGCAGCCTGCGTATCAGGTGTGTTGGGACCCACAGTCGGGCAGGGGGCAGGGCCGGGCTCTCCTCGGCCGCCAGCTCCATGCAGACAAGCGCTCACAGGGGTCTTAGACCTTTCCCAGTAAAATCCACCACGTACTGAATTATTTCAGTCCTAAGCCCTTTGTAGACGTCACACATGTGAGCCTTCAGGGACTCACTCAGCTATGGTGATGGTGGTCAGCCCCGACTCACAGAGAGGGAAGCAGAGGTTTGGGCAGGCTAAGTGGCTAACCACGGCCACTCAGCAGAGCCCGGGCTCTGACCCAGTCTGCCCAGTTCCAAGACCCTGGCTCTGACCTCCCACAGCTCTCCTGGGCTCTGAGTGCCAGGTCACTAAGATGCAAGGGCTGTCCCCGGCCGGAGGGCCTCTTTCAGGTCTGAGCAACTTGGGGCCACCGTTAGGTGGTCTCCCTGGGCTGGGAAGGTCAGGAAAGGGCTGTACCGCCCGCTGAGCCTCAGACAGTCTGTCCGGATATGAAACCATCGCTAAGTCACGGGACGGGGACAGAGCTGGGAATAGGACAGTGTCCAGACGCTGATCCTAATTCCTTCCCCACCCAGGCCGGCTGCCCACTCACTCAGCATCTCCCATTGTCTCGGGGGGAAAGCAGTGTTTGCGGGGAGGGAGGCCACAGTCACCCCGGCGCTCATTCTTCCTCCTCCCACAGCGTAAGTAACATGCAGAATGCCGCAGGCTGATTTCCCGTTCCTGGGCAGACATGCTGGCCTCGCTGTGTCCCACGTAAATGCACACATATTGGTGTATCTTTGCACTGTTTTGATTAAGCTGGATCCGCGTGAGCAGCACATCTATCAACACCCACGTGCTCATCCCAGCGTGCAAGTTCCCCGAGGTGGGGCCAGTGGGCACCTTGGAGCCGCAGCTGGAGGGCCAAGTGGTCTACCCTCTGGTCAGGAGACAGTGAAATGGGAGGGGAGCTGTGACCTGCCCAGGGACGCCCCAATACGCCAGGGACAGAAGCTGACGCTAGCGCCCCTGCTTTAGCTGCAGCCCCAGAACCAGCTCTCTCCTTCCAGAGGATGGAGGAGACGTCTGACGGCGATGGCGGCGACGAGAGTCGCAGTGAGGGGGGGTCTTTCCTTCCTTCCGTGTTTGCACTCCCGGGAGTGGACACAGACTTGACCCCAGGGCCCTGACACCCGCCTGCTCGCTCGGGCACCTGAGAGCTCCCAGGAGCCAATCCTGCATTTGTCTTGGGGGAGAAGCAGCGAGACAGAGCCCCAGGCCTGCGGGGCCTCGCACACCCTCGCAGCCCACCTCCGGCAGCGCCCCCCCCCCACCACCCCGTGGGCTCTAGCGGGACACACACTCACCTCCACGAAGGGCACAGCCCGGCAAGACACGTCACCCAGCAGCCTCTGCTTGGTGATCTCGTGGAAGATGATGACAGGGAGGCAGAAGAAGAGGACCAGGAAGTCCCAGAGGGCCAGGCTGGCGAGGATGGAGTTCCAGGCGCTCTTCAGGTAGTAGCTGTGCCACACGATACACATGACCGCCAGGTTGCCCACGATGCCCACGGCGAACAGCGCCAGGGCCAGGAGCAGCACGGCGTAGGCCCCGTAGGAGCTCTCCGTCACCGGGTACAGGGGGTTCTGGATCTGCAGCCGCCGGCCCGGCGTCCCCGTCGTGTTGCCCCGAGGCTCCTGCCTGCTGCCCCCAGGGACCACGGCCCGGTCCGGGTGGGCGCTGGCGGCCACCTGGGGCTCGGTGGGCTGCGGCCCGGTGGGGCGGATGGGCCGGGGGTACTCAGCCCACTCCTGGGGCACATACTGCTGCACCCCCTTGGCCTCCTCCTCGGTGCCACGCCCGCCCCGGCGCAGGGGGACGCCCCCGGGGACCCTGCCGGGACCCGCCGCTAACGCCACAGCGAGACAGATGGCCAGAGGCCACGGCCACCGCATGGCCGGATGAGCGGCAGTGGCTGCCCACAAGCGGAGGCGAGGCCGGACCGAGTGCAGGGCCGACTCGACGGGCAGCTGGCCGGTGGGCCCGCCCCCATCGGGCGTCTGGCATTGCCAGCCGGCTCCGGCACCCCCTCCATCCCCACCCCTAAGCCACCAGGCAGGGCAGGGCTGGGCCCTCTGCTGGACACAGGGCGCTCTGTGCCATCCGCAGGACACGCCTCCCCGGGCCCCCCGGGCAGCAGCGCTCAGACCTGTGCGGGCCCCCAGAGGCCGGGCGCCCCCGGCCTCAGACGCTGGGGTCCTGGGGGGCGGGGGCGGGGGCGGGGGCAGGGTGGGGTGGAGGCAGGGCGCCGGCCCCTCCTCAGGAGGCTGGATAATCACTGTCGCTGTCATTTACTGAACCTGATGAGATCCCACACTCAGCCGGCTTCCGGATGAACCCTCACCACGTCCCTGCGGGGCGAGCGCCCTCATTCCCGTGTCTCGGGCTGGAGAGGTGGCCAGTCACTTACCCAGAGCTCAACCTGGCCCAGCTGGCCCGGGGCCTGGGCCTGACTCCAGACCTTCTGACCATCGCTGTTCTCAGTGGGCACGGGTCCACCTGCTTCCCGCGAACCACACAAAGTTCCCCTGAAAGGAACGGCCGCCCGAAACTTAAAGCACCGCGTTCTGATCCGGACACAAGGCGGGCGGAGGTTTGCAGCAACAGGTCTTTCCTGAGCACCTGCTGGGTTCTAGACACTCAGTACAAAAACCTAAAAGACCTCTGCCATCAAGGAGCCTTCAGTGCAGGGTGGGGGGGGGGGGGGGAATAAATATGTAAATAAATAATTATAGCTTAGGGATGGATGCTATGAAAGGCAAGGGAGCCCGGAGGAGGCTGGAGGCATCTGGAGGGCCTCCCAGAGGGGGCAACTTTTAAATGGACCTTGAGGAGCGGCTTCAAGCTCCCCAGACAGACAACAGGGAAGGAAGGGTGCTCAGGGAGAAGCAGCATTTGCAAAGCCACGGGGGTGGGACAGCAGGGTGCAGCTCGAGGACAGCAAGGCGGCCAGCAAGGGAGCAGGGAGGGGCGTGAGGGCAAGGAGCCTGGGAGGCGAGCAGAGGAAGGACCGGGAAGGGCCTTGTACTCCAGGCCCGGGGTGTACGCCTTACCTTGGAGGAACTGGGGTGCTGCGGCTTGCGGAGCAGAGGACGTGGCTTGAGCACGTCCCTGGGGAGGATCCCTGATGACGGCTGGGGTCACGCAGCCTGAGGCAGGGGCACCTGTCAAGACGCAGCTGTCTAGAAGATGGTGAGAAGCGGAGTCCAGGAAAGCCGAAGGCTGTGCGTGGGAGGGACAGGTCAAAGCGGTGACAGCGAGACACTCACCTGGGCAGGAAAGGTGAGGAGTCTGGTGTGAGGTTGGGCGAAAACCTCTGCTTGTGCAGGTGAGTGGTCTGGGTAGAGATGCAGGAAAGAGGCACCTGCGGCCTAAGAGAAAGGCTGCAGCAGGATGCAGAGGTACGGGGGTAGAGGTGGGGCTGCGGCTGCCCAGGGCTGTGCAGACACTTAGCGGGGAGGGCGCAGGATGAGGCCCCAGGAGCTCCCACACTCATGAGAAAACGAAGAGAAAGTGAGGAGAGGAAGTGGCTGGGTTCCCGCTCCCTCGAGGCCAGAGAGGGAAGGCACGCCATCTGGGTGGCCAGAGACAAAGGTCACTCACAGTCCGTCAGCAGACACCAGCCGGGGCTCCCGGAGTGGGACCAACCCAGAACTGACTTTCCGAGAAGACCTTCTGACCAGAAAGCTCTGTCCTACACAGAGGCCCAACGTGCTGTGTGAAAACAGGGGTCCAGGGAAAGGGGACGGAGGAGGCGGAGGAAGAAAAACCTCGTGCACCCTCAGGCAAGATAAGGGAAGCATCTTGGGCTTCTGGAAGATCTTACCTTTCAGCCTTCTTCTTGTTTATTCTTCGTGTGGGAACAGGGACATGGGGGCTGCAGGGCCGGGCTTGTCTGGGCCTCAGAGTGTCACAGCGAAGATGAGAGGCCCATCGAGAAATCAGACAAGGACCAAACTGGCCCCTTCGTTGTCGCCGCCCCAGCCTCCACGGCAGAGGGAGGCCAGGCCTCCTACCTCCACCTCTCCGGCCTCAGGAAAGGGCCGAGGAAGGACTGCAGGAGATGCACGGGGTCTGAGCATCCTGGGGTCCACCCTCGGAATGTGCTTCCCGAATCCTGGAGAGCTGCCCCCCAGCCCACCCCGCAGCAAGTCAGCGCCTTCACACCTGCGGCTCCCGGCACTTAGCTGCTGTCCTTGAAACCCAGCACCTGCCTCGTGGTGGTTCGGGCAAACAGAGTCATCACCAGCCATTTAGTGAGCGCTCACCAGTGCCAGGCCACCATAAACGCTTGGTAGAATCATCATACTTCATCTTTACATTCTTACCCCAGCTCAGAGAGGGAAAGTAACTTTCCCAAGGACACACAGCTGGGATCCAAATTGCAGGTTTGTCCAACTCCAAAGCTGAAATTCTTAGCCACTCCTTTGCGTAGCCTGACAGAAGTTCAAAAGGGATCCTGAAGAGGCTCTACACCACCTCTCGTATTTTTCAGATGTGGAAACTGCAACCAGGGAAATCGAGCGCCAGGGCCAGGCACACACCAGCACAGCGCCGACCCCAGCCCGTCAGCCCTCTGCTGCTTCCCGACTGCACCTCGGGGCAGGAGTTCTGTAAACCCTGGCCGCTGCGAGGGCACCCCGCCTGCCAGTCCTGGGCTCCCTTGGCTCTTTGGGGCAGTGGGGATGTCAGAGGCCACTAGGTGGAACCAAATGTTCAGAGATGGAAGTTCAGGACTGCCTGCGCTCTGAGCCCTGCCCACAGACCCTGCGGCTGTCGGAGTCTCCACCGGGTGGGTTCCCCGGGCCGACCCCGGGGGCTGTGGAGATGCACCTGCCATTCCACCCCACCCTCCTGGGGTGCCCAACTCGGCCCCCTCGCAGGTCGGCCTCCCCAGCCGAAACTCCTGTCCTGGACCAAGCTGGTCCCCTACTCAGAGGCAGGCCACGTGGAAGGCGGAGATTTCCCAGCCCTTAGGATGGGCTCTCCTCCATCCCCGGAATTCCCCATCCTGCCCCCTGGGAATTCCCCAGTGAGCTGGCCAGGGAAGGTCC
The DNA here is from genome assembly GCF_951394435.1 of Stenella coeruleoalba. NCBI lineage: Eukaryota > Metazoa > Chordata > Mammalia > Artiodactyla > Delphinidae > Stenella > Stenella coeruleoalba. The sequence continues at coordinate 124,556,512 of NC_137169.1, forward strand.
TGGGGCGGGAGGCGGTGGGAGCGGGACTGGGGCTGTCCCCTGGCGTGGAGCGCGTTGAGGGCCTTGGGGCTGCCAGGGCGGTGCCGCCTGAGAAGACAGTTCAGAGTTGACGTTTTCTTGAACAAGTTCCACTAGCCAGGATTGTCCAGCGAACGGAATCACACAGTCCAGGTATGACTTCTTCAACGGTTCTGCCACTTACGAGCTGTGTGACTTTGGGCAAGTACTGAACCTCTCTGGGCCTCGGCTGTAACGAGGGGACAGTAACAGACTAAATGGGCTCGTCTATGTCCATCACTAGAACAGTGTCTGGTACACAGGAAGCACTAGATGAGGATAAGCTGTTGCCATGGTAACTCGCTTATTACCACAGCCTCACGAGGCAGGTGCTGTCATTACCTTCACTTTACAGATTTGGAAATTGAAGGACAGAGAGGTAGGAGGCAGCCAAAGAGGTGGGGGCGGGGGGTAAATTTGAGACAAGTCCTCCCCCACCGCACACCTTCCCCTCCATCTGGCACCAGACCTGGGCGGGGTGTCCTCGGGACCCCACTGTGGCAGCCCTCTGGGCTCCGGGCTCCTGGGGCCCAGGGGCACTGGGGGACAGGTGAAGGGCCATGGTTAGGTGTGCTTCTAAAAGTCAGATGGTCAGGACCCGCTCCCAACTCTAGGACGAGCCAGCCATCCGTCATCATTCCTCGTCCAAATGCCCGCTGAGCACCTACTGTGCGCCAGGCATTGTCGTAGACACTCGGGAAACAGTGAACAACATGCGCATGACCTCTGCCCCCCCCGAGATTCACATTCAAGGAAGGAGGCGGCCACTGAACAAACTAACCCCCAAATAGCATAACCATAAATTGTGAGGAAGGACACGGGAAAAGGAGAGGGTGCCGTGGCATCCTGGAATCTCTCTGCCCTTCAGCCTTCTCTTGGGTAAAAGGTCAGGAGTATCACCGGGACCTGAGGTCTCACAAGGACGCTGTTGCAGTAGAATGTGGGCATTGTGAAGGCAAGGTTTCCACTGTACTGAGCGTGGTCCCTGGATCGCCCGCCTTGGGGAGCTGGTTGATACGCCGGCTCAAGCAGACACTCGGGCGGGACCAGCACCCCACGCTTCAGCAAAGCCTCCAGAGGATGTCGATGCAGTGCCTCAGGAACGCCCGCTGCATCGAACAGACAGGGTGGAATGGAGGCTGAGCTTGTAGGAGGGAGCAGACACAGGGAATGCTGACGTGGGGAGCTCCTGGACCTCAGACCCACCCAACTCTGACGAGCAGGGCCTGTCTCCCCGTCTGCTTCCTCAGCGCCTGGCATCCAGGAGTTGCTTGGAACGTGTGTGTAAGGAAAAAAGAACATACAGTCAGCAGAGGCACAGAACTACTCACCAAGTCCTCCCTGCTCGGGGATCCCAACGTCCCCTCAGTGAAGGAAACCCCTGGCCTCCTCGACAGAAGGAAGCCTTACAGCGGCCCAGATGGTCAGTGGGAAGACTTCGCACCACCCCAAGATGCTCCTTCCCTGGGACTCTCCCCAGCACGGTGCTGGCTCTCCCAGACTGTCATGTTCCAATCAGGTCTCATCACCTCCCCTCTGTCTCCCACAGCCCAGCCTAGGCGAGGCTGGGATGTTCAAACACAGGGAAGGGCTCAGGATGCCACGGTGAGATAAGCACAGCCTGTTATGAGGAGCCGCTAATCTGGCCTGCAACGTGTCATCCCGCCCTCCAGACCCCAGGGCACCTCCGCTGAGCTCCGGCCAGCACTCAGCACCCTGAGCTCACCATAGACGAGGCTCTCTTCCCGTGGTGAAGTCAGGTCCTCTTACCTAAAGACGGCCCTCCAGGTTAGCGTCTCCCGGTAAGGACCCTCCCACAGCAGCATAACTTTGGGACCCAACTGGCTGGCCCCATCAGAACAAAATCCCAGATTTTTATGAGATACTTATACGCTGTAGGAGGCGAGTGAGTGATGCTGGCCTTTATTTAACAGATGTTTACCGATGCCTGCTATGTTCCAGACTCAAAAGCACGTGCTACTAATGTACAACCAGCCACCTTTGAAGCCTCCTTTGACAGAGAGGTCCCTCCATCCCAGGCAGCCCCGTCCAGTTTTAGACGGCTCGAACGTGGAAGTTGCTCCTTTATTAGAAATGTGACTCCAGGAAAATCCACGTGTCCCCTGGAGGAGGCAGAACACACCCAGGATCCGGGTGGGAGAAGCGGTCAGCAGACGTAAATTCAACTCCATAAGGAGAACAGGTGGAGGTGTGTGAGGGTGACCAGAACGGGAATGCTGGGGCCAAGCGGCCGGTCTTGGGGAATCAAAGAACGTTTCCTAGAGACGAGCCTTAGAAGGGGTTTCTCCCATGGGCTTCCCTGGTGGCGCAGTGGTTGAGAGTCCGCCTGCCGATGCAGGGGACGCGGGTTCGTGCCCCCGTCCGGGAAGATCCCACATGCTGCGGAGCGGCTGGGCCCGTGAGCCATGGCCGCTGAGCCTGCGCGTCCGGAGCCTGTGCTCCGCAACGGGAGAGGCCACAACAGTGAGAGGCCCGCGTACCACAAAAAAACAAAAAAAGCAGAAGAAGGGGTTTCTCCTGGAACAGAGTCTGGGTGGAAGAGGGGAGGCTCCTTTGGCAGAAAGGAGGTGGAGCCAAAGTTCCAGCAGGAAGGTGGCTGGTGGGGAGGAAAGGGTGATTCCAGAAAGATCCCACCTGCTGGTGGAGCAGAGGGCCACCCAGCGGGAGGAGGGAGCCTGGTTCCCAGCATTGCAAGACCAGGAACTGAGGGACAGGGCAAGGGTGGGGTGAGGCTGGAGGAGCCTGGGAAGCCCATGCAGGGCAACCCCCCACCCTGTTCCTCCCCGTCTGCCCACCCCCCCCCAAGTGATCCCAGGCAGGAGGGCACCTGAGTCCCTGAGCATTCTGTAGCTCTCCCTACAGAAACCTCTACGTGGTTCCCATCCTTGGGCAGCTAGAGGGCTCTCTGGAGTCCGGAACCTGGTTCCAGAGCCCTGGGGTGGGCGGGGAGGGTCAGAATGAAATCTTCCGGGAGAGCCAAGGCCCGGCTGTGACTGTGACAGGGGGGCCTGCAGGAAGCCACTGCAGCTTCTGCTAGGGTGGTGAGGGTCTGGGAGACAGGTGAGCTCCAGACAGCACAGGCCCCTCGCCCCTCGCCCCCAGGTGCTGGCACTGGCGCCCCCCTTCCACTCACACAGCCTCAGGCGGCGGGGCTGAGACGAGCAGATTATTCAGTGCCAGGTGCCCAGGCCGTGTCCTCTCGGCCTTCTCGCCCTGATGTCCTGCCACAAGCTGCCAGCCAGGCTCAGCACAAACGAACACGGAGCCGAGCCGAGGAGGAGGGCTCGGCCCCCCCCAGGTGGCACCTGCCTGGCTGGCATCAGGGCACAGGCTGGGGTGCTGAGGGAGGATGGCTGGGCTTCTGCTCTGGGGACCTTCTGAGCCCAAGAGCTGCTCTCACTTCCTCCCCCTCTGGGGTCGGAGGGTGGTCCGGACACAGCCCGAGATGGAGCCACGCAGGGTTCAGGCTGTGTGGCCCGGGGCAAGTCACCTTACCTCTGACCCTCAGCCTTCCTGGCTGTAAACCCTCCCTCAAAGTGTTGTACTGAACGTCAAACTGCATGGCTAAGGGGCGCTCCCGACACAAAGTGGGCTCCTCATAAACGCCCACCTCTTCCTTCACACCCTCCTCATCCCCTGGTCCCACGAAGAGCCACCCTCGGGTGGCCCCGGACCCTTATGTGCACGCGGTCCCCCGGAGCCCCCGTGTTGGGAGGGCCTGGGCCTGCCGTCCGGCCTGCCTGGAAACGGGCTGTGACTCAGCGCTGAGGGCCCTGGGGCCACGCGGCCAGGAGCCCAGCACCTGAGGGCCCCTCCTAGGCTGAAAAGTCACTGCATGCCCTACTCAGTCATTGCCCAGGTTGGGGTGAAGAGGGGGGCAGTGCTTCAAAGGAGGGGAGAAAGACGGGGTGGATTTCCTCCCTGTATGCAAGGGAGGCTAGGGACAACCTTGAAGCCCTCACCGCGGCCGGGTCTTTCCCACCCGGAATCGCAGCCCAGCCTCTGCTTGCAGGAACAAGCAGGGCCAAGCCAGCTGCCCCAGACCTGGGGTGAGACAACCTGTGGACGAAGAGAATGGCTTCCGGCCCACGCAAGACCCCCCCACTCTGGACGTCCCTGGTTGCGGGGGTCGAATCTGGCCCCCTCCTGATTCCCCCTGGACTCGCTTTTTTTTCCTCTCCTGTCCAGACCAGCACAAAGTCTGCGGTCCTCAATCTTAGGAGCTGGGAGGAGGTCCTCTGCTGCGCCGACATGAGCACAGACTCAGGGAGGCAGGTGCCTGCTGACCCGGCCCAGCACAGCCCCTGACATCTTGACGCTGTGTCACTTCCTACACAGCAGGGCCGTGCTGGCTCCAGCCGAGGCCATGCTCAGGGCTCAGGACTCACAACAAAAGCACCCCAAAACCCGGGGGCTTGAAAAGGTGAGTGCGGGTTTCCTCAACCTCCAGGGTTACTCTGAAACCGACCTCGACTGTGCCGTCTCCCTGTACGGACATCCCTCCGCGTGCAGCCACGTTCGTATGACCAGCAGCAGCGCTTGGTCTCGGCCTGGGCCTCTGACGGCGGAACCGACAGGAGGTCCATCCTCCTGGCCCTCGGCGTGTCCCAGGATGCGTTGCCTTTCTCCAGGTCTCCCTCTGGGGGTGTCTGACCGCCACGGCCCAGGACGCCCTCCAGGGTGGGCCCACGAGGCCAAAGTCTGGCTGGGATCCTGGAACTCGGGCGAGACCACCTGGCCAACAGCACGGGCCCCTGCCTCCCCTGGGGGGAGGACCCTCACTGGCCCCCGACCCTCACCTATGAAACGTGGCTTTGCTAGGGGAACTCTCAGTCCCTTCCAACCCCAGAATTCCCAGAGGAACTTCCGTGGACGACGCCGAGGTGACGTTTTGCCTGTTTGCTTTTGTTGGTTGTTTTTTGTTTTTTCAGAGGATGAGGGAGAATTCTGGACCCCTTTTGGCCTAACGGTCTATAGAATGCTGGCACTGGACACTGCAACCTGCTGGACCTTTTCTCTTTGCCCATCTCCACCAGGGGGCGGAGGGAAATGGAGATGGCGGCAACCCTGGCAGGGGCAGGAGGGAGCGCCCATCTCACTTGTGCAGGTGCGCGTGTATGCGTCTGTGGGCCTCTGTGCTCACGACGGGGCAGCGTGTGTCGCCCTCCATGGCGGACTCACAGAGCTCACCACATGCAGCTGTATAAGGAGATTTATATTTCTCTCCTGAACGGCCGGGGCAGGGGTGTGGTCCAACAGATGGCTGGCATGTTCCAGGTGTGTCTGGCTGGAAAAGGCATCTGGCCCAGCCTCCTGATTGGCTCTCAGTGAGTCACGGCGGTTGGGTTCCTGGAGCGGCTGTCATGGAGCCGGGGTCATGCCCTGCGTTATCTTTACTGCCTTCTCTGCCGGCGCAGACGGACAATGTTCCCCGTGTCGCAGTGACACTCGCGGGCTGCTGACTCCGGGTCAGTGGGACATGCCCTCTGGGTAATCTTCCTGGCGGGGCGTGGGTTCACCTCGACCTCGCTGCGCCTTGACGCTGCAGCCTACCCGGGTCCAACGGCCTCGCATGGGAGCGATTCGAGGGGCCAGCTTGCCAGCTGACTGAAACCTGGCAAAGCCACAAAGGGGTTTCCTCAGTTCCCAAAGACCCACCTGAACGGACCAGCAGCATAAAAATGTTTGTGGGTAAACATTCTAGAAACCAGCTCCGGGCTCTGGGAAGGGCCTCCAGGGAGATGGGCAGGGAGGTGTTGTCATGGTAACTCGGCAATCTTCTGAGGCTCTGGCAGAGAGGAGGAGAGAGGCAGGTGCAAGGGTCCTGCACCCTGGCTTTTCAGACACAAGGGACCCCTGGGCTTGCGGCCCAGGGGACACATCCTGCCTCCCAGTCCCACGTCACTTCCTAGGCCCTTCCAGGAGGGCAGGCCTGACGGCTGTCCCCCGTCCCAAATGGACAAAGCAAGGCCTCGACAGGGACGTGCACTGCCCAAGGTCACCAGGTGGAGGCCGGCAGCCAGTAGGAGCAGACACAGGGACATCGCCTCTCCACACCTGACAAAGCCCTCTGTCTGCCTGGCCGCTCAAACCGCTGCAGCCGCCAGGCCTCCATTAGGGTCCTGGGGCCACTCGTCTTGGGAACGGGGAGGACCTCGTACAACCACCTTGACTCCGGCCTGCAACTTCTGAGAGGCTCCAAGGTTTCAGCAAACCACCGAGAGCCTCGCCCTCCGTCTGCCTACCTGAGCAGAACACAATTTCTGTGTCTGGGTGGGGGGCGCCGCTGAGCTGGGGAGGCCCTGGCCAGCTCCCTGTGGCTGCCAGACTGTCCGCCGGTGCCCTAGACCCGGCTCCCGCCCGCCAGGCGGGCACAGCGTCTGGGCAGAACGCCAGGGGGAATTTTCCACCTGCCTGGCTCTGCCGCCCGCTCTGTGGTCTGGAGCGGGGGTTGTCTCGGGCCGCCCACACGGGAAGGGCCGGCTGTCGCCTTGTTCCGCGACGGCCGACAGTGTCTGTCCCCCTTCAGAGACGAGGAGCTTTTGGCTCTGGGCCGTGCACGCCCCCAGCTCACCCAGTGAGCCCCCGCCTCGAACAGACGGGGAGAATGAGGCATCAGCGAGCGATGACGTGACCGAGGTCACAGGGAGAGGTGGTGGCCGAGCCAGGCCCCAGACTCACTGCCCTTGACCACAGCTTCCAGGCTTCCCGGAGCGCACCTCTCCCGACCCTCCTCCACCCCAGGTTCACTTGGGCTGCTGGCCCCCTGCCCCCCCACACACACCCTGCCCTCCCTTCTTGGCACGGCTGGGTGGGTCTGCCCTTCCCAGCTCAACGTGAGAAGCAGCTCTGGGGTGTGTGTGTGTGTGTGCGTCCCTGCGCGTGTGACAACTGAAACCACGATGGCCACAGAGGCCGGAAGACGGGGAGAGATTACAAGCAGATAGCCGGGGACTCCGTACCGGGCAGGGGCGGGAGGGGGTGGAGGGTGAGACCTGCCGAGGGACCTTGGCGGGGGCGGCACCCTCCGCTTGCCCCTCCCATCTCTCCCCTTGTTGGGGAGCCCAGACCCCCGTGCCGGCCTCAGGCCACCCGCAGGGATGGGGTCAGATGGCGCCCATGTCCCCGGGGCCCAGAGCCCGACATCTCTCCCGCCCACGGCGAGGTGACCCAGGTACACCTGCTCCTTGGAGTAAACAGCAAAGGAAAGGCCCCGGGCTGGGGCGGCTAAGGCTGAAACTGGGTGCCGGGAGCGTATGAGTCACGTTCTCGATCCGCAACTGCCAGGGAGGGGAGCGGGAGGGAGGGTGGGGGACCAGGCCCACACCCCCTCCTTTGGGACTCCTGAAAGGTCCTCAGAAATCTCTCCTACAACCTCTTTGTTTCATCGAGTTAGGCGGCTGCACCCCAGAGATGGCCCAGAGAGGGCAAGTGACTTGTCTATAGACACACAGCATAGTAGTGGTCCCAGGACTTCTGAGCTGCGGGTTCAGATCCCAGAGCCGGGAACAGAACTCCAGCAGGCCTGCCCTGCCCTGCCCGGGTCAGACCCGCTGCCCGCTGGGGAAAGAGACTTGCAATTGCAGTCATCGCAGAGATGCCGTCAAGCCCCGGGGCTGCTCTGGTCACTGGGCTGACATCAGCCGGGTGTCCCCCGTCCCCGGAAGCCCCGCCCAGTGGTGTGACGTCACGGGCTGGGCTGGACCAACCCTGCCGGGAGTAACTTTCCACCCGGGAAGAGGGGGGCCGAGGGATCCGGGTCTGAGCTTGCGTGGGCCCACGACCTAGCTCCGCCCCCCGAAACTTCGTAGGCACCTCTGCTGCCCACCTCCTGCTCCCCTCACCTCCCGGGGCTGCTCCCACGGGTGACTGAGTCAGCTCCCGGGCCAAGTCAGGAGTAGCGTAAAGTCGGCCTTCCCTGGCTCTGCTGGTATTGTGGCTAGGAGCGGTGGAATCCAGAGAATTCAGAGTTTCGGGTCATTCTAGCAGATCTCAGCCTGTCACCTCGGCCGAGCCCTGGGCAGGTGTCTGGCCTCACGGAGCCTCCTGTGTAAACAGGTCCCCCGCAGGGCTGCTGGGAAGATCAAGTGGAATGACTTGTGTGTAACTCCGGCCCAGGGCCTGGCATGTGGCAACAAGGGCTCAATTTTGGGACGATGGAATGTCCCAGAAGGGGACTCTAGCGTTAATTAGCCAAAGCTCGGAACAGTGTAGGGTCCCTGCCTTCCGCTTACTCAGCCACCGCCTCTGGAAGACGGCACTCGGGGTGGCAGTAGAAGGACGGAGCTTTGTGTTACCCCAAACCAATGCGCTTCCTCTCCGCGCCTCTTCACAGTTCGTACCGGGGGCTCACCCAGACGGACAGCCGTCCCCGGCGGGTGAGGGCCTCCTGCGGGCTCCCAGCCGCCCTCTCTGCTCCTTCCTTCTTGCTGTCTGTCCGGGGCTTATCCCCTTTCTGATCCCAGCATCCGCCACCTCCCACGTTTGACTGCAGGCGTCCCTGAGCCAGGGACCTCTTGCGTCTGAGCTCCCCGCAGAGGGAAGAGGAAACGTCCACAGAGCGAACGCACGAAGGGGTGGGCTCTCTGGGATCTGGGCCTGGGAGAGCGCCTGGCTGGCCGCACAGCCCAGGGGCCCAGGACAGCCGCGCTGTGTGCTGCTGTCCTGTCTTGGTCATTCGTAGTGTCCCTGTCACCGCCGGAGTGTCTGCGTTTGAAGAATAAATGTTACAGTCTCCCCAAGGCTGAGAGGCCTGGACAGGAGGCCCTGTCTCGCCAGCCAAGGATTTCGTGTTACCCTTCCCTGTGGTCGTTTCCCAGCTGTGCTCTGGGGTGTTGATGGAGAGCTCCATTCCAGCGGGGGCCACGGGGGATGGGGGGTGGGCAGCGAGAGAGAAACCTGTCGGGGAGAAAGACCACGCTGGCTGTGAGGGCGGCAGAGCCTCCCCGCGAGGAAAGTTCCTCTCCGGGACCCTGAGGGCCGAGAACAAAGGGCAGTAAATGTACAAAGATGAGTTCAGTAGAAATTCAATAGGAACGTGGAGGAAATTTCCATCAATCAAGCTCCCAGGGTCTCAGAGTCCCTGGGGGGAGGGGTGGGTTGTTACTCCCAGAGCGAGTGAGGGAGTGAACCCCCAGCCCCAGGTGCCCAGGGTCAAGGGGCAGAGACCTGGAGACCCTCCTCCCAAACACGAACAAACGTGAACCTCAAACGTGCACGGTGTCCCAGGGCCGCCCCCACCCCCGGGGCTGCGTGCACCCCCGAGCAGGGGCCCTGCTGCTCCACAGTCCTCACTCGGATGGGGAGGCCTTTCCTGTCCCAGGGGCTTTCGTGAGGTGGGAGAGAGGGGGAGGGGGACTGAGGATGAGTCATCATGGCAACCATCCACCCTGGACCTCGAGGCGAATCTCGCCGGCACCTCGCTCTGTATCAGGACCATCATTCAGCCTCACAGGGTGGGCTAAGCCCCCAGAAACAAACTGAAAAGACAGTGGCCCTGAGGGAGCCAATCAGGCAGACTGGCGCTGCAGTGATGACCTCGGTCTGGGACGAGGGCAGCTGGGGGTTCGCGGGAACCCGGGAAGCGCCCAAATCCAGACGCAGCAGCAGCGGGGGGCAGCGGACCTGCACCTCAGGCCTGAGGAGGAGAAGGTTTAGGGAGGGAGAGACATGCCGTTGGGGCACAGAGGCTGGACCGTCCTCCCAGCAGAGCCGGTCCAGCCCTGTGACGTCACACCCTGGGCTTCCGGGATCAGGTGCCCTGGCTGACGTCAGGGAGACAGAGCGCCAGGGAAACTGAGGAGATGCTCTAACTCGTGGTGGGGTGGTTACGGGATTGCACTCGTGAGCCACACTTAAAATGTTACCGTGCAGAGCGGGCATCTCCTGTGGTTGCTTTAAAGGGGCTGGGGAAGGGAGAGGGGTGAGGAAGGTGCCTGCTGAGGTGGGCTGGGGAGATGAAGGCTGGTGGGGTCCACAGGCGGCTGCAGCGGAGCAGGCTTTCTTTGGCAGGTCCCAGCCCTGCGGTCAGGACAGACAGCTCTCAGCCCGGTGTTCAGACCGTCCATCTCCTGCGTGACGCACATCACCCAGTGTCTCAGAAGGAACACCATACAGGCCCCTGAGGACCTTTCTCATCTTTACCACTGACGTTCGGTCCCAGAAGCTAGGTCCCAGGTTCTGCATCTGGAAATACGGATCGTAGCCCCGTCCCTGCCAGCTAGCACAGGGGTCTTGTGAGGGTACAGTCAGAAAACACGTATGAAGGCATTTCACCGCAGGGGCCACAAGTCGGTAAGTGGGGGACGGTCCTGGAGCTTTGTCCACGTCCCACCGGCTCCCTCCGTCCTGCGTGTGGCTGGTCCTGTTACGAACCCCTTGAAGACAGAGACCGAACGTGTGCTTCTGTTTGACGGTCACTGGGGCAGTTCTCATTCCACAGCAGGTAGGATAAGCCTTGCTGAGAGGTCTTTCAAATAAAGGATTTAAACCTCGAGGACTCTTTTTGTCTGCTTCTCTGGGCTGTCTGGCGTGCTACGACGGCTGCCGACGGCGAGAGTGTCGGGGGGAGAAAAACTTCCTCTACCCTCTTAGGTTCCGTGACTGGTATCTGCAAATTAAACTAGGAAAAGACAGATTAACGGGAGAAAAGGCATACAGCTTTTCTTTGATGTCAATATTTTAATTTTTATATGCATGAAGGTCTTCATAGAAAAGAAGTGAAGGGACTTCCCTGGCCGTCCAGTGGTTAAGACTCCACAATTCCACCGCAGGGGGAGAGAGCATGATCCCTGGCTGGGGAACTAAGATCCCACACGCTGTGCAGTGCAGCCAAACCAACAACCAACCAACAAACGAACAAAACAGGTACAAGTCAGGCGCAGCTCAGGGTGATCTCGGCGTCCCAGGCTCAGCCGTGGTGCAGGCCTGGTACACGGACTAGTTGCCGACCTCCCAGGGCAGCCCCACAGCACAGAGCCCGGCCCCCGGAAGCTGGACGCTGACAGATGGGATGATCCAGAACCAGAAAAGATCCGAAAAGATAGAAACTACTCTTGGGTGGACGTAATAACCATATACAAAGATAAACTACCAAATTATGAAGAAAAGAGTAAGATGTTCTGTGAGGTGCATGGGCACTTGGATGTGGACACTCGCTACATCTCGGATGGCAGTGGATACTTTGATGTGAGAGATGAGGGGACAAGTAGATCCAGATTTTCCTGGAAAAGGAGACATGGTCGCTCTTCCTGCAGGGATTTTTCGGCTCCAACCTGGATGAGAACATCGTGAAGGTTATGCAGCTGTTTGTGTGGACGGCGCAGAGCCAGCTAGCTGACCAGTTTGAGGCCCCGGGGGCAGCACATGGGGTGTTGGCACGGACAGCAGAGCCAGTGCCCTGGGGCCTCGCACACCCCGGTCCCCCTTGTGAAGGTCCCGAATGTGGTAGCCGCAGGAAATATGTCATCTTCTCCTTGCTTTTATGTTGTAGGCTTGAGGCTAGGTGAGCTTTCCTTCGCAAGATTATTTGATCAGAATACGTTTTAATGAAAGGAGCTATAAAGCTGGTTTGTATTTACATGGAAGCCCCTGTGCAAATCTGCACGAATCCACTTGTTTTCTCTGACTTGGTATCAGTGGTCAGTGGCCCTGTGTCAGCTCACGCCTTCAGCTCTAACTGAGTGAGTTTTGTTTCCCCAGACACAACCGCTTCGCTGCCCCATCTGGACCCGATTCTTGTTTTTTTGTTTTTGTCTGTTATTGCTTTTTGGTTGTTTTTTGGTTGTTTGTTTCTTTATTTTTTGTTCTTGTTGTTGGCGTTTTTTTTCGCCGCACCGCTCAGCTTGTGGGATCTCAGTTCCCCGACCAGGGATCGAGACCCCTGCAGTGGAAGCGCTGTCCTAACCACTGGACCACCAGGGAAGTCCCTGCACCCGATTCTTGGACTTTAAGCAGATACCAGGCGAGGCCAGGCCTGCCTTGTGTGCATGTGTGACAGTGGACAACAGGACTGGCCAGAGAGAAGACGCTTTTCTCCCAAAATGTGGGGGAGGCTGGCAGGGGGACACTGTGGTGGACAAGCTGGCATATTAGGGAGACGCTTACAGTTGCTCGTGCCTCTTTCTTGTTCAAAATAAAGTAGCTGCCTTAATTTTAAAAAGAAGTGAAGATGCAAAGAAGTGGTTAGCTTGGGGGCTTGTACACCATTTTAACAAATTGTGGGGAAGAGAGAAGACAGAAGAAAGAGGTAAATTGCGGGGTGGTAAATCTCGGGGATCTAACAGAAGATGAGTGTCATCTAGTTTGTGCAGACGCATCTTGACACCATCTCCATCTCCAGCGACTAAAAGTGTTCTTCCTTTCCTGGGACCAAGGTGGCCACCTTCACAGGGGAATTTACGCCCCGATGTCAGGCAGGGGACAGGCAGAGAGCTTTCCTGTGTCTGCTTTTTTTCAATTGCCTTCAGCTCAAAGTAATCTTTATGCCAAAGTGGCACATTTTGGGGTGGCGTGTTCCGATCCCCCTAGATGTCTAACACTCATAGACATCTCTAGGTCTCATTCCTAACTTTCCATGTGGCAGGCACTGTTCTAAATGTTCTCTATGCATTAATGCATTTAGTCCTCAAAACCCTTCTGTGGTAGGTACCATTATAATCTCCCCATTTTACATATTGTGGAAGTAGGGATCAGAGAGATTACGAACCTACCCAAAATTCTACTGCACACTTCTTCTCTTTTTTCTCCCCCCTTATTTTTTTTGGCCACATCGGGTCTTAGTTGCAGCACATGGGATCTTCATTGCGGCACACAGGATCTTCATTGCAGAGCTCGGGCTTCTCTCTAATTGTGGTGTGCGGGTTTCCTCTTCTCTAGTTGCGGCGCGCAGGCTCCAGGATGTGCGGGCCCCGTAGTTTGTGGCAGGTGGGCTCCCTCGTTGAGGCGCGCGAGCTCAGTAGCTGTGGCTCACAGGCTTAGTTGTTCCTCATCATGTGGGAATCTTAGTTCCCTGACCAGGGATGGAACCCTTGTCCTCTGCATTGGAAGGCAGATTCTTTACCGCTGGACCACCAGGGAAAACCCTATTTACTTAGTTATTCATTTGTTTGTTTATTTGGCTGTGCCGGGTCTTAGTTGCGGCATGCGGGATCTTAGTTGCAGCATTGAACCCGGGCCCCCTGCACTGGGAGTGCAGAGCCTTAACCACTGGACCACCAGCAAATTCCCTCTATTGCAAACTTCTGAAGAACAAAGCCCAGATTCAAACACAGGCAGCCCAGCCTAAGGGCCTGCTCTCCTAAGTACTGGTCTGAATGTCAGCTGTTATCGAACGTTTTGGTCTCAGGACCCTTTACAACCCCTAAAAATTATGGAAGACTCCGAAGAGCTTTTGTTTATGTGGTTACAGCTATCGCTATTTATCAAATTAGAACTAAGGAATTTTTTTAAATATCCATTTTTAAATGACAGTAATAAACCCACTCTATGTTACAGAAATAACATTTTTTTTTTTTTTTTGCGGTACACGGGTCTCTCACTGTTGTGGCCTCTCCCGTTGCGGGGCACAGGCTCCGGACGCGCAGGCTCAGCGGCCATGGCTCACGGGCCCAGCCTCTCCACGGCATATGGGATCTTTCCGGACCGGGGCACGAACCCGTGTCCCCTGCATCGGCAGGCGGACTCTCAACCACTGCGCCACCAGGGAAGCCCCAGAAATAACATTTTTTTTTAAAGACCTAAATTTTCCCAAACAAACAAAAAAATTAGTGAGAATAACGGCATTGTTTTACATTTCTTCCAAATCTCTTTCGTCTCTGGCTTTATAGATTACAGCTGGAGTCAGCATTCGATAGGCTGTTTGAAGTGTGTCTGAATGAAACCCAGCCTCACGTGGACACGGGGCTTCACAAGCAAGGGGTATCTTAACAGCCTTTTCGTATCACTGTGGATGCCTCTGACACGACACCAAAACTCAACAAACGGAGTCTCTTAGAGGTTTGCTGCGACGAGGAATCGGAAACCGTATCGATGAACTTTTTGTGCCCTGGAACATTAAAATCCATTGTTCTGCCTCTCACTCTGCGGAAGACTTTCAGGATGGATGGACGTGTCCGCTCTTTTGATCGTGCTGTTAGTTTCAGGGGTGTATGCAAATGTCAAAACTTATCAAATCGTACAATTTACATACGTGCAGAGTATTGTATGTCGATGATTCCTCAATAAAATTGTTTAAAAACAAAAACTGGCACAAAGGTAAGCACCTGCTGTACGTGTATATGGTGCTTCCTAGGTAGACTCGGGCCACGTTCGTTAATTTAGTTGTTTCACGGGCACTGAACGTCCTCTGGCTCTACTAGGTGTTGGCCTGAAGCAGCAAACAAGACACAATCCTCACACTGGGGAGCTTGCAGTCTGGTTGGGGAGACCGGCGATGACGAAACATCGAGGCACGGAGCTCTGTGGAACAACTGGGAGGGGCAGCTAATCCAGGGGGTGTGGTCAGGGAGTGTTTCCTGGAAGAGGTGCCGGCTAAGGTGACACCTCCATAGGGTAGGATAGGAATTCATCAGGCAAAGATGAGCCTTCCCAGCAGAGGGCATGTAATTACAAAAGCCCAGAGCCAGGAGAGGGGATCGACAAGCTCCCAGGAGTTAGATGGCAGGGGGCGTGCGGAGGAGGCCAGAGAGGTCGGCGCTCAGGATCCAGGCTCGGTCCCGAGGGCAGTGGGGAGCCGCAGAGGGCCCGAGGGAAGAGTGCTGAGGTCAGGGGCACAGGGGGCTGCAGAATGGAAGGCAGGTCGGAGGGACTGGGGAACAGGCACGTGGCTGGAGGCTGGAAACCGGGTAGCGGGCAACCGCGGCGCGCTGGGCAGAAGTGCCGAGCGGAAGAAGTCGCACTGGATACAGAAAGAGGTTACAACGGGCAAAGCTGCTTGAAATCGGTTCTAATGATAAAAATAACGCGTGTTCTTGAAAGCAGAGCAATACTAAAGCATCTGAAGTAAAGACCGAGGGCCAGTCCCTCTCCTGACATGGAGAAGCTCCTCGCAGATCTGCGCTGGCTGGTGGATGGAGACGGGGCCCCGCAGGCGGCAGCCCTCGGCTGACACAGCTTCTCCACAGGGCCTGATACGTGGATGTGCTCTGGACAGGTCTTCCCTGGAAGCTGAGCCGGGACTCTGATCTGGGCCCTCCCAACAGTCCTGGGAGCCATCTTTATCGGCCAAAAGATCCCCTTTTGCTTAACATAGAACGGATGCTACTGTCTGCAGTTAAGAACACTTAAGACTTAGGCAAAAGGCTAGCTGAGGACAAGGGGCTCGGAGGGGCTGGAGTGACAGACCGAGGGTCTGCGTTGGATTTGGAAGGACAGAAGCAGAAAGTTGCAGATAGATGCAGAGTCTGGAGGTTTCAGAACTATGTGGGGGAGGGGTGGTCACGGGACATTTGAATACAAGATTTAAGCAGCAGGGCAGTTCCTAGTAATGACAAAATACAGGATGTGGTTCCGGAGCTGGGCGGCTGACGTACGGTGGAGGGAAGACTTTCGGAGCCGAGGGCAAGGAACGAGGAGGTTACTGGGTGGATGGCGTTTCTCCGTGGTCTATGAAATCACCCAAATAATGGCAGGATGAGAGATCCCAGAGCAGGCCCCCAAATCCATAAAGAATGAGGCCAAGAAACCAGCAGGTGGTGGAGGCGGTGACAAACAGGGGAGAGATGGCAGAGCTGAGGGGAGGGGCCTCTGGGAGGCCCGTGGGCGGGGGAGGGGGAACTTATTGAGTTGGGGGTGGGGCATGGTGCCTGGAGGTCAGGACGGTCAGCGGGGCCCTCAGGGCGGCCACAGGTCCTGGGAGGAGCCTCAGGAAGGGGCGGGTTGAGCAAGTAGACTGTTAAGGGGTCAAGAGTTTCAGCTGTTGAAATGGAAAGACCTAGAAGGAGGGAAGCAGTGGTCTGGAGGGGAAGCTCAGAACAGCCAGGGGATGGGGACACGGGGAGAGAACACAGGCCGGGGCAGCTGAAGCTGGGGGTGGCCACCCGCAGGCCCAGTGCGGCCGGGAAGGATGGACGGGCCTTGGGGGAAGGACCAGCCCCAGCCAGGACCCATGGGCTTTAAAGGAATCCTAGGCCAAGAGAGAAAGTCACATAACTTCTCTGGGACTCAATTTCCGCAGTTGAAAAGTGGGTACAAGAATACCTAATTGGGGACATCCCTGGTGCTCCAGTGGTTAGGAATCCACCTTCCAATGCAGGGGACGCGGGGTTCGATCCCTGATCCGGGAACTAAGATCCCACACGCCGCGGGGCAACTAAGCCCGCGTGCTCGGCAGCCTGTGCGCCACAGCTAGAGAGAAGCCCTCATGCCTCGAAGAGCCCACGTGCCGCAGCTAAGACCTGATGCAGCCAAATAATAAATAAATATTAAAAAAAAAACCTAACTTGCCAGGTCGTTGCAAACTTTAGAGATAAAGTTAAAATATGGCATGTAATCGAGCGTCCGGCCCAGGTGGGTTTTCAGTACACAGTAGCTGCTCTGATTTTTCTTATTATAATTAAGTCCCTTTGGGAAGACTGAGGCTCAGATGAGAGAGGGTGTGGAGCGAAGGTGGAATCCGGGGCCCTGAGAAAGCTCCCATGCTCCCCTCCCCTCCCTTGCTCTCCCTCACCCTCAACCGGCCTCAGCGAGAAGGGTGGCCCTCGGGGGTTCGTAGAAGCCAGGCTTCCTCTTTGTCTGAAACTAGGGTTGCCCATCCCCAGACAGAAAGTCCCCCGCTGGTCTGCCAGACCTCATATCCTGCTGCCCAGAGCCTGGGCCCCCCCAGGGCCCCCCACCCGCTCCTCCCATCAGCGTCTCTGACCCCTAGACCCCTGCCCATCCCACCGCATCTCTCAGCTTGTGAGAGGCCAAGGCTTGGCCAGAGGACCACCCATGGGCAGCAGAGGCCGGACACAAAGTCCTGGGCCAGCCGTCGCCATGGCCACCAGCTGGAGGGCCTGAGGACATTGTGGGGTGCTGACCCGGAGGAGAACGGATCCATCTGGCGCCATCCCACCCGCCCGCACCGCCCTGCTCCTCTGTCCCCCCGCCCTGTCTTCCCACTGACCTCTCCCTGAAGTCGCTGCCCCAGCTCTGCGCGTGGCTCTGCCCATCCCTGCCCTTTGCTGGCTCTCTTGGGTCTGCATCCCACTGTCCCCATCTCTTCCCGAGAAGGACGACCGAGATGAAGGAGAGTTTTGAGCTGGAGCGTCATTCGCGTCCTACAGGTGCGCATGCCCACCCCACCCCACTTCCATCCTTCCCCTCGTCTGGACTCCTGCCCGTCCCTGTGGACAAGCTGCCCTCTCTCTCTCTTCTCCCTCTACCCCCGAGGTCGCCAAGACAGGAGTGATCCCCGCTCCCCTCCGGGTTCTGCGGGCCGAGGTCTTGGGGACCGGGGGGATGCGGCCAATGGCACGGCAGAGCTGGCCTTTGGAGACCCAGAGTCTGACTTTGCATCCCATCCCAGCCGCCCGCCCAAGCTGCTGAAGACCCCAGGCCCCGGGTTCTCCATCTGTGAGACGGTCTGCGGTGCTGGATCGTGGGTGCGCACCTAGACCCCAGCTCTGCCACGAGCTCCCCAGAGGGTGACAGCTGATGCCTCCGAAGCTCGCCTCTTCTCCCCCGGCCTTGTCGGTCGGAGTCTTCAGTCGGGGACCAAGAAGAGGTCGCGCGTGTGGTCCCGCTGCCCCCAGCGCGGGCCTCAACCAGCTGGGCCCGGGGCCAGCCCCTCCCCACAGCCGCCTGCCAGCTTTGCTCTGCCAGGGCGGCCGCCTGCAGGACCGGGCTGGGAACGTCTCCAGCCCCCGACAGGCCCAGTGTCAGTTTCAGGCCCTTCTGGGGTGGGAGGAGGCCCAGGGAGGGGCTGCCAAAGTCAACACGCCCGTGTCCCTGGGCAGGGACTGGTTTGGCACCTGCGGGCCTGGTTCCAGCCCACAAGCCCCAGCCTCGGCCTCTCCTGGGTCACCTAGAGTTCCTGTCCCCCAGCGCTCTGCCTGCTTCCGGGAGCCGGGCCACTGCTGGGCAGGACCACTTCCCACCCCGAACCCTGGAGAGCTGAGGCCCTAAACCTACCCCTAAGGCAGAGACCACCTGCCCCACGCCTGTGATCAGGTCACACCAACACGGACTCTGCGCTCTCACTGTCTGGCCAGCGCGACACTACCAGTGCAGGGAAAAGCCCTGCTCGTTCACTAGCTCGTTCACTAGCGGAGCTTCCCAGAAGACCCGTCGACTCGCCGACACATGCTCCCTCAAAGTCTTTGAGTCCTTTGCTTCAGAAATACTTGTCTGGCTGTTTCCACCAGTCCTTACCCAGGTCTGCTCCAGGCCCCTGGCCTTGAAACGCCGGTCTTAAATCTTAAACCAAACTTCCACGCTGGCCGCAGCCCCCCACCCCACTGAGGTGGTCGTCTCGCTGTTTCTCCAGGTGAGCAGTGAACTCTGTGTCACCAGCAGGCCGTGCTGGTGATATCTAGGGAGTGGGCATTGGGCACTGTCTACTTATCTTCCCCCCGAAATGAGCCACATTCTGGTCTCTGCAATCCCAATAGGATTCCAAGCCCGGCCCCCCGCCCTACAGCTGCCCCTGACGGGGAGGCCGGTGTAGGGCCAGGACCGACCCAGGTCTGGTCACACACGGACAGAGGGATGGCAGGGAGAGAACGGGCTGGATTGAACCAACAAACGTGGGGGTGCAGGCACAGCGGGGCTGGGCAGAGCTGGACAGGGGCGGCCAGACTCAGCGACAGCCTGATTTTGTCTTGCACCATCTGCAGGTGGTCCACGCCCAGGCCCCAGGGAGGATTTGAGAGCAGGTGGTGAAGTCCGCTGAAGAGTTACACCCCCAGCAGCCCCCTTCTCTTTCCCGTTTCCAGGGTCCTCCAGGCGCTCCTAAGCCGGCACTCTGCACCCCAGTCCCCCACCCCCTAGCCTCGTACCTGCGCGCTCAGCTGTGGGAACCTGGCCACAGGGAGCCCGCCCTCCCCCCGCCGATGGAGGGGGCGGCTCAGCGCCCCAAGGCCAGCGCCCACAGGGACAGAGACTGGGCCCCTCAGCCCCCTCCCACCCCGCACGGGTCTGGGCGTGCCCCCGGGGCAGGCAGTGGGCACAAAGATGCCCTTTGCCCGCCAGGGGCAGGACGGGTGGGAGCCCCGCCCAGCGCTGCCCTGCCCAGCCCCCCTCCCCGCCCAGGGCGCCTCCTTCCTCTCCCCCAGCGGGTCCCAGGGCTGTACAAAGAGTCCTTTGTCTGGGCTGCAAACAATTGTTCTCCCTTCTGTGGAAACATGGGCTGTGTCTCATAATCAGGCCTTCAGAGGCTGGATCAAAGGGCACTGCAGCCGGGTGGGGGGGGTGGGGGGTGGGGGGGGCGGGGGCGGGGACCAGGGTGCTGTCCTCACCCCGACAGCCTGTCACGAGCCCTTAATCCTTACCTGCCCCCTCCGAGGACACCCTTTCCTCCCTGGGCCAGGCCTGCATGAGCCTTGGAGTGGCAGGGAGCCGGTGGGGGGCCGGGTGGGGGGCCGGGTGGGGGGCCGGGTGGGTCCCCTCCTGGCATCCGGCGCTCAGGTTACAGCCCCTGCCAGCGCCTTGGGTGTGAACGTGCAGAGAGGCACTAGCTGGTGAGAAAGGTGGGGCCTGGCTTGGCCCAAGGCTACCCCTGCCCCCAGATACTCAGTCGAGGGGGGCGGCCCTCAGCCCACTGGGGCCTCTTCCCCTCACTTGCTTTGGCACCGGCTGACTCCCTGCCCAGAAACACAGCTGAGTCTCTTCCACCCCCCACTCTGCAGCCCTCTGGCTGGCAGCCTCCAGCCCGGCTTCCTCCCGCCCCTGTCTCTGCTCCACCCCACGTTCCCCTGCATTGCCCACATGGGAACCGCCCAGCCAGCACCCGGGGGCACGTCCAGGCCGAGGCCAAGGCTGAGGACACACGAGATACAGACCACACATTCCGCCTCTACCCCCATCAACGAAGTCCACGTGACTTTTTTAAGAACCCAACAAAAACCAGTCCTAGGTCACGTGGGGATTAAAGCCGGTCCTTCCTTCCAGGTTGGAGGCTCCCTGGGCCAGGAAAGTCGCATGATCAGAGGGGAAGAAGCCTGACAGACAGATGGAGAGCTCGTGACCCTGCTCCTCCTTTCACATGCAAAGTTTTGTGCATCTGTTCATCACCCTAGGGAGATCCACAGATGTTGCTGGTATTTCAGAATATATGACAATCACTGACCCAGCCCCGAGCATAGGACGGGAGACCGAGGCTCAGAGAGGAGAGGTCACTCCACAAGTTCACGGGCGCAGCTGAGGCTGGACGTTAGGTCTTCAGCTCGTGGGCCACAGACCTGGGTCCCTGCTCTGTCTCTGTGACTTGTCTCCCTGCCAGCAGCTGCCCCCTGGGCTCAGGACCTCCCAGTCCCTCCCCTGAGGAAGCTTACAATCCAGCAGAGATGGAATAGATAAGGGGGACAGACTGGGATGGGAGTAAACACTTAGGTCCAGAGCAACGCCCCGAGGTTACATCAAAACCTCCAGAGAGGTGAGGACGGGTGCTGGGGAGAAGGTGGAGTGGCCTCAGAGAGTCCCCGGTCTGCACCCGTGCTGGGGAGCCTCGGTGGGAGGGTGCGGAGGGGCTGCGGGCAGGGCCCCCAGGCTCTGAGGACAGGCCCGGGCCTGGGCCGAGGGGCTGTGCAGGAAGCGGCAGGAGCAGGCCCTGTGCAGGGGAGGATCTCACAATGCCTCGGAAGGAGATAGGGTCCAGGCGAGGGCAGCCTGTGGTTAGGGGCTGGGACGCAGTGCTTGGCTAAAGAGCTCCCACTTCCCGGAGAGCCAGAGCCCTGGGCACCTTCTAGACCCTTCCTGTTCCCCAAGTCCCCACATCCAATCAGCTTAGGAAGTCAAGCCTTCCCAGCCCCCTGCGAGTTAGCCGCCCTCATAAACGCTGGTCTGTGTCGAGCACCCCCGAAGCCCAGGGAAGCGGGTTCGGCTGTCACCCCTCGAGCCCCTCCCCTCCCCAGACCCCGCGACTGGAGGCCCTTCCGGTGGCACCTGGTCTCCGGCTGATGTCGTCTCCTCCAGGGTCTTTCCTGACCACACCTGGTCACCTCTTCCGAGTGTCCACTCTTATTCCTGCAGCCTCAGGGCCCTCCCTGCAGGTTGGCTGGCTTTCAGCCTCATCCTCCCTCGTTAGAACATAAGCCCCACGAGGGCGGAGGGCCAAGCCTGCCCCGTTCACCTGCCTCTACCCACAGTGGCACCGGGGCACAGCAGGGGCTCAGGAAAGGCAGGTTGAATAAGCTGCATTTTAGACCTGTGAAAACAGAGGCCCCGAGAGGCCAAGTCTTGCTCAAGGTTAACAGATGTTTGGGGCTTCCCTGGTGGCGCAGTGGTTGGGAGTCCGCCTGCCGATGCAGGGGATACGGGTTCGTGCCCCGGTCCGGGAAGATCCCACATGCCGCGGAGCGGCTGGGCCCGTGAGCCATGGCCGCTGAGCCTGCGCGTCCGGAGCCTGTGCTCTGCAACGGGAGAGGCCACAACGGCGGTGAGAGGCCCGCGTACCGAAAAAAAAGTTAACAGATGTGAGAGCAGAGCCTCCCATGCCTGCCCCTCCCGCCCCATCCCTGCACAGCAGCCAAAGTGAGTTTTCACAGCGTAAGTCAGATTCCCTCTGATCCAACTGCCCACGGCTTCCCAGTCTGCATATAATAACAAACTCCTCGCCTGGGCCCACCCGGCTGCGTTCAGAGGCATCTGCCTGCCACCACTGTCCACTCCTCTTGCCCCCCGTCCCCCCCGGCCTGCTTGTTTGTCCCCCAGATGATAGCACTCGCTCCTACCCCAGGGCCTTTGCACTCGCTCTCTCCTCTCCAGAAAAGTTTGCCCTTCACAGCTCCTTATCCTCCAGGGCTCTGCAGAAAGGCCATCCCGACCACCATATCCACAGCCACCTGGTCATCTCCCCTTGTTCCCCTGCACTGCATCCTCCTACCATTTCCCCCACTGCACCCACCACTCCCTGAAATCACTGCGTTATTGTCCCCGACACCCAGAGCATAAGCCCTGCGAGAGAAGAGACTTGCCTGGCGGCTTCCCCACTGTATCTCCGGCCCAGAACTGTGCCGGCACGAAGCGGGCACCCATGAAATACGTGTTAAGTGAATGAATGTGTGAGTGAGTCCACTTGGGAAGGAGGCCCAATGGGTAGCAAAGAAACGAGGTCGGAAAGGCGATGCCAGCCGCCAGAGCTGCCCTGCGGGGCAAGAGCAGAGCCCTGCAGGCCGGGATGCCAACACCGGGACTGATGGGACCGGTGACACTGAGCTCCAGCCGTGCTGGGCTCCAGGGTGGAGTGCTGGCTGTGGAAACTGGCAAGAGGCAAACAGGCAAGCCTGGTGAGCCTAACCCAGGGCATCTCACTGCCCTTATCAACTTTCTCTAAAGCCGTTATCTCTCTGGACTTCAAACAGCTGCCTCTTATCTTGGCCCAGCCCAGGCAGTTATCGGGTTCTAGAACAACAGATCTTCAGGCTGCTGGGAGCCGCTGGGGAAGCCGTGTGTCTTCCCTCCCAGGCCCCCAGGGCCCCTCCCATCCCCAGACTACACTCCCAGGCCCCCAGCGCCCCTCCTCGAAGTCTGGGGAGAGACAGCAGACAGGTGGGACCTCCCCGAAGCAGGATCTCTCAGGCTGGATCAGGGCTAAGAAATTCAGCCCAGGGGCCCAGCCGGTCTATCTGGCCTGTTAAGGGCCAGGGACTGGCCTCCTCTTGCAACAGAGCCTGGGCTCAGGTCTTACCCTGGGCCCCTGGGCCCCCCAAACAGGTCTCCTCTGAGAGCATCCCCGTCTGCCTCGACCTTGGGTGCAGAAAGAGAAGTTTGCCAGGGAGAAGGAGGGCACGGTGCCCTGGGAAGCCACCTCCCTCGGGCCCAGGACCGAGTCACCTTCAGGACTCGGCGGCCACGTGGGCAGGGGGTAGGGGTCCCTGTGCAGCGCAGGTCAGGCCCTCGGGACTCTGCCTCCTCCTCCTCCCCGCCCCCGCCCGCCCCAGCCAACACAGGCCCCCTAGAAGCTCAAACAGAGTCCAGGAGGCCAAGGCTGACATCTGCCTCACCTCCGTTCACACCAGGTGGGGCCTTGGCCCAGGCCCAGTTTCACAGCCGGAGGTGACTCTCCCCACACCTCGGGGCAGGGGCAGGAGGTGGGAACAGCCCCACACAGCCTGAGGGACGGGTGCCACCTGCCTTTGTCCCCTGCCCCCTTCCTCCCACGGCTTAGGGATGCACGTGAGTGTGGGTGTGGGGATCCGGGAAAGCAGGCCGGACCCCCGCTTCCCTGCACCATCACGCAGTGAAGCAGGGGGCTGCCAGTGCGGACAAGAAGTGCACAGGGCAGTAGGACTCGGACGCCACGTGCGCCCGTGCAGAGCAGTTTGTCTGTACATAAAGGCCAGAGTGATCGGAGCAGAGACGGGGAAAGGGCACGGGAGGCCGGGGAGGCGGGCGAATTTCAGATCCCACAGGGCCCCCTGAGCTGGGGTACAGAGCTCGCGTTCGACCCCGGGGACTAAGGCAAGCTGTCGTAGGCTGGAGTGTGACCCCGGCACCAGATCTGCAGGTGTGAAGGACCCTCTGGCTGCAGCGAGAGGGGAGTGAGGGACACAGACCTGCGAAAACATTTTGGGAGTGAAGGGAGAGACGGGTGCCTCCGGAGAAGCACAAACGCCCGTGTATTTCTCACTGTGAAGATGCTGGAAGCCAAACTCCTACCAAGTGAAGGGCCCACAGGGATTTTCAACTGTTTTGGAAAAGGGGGTCTTCATAGTTCAGAAGGCTGAGGCAGCCTCCAGCTACAGGGTAAAGTGCAAACCTCGGAGACACTGCGGGTTGGGTTCCAGACCACTGCGTTAAAGCAAATATCGCAGTAGAGCGAGGCGCACGCAGTTTTTGGTTTCCCAGGGCCTATAAAAGTTATGTTTACACTATCCTGTGCTCTATTAAGTGTACATTACGTCTACAAAAACCATGTACACACTTAAATTAAAGAATACTTTCTTGTTAAAAAAAAACACTAACCATCATCTGACAATGTAGAGCTGCCACAAACCTTCAATTTGTTAAAAACGCAGTGTCTGTGAAGCGTCGCGAGGGAAAGCACAGCGAACAAGGGATGCTGGTCCCCACCTGCCTCCCCATACCCCGCCCCCGGGGGACCCAGTGCCCCGAGACCTCGGTCAGTACTCTGTCCCGCTGCCTGGGATGTCCCCTCCCCATTCCCAAGTCTCGCTCCACCCCCGGCGCAGGGCCTGGCGCACGGCAAACGCTCCGTCAGGTGTTTGCTTTACACACGGCGGAGTCCCCCACGCCCTCTTGCACACCCTGCCCCGGCGGGGCTCACACATCCCCGCACCCAGCGCCCGGCTTGCTCTGCGATGCCCTGTTTACCCAGGAGGGAGGGCTGCCAGTGGGCCCTTCTCTGCCCCGCACACAGTAGGTACTCAATTAATGCTGGTGAGGGGTCGAGGGACACTCTGAAGCTCTCGCCGTCCCTTTGAGTGACCGGAGCGCGATGACGCTCCTCTCTGCCCTGCACCCCGCGCTTCCGCACCGGGGGTCACTGCAGGGCCCAAGCCCTGGCTGCACGGTCACCGACAGCCTGGCTGCCCCTGCAGCCAGCCTCCGTCTGTCTGCACCCAGGAAAGTGAGGGCAAGGACAGCATAGGTTCCACCGGGGAGACGGGGGTGCGCGGTCAGGTCTCTCACAGCAAGGGTTTGGCAAATGCCGAGCAAGTGGGAGCTGTGCTGGCCTCACCCAGTGTCCTCAGCCCCGGACCCTAAGTCCGCCGTCCGGCACCGCGAAGGCCTTGCTCTTACGGGGATGAGGCACCCCAGCGGTCAAAGAACAAGAAGATCTGAAGTGAAGATAGCATTTGTTTCAATTTATAAAACTGAGGGATGAGGAAAGCAAAAGGGAGGGGAGGGAAGGCTGGCTGGGGCGGTGACACGGGGGGAGCTCCGGTGTGCTCTGGTGTGGCCGGGCCACCCATCAGGGCCACTGCTGGCCGGGGCCAGCCCGGCTCAGGACAGCTCCTCCGGCCCCGCTGGACAGTGCCCACACCCCCGCCCCTGGGGCCTCCTTCCTAGTCCCCCAGCAAGCCTGCCATGGATGTTCTGGAGGTGCCCTGCCGTTGGGGATGGGGCCCCTCGGGGAGAAGGACAGACTGTCCTCAGGAACTCGGACTGACCATCTAGCAAAATATGGGGTTGCGCAGGTCCCAGAGTTCCCTACATGCAGGTTGGGGCAGCCACAGCTGAGGCGCAGAATTCAGGGACTGAACGAGGGCGTGTTAAGGTAATTTATTATCCAAATGGCGATGCACCTGAGGTTGAAAGGGGGCGGTCACACCGGGTCAACAGGGCAGACACCGGGAGGGGATCCACCAGCGTCCTCAGCGTGCTGGAAGGTTCCAGGTGCTTTCCCTTGTTTGGTCCTCAAAGCAGAGAGAATCACCTCCTTTGCAAGTAGATCTCCACCACTTTATAGGTGAATAAATCAAGACAGGGAGTGATAATGAGGGGCCAGCAGTGTGTGCGGCGTGGCATCTGCGTCACAAACCCCCTCGGCCTGGGTCACAGCTGTCACCTCCCTTCCTTTTCAAGCCTTCCCACAATGACTCCCCAGAGCCAGTGCCTCAGCCCTCCTGATTTACCACGGGGGGGAGCGTGGCTTATGCCAGCGTGTGCCAAGGGCTCCCACTGCTCTGCTTCCCACGCGTTGGCGTCCTGGGTGCTGGCTGGGCAGAGAGGCACCCAGACCCGAACCCCATCTCATCCCCTGCTTCTTGGACCACTCCCGACCGAGTTCCCTGGAAGCAGACGCTGACACCGAGCTGGAGTACAGGGACTTGATCAGGGATTGACCCTTCTGGACAGAAGGGAGGGAACGCAGGACCGGGCCCGGGGAAGCCAAGCGCCAGTGGACAGCTCTGGAGGAGAACCGCCCGTCAGGTTGGCCCACTTTGGGCCAAGATGCCAGGTGCTTGCACCTCCGCCTCTCTCAGTCCCCAGATCTGGATCCAGGCTCCCCTGGGAAGGGTGTGACCCGGGCTCTCTGCCACCAGGGCAGACCACAGAGCTGACACTCTGGGGCAGCCTGGTGACCTCCCTCCCCATGTCCAGGTGGCTGGTTCTTCTGAAAGGGGCTGGGCAGTTTAACAGTCCTTCATTCAGCAAACATTGCCCCAGAAGCACCGTTGCAGGCGCTGCAGGTACATAGAGCAGAGACAAAGCGTGTCTCTCACGGAGAGTCAAGTCTGTGACGGCAGATCGTCAGCTCAGGGCCACGCAGCCGCGGGGCCGCTTTACGGCGTGAAGACGAGGACTGAGGCCCCGCATCGTGTGCTGTGGACAGTTACCTTCCTAAACCGCCTTACTGAGCTCTGACTCCCATACCATGCAGTCACCCATTGCACGCATACGATGCAATGGTTTTTAATATATTCATAGAATTATGTGACCATCCCCACGATCAAGTTTAGAATATTTTCATCACCCCAGAAAGAAACGCCCATGCAAATTAGCCGTCACTCCCCATTTCCCAACCACGCAACCCAGGCCTGGGCAACCACTCATCAGTCCACCTCCTGTTTCTGTGCATTTGCCTGTTCTGGACTTTTCCTATCCATGCAATCACACAACACGTGGTCTTCTACGACTGAGTTCTTTCATTTAGCTTAATGCTTTCAAAGTTCGTCCACGGGACTTCCCTGGCAGTTCGGTGGTTAAGACTTCTCCTTCCAATGCAGGGGGTGCGGGTTTGATGCCTGGCCGGAGAACTAAGATCCCACATGCATCACGGCCAAAAAACCAAACATAAAACAGAAGCAATACTGTAACAAATTCAATAAAGACTTTTAAAATGGTCCACATCAAAGAAATCTTAAAAAAAAAGAAAAGTTTCGTCCATGTTGTAGCGCGGACTAGTACCATTTTAATGCCTGACTAATATATTCCATTGTATGGATAGATCACATTTTTTTAATCCATCTATCGACGGAAGGATTTTTTCCTATTATGAATAATGCAGCTATGAACATTCATGCACAAGGTTTTGTGTGAACATATGTTTTCAATTCTCTTGCTTGAGAGTGGAATTGCTGGGTCACGTAAACACGCGATCTTTAGCATTTTGAGGAACTGCTAGACTCTCTTCCAAACTGGCTGCACGCTTTTTTTTTTTTTTTTTTTGGTACGCGGGCCTCTCACTGTTGTGGCCTCTCCCGTGGCGGAGCACAGGCTCCGGACGCGCAGGCTCAGCGGCCATGGCTCACGGGCCCAGGCGCTCCGCGGTATGTGGGATCCTCCCGGACCAGGGCACGAACCCGTGTCCCCCGCAGCGGCAGGCGGACTCTCAACCGCTGCGCCACCAGGGAAGCTCCCTGTCTTTTTGACTATAGCCGTCCTGGTGGGTGTAAAGTTGTGGTTTTGATTTGCATCTCCCTACCTGCTAATGATGTCGGCATCTTTCATGTACTAATCAACAGCCTTAATGATTTTAGCTCGGAATTAAAATGATCCAGTGTAGGGGTTTTCACGCTTGCTTGAGCCTTAGAACTCTTAGATGAGAGTTTACAGTAGGAAAGTCTAATACACAAAACAAAGAGACCCAGAGCTGGGGTTGGGGCGGGTGACAGGGCGAGAATGGACCCGGGCTCGAGCCGCCCTGCCCAGTGTCGCCCCAGAGCCTCTCCCTGATGGCAATGGCCCTGAAACAACTAGAACTTTGTTAAGCATAGTTTGAAGACCACTGACTAGGGCAACATCACAAGATAACTGAGAAGACAGGGCAGTAAATAATAGGGGGTGACAGATCATCCCGGGAACAGGACTGAGCAACCGTATTTTCTAAATGAAACAGAGCAACGGGACCTGAGAGCAGAACATCAGAAAATCCTGTCTTCATTCAACAAATATTAATCAAATGCCTTTCCCGTGCCGGATTTTCTCGGTCCTGGGGGTTACAGCCCCGGTCTCGTGGGACCTACATGTCCTCGGGCGGAGGCAGACAACAGGCAAAATGACAAGAACATCGGACAGTCACCAGGGCGCGGCGGCGGCTGGGATCCCTGTGGGGACTGGTGGCTACTTCACAGGAGGAGGTCGGGGACCCCTGAGAAGGGGTCACTTAAACTGAGAGGGAAAGACTAGGAGGCAGAGGAAACAGTCGATGCGAAGCCCCCGCCAGACCCGGCGTGACCTGCACAAGGAGCCCCAGGGAGACTGGAATCGGTGGCCTCTGGGCCGGGCTAAAGGATGCAGATTTCAAGCGTGATCGGAAGTTGTGGGGATATTAAACTGAAAGGGATATCGCTGGCCTCCCTTCATTTTTTTGGAATAAACTTTCGCCTAGGAGTGGCATTTAGAATAATTTTAACTTTCTAGAAAGACTGAGAGATAATGCCAGGCTCCCACGTACCCCGCGTGCAGCGTCGCCCCTTGTTATCAGCATCTTACGTTGGTACATTTCTCGCAGTGGATGAGCCAATCCTGCTACAGGATTACTGACTCAAGTCTGTACTGCAGGCAGATGCCCTTAGTTTTTACCTAATGTCCATTTTCTGTTCCAAGATCCTGTCCAGGGACCACGTGACATTCAGTGGTCGCGTCTTCTCAGGCTCCCCCGGCTATAAGATTTTCTCAGGCTTTCCTTGTTTTTAATGACCTTGACAGTTTGAGGACTGCTGGTTAGGTATTTTGGAAAATTCTCCTCAGCTGGGATTCATCTGACGTTTCTCACACTATTACCAACAGTGTTGGAACACAGGGCTGGGGGTCAAGGGCCATCCAACGGGACAAGCATTGATTTATCTCAGAATAGATGTGTGGATACCTGCTGTATACACTGGGTTATGCTCTAATCCTACTTTATGTATTTTGCTGTTCAGGTCGTCCCAGCCTCGGCCATTGGGAGTTCTTTCAGCTGGTTCCTGTGTGCTGAGACAGCAGCGGGAAAGCCCAGAAGCAGCCCAACTTACAAGAACAGAACGTGGTACATGCATCTTCCAGCCCCATCAAGCCTCCAGCCAACATCTAGACTGAAACCTTATGAGAGACCTCAACCCTGAGCCCACCTATCCAAACCCCACCAGGATTCCACGACCCCTAGAAACTGTGAGGCAATAAAGTTTATCTATTTATTTATTATTTATTTATTTTTGGCTGCATTGGGTCTTGGTTACTGTGCACAGGCTTTCTCTACTCGTGGCAAGTACTCTTCGTTGCAGTGCGCGGCCTTCTCGTTGCAGAGCACGGGCTCTAGGTGCGCGGGCTCCAGTAGTTGTAGCTCACGGGCTCGATAGTTGTGGTTGCGGGCTCTAGAGCACAGGCTCAGTAGTTGTGGCGCATGGGCTTAGTTGCTCCGCAGCATGTGGGATCCTAGCAGATCAGGGCTCAAACCCGTGTCTCCTGCATTGGCAGGCCGATTCTTAACCACTGCGCCACCAGGGAAGCCCCTATTGCTCTTTTAAATTTCTAAGTTTTGGAGTAGTTTGTTATGTAGCAATAGAAAATTTTCTTGGAAATTATACACATGAAAGCAGAAATAATAAACTCGACAGACAGAAAATAAAGTGGAGAGAATCTTCCAGAAAGTAGAGCTAAAAGGCAATGAGATAGAATATACAAGAGAAAAAATAAGAAAATTAGGGAATTAGTCCTGGAGAGTTAAACTTCTAAAAAACAGGGGTTCCTGGAAGAAAGAAGAGAGGAAATAGGAGTAAGAAAATCATCACTGAAACAGTCCAAGAAAACTTCCCAAAACTGAACTGAAATATCCTTCAGTTTCCAAGTTCAAAGGGCACAGCAAGTGAACAGGACAGTGTTTGAAAATAGAAATACACAAAGGCATGGCATAGCTAACTCTCAGAACGCCAGGTATAAGGAGACCCTGCCAGCTTCTCTAACGTACAGAGAAAGGGGTCACATTCAAATGACCAGGAACCGGGCTTCCCTGGTGGCGCAGTGGTTGAGAGTCCGCCTGCCAATGCAGGGGACACAGGTTCGTGCCCCGGTCTGGAAAGATCCCACATGCCGCGGAGCGGCTGGGCCCGTGAGCCATGGCCGCTGGACCTGCGCGTCCGGAGCCTGTGCTCCGCAACGGGAGAGACCACAGCAGTGAGAGGCCCGCGTACCGCAAAAAAAAACAAACAAAAAAAAAAACAAAACAAAAAAAATGACCAGGAACCAAAACGGGTTCAGACCGTCACTGGTGGGGCAGGTCTCTGAGAAAGAAAATGTGGGGGTAACTTTTTTCGAGATTATTAAAAACTGAAAATGTATATCCCACTCTCACCCTTGGTGAATTGCTGGGCTAGGTATAGAATTCTATGCAGGAAATTTTTTCCTTCAAGAGACTTTTATATTTACAAAACAGAAACAGACTCACAGACATAGAAAACAAACTTATAGTTACCGAAGCGGGGAGGCGGAGGGGGGCACAAAGGAGGAGTATGGAATTAACAGATACAAACCACTATACATAGAATAGATAAGCCACAAGGACCTGCTGTGTAGCACAGGGAACTATAGTCAGTATCGTATAATAACCCATAATGGAAAAGAATACATATATATATATGTAACTGAATCACTATGCTGTACACCTGAAACTAACACAATGTTGTAAATCAACTCTACGTCAATAACTAAATACAAGAGCTGTGGCTACTCTGAACAGTGCTCGTGGCGGGGAGAGGGGACAGGACTCCAGTCGAAGGGCTGAGCTAGGAGTGCAGGTGGGGGATGAGCGTGGCCAAGGCTGGGGTGTGAGGGGTGAAGACAGAGAGAACTGGGTACCTTTGGAATAGTTCTGAAGCCTGATAAAACTTTCTAGTGGATTAATACGAGGTGTGAGGGGTACAGAAGAATCAAGGATAATTTCTTGAATTGGGGCCGCAGCAAGCAGGTGGCCTTGCTGGCTCCTGAGGCGGGGGGATGCCTGTCCACCCCCGCTCTGTCCCTGAGGGCAGAAGTCTGAGACCAGGGGAGCAGCGCCCCCAGGGCTGGGCCTAGCCAGAGGGTTAGGTGGGGACAGGGAGTCACGGGAGGGTAGAGGTGACCAGAGCAAATAAGGATAATGGGTAGGGGTGGCCTCGGCCACAGCAGGCCTGGTCCCGGTGCAGCCGGCAGGGAGAGGGCTGCTCCCGAGACTGTCGCTCCTGACAGAGCCTCTGCAGCTCACCCTGCGCTCCCTTCTCAGGAAATGGCCTGTCCTCTGGATGCAATGCTTCTACTAAGGCAACATCTGCCTTCTAGCGACCTCCTCCCTGGTCCCTGACGTGTCCGCTGCTCACCCGCGATGCGGAGAACCCGCTTCCAGGCTTCCTCGCCCCACTTCAAGCATCAGAAGATTTCCCTGATGATCCAAGGCACGGACAGCTCCACAGGCCACGGGTGAGAAGGGCCAGTTCTGCAGTGGGTCCCAAAGACTGGGGTTCACAGCACTCTGGCCACCACAGAGGCCTTCAGCTAATCCACCACCGGAAAGCCTTGCAGAATTTTCTTCTCTGTTCTTGGGCCCCTTTCGCCAGCAGGACCTAACAGTTTTCCTCTTGGAACTCCCCGTAGTTCTACTCATTCATTCATTTTCTTTTTCTTTTTCTTTTTTTTTGGCCACGCCTCATGGCTTGCGGGATCTAGATCCCCAACCCAGGATGGAACCCAGGCCAAGGCAGTGAAAGCTCGGAATCCTAACCACTAGGCAACTAGGGAACTCCCTGCTTCTTCATTTTAATGTTAATGTTTATTGAGCAACTGCTATGCTCCAGACTCTGAGATTTAATGGTGAACAAGAGACACAAAACACCTCTGATGGCACTTATCTCACACTGTGTCATATTATAGTCAATCATGCTTTTATTTATTCATTCAACAAACTTTTACTGAGCACTTACTGAGTGCCAGGCCATGTACTAATTGCTGAGTACACAATCTCTGACTGCTTTTGGAGGAGGAGACAGGACATCAACCCACAATGCTGAGTCAGTGTGGTAAGGGCTCTGACACATGCATGGATGGGTGGATGGGTGGGTGGATGGGTGGGTGGATGTATGGGTGATGGGTGGGTGGATGTATGGGTGATGGGTGGGTGGGTGGGTGTGTAGATGGATGGATGGGTGGATGGATGGATGGGCAGGTGTATGGGTCGGTGGGTGGGTGGGTGGATGGATGGATGAGTGGACGGACCGATGGGTGGTTGGATGGGTGGGTGGGTGGGTGGATGGATGGATAGGTGGACGGATGTATGAGCAGGTGGGTAGATGGATGGATGGATGGGTGAGTGTATGGGTGGGTGGATGGATGGATGGATGGATGGATGGATGGATGGGTGGACGGATGGGTGGGCGGGTGTGTGGGTAGGTGGGTGGGTGGGTGGATGGATGGATGGGTGGGTGGATGGGTGGGTGGGTGGGTAGATGGATGGATGGATGGGTGGATGGGTGCGTGGATGGATGGATGGATGGGTGGACGGATGGGTGGGCGGGTGTGTGGGTAGGTGGGTGGGTGGGTGGATGGATGGATGGGTGGGTGGTTGGGTGGTGGATGGATGGATGGATGGGTGGATGGGTGGGTGGGTGGATGGGTGGGTGGATGGATGGGTGGGTGGGTGGGTGGATCAAGAGGAAGAGTAGAGAGAGAGCAGTTGAGAGGAGCTATAGGGACAGGCTGTGAAGGAATCAATTACCCGCGGCTTAATTTCACTGGGCTCTAAGCTCCCTGGGACAGAACCCGTGCCGCATCCAGCTTTGTCTTACACACATGTAAGTGCTACCCAGGATTTTATTGAGTGACAATAAACTCGTCTCTGGTTGTGTTCAGATGCCACAGGGTCTGTGTTCAGCCTGCCCTCCACTCCCCCAGCTGAGGCGGACCAGACACTGGGGTCTGACCTCCCTGTGCTGGAGCCTGCAACCTTCAGAATAGGGGGCTCCTCCCGAAGGCCCCAGCCCCGACCATCAGCCCCTCTGCACGTTAACCACTTGTGGCTGTAGCAGAGCCTGTCTCTCCAGATGAAGGGCTGCAGGGAAGGAAACCAGAAAAGGCAGTTCTACCAGCTCCCCACCCACCCGCATTGCCCCAGTGTGTCTCCAGGGAGAATCACAGGGTCCCCAGGCCACCCACACTCATCTTGTTCATCTGTCCTCCTGTCTCCCGGGATAACCCTGACCGGACTGGAGCGGGGCCCCCCGGTCAGCGCAGCGTGACCAGCCCCTCCCTCCACGGTTGCAGTGGCCCTGGGTACTGCGCCAGGTGATGGCCCAGCTGAGCCCCACTGGGTGCGTGACTGCGGTCTGTTTGCAGAGCAGCACCCAGCTGAGCGCCAGCAGAGCGGCCGTCCTGCCCCCAACTCTGGCCCCAGGCCACACAGCCACGCCGCCCACACACAGGGCGCTCAGGTTACACCAGTGCCCATGGTCGCCGGGCAGCCAAGGACCGGGAGGGAGAGCCACGCCCCACCCCCCAGGTAGCCCAGGAGGCTGGGGAGCAAGGAAGGCCCTGTCCCGGGTCACCAGGAGAGTCAGGCTGCAGCCCTGGTTGTTATGGATACAGAAGCCTGGGCAGCCTCACTTTCCCTTTCCCAGGACTCACTGTCTGAGGCCTCATCCAGCCACTCAGGGCTTGTCCACACTTGCCGGGCGCACCTGAGTCTGGCCTCAGTGCCAGCCCCAGCCCTTCTAATCTGGACCCCCTGGGCTGCGAAAGCATTACAGGTAACAGCACAGCAGCAGTGACCACGGTCGCTGGGCCGCGCCCCCCCCTCCCCCCACCCCCATGTTACCTCTCAGCCAACAGCTGACAGTTTCCTGGGCCTCACATCACATCAGCAAATCCTGTTCAGCTCTCCCTCCAAAACAGTCCTGATCTGCTCCTTTGTCACGTCTCTACGGCTCTACCCTGGTCCACAGCAACGTCCCCTCCACCCTGGACCGCTGCCACGGTCCCATCTGTGTGCCCTAAACCCTCACTCCCACCTGTGCTCTCCACGTGGCCACCAGAGTGAGCTTTGCAAGAATACATGGGACGGGTTACCCCGGCTTCCCGTCTGCCTTAGGACC
Organism: Stenella coeruleoalba; assembly: GCF_951394435.1. Taxonomy (NCBI): domain Eukaryota; kingdom Metazoa; phylum Chordata; class Mammalia; order Artiodactyla; family Delphinidae; genus Stenella; species Stenella coeruleoalba. The sequence goes on from NC_137169.1 coordinate 124,590,729, forward strand.
CCCCAGCTCCCCACTCGGCCTGCAGGGCCCCGTGCCCCCAGGCACCCAGCAGCTTTAGTGCACAGCTTCTCTGCTTCTCAGAACCCCCCTCGTGCTCCGGCCTTGAGGCCCACCTCCCCCTCCTGGGGCTCACGGCTCCCCAGACAGGTCTTGGCTCAAATCTCGCCCCTGCAGAGACGCCTTTACCCAACACGTCCCAGTCTGCCCCGCCATCCTGTCTGCAGAGCACTGAGATTATCCAGTGTCTCTCTTTGCCTGTTTATTACACAACTCTTTCTGCCTTGACTACAAGGCACCGTGTGTTCACGTGGGCCTTTCCAACACGTCACACGACATACGCTCAGTAGAAACACTTCTGAGACACGAGTGATGCTACAATTTAGTCACCTTCCCCAGGTTTATGCCGAAGTCAAGGCCTGCTGGGCTTTGTACAATATCTGTAACAATAACAGATGGTTGCAATATTCCTCAATATTTCAATAAATAATAAAATAGGAATAGAATAGAATAGGAAATAATAAAAAGGAATGAAGGGGCTTCCCTGGTGGCGCAGTGGGTGAGAGTCCGCCTGCCGATGCAGGGGACACGGGTTCGTGCCCCGGTCTGGGAGGATCCCACATGCCGCGGAGCAGCTGGGCCCATGAGCCGTGGCCGCTGAGCCTGCGCATCCGGAGCCTGTGCTCCGCAACAAGATAAGCCACGACAATGAGAAGCCTGCTCGCCGCAACAAGAGAAAGCCCACACGCAGCAACAAAGACCAAATGCAGCCAAAACACAAAGAAACGAAAAACACTGCCTTGTCTAGTTTAAAAGGGTGAATTTTATGGTCTGTGAATTAAATCTCAAAAAAACTGTTATTTTTACAAAGTAGTATATGGTTACTGTATGTGCCAAACTGTGCCGAGAGAGGAAAAAGAAGTGAAAAATCATCTTAAATCTCACCCCTGGAGGTAACGGCCGTTGACCCACTGGTGAGGTCGGTCCAGACATTACTCGGCGCCCACGCGGGGTAGACGGTCCCTCACAGCTTTTTCTGAGACTCTGACTTTGTGCCTCAGGACCCCGGCTTACGTCGGGAAAGTCTGACCACAAGCTTCCTCTGCTGGGGGGTCGGCTCAGGACAGGACTGTGATGAGAGGAGGGGACACTCTCTGGTTTGTGGAGGAGCTCTCCCGCCCCTGCACCACAGGGCGATTCTGACACAGCAAAGAACAAGTGGAGACCCTACAGAAACGGCACCACGTTACAGACGCTCCGCTGGAACCTGCTTGCTTCTGCCTTTTCCTCCCAACCCTGTACCCCAGACACCTCACCATGTTACCACGGGGGGCTCCACCCAGCTCGGGTACCACCTGCATGTCCGTCCAATGTGTGGATGCCGCGTGATCCACCCGACTGTCCCCTGAGAGGCCACCTCCTCCAGGAAGACCTGGGGGTCCCCCGCACCAACCCACCAAGCTCCAGGGGGAGAACCCGGTGACCTGGGACCTCCCGGTGGTGCGGCCTGTGCACCGCTGCCTTTGCTTCCTCGACAGACTGCAGGGCCCCGGGGGAGAGCACACGCCAGCAGGTAAATCCTTATTAAATGAGCAAAGGAAGGATGAATTAATAAATACACCGAGGAGTGAAATTAAAGAGTTAATCGGAGCCTGGGACAGCTCTCAAGGGGTCTCTGAGGTTGTGGAAAGCCATCTTCCCTCGACCCTTGGGTAATTTTCAAATTTATAAAGCATTTTCCTGCACATACCTTTTTCTTGTTTTTTTAAACATCTCTTGAATGTCAGCAGACAAGAAGGCATCATCTGCCCCATTTCTGCGTCGACCGAGCTGAGGTTCAGAGAAGTCGCAGGTCTGACCTGCCGCCCCCAGGTCTCCAAGGGTGAGCCCCCGCCTGCCCCCCACCACTGGGCTCACTCCAGAGCTGAAGAGTGAAGGTGGGTCTTCCCGGCCAGGGGGCTGCAGGCAGCAAGGTCCAGCAGGTGTGTCCTAACACCAACCTGATTATCTGATTACCCGATTACCGATCACGCCCCAGAAACTGAAGAGTGCGTAATTTAAAATCCGGGTGTTCCAGTGTTTTACCATGGCCACGCCCACTGCCTGGGGGACTCCAAGTCCCCCTCCCAAGGTGCAGGGCTGAGCCGGGAGCCTCCCCCTCCCCCCTCAAGAGGTCATTCCTGAGGACGCAGCTCCGAGGAAGGTCACCCAGGGTCACCTTCTCCGTGCAGCCTGGGATGTGGTGCAGAGACCAGCGCTGACCCGTGTGTAGAAAGGTTTACGGCAGTTTGACAAATAACTTTCTATCTGTTGATAGAATGAGAGCAGCAACAGAAGGGGCTTGTAATTGGTAGGTCTCTTTTCTTCCTCCTTATTTTTCCAGTCATTCATTTTTATTACGCTTTGCAAGAGCATGAGATTTGAAAATCAAATCAAAATGTAACAAAGCAAAACCAAACTGGTCCCTCAGCACAACTAGCTGGAGAGGCTGGGGGTGACGATTCAGCCTGAGGGGATTCGCTGACCACGAGACCTCTAGCTCCCTCAGCCATGGAAACAGGATGGTAGGATTTGCTCACGGGATGGTAGCAGAGCCACACGAGATCTCGGGGGGGGGGAGGGGCTCCCCAGTCCCCACCCCTGCCACCCGTCCCTTCTGCCGTTTGTAGGACCATCGACTGACCACCAGAGAACCCAGGGGCGGACAGAGAAGGAGCCACAGCGGTTGGACACCTGGGGGGGTGGGCAGAGTCAGGGGGCAGCAGTGGGGCTGGAGAGCCCTGGTGGAGGGGCGTGCGGAGGGGGCCGCGGAGGGGCCCGCCTCCCAGGGAGCCCGTTCAGGAAGACTGTGCATCCCAGTTAGACCCCGAGCTGCCGGGGCAAGGCGGGGGGCGGCAGCCCGAGGTCCCACGTCCAGCAGCTGGTCCTTTGCAGGGAGCTTCCCGGGGCCCCTGTGGGAAGCCTGCCGTGCTCCCGGTGGCTGCCAGGCCACTGAGGCACCGGGGGGGGGGGGGGGGGGGCGGGGCGTGGACGGAGGGGCGGGAGGGAGAGCCGTCGAGGCTGTGGAGCAGTCGCTGCAGCTGTGGCCCGAGCACAGGCGAGACGGGGGCTGGAGTCGGGGGCCGCAGGGCAGCGACAAGGCTGCTTTCCCAGGTCCGGGCACTTGCTCCACTGGCCTTTGGCCCTGTGGGCCCCCGGGAAGTGGCCGTGGGCCGTGGGCATGAAGGAGACAGTCAGGGAGCAGAGAGCAGAAACGAGGTCTCGGAGAGACGACGGCAACAGCGGACCGGAGACCCGGGGACACGAGCCTGACCCTACCAGGCGGCGGGAACCCCTTCGCCGGGGCCGCTGAGGAGACCCCAGAGCCTCGTCCCCACGCCCGAAGGAAGCCCGAGAGGGGCGCTCCAGGGCCCTGCTGAGGAAGCCCCGCCCCCAACACGCAAAGGCTCCTGGCAAAGCGCGGGGAGCGTGAAATCAGGGTGCTGCGCCCCGGGGCGCCGGGGTGGGGAGGGCCGCGGGGCTCGGTGCACAGCGCCAGCTGCTGGGCCGCCCAGAGGTCCCCAGTGGCGGGCGCGGCAGGACCCCTGACCTAAGCCTCGCGGCCCTGCAGCCTCTGTGCGCTGACCGCCCCTTCTGAGAAGCTGAGCCGGGAGGAAGGGGTGGGAGCAGATTTGGACAGGAAAGGGAAGGGGGTCCTGCTGGACTTCCCGACCCTTGTGGGGAGTAGTGTTGAGGGGAAGGGGGTTGCTGGCGGCCAGCCCCCAGGGGACAGATGCCGTGGGCCTTGGCGTCCCCAGCGGACGCCGCCGGGATCCCACCGGCCGCAGTCAGTCCATGCTTGGCGACTGTCTGCTCTTCGTGGTCCCGGGAGACAGAGGAGACTGCGCGGAAGGGCATCTTCTGTGAACGGGGCAGTCGGTCCCTTGGAGGAGGAAACTTCTCTCCCGACTGTGTCACAGCTCCCGAGCCCCTGACCCTCCCTCACCTGCAGCCAGAGATAACCCCGGGCTGGACACCCCGAGTCTCCTTCCTGGGAGGACGGTCTCCCCCCGGCTCTCCACCGGACACGCCTCCCCACGCCCGCGCTCTCCCCTCGCTGCTTCTCCAGGTGTGACCTGTTGCTTGCCTCGCCCAGGGCACCCGACTCTTTGGGGCCTCGCATGGGGGGGCCAGTGGCTCTCACGTGGTTTCTACGTCCCACCCGACTCTGTCTCTCCCGGACCTCGGTTCCTCCAGGAAACGCCCGCTGAGGATGGAGAGTCTCTGGGGATTTGGACATGACTCCCCGACCCAGGCAGACCCCCTCGTCCTCTTGGGCTCAGCTGAGAATCCCTGGCCCAGGGCGGCGGGAGCTGCACCATGGTGGCCTGAAAAGGCACCCAGCACGCTCCCCAAGGGCCTGAATCACCGCCAGTCCTCGCCCCACCCCCAAGGTCTCTGCCCAACCTGTCCTACAGGTGTGCCTGGCTCCGGGCCAGCAGGCCAGGGCCCAGCTACTTACGGGAAGGAAGGACATAAACAGGGGACAAGGGGCAGGTGGAGGACAAAGGCGACCTGGGTCTTTATCCCTCACTTGGCCCTAGGGCTGCCCACATCGCACCCCGGGGGGCTGGCACCCGGGGACCTGGGGACCCTCCCCCCACGGAGGGGCACCACACCAAGTCTCGGGCTGTCCCCGTGGCTCCCATGGGTCCCCCTTCCCCTCCCCTGGGGCTGCCCCCGGCCCACCTGTCCCCCTCACGACCAGGGTCCCGGCCTCAAGCAAGGCCATGCAGCTCAGCCTGTGGCCAGGACACAGCTGGAGAGACAGCTGCTGAGTCACTGGCCAGACCTGGCCGTGGGGCTGCTCAGGGGAGAGGAGGGGCTGTAGGTTTCTGTCCCCACTTCCAGGAGCCGGGAGGGGGAGGGCGGGAGACCGAGGGCGTCTAAAAGGGCCTCAGCAACATTGGCCAGGACCCAGGTAGAATGAGAAAGTGGTACCACCTTTACCACCTGGCGGGGCTACTGCAAGTAACATGCTTGTGAGTGCTTGGGCCACAGGAAATAAAACATTGCTGCAGCCGGCAAAGATGCAGGGACCCTTCTAGGTCCTGCCTGCCCCCCTCCTCCATCCCAGCCAGAGGACAGACCCTGGACCAGAGGAACGCGTCCACACGCTGTGCATCTGACACTGCGGGGGAGGGGGGGGCGGCGGTGCCAGGGCGGCCTCTGCAGAGAGGTCATCTAGTAAAGACAAGGCAGGGAGGGAGCCGCCTGGGGGCATCTCGAGGGGAGTCGGGGCAGAGCGAACAGGACACCCGAGGCCTCGAGCCAGGAGACAGCTAGGAGGCCAGCGAGCGAGTCAGCACCCGGGGCCTCATGGGGGTTCCAAGTGTTCTCTGGCGAGAGGAGCCTTGGAGGGTCTGCGCAGAGGAGAGTCAAGAGCTGACGCAGGAGCTCCCTGGACCACTCAGGCTGCTGGTTAGGGATATATGTGTATACTTACATGTGATGACATATTCTTATCTATAGGATATATATATTAATACATAATTATTACGTTATTAGTTTTAAATTTTTTCAAATTGTGGTACCATATACATAGTATAAAATTCACCATTTCCACCATTTTTAGTGCACCGTCCAGCGGCATGAGGTGCCTCAGTGATCTCCAGGATGCTTCCTCCTCCCGAGCTGAAGCTCTGCCCCCATTAAACACCAACTCCCACCCCCACCCCCGCCCAGCCCCTGGCGGCCCCATTCTACTTTCTGTCTCTGTTAATTGGACCTCACGTGAAAGGAATTTAGAGCGTTTGTCCTTCTGTGTCTGCTCACTTCCCTGAGCTAGTTTCTTTTCTTTTTTTTTTTGCGGTACGCGGGCCTCTCACTGCTGTGGCTTCTCCCGTTGCGGAGCACAGGCTCCGGACGCGCAGGCCCAGCGGCCATGGCTCACGGGCCCAGCTGCCCCGCGGCATGTGGGATCTTCCCGGACCGGGGCACGAACCTGTGTCCCCTGCATCGGCAGGCGGACTCTCAACCACTGCGCCACCAGGGAAGCCCCTGAGCTAGTTTCTTATTCTTCCGCCCCAAGGGGATAACGATACTGCCATGACCACTTCGGGGTCATCCTGTGAAGACCTGAGCAGGTGATGGACGTGCAGACGCTCTGTAAACAGTAAAACCCAACCCGAGGGTCAGGACGCCTGTTGTCATCCTGCCGCAGCAGGTCTGCCCAGCTGGAGGTGGGGTCGTGTGCTCACTTGTATCGGAGGGAGTCCTGAGCTTCCTTCCAGACACTGAAGGGACGGCAGGGGGTGTCAGCACGTGCTGGGTGACTGCTGTCCCTGGGTCAGCTGGTTGGAATAGTCCCTCGGGTCCCCGCTGCCCTTGGCTGGGGTGGGGGCCTGGTGTGCGGACCCTGGGAGACCCCGGAGCCACCTGCTGCTGCTCACTGCACACCCGCCATGGTGTGGTGCAACAGGGCTGCCTCTGCTCACCCCGAAGATGCTGGCCACTCTGGGGCCAACCTAGGTAGATCCCTGTGAGCGACTGCATGCAGCAGCCTTTACCCTTCACTGCCGCCAGACACAATGTCACAATGGGGCATTCCCGAGGAACTTGGGAAGCACAGTCTGGGCAGTGGAGGAGGCAGTCAGGGAAGGCTCCCTGGAGGAGGTGACCAAATACCATTTCACCCTCTGCTCAATAATAACAGCAGGGAGGACAGGAATAAAGATGCAGACGTGGAGAATGGACTTGAGGACATGGAGAAGGGGAAGGGGAAGCTGGGACGAAGTGAGAGAGTGGCACGGACATATATACACTACCAAATGTAAAATAGATAGCTAGTGGGAAGCAGCCGCATAGCACAGGGAGATCAGCTCGGTGCTTTGTGACCACCTAGAGGGGTGGGATACGGAGGGTGGGAGGGAGACGCAAGACGGAGGGGATATGGGGATATATGTATATGTATAGCTGATTCACTTTGTTATACAGCAGCAACTAACACACCATTGTAAAGCAATTATACTCCAATAAAGATTAAAATAATAATAACAGCAGGGGACTTCCTGCTGTTATTGGTGCAGTGGTTAAGAATCTGCCTGCCAATGCAGGGGACACAGGTTTGAGCCCCGGTCTGGGAAGATCCCACATGCCACGGAGCAACTAAGCCCGCGTGCCACAACTACTGAAGCCCACGCGCCTAGAGCCTGTGCTCTGCAACAAGAGAAGCTACCGCAATGAGAAGCCCATGCACCACAAAGAAGAGTAGCCCCCACTCGCCACAACTAGAGAAAGCCCGCGTGCAGCAACGAAGACACAACGCAGCCAAAAATAAATAAATTAATTAAATAATAATAACAGCAGAAGAGGCTTAAGTGGAGCTGCTGTGTGCCGTGCTGTATGCCTTACATGCCCGACATCAATTAATCCTCTCACTAGTCCCATGAGGTAGGAACCCTTAGCATCTCCACTTTACAGCAAAGAAAACTAAGGCTCAGAGAGGTTCAACCACTCACTCGAGGTTACACAGCTCATACATGGAAGCATCAGGATGGGATGTGAGGCTTCCAACGTCTGCCCCCGTGTACCCCAGGCTGCCTCTTGAAGGCCAGGGTACCCTGAGGTGTGGGCAAGCATGCTGCCGGGATGACTCACAGCTGTTCACAAGAGGGACCGAGGTGGTACACGGACAAACATTTCTAAACGTTTTTGAACATTATCCCCTAGGAAAAGGGTACGTAGCACAGGAAACCCTTGATGACACAGAGATGTAAGGTTTCCTTTTGAATTAAATTTAAGTAAAAAGGGAGTCTTTTTGTAAGGTCTTAATCCACGTCTAATTAAATTCTTCCAAGTGTCACATAAAAATATTACGTTTGGGGCTTCCCTGGTGGCGCAGTGGTTGAGAATCTGACTGCCAATGCAGGAGACACGGGTTCGAGCCCTGGTCCGGGAAGACCCCACATGCCGCGGAGCAACTGTGCCCGTGAGCCACAACTACTGAGCCTGCGCGTCTGGAGCCTGTGCTCCGCAACGAGAGGCCGCGACGGTGAGAGGCCCGCGCACCGCGATGAAGGGTGGCCCCCGCTCGCCGCAACTAGAGAAAGCCCTCGCACAGAAACGAAGACCCAACACAGCCAAAATTAAATAAATTAAGTAAGTAAGTAATTTTTAAAAATAGTATGTTTATCAGCTGGGTTCTTTTTTCAGTTGTGGTTAAAATTTTTTCAGTCAATACATAAAATGAAATCAACCATTTTTAAGAGTATGGTTCAGTGGCATCAAGTCCATTCACATCGTTGTACAACCACCACCACCAACTTCTCTAGGACATTTTCATCTTCCCAGGTTGAAACGCTGTCCCCATCAAACGCTCACTCCTTTCCCCCTCCCCTCCGCTGGTCCCCACCCTTCTACTTTCTGTCTCTATGAGCTTGACTCCTCTAGGGACCTCACGTGAGTGGAATCATTCAGTATTTGTCATTTTGTGCCTGGCGTATTATACTTATCTCAAGGGGAGCCTCTTTACAGGGGAAAACATTAGAAGAAATCACAGTTGAGGAGGTTTGCTGAGGTGGCAATGGCTCGGGGGTGACTAAAGGTAGGAAACCGTCAGATGGAGACGGCAGAGGACTAGCCCACCCCGCCTGCTAAGGACAAGCCCAGAGCTGGACCTGCTTTGCCGGGAAACGCAGGAAACGTGCTGGAACAGGAGGAAGAGGATGCAGGGAAGAAGGAGGAGGGCGCCACGTGGGGAATCGACCAGAAGATGCCTGGCTGCCCAGGGAGACCTTGCGCTCCCAGCGTGTGGTGTGGGGCTGGTGGTTCACTCTGTGGGGAGTTGCCTGAGGGCTCATCCGCGTGCTACCCCCCACCTAGGGCCCGCTTTCTCCCACCTGTCTCAAGGGGTGGCACCCAAGCCTGGGCTCCAAAGGGCTTGGACTCAGACACGGCTAAGAAGCAAAAGCAGAAACCAGTGACTGATGGTCCGTATCGCAAGGATCTGCGTCAGTGAAGGAGATAAACCCAGGGCAGGATTGGAGCAGACAGAAGACTGAGGCTGGGACCTGCCTGGGGGCTGAGCTCCTGGGGTTGGAACATTGCAGGCGTCTCCAGAAGGAGACGGAGCATCCTCCCGGCGGTGGGAGGTGCAGGCAGAGTGTAGAACCACGGCCAGAGTAGGCCAACTCCTGGCACCACGACCCAACGGACCAGAAATGTCGACATGTGAGATTTCATATATATTCTATGTAAAGATATACAGCATAAGTATATATGTAATATATATAATGACTGTATATAAAATGCATGTGTATACGCATATAGTTTGTTAAATTTATATATATATATATGTTTTGGGGTTTTTTCAATAAATTTATTTATTTTTGGCTGCGTTGGGTCTTCGTTGCTGCGCGCGGCCTTTCTCTAGTTGCGGCGAGAGGGGGCTACTCTTCGTTGCGGTGCGCGGGCTTCTCATTGCAGTGGCTTCTCTTGTTGCGGAGCACGGGCTCTAGGCGCACGGGCTTCAGTAGTTGTGGCTCTCAGGATCTCTAGAGCGCAGGCTCAGTAGTTGTGGCGCACAGGCTTAGTTGCTCCGCTGCATGTGGGAACTTCCCAGACCAGGGCTCAAACCTGTGTCCCCTTCATTGGCAGGTGGATTCTTAACCACTGTGCCACCAGGGAAGCCCTGTATATATGTTTTTTAAGTCCAGAATCTTGTGATATTTCTAGAGAAAAATATTAGCTTTCTAACATATAATTTGCATTTGCGTTGCTAGAGGACCCTTTACCAATTTCTACGGTCAGTACATCTATTTCTGAAGACAGAATATTTACACGAGAGCCAAAAGTGTCTTAAAAAGTGGTTCCTTTTTTAAAATTCACAACAATCACAAGGAATCTTCTTTTGAAAAGGACACAATTCTAATGTGAATGAACTCACTATGGAAAAAAAAAAAAAGAGCTCCAGCCGAATTCTTTTCTGTGCAACATTGCCCGGGGTGGGGGGAACACCATCTCTTAATGAGAAGAATTCTATATCTTCCCCCGGCTGAGAACTTTCTGCTTCAAGTTGCTAATACCGTTTCAGTATCCTACTTCAATTCCTGGGTCTGCTCTGGGGTGCGAAGTCCTTTCTGTGTCACGTAAAACCCAAAGGGGACATACAGGGCTGCGATCTTAAGTGGCGAAAAGTATTTTAAAAATATTTATCCTCCATCTTGGTTCAGACGCAAACATACTTTTTGAACAAGGTTAGATGAATAAACACCCACCTAAGTTCGTGCGAAACGTAGAACGTGCTTTGCCGTCAGGAAGCTGCCTCAGCAGCTGTACAGTCACATACACACGGACAGATCGGTACAATACTCATGAGCGGAGCTGCAGAGAAGGAAGCAGGGGCCACCCCAAAACCCGGCCCTGGCCCGGGGATCCCCTCTGTCCCCCACCGTATGGACGTGCCTCCCAGCCGTGCGCCCCGGCCCCGTGGGCTGGTGAATGATCTCGCTGCTCTGCTCCCTGGGCAAGGTCATCAGCTCCCTGGGAGGGCGAGGCCCTGCGGGTAAACCAGCCGGGCCTGCACCGCAGGGCTGACGTCACCCACCCTGCAGGGTCTGCTGCCTGCCGGGCCAGTGGGCTCAAGCGAAGGGCACATTCCTGGCTGAAGTCCCCTCCCTCGCCGGCTGGTGGAAAGCCCTGGCCAGCCCTGGGGCCCTGGTACGGCAGGAAGGGCGGAGGCCCGGAAGGGCCCTCAGCCTGGTCGGAGGGGCACTGGCGGGGACGGGCTGCGTGGCCAGAGAACTGAACGCTGATGGAGAGAACGCAGGAAATGCTGTGCAGAAAGCTTTAAACTGGGAGTCTGCCAACCTCAGTCCCGGCTCTGCCGTACACACCCCTGGCCCTGTGCGGTGGCCCCAGCCCCCTTCCCCAAATGAGGACAGACCATCAGTTCCTTGGTCCCTTCTCTCTGGCTCTAAGCCCCTACCATGCGCCAGCTGCTCTCTGTGGAGGACCCTATTTAATCTGCAGAACAAGCCCGGACGGTGGGCAGGGGTGTGAGCCACATCTGAGAGACAAGAAAAGGGGGGCAGGGAGCCAGGAGTACCCAGCCCGGGACCCCCACCCAGGCGGGCTGGCTCCAGCACAGGACCAAGATGCCATCGTGCCTGGTGCCCACATCCCTCCCTGCGTCCCCCCGCCCCTCCCTGCGTCCCCCCGCTCCCGCCACCCAACCCCCAGCATCCCATACCTTCCCTCCCTCTGCCTTTTTGTACCCGTTCCTTGCAAACCCCAGGCCCCGTCGGTTCTCAGGGAGGAAGGCCTGGGATGAGCTGATTCACACACGCATCTCATCCAGCCCAAGAGTACAAAGAAGAAAATCCATCAGGAGCAGAGAGGCCAACCTTTCACCCACTGGTCAGAGCTAAAGGTCTTCAGCTGTGCCAGAGGTCACCAATCAGGGGGTCAAAGGTGATAACTGATGGCCATTAATTTCTTTAAGAAGTATGAGGTGGACATTCATTTGTTCGATAAATTATGGATTGCAGGTCTGCTGTGCGACGGGCATTGGGCGCAAAACGGGCAAAGTGCCGCTCCCTCACGGAGCTTACGCGTTCGTTCGTGGGGAGATAAGACAGTTAACAACAAAACACCAAACTGCTCATACGGCATGTCTGATGGGGTCAGGACAAAGGAGAAAAGTCAAACTGGAAGAAAGGATGAGGAGGTGCAGAATGGGCTGCGACTTTCACTAAGGAGATGGGAGGCCATCCCAGAGGACGTGACATTTAAACAGAGAGTTGGAGGAGGTGTGGAGTGACTGCCTGGGCGCAGCGAGGGCTCCGGGGGGGAAAGAAGTGTCTGTTCATCGCCCGAGGCAGCGAGGAGGTGTCGGGGGCAGAGCAGAGCAGTCAGGGGGGTGATCCCAGAGGTGGGGTTCCCAGCTTTCCCTCTGAGGAGAAGGACCTGCAGGGGGTTTGGGGGTTGCTGGGATCAAAGGGCAGAGGAGCAGTTAGCCGGGATAAGCGAGCAGATCCAGAGGGCAGAGGTGGCTGAAGTTGTTGGATTCGGGGTGTACTTTGGTCCTAAGGCCCACAGGCCTTGCTTCCGGATAGAACAGAGAGTGAGAGAAAGGGGGCAGTCAAGGCTGCCTCTTTGGCTTGATCAACTTTGCAGAAGGAAGACGTTTGCATTTATTCCGCGGGGCTGGATGCTGGGGGCCATCAAGGCTTCAATGGCATTTACTGCTGAGACGAGTGACATCACGACGAGAGGGTGTGAGGACAGAGAAAGGCCACTCCCCAGCTCTGGCACTCAGCCCTGTGACCTGGGGAAGGAGTCAGGAGGGGTGGCCCGCAGGCCAGCAAGGAGCATCTCAAGGAGGAGGACTGTCACGTCTACCCACCAGATCAGAGACGGAGCGAGGCCTGAGACCAGCCACCACTCAGCATGCCGGAGTGGCCGCTAGCACTGAAGCAGAGTTGTTGCCGGAGGGGGCCAGTGCCTGGTGCGTCTAGGAGACCACAGGTACCCTAGGGGAGGGGGGAAATGGGCGGTCCTGGAAGGGGATGCGGGGGAGAGACCGCCTGGGGGTTCTTTTAAGATGGAAGAATTTAAAAGAGGAAATCTATATGCCCGTGGGACTAAGCAAGTAAAAGGGGAAATTTCAAGGGCGGGAGAGGGAACTGCAGGACCGCCGTCCTTGAACAGGCACGTGGTGGGGGAGGGGAGTCATGCACAGGTGGGGGTGGGGGCGGGGGCGGTGCTCATCTGGGCCAGGAGGGGTGAAGGCGGCGACGCACGAGGTGGATGTCAGTGAGTGAAGGATGCCGCAGCCCGAGGTTCTGAGAGGTCTCTTCTGATTCTTCCATTTTCTCAGGGAAACAGGGAGCAGGGTCCATGGCTGAGGGCGGAAGGGAGGGGATGGGACAAGGGAAGGGGCGAAACGATCCTCCAAGAGCCCCGGGGGGGTCAACTAGGGAAAGGCAGCCCTGAGGCCACAGGCATTGAAACCAGTGGCTCAATTTCAGCTCATTGGCATTTTAGGCTGGTAGGTCTTTGCTGTGGGGGCAGTCCTGTATTTTATAGGAGCCTCTGCCCCCAGTGAAAGCACTGCTCACCCCATTTTCAAACCATAAGCATTTTGCTGATGAAATGTTACCTAAGCTCCCTTCACTTTTTTTTTTTTTTTTTTTTTTTTGCGGTACGCAGGCTTCCCACTGTTGTGGTCTCTCCCGTTGCGGAGCACAGGCTCCGGACGCGCAGGCTCAGCAGCCATGGCTCACGGGCCCTGCCGCTCCGCGGCATGTGGCATCTTCCCGGATCAGGGCACGAACCCGTGTCCCCCGCATCGGCAGGCGGACTCTCAACCACTGCGCCACGAGGGAAGCCCCTCCCTTCATTTTTGAAGTGTGCACTCCTCCCGCCTCGGGGACACCCTCCTCTCCTGGTCCTGCTTTCTTCCTACCTCGTGGATGCTACTGTCTCCTCCTCCATCTGTCCTTGGACCCCCTCCCCTCTATTTTCTACACATTTTCCCGGAGCGATATCCAGACCTTAGCTTTAACTGTCGTGTGTGTGTGCCTGATGACCCTAAAACCTGTATTTTGGGCCCATATCTCCCTCCTGAACATGCCAAGCCCTCAAATCCAACAAGGCAGTCAGAGCAGCAGCCCTTTCTCCTGAAGAACGGTACCCACCTCCCTACGCCTTCAGTCAGGACCTTTGGGTGGTCCAGACTCTGGCCCCAGGTCCCAGCGCTGAGTTCCGCGAGGTGGCCTCCCGTGGCTGCCTGGCCCTGTGCCCGCCCGCCCCAATCTCCACTGCCATCACTTTGCCCGGGTCCTCACCCCTCTCGCTGGGAACCGAAGCAGCCTTCTAGATGCTGTCCTTGTCTTCAGTTTTACCCCACCGATCTCCCGCTACTCCGCCATCAGCAGGATGTTTCCAGAAAGCAATTATGACCCTGTCACCCTGCTGCAAGCACCTTAACCATGACCCTCAGGATCTACACACCTCACAGCCTCATTTCTTGCCACTCCTGCCTGGAAGGCTGGGCTCCAATCCTACCCAATTTCTCACCTGTCTGTGTATAAACGGGACCATTCATGCATCTTCACCTTTGCACGTGATGTTCTTTCTACCTGGACGCCCCCATCTCTGTGCCCAGCTAGTTCCCACTCACCTTCCCCGAGCCCACCCACTCCTGCTTCCAGGAGCTCTGTGGCTTCAATGGCACTTCGTAAGTACTTTCATCACACGAGTCATCCAGTGTGTCTAAACACCTGCTCACTCGTGAGCTCACGAGGGGAGGGTCCTTGTCTTGGCTTCCTTTGTATCATCAGTGCCTGGCACAGAGATTCTTAAATGAATCACCATTTTTAATAAGGCGTAGTATTCTAGATTATAAATAGATGAGTCGCACTTAACCTATCCCCCATATTGGATGTATTGTTTGTTTCACATTTTTTGGAATTACTAATGTCTATTTTTCAAAATGGAGAAAACATTTGTCCTCTTTTTTATTTTAAGAGCAGTACAGACTTTTTGTAAAAGAAAATTCAGGCAATATAGCAAGGCATAAAAACAAAGTAAAAATCATCGATAAGCCCCCCATCCACAGACGGCCTTTGTCATCAAGCTGATGTATACCTTTGCAAACTGGTTTCTATGCATTCAGTTACCTCTGCATTTAAAAACTAAAACTGAGACATATTGCACATGCTGTTTTATAAGTAGCTTCACAGTGTCTCATGAATATTCCGTGTCATTAGATACTCATGTATCATTTTTTAATGATTGCATAGTGTCCTACTGTATGCATATGGTAATTCATTTCATAAATCCCGTCTCTTTGGATGTTCTGGTTGTTATCAAGATGCCATGAGTCTCCTTGTAGATATGTTTCTGTACTCTTATCTAATTATTTGCTTAAAATATAATCCTTGACATAGAGAATAGACTTGTGGTTGCCAAGGGAGAGGGATGGAGTGGGAGGTTGGGGTCAGCAGATGCAAACTATTATATATAGGATGGATAAGCAACAAGGTCCTACTGTGTAGCACAGAGAACTATATTCAATATCCTATGATAAACCATAATGGAAAAGAATATTTAAAAAGGATTGTATATATATGTATAACTGAATCACTTTGCTGTACAGCAGCAATTAACACAACATTGTAAATCAACTCTACCTCAATAAAGAAAATTAAAGCTGAAAAAAATATATAGTCCTTGAAGTTGAATTGTCGGGTTGGAGGCTCGCATATTTTTAATGCTTTGGCCCAGCTGTTCTCCAGGATGGTCGTTATACTTCTAAGAGCAGCATAAGGCAAAACCAATCCCCCCTACCAAGACCCATATTGGGTATTACCCTGTGTTTCCTCTTTGTCAGCCCTGGATGGGGGGAAATGTTTATGTTTCTATTCTCTTTGGAGAATATCGAACACCTCTGAGGCCAGCAACTCTCAGATAATCACATGGTAGGTGTTTAATAAGTATTTTATGAATGATGGATGGGTGAGTGAAGACAAGCGCACAAAGGGTACATAGCATCTGGGATACTGGACTTCGGTCAAAGATGCTGGATTTAAGTCCTGGTTCTGGGAATTCCCTGGTTGGCCAGTGGTTAGGACTTGGTGCTTTCACTGCCTAGGGCCCATTTTCCATCCCTGGTTGGGGAACTAAGATCCCACAAGCCAAGGGGCCAAAAAACAAAACAAAACAAATGCATACAAACCCCCCCAAAAAAATCCTGTTTCCATGGTTTGTGCAATCACAGACAAGTCACTAAAGTTGATTAAACCTCAGTTTACTCAATTGTGAATTGGAGATCGTAATTCCTACTTCACATGATTACTGTGAAGTTAATGAGATATCGTGCTTTAAAACAATGCAAAAAGCATTTTGAAAGTAATACTTATATATGGTAAAGTGTTCAAATAGTACAGCAAGTTATACTGTAAAAAGTCTCCTTCTCCCCCACCTTGACTCCCTCTCCTATTCCAGAAATAACACGGGGTTTTTTTGTGTCCTCCCAGAGACACACAGGATAACTAATTAAATACATTGTTTTGTAGCTGCTTTTTCCACTTAATCTGTTTTGGAGACTGGTCCACACACATTTACACGTAGCTACCTCATTATTTTGAATTCATTGTAGTTTATTTAACCACTTCTTCGTGAGCAGACATTTAGACATCATGCTTAAGAGCATAAGGTCTGGGATCAAACTGCTCGAGTCTGAGCACAATTTCAAACTTACCAGCTGTGAAACCTTGAGTCACTGGCCTTAGTTCTCTGTGCCTTGGTTTTCTCATCAATAAAATGGGGGTGATATAGACCCACCTCAAAAGGCATTGTGAAGATTTAGAGTTTGCATGTGTAAAATACTAACAACATTCGGCATATAGTAACCGCTCAATAAAGTGACTTACTTTTTTGTTTCCAGTTTTATTTTCCAGAAAGTCCACAATGATTATCCTTGTACCACCCCGCCAAAAACCAATATGCACATTATACAATAGAGGGTGACCTTGATATGGAAACAGAATGAATGGAGGGTGTGTTTCTACTCAGGACGAAGTAAGCTCAGGCCCTAATAACAAAAAAAAAGTCAGATAAACTACAGAATCAGAAAGCTGAGTTCGGACTTCCCTGGTGGCGCCATGGTTAAGAATCTGCCTGCCAATGCAGGGGACACGGGTTCGAGCCCTGGTCCGGGAAGATCCCATATGCCGCGGAGCAACTAAGCCCGTGCGCCACAGCTACTGAGCCCGCGCACCTACAGCCCGTGCTCCGCAACAGGAGAAGCCACTACAATGAGAAGCCCGCGCACCGCAACGAGGAGTAGCCCCCGCTCGCCGCAACTAGAGAAAGCCCGCTCGCAGCAACAAAGACCCAACACAGCCCTAAATAAATAAATAAATAATTTTAAAAGAAAGGAAGAAAGAAAGAAAGCTGAGGTCACAGGGCAACTAGGTAACCTAGAGCCCAAGGAAAGACGGGCCCCTCCAGGGAAAGATGGGATGAGAATGACTCACCTGAGGCAGTGCGAGGAGGAGACAGCCCAGGGGATGAGAATTTTGCTAACGTATTTAACAAATTGCTAAGGGCGGAGGGAGGCTCTCCTCCACAGACCTCCTCAGGGATCAGGAGAAATACAGGGCAGGTGGGAGAGTAGAGAGAGCACTCCCCGCCCCGGGGGTGGGGGGGCGGGGAAGGCAGAAGCCCCACCCAGACCCGCCCCTAGAAAAGCAGGAAAAGGAGGAGGAGGAGAGAGGGATGGGCACAGACGGGGACCTAGAACCTTCAGGCGCTGGGAGGAGGGGCAGAAAACAGCTGGGGGTCTGCGGGTTCTGGGCAATTTGCCCCCAGGGACATTTAGCAAAGTCTAGAGACATTTTTGGTCCCCAGAGCTGGGAGGACAGAGTGCACTGAGGGCTTTTGGTGGGTGGAGGCTAGAGACGCTGCTGAACTTCTACAAAGCCCAGGACAGCCCCACAACCAAGAGTCAGACAGCCCCAAATGCCAACAGTGTCCAGGTAAGGAAGCCTGCGTGACAGGCCTGCAAGGTCTTCTGCACACAAGTCCTGCCACAGACGGGAGGGTCATTGCAAAGGTCCTACCCTGGAGGCCCAGGCACATGGGGCCTGCCCAGGAGGAGCCTGGACCAGGACAAGGGGACATCCTGACCCCCAGCACCGTGCCACCGGGACACCAGGCACCAAGCAACAGCCACCTACGCAGAGGACAGCATGGACAGAGCACCTTCCATGACACAGGTGCAGAGGGACATAGGTGCTGAAGGCCCAGGGTGCAGCAGGGACTCAGAGAAAGCCCAGCACCAGGGGATGGGCAGCCAACTATCACCATCACAAAGCTCAGACCGACCTGAACTCCTGCCCAGCTAACTCAGGGTTCCTGGACACACACAGACAGACACACGGCCTAGCAGAAGAGGCACACCCATTCCCAGCCACATATGCTGTTTATCTCATCCTCTACTGTTCTACACAGATGTCCAGCACTTACTGCAAAAAAAAAAAAAAGGAAAAATATCTCGTTGTCAAAAAACAAAGTTACCAATAGAACCAGATTCATGTATAACTCAGGTGTTAACGGTTCTAGTGGAAAAGGCAGACAACAAGCAGGAACAGATGTAGAATTTCAGCAGACACGAAAACTGCAGAGGTCACACAGGGATGCTAGAGATAAAAAAGGACACTGAGGGGCTCCCCTGGTGGCACAGTGGTTGAGCGTCCTCCTGCCGATGCAGGGGACGCGGGTTTGTGCCCAGGTCCGGGAAGATCCCACATGCCGCGGAGCGGCTGGGCCCGTGAGCCATGGCCACTGAGCCTGCGCTGTCTGGAGCCTGTGCTCCGCAACGGGAGAGGCCACAACAGTGAGAGGCCTGCGTACTGCAAAAAAAAAAAAGGACACTGAGAGGAGAATGGCTTCCATGGGATCATCGCAGAGGAAAGAAAGAAGAAACAAAAACACCGGAATTTGTTGTGAATCTCTGGGCAAAGTCCTAACCTCTCAGAGCCAAAGGCTCTCATCAAATTGAAAGTGATTGAAAGGAAGAAAGACGTGGAGGCAGTAGGTGTAAATAACAGCCTTTGGAAATTTCTTCTCACCCATTGATACCTAAAGTTGGTTTTCTGTGTGTGTGTGTTTTTTTTCAAAATGGGAAATAGTTTAGTTCTTTTATAGTAATATACACAGAATCTGTTTTTTTAAGAAAATATAGTTATTTTCCATGATTCTGCCCAGAGATAACCACTAACATTTTTACAAAAGTGTATCATTCGACACACGGTGAATGCAAATCCACTTTCTTCCCACTTAATGGTACATCATGGACAGCTGCACATGTCGGTAAATAGAGGTGCCCGACCTCACTTTATGGGCTGCCTGGGAGGTGAGTAAATATCTCTACTGCAGTGAGTTTCGCCAGCCCCCTTTGGGTGACACTTAGGTCGCTACCATTTGTCTCCAATTACACCACCGCCACAGAGGGAGCCCTGGTACACGTATCTTTGTGCACCTACCCAATTATTTTCTTTGGAAAAAAGTGCTCAGATGTGAAATTGCTAGGGAAAAGTCGTGCATGCTTTTCAAGGTTTTTAGACAGCTTGTCAAATTGTTCTTCGGAAAGTGTCTCCTAATTCCCACCTAGACCAACGGTTTGTGCAGGCTTGAGTTTCTTCACATCCTCACCAGCCTAGACAGCAGGGGTTTTCTTTTTACTCTTTGCCAATTTGATATATGAGAGGTGGTGTCTCTCCTAATCTTAAGCTGCTTGCATGTCAGACGATGCTACGGAAGAGCGTACATGCTCTGTCTGCACCCTCCAAACCCCAGCATTTGCACTGACTTTTCCTCACGGCTAGAAATCAGCCAGGGCACCAAGCCTGCACTATAAGGACTATAAATCCCAGCATGCCCTGCAAACCCATGGGGTAGATAAGGATAGACCAAGGGATGTCGGGACTTTCCCCTCCTGCTGTGGCCTGGGTCACTGAGGCTGGCAGGTGTGGAGGTGGGCAGGTGAAGCTGAGTCATTCGGGACACTGGGTGTGGTCTCCTGGATCAGCTCCAGAGTTGACACGAAGGTTCCAGTAACGGGTGGCTGAGCTGGGCTAACTGCTGCTGGTGCTGCCCCAGCCCAGCCCTGCACATAGCAGGAGGGGAGGAGGGAGAGGGGGGAGGGGGAGGGGAGAGGGGGAGGGGAGTAGGTGGGGGAGGGGGAAGAGAGGGGGAGGAGAAGGAGGAGGGGAGGAGGGGGAGGGGAGGAGGGAAGAGGAGTAGATGGGGGAGGGAGTAGGTGGGGGAGGGGGAAGAGAGGGGGAGGAGAAGGAGGAGGGGAGGAGGGGGAGGGGAGGAGGGAAGAGGAGTAGATGGGGGAGGGAGTAGGTGGGGGAGGGGGAAGAGAGGGGGAGGAGAAGGAGGAGGGGAGGAGGGGAGGCAGGAGGGAGGGGGAGGGGAGGAGGGAAGAGGAGGAGGGGGAGGGGAGGAGGGGAGGGGAGGAGGGATGGGAGGGGAGGGGGAGATGGGGAGGGGAAGGGGAGGGGAAGGCAGGGGGGAGGAGGGGAGGCAAGCTGGGGGAAGGAGCGGAGGAGGGGGACGGGAGTCGGGACAAGAATGAGGAGGCTACTGTGAGTGTCTCAAAAACTGGCACCTCGTTCTCCATCCTCCCACAGGGTCACTGGGAAGCATCCTGAAACCTACTCTAATGGAGCCCCCACCCCGGGCGCTTCTCAAACTGTGCATCTGGCGGTGGGGTTTCAGGCGGAGTCCGGAGTCCGTGGTGGGGCTGAGGAAAGAGGCGCAGGAAGCCAGGCTCCAGATCCTGGTCTCAGGCCCTTATAGGCTGTTTCTTCACCCTGCACAGCCTCGGTTTCCCCGCCTAGGAGAGGGGGGTCCATCCTGCCTCACAGGTCTGCTGGGAGGCTGACGGGGGTTTGTTCTTTGAGATCTCATGGGCTCCGCAGTCCTGGGTGACCCTTCCCTCCCGGGCCCCCCGCACGCAGCCCGGTGGCAAGGCAGATGCTCAGTGAGAGGAGGGATGAGTGACCCCTCACCCAGTAGGTGCTGCTTAGGGGGCAGCTGTCGACACTGAGCTCACGTTCTCACCGCACGCTGTGTGCCTTTGAGCAAGTCGCCTGCCTCCTCTGAGCCTCAGTTTCCCCATCTATGAAATAGGGCTTGTTCACCTGGGTCTAGTGTCCTGTCCCTCAGTCATTGGGATTTGGTCACGATGCAGGACTCACCGGCTCACCTAGGGACAGTTTTTCCTGAAAAGAGGTCAGTTTCGGGAAGACTCTGTGAAGAGGTGTTGCACAGATGAATCCCTCCACAGGGAGAGGGGCCGGGCCGGGACAAGGCTGCCGGGCAAGGGCGGCTCTTCAGCACCCTGGGTTAATCAGCTATGCCCAGCACAGAGGGCACCCATATTCCAGGGTGTATGGGTGTCCTTGATATGTTGTACACCAACTGGGCTAAAAGAGGTCTTGAGGTGAGAAAATTTGATGCTTCCAAGTGCATATCAGGGGGCTCTGGTCCCAGGCCCTCATGGTGGAGGCGGCTGGCAGGAACCCACATCCAGGTATGACCCCCCCCATCACCTGTTTATTGATTGACAGCCTCAAGGAGCCATCGTTTTGCAGGTAGAGGGGCTGCAGGACAAGCTCCTAGTCCGGAAGCAGTAGGTGGGGTCAGGCACTTTCACCCCAGCTGAGGACTTCCAGCTTACGGGCCACAGGGCCCTGCGTGGCAGTGACGATGGTGGCTGCGGGGACCCACGGTCTGCCTCCACAGACTGTGGTCCAGTGGGGAGCTGGCTCAGCACAGCCAGATCTTTTGGTTAAAGAGAAGCCACCATCCCGTTATTGTGTGAAAATTGTTCTGATTTTAAATTTATTTACTTATTTTTGGCTGCATTACGTCTTCGTTGCTGCACAGGCTTTCTCTAGTTGCGGCGAGTGGGGGCCACTCTCCTTTGGGGTGCGTGGGCTTCTCGTTGCGGTGGCTTCTCTTGTTGTGGAGCATGGGCTGTAGGCGCGGGCTTCAGTAGTTGTGGCACATGGGCGTCAGTAGTTGTGGCACGCGGGCTCAGTAGTTGTGGCTCGCGGGCTCTAGAGCGCAGGCTCAGTAATTGTGGCACACGGGCTTCAGTAGTTGTGGCTCACGGGCTTAGTTGCTCCACGGCATGTGGGATCTTCCCGGACCAGGGCTCGAACCCATGTCCCCTGCGTTGGCAGGCGGATTCCCAACCACTGCACCACCAGGGAAGCCCAACCGTTCTGATTTTAAAGAGTTGGCCACGTATTCCTGGTTTTCTGCTGCTGCAGATGCACCTGTAGCAGGAGGCATGGTGGGCGGCTCAGCGGCTCTGACGGGCAGGGATGCTGCCCTCAGGGGTCGCTCAGGGCCCCATGAATGCCCAGCTCTGCTGTCGCCACTTGGGAGTGGTTCATAATTTTTAACAACGGGGCTGAGTTTTCATTTTGCATTGGGCCCGACTTGGGGGCAAGCTGGAGCCCACCTGGCGGGGAGAAGGGAAGCAGAACCGCTTCAGAGAGGCGGGGGGAGGTGAGCTGATAACTCAGGGGCTGGGGGTTTCGTCCACTGCAGGGGGCGCGCTGAGGCTGTGTGTGTGTGTGTGTGTGTGTGTGTGTGTGTGCGCGAGTGTGAGGCTGGGGGGCCTGAGTGCGTGTGTGCCCAGGGGGAGGGGGCGGCCGGGCAGGGAGAGGCAGGGAGAGGCACAGGGCAGCCAAGCAAATATTTATCGACCGCCTTCTCTGTGCCAGGCGCTGCGGAGGCACCGAGATGAGTAAGCCCGGCCTTGCCCGGAGGCCCCACAGCTCCTGAGGGTGAAAGGGTGTAAACAGAGCGAAAGGAATCGAAGACAGGGAAAGCTCGGCTCCCCCGCGTGCGGGAGGGGAGCTGAAGGGGCGGAGCCGCCCCTCCCCCGCAGGCACGCCCCGAGGGGCTCCCTCACCTGCCCAGCAGCCCCCCGACCCCACGGGGGCAGTAAGAGGTGGGCCACGCCCCTGAGTCCAGCCGGCGGAGAGATGGGGACGGGCAGGGCTGCCAGGGCTGCCGGGCCCTGCAGTGTCCTGGGGAGGGGGGCGGGGGGCGGGGTTGCAGTGTTGGGACGGAGACACTGAGGACCACGCCCCCTAGGAGGGAGCGAGGCCCCGCCCCCTGTCGCCCCCAAGCGCCGGCAGGAGTCCAGGCTCCGCCGACCTTGGACCAGCCTCCTGCCCCAGCCGGGACACGGGGACGCCCAGTCCCCTCCGAGGGCTGTGGTGCGGAAGGAATGAGATAAAGGATGAGGAAAGCACCTCATAAACTGAAAACGGCAGGACAAAGGTCGGCGCGCCGTGCGGGCACTGCTGCCTCGGGCCCTTTGGCACGGGATGAAGGGCTGGGCCGCGGGCAGCTCTCCTCCCCAGCAGACCCTCCGGGCCGCGTCTCACCGCCAGTGCCTCCTTCGGGGCTGAAGAAGCTGATGGAGGCGGAGGGTCCTGGGCGGGCTTGGGGTCCCGGAGGTGTGCTGTGGTCCCGGGGCTCCTGCCCACTCTCAGAAGGGACTCAGGCAACGTGGGTGACCCTCTGGGAGCGCGAGGACCCCAGATAACACGGGCGGAGAGGTGAGCACAGCGCCCGCACTTGGTCATTTTCAAGAAATGAGGCGACTATTAGGCCAGGACCCCCGATAAAGCAGCCGCGGGGAAGTGAGGACTGCTCCTAGCCCCCAGGCCCTGTCCTCCTGAGTGAGCCCCACGCACACACGTGCACACGCACACACCAGCACACACCTGTTTTTCTCAGATCCCTTTCTTACCCGCATCCCTTTGGTGAATAATCTGATATTTCTAAGACAGCTAAACAGCCTTGCAAACACACAAAATGGCTTTTTAAAGTGCTCCCCGGAACTCGAGGCCTCAGACTGAAGGAACTCCGCTCTGGGAGATGTTCTGCACGAGGACCCCCCCACCCACAGCCCCACCTGAACCCAGATGTGTCATTCTGTGCAGACAGAGCAGCACCTTCTGGAGTCTGCCGAGGACACCGTCAGAGGACCCCCAACCCTGGAGAAGCCTCTGGGGAGACGGCAGGGAGCACGGCTGAGTCCCCGGGGAGCCGAGCCTCCCTCTGCGCCTGTGACCCGGGCTGTCGGTCTCCGTCGTGGGGAGGGGGCCGCGCGGCGGCAGCGGTGCCCGCGGTGCCACACAGACCAGGCCAGGCGTTCCTCCTCCCCCGAGTCCTCAAGCACTCATCTCGCTTTGTTTGCTTTTCCCTCCGCAAGATCATAACTCCGATTCCACGTTCGACAACGAAAGCTTGGATTCATCTCACAGATACTCAGCTTGCAGCCAGCTTGGCTGGAATGCACATCTACTCCACAAGGCCAGACACGCAATTCCAGACTCCTTAGTGGATGCCAGGGCACGGCGGCCTGACAGCGGGGCAGCGGGCTGCAGAGGCCTGGCTCGGCCCAGGTCGCCCCGCTGGTGCCTCGTGGCGGCAGGACAGCCCAGGCTCCAGGGAAGGATCACCCGTCCCCTCACTCTCCCCCAACCTCAGCCTCCACCTTCACCTGCAGCCGGCAGATCCCTGCCCTGGTCCCCTTTCCCAGCCCCATTGCCCACATCCGGGCCAGAGCTCTAGACTTTAGTATACAGGTAGCTAAGACAAAGGTTAGAAAAAGCCCAGAAGGCACTTTATTGGAGGTCTCTGCCCCCATTCACAGGAGGAGGGAGCCAGGAGCCCCGTCCCAAGGGTCCCGGCACTGCCCTGCTCCTCACTGGTCCACAGAGGGCCTAGAACAGTCAGTGTGGCCACCAGCACCTGGTGAGGGAGGGGCGGGACGGGAATGTCTTAGAAAAAATAGATCTCTATGTACATATCTGTATTTATAGCACATAAATTACGGAGTGCTCTGACCCCCGCCCGCGGAGTCCAAGCACTGAGTGGGGAGTGGGAAGCCAGTCCAGAAAGAGGGGGCCCTTCTCCGGGCCCAGGGCCCCCAGCCTTCTCAGCCCGCTCCGGCCTCTGTAGGAGGGAGGTGTCCGCCACTGGGGTCTGATTTGGTCTGACGCAGCCCAGACAGAAGGAGCCGCGAGCGCAGCTACAGCCAGCACACAAGTGGCCTCAAACACCAGGCTTGTAATTCCAAGAGGAGAACAGAGGGCAGAGGCCACCTGCCCCAGATGCCAGGACGATGGCCGACAGGAGCCAGAGCCTCAGCTTCTCTCCACGGCGCAGGGCGCATGCCCAGGCGTCCTGGTGGTCCCCTCCGGGGGCTGCAGCCTCAGGTCCGAGCTTTGGTCGCAGGGCCGGTCCGACCCTCAGTTCCTATGCCCGGCCACCTCCTCCTCCTTCCAGCCGCTGGAGTTTTTGCCGAACTTGTAGACAAGCCGCCGGCCGTCCACCCGCTCCAGGATCTCCCGTTTGTAGTAGTACCTGAGGGGAGAAGGGTGGTCAGAGGTGCCCAGGCAGGGGCCCGCCTGCCAGGAATCCTCGGGTGACCTGCCCCGCTGGGCTGCAGCCCGGCCGACCTGGGCCCGAGCCACTTCCTGCACCGAGCAGCCTCTGCTCCTTCGCCCTGCTCTGTCCCGCGCACTGGGCCATGCCCTGGCTTCTGTGTGGCTTTCGCCTCTGTCCTGGGCCCATCACGAAGCCACGTGATTTTAGGGTTGAGGAAACCTTAGCGATGGTCTGCGAGGAAACCAAGGTCCAGAGACAGGCAACTTAATGGCTTCAATGGTGTGGGCCTCGGCTACTGCCCTTTTTACCACCAAGAGCCTTTCTTAGGACGGGCCTTGCAGGCGACACAAAGAAATGCAGTCAGACCGAATTCAGCGTGTGCTGCGGGCCAGCCAGGCTCCCACAGAGTCCACGAGGTGGCCAGACCCCGTGGTTCCTCGCTGCCCGGGACTCACAGCCGCCGGAAGGGGGAGGTTCTGATGGTGCCGGCGCCGCGCTGCACGGGACTCACAGCCGCCGGAAGGGGGAGGTTCCGACGGCGCCGGCGCCGCGCCGCCCGCTCACCTCATGGCCCGGCTCAGCTTCTCGTAGGTCATGCTGCTGTTCTTCTTCTTCTGGCCCCAGAGCTGGGCCACGGCCTCCGAGCGCAGGAACTTGAAGACGCCCTCTTGCCGGTTCTCCCACTTCATGAGGCCCTCGTTGAGCTCCGGGTGGATGAGGATGTCGCGGATGAACTCCCACAGGTGGGTGCCTCTGGGGGCTGCAAGGCCAGGCTCCATCAGTCAGCGGCCCAGGCGACCCCTGACCCCCACGACTGCTGCCCATCCCGGCGCACAGCCTACTGGCGGCTGCCTCCCTCCTGGCCTCCCCCACGGGACAGCTGGGGAAGCTCCAGGAAGACCACGTCTCGCACGGCACAGAGGTTTAACTCGCTCAGGTACTCATCAAATGTCTGGCTGGGATACAAGAGCGGTTGAGACATGGGACCGCATTGAGGGGCTCACAGTTTCGAGGGGTCACGGTAAAAAAGCAGATACAGCAAAAGGTGGTGAGAGCTCAGCAGGGGCAGGACCACAGAGCTGGCCCCGGCCTGGGGGACAAGGGGACGGCTTCCCGGGAAAAATGACCCCAAGACGCAAACAGGCCCAGTGCGTGTGGGAGGGGCTGCACGTACAGATGAGAAGGAGCTGCGGGGGCCCACGCAAGGGCCAAGGCCAGGGGGCAGGGACTTGGTGGGTGGAAGGGCCACTCCTGCGTGGCCCTCGGTGGACGGGCCGTCCAGCGGCCGAGCCACTGTCCCTGCCGGCGCCTGCCCAACACCCGCCAGCAAGTGTGTCCCTCAGGCAGGACGAGGGGTGGGCAGGAAGCCTGGACCCCAGCGCCACCCTTCCTGCAGCCCCCGTGGCTCCACCGCCACATGCACCATGAAGGACCAGCCAGGCCCTGCCACCGGGCAGGGGCCACGCGCACCCTGGCCCCGTGCACAGCAACATGCAGAGGGCCCAGCTCAGGAGAGAGGCCCCCCGGCCCCACCACGGCCCCCCGCCGTGCAGGGCCCCCCCCGCCGTGCAGGGCCCCCCAGCCGTGCAGGGCCCCCTCACCGTGCAGGGCCCCCCCGCCGTGCAGGGTCCCCCTCACAGTGCAGGGCCCCCCAGCCGTGCAGGGCCCCCTCACAGTGCAGGGCCCCCCAGCCGTGCAGGGCCCCCTCTCACCCTGCTTGCTCTTCTTGCCCTCAAGACACTCCCGGGAGTCTTTACTCAGCTTTCGGGGCCGGCCCCGTTTCCGCTTCCCATGCTTAAGATCCCCCTTCTTGTAGTCGGGAAAGCCGTCTGTGGGGAGAGGTGGAAGGTCAGGAGAGGGAGGGATGGGGGCTGCTGGGGGACAACCCCCCTCCAGGAAAACCCTGAGGGGGTGGGGGCAGGGGGCCAGCCCCTGAGCACTGCCAGAGGAACACCCACGGGGACCAGGAGGTTCCCTCCGCTCACCCCCAGAGAAGAGCTTGCTGTCCAGGGCGTCCAGGTCCACGTCGCTTCCACCGGAGTCTGAGGCCTGGGGGCTCTGAGACGCGCCAGTCCCTGGAGGGGCGGGCCAGAGTGAGCCCCTTCCTGTCCTCCCAGAAAGCCCGGGGTCTAGTGCGGGGCGTCAGTGCTCAGGGCATCTGGGGAGGGGAGGCTGTGGGCAGACGCCCGAGGGCTCACCTGCGGTGGAGACGTCAGAGCTGCCCGGGGAGGGGACCCCCGTGCCGAAGCTGCCCGGGTAGAAGGGGCTGGCCTGTCTGCAGTCCTCAAGCATCTCCGGGGCAAAGGGGCTTCCCTGGTCTGGGGGGAGGTGAGAGTTCAGAGGGGGCCCTGACTCTCCCAGCTGGGGGTGTGGGGCAGAGAGGGGACAGGACAGGCTGGGGGGGTTGAGAGAAGGGGCTCTCACCCAAGGGGCCCTGGTCCCCCAGGGGTTCCAGAAGCGCCATGCTGTCCTTCTCCAGAAGCTCCATGATCCAGCTGAGCTCGTCGGGGAAGCTGGAAGCTGATGAGAAGGGGGTCAGAGCCCAGGGGTCTCCCCTCCCCTCCCTGGGGCTCTCTCCCTGGTGGTGCCCTCGGGCCAGTCCCCAGACCAGCCTCCCTAACTGAGGAGGGGGCGGGGCAGGAGGCGGGCTCCCCTCCAGGACTCACTGAGGTCCCACAGCTGGGAGTAGAGCTGGTCCCCCAGGGGCCCGAAGACCAGGCGCAGCTCCTCAGGGGCGCAGCGGCAGAGCGCAGCCCCGTCCATGTCACAGCGCGAGAGGTCAATGGTGCTGGCGTCATACTTGTGCTTCTCCACTTGGTAGCTGATCCAGTCCAGGACCTGGGCCTTGGACCAGAGCTGGGGCTGCTCTCCCAACCAGCTGGCCTTCTCTGCAAGGGGCCGGCACAGCGACGGGTCAGCCCCCTTCTGGGGCCAGCTGGGGATTCCGGGGGTCCCGCCTGGACTCTCAGAGCACCCAGCCAGGAGCAGGGCGGGCGGCGGTGCTCACAGCACCCCGGCCAGCACCCCCGCCAGCACAGCCCCCAAATCCTAACACCCCAGCTTCTTACAGCTCACCCCAGCCCTCCCCCTGCCCGATCCCACACTTGTCCCAGGCTCTTAGGCGGACGTCTCCCCCTCCCCAAACGCCCAGCCCCTCCTGAGACCCACCTGTGCCCTCCAGGGGCACCTGCGGGCTGCTGAGCGCCAGCACCAGGTCATCGGCCCCGAAGGCGGCGGCAGGGGGAACAGAGGCCAGATTGGGGTCATCCGAGCTGTACATCGTACTGAAGTAGGTGCTAAAAACGTTGCTAATCTCACAGGTTGCAGCCATGAGGCTCCCTGGGAAGGGAGGGCAAGGCCGGTGAGAGCCAGGGACCCAAGGGCGTGAAGGTCAACATCTCGTAGGACACCCTCTCCTCAAGACGGGCTCCAGGGTCTCAGAGCCCGGGGGACGGAGGGTGTGCTGGTGGGGGGCACAAGGCCTCCCGCTGGGCTCCCTCCTCTGCCCTCCTGGGCCCACGAGTGGGACCTGCAGTCGTGGCCACTCTGTCCTTTGCAGGGACAGGCTCTCGGGCCCTCAGGACACCGCCCAGCCCTGCAACTCCTGCTTGGGCAGGCTCAGAACCAAGCTCCACCGGCCCCTCCCCAATCCCCCCGGGGCCAGGCGGGGGAATGTGACAGGCAGGGGTCCTACCTTGGCGGCCGAGGGTGTGGCAGGCGGGTTTAGGGGCAGCAGGCGGAGGAAATCCAGGGAGAAAGCCCCGCCAGGTAGCGCTGACACGCAGGCCGCGCTCCCACCGCTGCGCTAAGTAGAAGCTGCGAGCTCCGCCCGCGCCCGGGCCTTTATAGGCACCCGCGGTAACCTGAGCTGGTGGCTCATTGGTCGAGGGGATTTCCTGGCCTTTAGACTGGGCTCCTGGCCCCAGGTGATTTGCATATTTTGTGCCACTTGGCCGGGATCCAGGCCGGCGGTGCTGGGAAATCAGGCCCGGCTGGTTTAATGATTGTCAGGGTCTGTCATCCCGCACCCTCTGGGGTTGGGCACAGGGCAGTGGCCTGGGCGGGTGGCAGGTGGACGTTGGGTGGGCATCTGCACTTTCGGCCACCCTTTGGCTCAGGAAATTCCTCTGGGGGGGGCCAAGCCAAGGATGGGCTGAAGCGGGGAGGGGCGGGGAATCTGGGTCAGAACTGGGTCAGGAAGGCTCCTGGGCCCCCAACGTCTGCGGGTCTGAGGACAAGGGGGCCTAGCAGGGAGGGAAGATATGGAGGTTTGGGGATCTTTCCCATGACGCCCGGGATTCGGGCTGGAAGGCTCTCCAGACACCAGGCAACGTTCACGGCCTGCCAGCCTTGCCCAGGGCCCCAGCGTCCCCAGCAGCCACAGGGCCGCCACTGGCACCCACTTAGTTGGCAACGTCTCGGCATCCTTTGCCTGCCGGACGCCATCCAAGCATCAGGGTCGCTGCAGCCCCCTCTGGAGGACCTGGCTCTGCTCCAAAGAACTTGCCCGGCCCCTGGCAGAGCCCACTGCGTGGGGCTGCCGAGGGAGGGGCCGGACCCACGTGGACGTGTTTACCCCTCTATCTGGCCTCCATCTAATCGCCACACACACGGCTCAGCGGCACCTACCTGCTGCCCTCTAGCGTCAGAGGCCCGGCTACCTGGGCTGGCTCAGCGCTCATCAGGGGCCAGGCCACGTTAGCAGGGCTCCGTCTAACCCTTGTGAGAATCCTCAGGATGTGTGGTGATCCCCATTTTAGACGAGCAGGTGGCAGCTCGAGGGTTGAAGACGTGCCCAGGCCACGCGGAGCTAGTTAAGTGGGGCTGAGGTTTAAATCCCCCAACTGGCGCTCCTTCCAGAGGCCCTCACCCTCCCTGTGGGCAAGGCAACCCCTCCTACCCGGGTCTCCTCCACGATCTCAGCCCTAACCACAAGGGCCGTGTCCCGCAGACCACAGAGGCCTGCGTAAGGACGGCACAGGCTGGCGAGGGGGCACAGACGGGTCCTGGGGCCTCTTCTGTTTCCCATCCATGAAGACAAGGCCCTTTGGACTTACTGATCCCTCAGATCTTTATGCATCAAAGATGCAGCATCTGAGCATCTCTTTCCCCTCCTCCTTGGTTAATGCCAAGGTCCTGGGAGGCCCGGCCTCAAGGGAAAGGCCACGCCCCAGCCCCCCTTCCTTTAACCCTCTGTAGGACTAAGAGGTTTGTCTCAGGAATCTGCCTCTCGTCCGGGGTCTGACACTGCTGGGTGCCCCGCAGAGCGGAGGGCGTTAAGGTCCAGGGTCCCTCCCACGGGCCACGGTGGGGAGCCGAGCTCTGGGGCAGCAGCTCCCAGCCCTTCAGGGGCCTCCCCCACAGCCCGAGGCACGCCCTCTACCCTGTCCCTCGCCCTGGAATGTGGGAGAACCAGCTCCAGCTCCAGACGGCTCACGTGCTCCCCGCCAGCCCTCCGAGAGCACCTGGCTGGGAGAGGGCTGTGGAGGGGGCAGGAGAGGCGCTGTCGCAGGCCCACCTGGCGGGACAGCGGGGGACACAGCTCAGGACGCCTGGCTGTGAAGCTGACTCAGGCTCCGGCTGCGGAAGGGGTCCCGCGGGGCCCCTCGGCGCCCCAGGGTCTGCACGGAACCAGGAAGGACACCGCTGGGCGCAGAGCTGAGCGGCTGGGCACCGAGCAGGGCGCGGGAGGCGTCTGGCCGGCCCCCGGTTGTCCCCGCCTGTAACAGCGGCCAGGAGCAGCCAGGAGCCAGTGCCCGCGTCCTCGCTCCCACGGTGCAGGGCGTGCTGGGAGGTCTGCGCCGCCCGCCCGCCCGGCAGCCAGCCACCAGGGAGACCCTGGATCTAGGAAAACAAAGATCCTGAAATACTTCTGTGCGACCTCCCCTCGCCCCACACCCCACCCCAAGTCGCTAACTGCCTAGATCCCCACGTGGAAATCAGAGCTTAGTGCCAGGTTCTGAACAGACTCTACTACAGACCACACGGAGCCCGTCACCCAGGACCAGGGAGGGCAAGGCCCCGCGAGGCCCACGGATGGCGAGAGGCTGCAGAAAGAGCACTCCAGTGCGCGCTTATTAGCAGCAATGGTAAAGAGGAAGGGGCGGGCAGGACGCTGCACAGAGGGATGCGGCTCAAAGAGGCGGCCTCCGTGCCCTCTGTTTTGCACATGCTCCTGTGGGAACCCCACCTCCTCCAGCCCAGGGGCCTTAAGAACAGGGAGCCAGCGTCCTGCTCTGGGTCTCCCCCTAACCTGCTCAGAACAGAGAGCGGGACCTGGGAGAAGGGATTTCACAGTCACCAAGATACTTTTCACTTTAAAATATTTATTAAAATAATGATTAAACCTGAAAAAGGAATCACCAGAAATTAGCCCTTTGCACAGTACTTCAAGAATCAGCAAAAGAAAAAAAAAAGAAAGAAAAGAAAGAGAGTAAAGAAAATCCTTCCTGCTTTTCCCAAGACCCAGGCGGGGAGGGCGAAGCCTGCCGCCCACCCAGCCCAGAGAGTATGGAGGTTCCTGGTCGCACAATGGGTCCAGAGCCGTCCAGTCAGAGCAGAAGCCCAGAGTCCCAAACACCAAGCCCAGAGAACAGGTTACCCCACGGGGACGTGAACTTGGGAAGCTGATGAGAACTGGAATTGGCAGTCTGCAGACACAGAGGCCACAGTGGGAGCCTCTAGCTGCCCAGGGGCGCCACGATCTGCTGGACGTAGTGGACCACGTTGCTGTGGAGGTGGGAGGCCGTGGCCGCGAAGGTCTCCTTGGCGAGGGTCTGGGCGGCCTCACTGCCCCCCATCATGGCGTGGTAGAGTGGGAGGGTGTACTTCTGCTTCCCCTGCAAGAGACGTGCGTGCTCGAGGCCCATCAGCCTGCACGGTGGTCTGCAGCCCCCAGCCCCTGCCCTGGGCCCATCTGACAGCCTCGTGATCAGGGCCAAAAGGGATACAGGTATCATTGCTGGAGTGAGAGGCTTCCCAGACACGAGGGCTTGTGTTCCAGAATCTTCTTGGCAGCCAAAGCTCCACGCGGCTAGGTGTCGGTATTCACCCTCCTGGAGATGTCTACACTCAACAAAACCGAGTAGGGGGTTGGCACATGGGAGACTCCAAACTTTCAGAGCTCTAAGTGGTCAGGCACCGAGGCAACAGCTCACGGCAAAGGCTGCAGAGCCCAAGCCTAAACCAGGGCCCCAGAAGGGCCGCCTGCAGCCGAGCAGAAGGAAACCCGCACCTTCACGTCAGCGCGAGACGGCCACACCTGACACCCAGAGGCTGGGAAGCCTTCAGGGGCTCGAGAACCTGCCAGCAGGTACCTGCCAACAGGTGAGGGAGTCTGCGCATGGCTTGTCCACAGCTCGGCTCTGGAATCTTGTGGAATGGTTCATCCTGAGGGCCGTGGGCCCCTCCCCGGCAGGGCAGCGCTCCCGGTGACCTGGGTCCAGCAGGCCTCTGGACCCTCGCAGGCTACCGGCTGCCCCCAGAGGAGGAGCCTACAATCTCACCTTCACTCACCTCTCCTGGTCTCCGGCCTCTCCCGGAGACCAGCCCCGCTGTCGCATGACCGTCCCTGCCTCAGGTCAGTGCCGTCTGGCTCTCGCTCCACAGGCCTCCCCGGCTGACCTGCAGGAGCTCCCGGGCCGGGGCTTCTCCCCCAGGGCGGCACCACAGCCTGCTCACAGGACCCCGCCAGGCCCTTCAGCCCTGCTCCCGAGAGGGCGGTCCGAGAGGCCCTGCCTGCCATGTGTGGAAGGGGCACAGGCAGGTGGCGGTCACCCACCTGGCTGTGCAGGAAGTCCCTCACTTTCCAGAAGTCCTCCTGGTGGTCGTTCTTGAGCACAATCTGGCCCCATCGCAGCCGTAGCTCCGCGTTCTGGGCATTCGAGATCTTCGGGTACGTCTCTCCAAGCTTTTTCACATTCCCTGGAGAAAAGAAACGGGTCATTAGTGACTTCGCCAGCACACCATGAGCTAAGGCGGCCATGTGTCCGAGGGCACCCGGAGGAACTTCAGGGAGGCTGCCGACCACCCTCTTCCTGCTTCTTCAGGCCCGAGGGGGTCACGCCTCGTCTTGACTTTGCTGTAATTCCCACGGCTCTTCCTCCAACCTTCCCTTAATACAGACTTCCTGTGGTCACCCCACTAAAGCCTGCACACCTGCCTCAGATATCCCACCGCCAACCTGCTACACGTCAGCTTGCTCTGTTTTTCTGAGTTAACACCCCTTGGTGAATACTACTTCTGGCTGAGAAGCAACAAAGCATGTGTGCCGAAGAGCTGCGGCCCAGCAGGCCCAGACCCCAGCCCCACGTCTACTGGCTGTGGGATCTGTTTGTGCCCCGGGTTCGCTCCCCAGTCCCTGGGGTCACAGAGCAGCGACGAGGATAAGATGGCGTCAGAGCCGGGGGAGCTTGGAAGAATGACCTGCACGAGGTGAGGACTCCACGAGCACCAGGCTTTACGATTTCCCGCCCCCCGGCACTCGCGCGGGCACCTGCATCCCTCCGCCGACGCGCTCCTTGCCCCGGGCTTCCGTCCACCCGCCTTCCCATGCCCCGCAGCCACCTGGGAAGAGCGTCACAAGTCTGTCTCCCTCCAACCTTGAAGAAACAACCCACTTTTTCTCACCGGGAGGGAGAGGGGATTTCTGGAGGATCTTATCCAGGAAATAAACCAGCTGGTAGGTCTTCCAGGCAGAGGTGGACACGGCCTCAATGGCCCTCACGTCCAGCTCCTCGGCCGCCCACAGCTGAGCCAGCTCCTCAGCTGGCCTCATGAGGGAGTCCCCGGGGGAGAGGTCAGGGAGGTAGGGGGGCCAGCCCGGGGTGTTCAGCCAGCGATCAAATTCAAATCCTGTTTGGCAGAAGTAGAGAAGATTCCGTCAGAATTCCCCAGCAGCATCACGGTCCGCCTGCCCGGGCAGCGCCCGAGACCTCGAGCCTCCGTCCATCCCAAGCTCTCCCCCGACGATGGCACCACTGCCCCGCACGGTCATCCGCTCCACAGGGCCCCAGCCAGCGTGATGCCTAGACGCCGTCTCATGGACCTGGCCGCCCCTTTCCACGTGAGCGTGTTCTGTGCTGCAAATCAGCCGTAGAGCCACGTGCACAGACGCGGCCCAGCCCCCACGACCAGAACGGCCGTGCTGATGCCCCTGGGCTCCGGAGCCAGCTGCCCGGGGTCCTGCCCGGCCCCACCCCTCACTAGCTGGCAGGACGGCGCCCAGCATGGAGCAGGAAGTGGGGACACATCTAACGAGCTGCCTGGCCCGCGACGGGCCGTGCTCGCCCTCTTAGGAAGCAGGCCTCTCACGCGCTCCCCAGGCAGGAGCCCCTCGGGGCGGGTGCAGGCCTGGGCAGAGCTAAGGGTCTGACTACGTGTGTCCAGGGATGGGGAGACCAGAGGACAGAGAGGGGCAGAAGAGCAGAGTGGGGAAAGGGGGCCAGGGGGTGAGCGAGCTCCTCCTGTGGGACAGAGCCTGGGCCCCTGGGCCTGCCCCAAAACGCCGCCCCCAGGGGGCGCACCTCAGCCCCCCCAAGGCGTGGACCAGACCCCACCCTCCACGACCACCTGGAAGCGGTGGGCCGGCTCCTCTGCTCACCCGGGATGGAATCCACCCTCCTTCTCTTCAGCTCAGGGAAATAGTCCAAGAAGAATTCCAGAAAGTCATCAGCTAGGACACTTTGGAACTTAAACTCATCCACGTAGGCCTGTGAGGAGGGAGGCACGGTCGGTCACCCAGAGCCCCCGGCAGCGGGGCCCCCGCTCGTCTCCCCTCACCTCAGAGCTGATGTACCTTGAGGAAATCGTCAAACTGGTCCTGGTCACCCACCAGGTGGGCCAGGTAGGAGACAAAGCAGAAGCCTTTCTCGTAGGGGGTCTCGTTGTAAGTATCGTCTGGGTCGACACCTGCAGAGAAAGCTCTGGATTCAAAGAGTAGCCACGGAAGAGACTGGAATTCAGCTTCCCAGGAACAGCAAGGCCACGAACGTTCCGGGTCCATCCTGGCCTCTCTCGAGGGACTTGAAGATGGACCCAGTGGGAGAACAAAGAAAGCAGGCTCGGGGGATCGCGGCTGCCCCCTGCCCGGGGCGCTGTGCTCGGGGGGGCCCTTCCACCCAACGCCTTCCCAGCCCCACGGGTCACCCACAGGCGCTGCGCCTGCCCAGACCGGGGCGGGGTGGGTTCTGTGCATGTTCTGGAGTAAACAGAACTGACTGCCCAACTACAGGAAGTTCATGGTCAGAGTCAGAGGCATCGGGGAACACGTGCTTCAACTGCACAGAAAGGTTTAAGTTAGTCACACGTGGAACTGAAGAAAAATCTTAGGAAACAAAAACCCATGACCTCAGAGCAGTCACGAGCTTTCTGGTGCCGGGTCACGCCCTCGGTGAGGGGAGGGCGACCTCGCTCTAGAAACGCCGCGGGGCTGAGCTGACCATGGACCAGGGGCGGCAAAGGGATGAGTAAGCGACAGGGACCCAGACGCACAGAGCATCTCGGAGTCGCTCAGGAGCGGCCTGGGGGCTCCTCCCTCCCGAGGGGGGATCCAGGTGTGCCCAGCCCGACGGGGGCTGGGCGGCGGCCAGAGCAGCCCCCACCTGGCTCGATCTTCACGCGCAGCTTGTTCAGCGGGTGCTCCTCGCCCGTGACGTCCATGTGCTGCCGAAGCAGAGCCCGCCCGGTGGCGGCTTCCAAGCAGGTGTAGGCGGGTCCTGCGCGACAGGAAAGCGGCTGGCACCCCCCGCGGTGCCCACGAGGCCCCGAAAAGAGGACGGAGGCCCCAAGCCCGGGGGTGGCACTCCCCAGGCACGGCGGGCGGCGGGGGCTGTGGACGGCTGACTCCTCGGCCTGCCCCGCCCACACCACCCCTCTGACAGTGAGTGACCTTTCCCTTCAGTATGTTGTTATCTGTGGAGACGGTAATTTGATCTCCCACGAAAATAGAATCTCTTCATCTGACTGTTCTGTCAGACAAGAGAAACTGTCACCCAAGATTTTTCTAGCATCTGAGTCTCCTTCTGGCTCTAAAGACGACTGAGAGAGGGAATCCCCCGGCGGGTGGTGCAGTGGTTAGGACTGCGCGCTTTCACTGCGGAGGGCGCCCGGGTTCAATCCCGGGTCGGGGAACGAAGATCCCACATGCCGTGGGAAAGAAAGAACAACAACTGAGGGGACAGGGTTGGGGAGGGCCCGGGTGTGTACCAGCCACCGCCGCCACTCGCGAGATGCTCTGATCTGGGCCAGTGACCCCCCCCCCCGCCCCTGCCAGCCTCAGCGCCCTCAGGCGCACGCACGGTGCACACGAACAGCTGCGTGCGGGAGTCCGAGCGGCCGGTACACTACTGCTTTACGTACTCTGGATGAAAGTGTAAACTTGGGAAGCAGGAGACAATGTATGCCAAACAAAACAAAAAGCCTTGAAAATGTTCAGGTCCTGAAATGATGTTTCTAGAAATTTGTCTTTACTGAAATCATCTGAGACGCACGTGAACCTATGTAAAGATGTCTGTCAGAATATTATCTCGTTTGAAAATTGAAAACAACCTAACAACTGGAGGTTGACTGAATAAATTATGAAGCCTCCATACTCTGGAGCTGTAGAAAAAATTTAATGACTCGGGAAAATGTTTAACTTTATTATATTAAAAACAAAGGCAGTTCTAAAACCATGTACAGTCTGATGACACGCACACACACACACACGTAGAAAAATGTTTGAAAGGATAACCATCGATTACCTCTGAGCAGTGAGATTACAAATAAGTATTTTTGTGTGTGCTTTTCCACTGGTGCCAAAATAGATTTTGATCAGAGAAATAATAAACATAACAAAAGCACCTGATACACCATGGCTTTTCAACATCGAGATTGTGTTGATAATGTATTATATTTTATTTTTTGGCTGTGCTACGTGGCTTACGGGATCTTAGTTCCCTGACCAGGGATCGAACCCATGGCCTCGGCAGTGAAAGCGCGGAGTCCTAACCACTGGACCGCCAGGGAGTTCCCGAGAATGTATTTGAAAAGCACAGCTGGGCTCCATTTGAGGGTCTGCCCTCACCTGCTAAGTGGCTGAGGGACATTTCCTATCCTCTCTGAGTCGCAGTGAACTCACACGTAAAATGGGAATAACAGTATCTCCACGCAGCCGCCGGGAAGGTGGTACGTGACAGAGCTGGTACAAAACAGGTGTTCAATCCAAGGTGATGGGGACAGTGATCTGACGACTCGCTCATTAAGCGAACTGGTACCTGGGCGACCAGCCCGGGCCGCTCTCCCCCAGGCGAAGCACAGGGAAGCTTCAGCCCCAGCGGGAGGCGCGTCCACCGCTAGTTCATCCCGCCGTGTGTCACTTTCGAGACTCCCTCTGCCCCCAGCCCCTGCTGATGTGTGACATGCAGTGAGGTGGACACAGTTACTTCCGTGTAACTCTGTCTCGAGTTGCCCTCCCTGGCTGTCACGGGCTCACTGCACTACCCCCTTCTCCCTTCACTCCCCAGAAGGAGCCTTGCAGGCCCAGGACCGGAGGCAGGTCCTCAGGGGCGGCTCACCAAACAGGACGGTGGAAATCCTCCTCTGGGCGTACATGGTGAAGCCTTCGTTCAGCCAGAACTCCCCCCAGTTGGCGTTGGTGACCAGGTTCCCAAACCAGCTGTGGGCGATCTCGTGGATGATGACGTCGGCCAAGGAGCGGTCCCCCGCCAGCAGGCAGGGGGTGACGAAGGTCAGGCAGGGGTTCTCCATCCCTCCAAATGGGAAGGACGGGGGCATGAAGAGCACGTCGTACCTGCCAGAGGCAGGCTGCCGTGAGGGGCCCAGCTGCATCCGGGCTACTGACGGGGGTGGCGGCACGGCACAGCGAGCCGGTCCTCAGCCCTGCCCCCGCCCCCGGCCCACTGGGCCTCCCTCCCAGGCCCCTCACAGTGGGCACGCGCTTGACTCCATCACACCCAGCTCCCCAGAGGCCCACGTGGGTCACACAGACCTAATGGAGCCTCTTATCTAGGGGACCTCAAGTCTGAAGATGACAAAGAGAAAACGGGTACGGAGCTGCTTCCAGCAACAGGAAAGACAAGTCAGCCACGTCCCCGACAGCGCATCCCCATCTCCACCCCGGCAACTGCTGGCACGGGCACGCCTCTGTCCCCGCAATGCCTGCCCTCCCAGGCCCCTCCTTGGCCACAGCGGATGAGGCCTGGCTTATCTCCTC
This sequence comes from Stenella coeruleoalba, assembly GCF_951394435.1. Taxonomy (NCBI): domain Eukaryota; kingdom Metazoa; phylum Chordata; class Mammalia; order Artiodactyla; family Delphinidae; genus Stenella; species Stenella coeruleoalba. Next base: position 124,628,920 of record NC_137169.1, read on the forward strand.
CCCCCTCCCCTACGCCCCCCGGATCAGGGCCGGGGAGGGGGGAGGGCCGGCTCACTGTAACAACAGAGACATGAGAGTCCACGTGATACCACACCTTCCCCAAACGTAGGGTCCGAAAAGCTTCTCTCCCGTTGCCAAGAACTCTTCTATGACCCCGTCATACTCCTCCTTAGCAGCTGCGATGAGGCAGGGCTCGGCCCACACCCAGCTCCTGGAGACAAGGGCGCAGAGAAGGCAGCACTGTGCTCAGAGGCCACGGCGGGACCCGTCCTGAAAGCACGTGCACCAATTGGGGGGGCTGGGGGCTCCTGCAGGCGACAGGCTCTCCCCCCACCGAGCCTCAGTCCCCATCTGCAAGGTGCGCGGTAAGGAGACAAGATGGGTGTGAAGACCCTTCATACGGTGGCTCAGGTGGGAAATGCTGGTGTACCTCCGGAGAGATCAGAAAGGATTCTCACAACCGAATCTTTAAAATTGAAAGACACTTTAGAGATAAACCAATTCACATTAACAGAAAAGTGGTAACTGTCTTCACTCTTCGGACAGGCAGGCGGACCTACTTGCTTTCAAATGGTCTAGTAAAAACCCCACAGATCCACACGGAAGCAAACCTAGTACAGCAACACGGATGGGCAGACAGCTGCTCAATGCATCATTCCTTCAATGTCCTGCAGGAATTTCCAATTATGAAATTTTCACAGTAAAAAGATGAGGAAACAGAGGTAAGGGGGGGGAAAAATCAAGAAGATCCAGTGCGAAGGAAGCCAAGGCTGAAAGGGGATGGGAGGGACCGAGACCATTCTTGGGGTTCAAGGACGAGCTGACCCCAGGTTCAGGGGCCCTGCAGCCGAAGGCTGTGTCAAGGCCCCTCGATGCTCCACAGAGCGTTCCCTACACGGACATCCTCAGTCGGGGGACAGACGGCCAAGTGGGTGGGTGCGAGGCCAGGACGAAGAGAGCTTCCTTTCGGCAGAACTTCGGGGACTGTTCTAGCAGGAGGGGGAGCGGGGCGACCCGCGTCGGGGGTCCCAGCAGCAAAAGCAGGAGCCTTGTAGCGGGAAGGAAGCCGCACGTGCAGGCGAGGAACCACCGGGGTCTGGGGTGACCAGAGTCCAAGGTCTGATGGGGGTAGGTTGGGGGTGGGAGAGGCCCCAAGCTCGGGGCACAAAGGGCTTCAGATGCCACGTGACACAGCTGCCCCTGCAGAGCGCAGGGGGCGACACCATCAGACTATGTCTAGGGAGCTGTGGACACAGGAAACATGCTCAATACGAGGGGGCGTGAGCTTTCCCAGGCACAGCCAGGGGCGAGGACCGAACCTGGGGCACCTGCGCCCAGGGCAGCCAGACCCCCGAGGAGCCCAGCGAGGACCGGCCAGGAGGGCCCGGGATCGGGAAGTGGAGGCCAAGGGCACATCCTCGAGTCCCTGCACCTTCCACGCTGAGCAACGGCCTCTTACCTCAGGAGCTTCAGTGAGTTTAGGGGACTGGACTCCAGGGGTGGAGAGGAAAGAGCCAGCTGGCCAGTTGTGGGTGGGGGCCGCAGGTCTGAAGACGGGACTAGACGACGAAGCAAAGCCCAGAGGACGGGGGTGGGGGTGAGTCAACGGGTCAGGTGAAGACTGGCTTTAACAAAGAAAGGACCTGTCGTCGGGGTCCAGACGGACGAATGGGGGGATGAAAGCAGACGGAGGGACCTTGGACGTGCAGGACACAATCGTACCCGACAGACCAAACATCTCCACAAAGCAGAGCCGAGACCCTGTGCTTGGAGGGAGGGGCCGGCGTCTGAAAGGAAAACTGGAAAGACGGTTTAAGGGGCGCGGGGCGCGAGACGCAAAGGTGAGTGAAAGACGGCTGAGCGCACGGAAACCTCTCAAACGCCTGCATCACCTTTTCTCTCGTTCCAGCTTCTCACCAAGAAACCAGAAATGTGAACGGGTACCACGCACAGCTTCATTATTTTCTCCATCTCTCAAAAGAGAGACGCTGAGTGGAGAAAGGTGCTGAGTGGAGAAAGGGGATGGCAGGAGCCCGGGGCAGATGGGCGGCAGCAGGACACGCCGGAGGGCCTGGGGTGTGGGCGAGAGATGACCAGTCACCACCCAGGCAGGAGAGAAGTCGCGGGAGAGGTTGCCGCCCGCCTAGGAGCAAGCACCGCCCTGAAGGGCGAGGCGCAGGCACAGCGGGACGTGGTAGGAGTGAGGCCCCCAGAGGGCGAAGGTCAGCAGGAGGGGCAGAGAATGAAGGCCTACATGCAGCTGGAGGTTTCTGATCCCGCCCGGTTCACAGCGATACCCAAGTCCAGGCCTGGGATGCAGGGTGCGGCCGTGAGTGGGAATGGGGGTCGGAGGCGGGGGTGGTGTGGGGAGAAGGCAGAGGAGGTAGAGAAGCCCTCAGGCCACCCTCAACCCAGGAGAAACCCACATGGAGAAAAAGGGCACCGGGCTGAGAATAAGACCCCAGCACAGAGTCCAAGTCCCCAGGCACTACTCTGAGCTGCTCCATCCCCAGCCAGGGCACCACAACTAACAAAGGCCTTCAGCCCTGTCCTCAGCGACAACGGGCTAGGCCGCGGACGCCCACGACATTTCCGCCAGCACACAGATTTCTGTCAAAGAAACCAGGATGCTCTCAGTCAAGCTGGAATCTCATCACCAGGATTCTAGGGGCAAAAAGCACGGGATCTGCAACAGAAACCCTTGCCTCTGAATTCCAGTTCTACCAACCACGTGACTGCACAAGGCTCTTTACCAAAGCCACAGTTTCTCAACTGCAAACTGGAGACAGCAATACGTCCCTCAGTGTTGCCTGTAAGGGTTAGAAGGGACCGTACATAAAGGGGCCCCTGGGGATGTCCGCCAGTCTCTCCTGCCCAGGGTCTTCCCCCTGAGGTAACAGGGACTAGATGGAAGATCCTCCTACGCGGCAGACTCCCTCAAGACCCTCCGACGTGACCCAGGAGGCAAGGACTGTCCACCTGACGGGGGACTGGAGTAAGTCATCAGCACCAGTAAAACGGGTTCTGTCACCTGGATTAACGTACTGTGTCGTCACTTCAGTACAGAGGGTTGAGAAAACCTCCGTGATCCAGTGTATTTAGAATAGACTGTTCTCTCATTTCCCCTTAGTAGCTCCTACTCCTACTAACAGAACCTCAGCAAGAGTAAACACCCTAAAAGACGTTCCTCCCCTTGTCTGTTTTCCATGCTCGCAGGTCACCTACTGCCCTGTCCACCAGGAAGGGACCGCTCGTCTCTCAGGGCTGGTGCTCTCCTAGCGCGTGGCTGGAAGCAGATGCCAACGGGGCCCCACCCATCTCTCCCTCTGATCTCACGGCCCTGGCGCCACTGCTGAGCCCAGTTGTGAAGCCCGAGGCGTGTAGCCAACCCAGCACCTCCAGGGGCTGAGGGCCCGGCAGAGGGAAGGACCGCAACGGGGCCAGGAAGAGCCACGGCTTCACATCCAAACCGACCCTCTCACTTTTCAGGACTATGCTACGCTGGTGGGTAAGATGACAGCCAGGAAAAACCTGTGCTCCTGGTCAAATTTCTTTTTCAGGAAACCGTACAAAATCCTTATTTGTCTCCACTAAACCCATCTCACTTCACGGAGGCCCCTCTGCCAACACAGGTCCAGGCCTCTGTGTCTGGAGTAGACAGACAGGCGGCTTCCCCGGGCCTCTCCAGAGGGAGACAGAGAGATCAAGGCCGTACATTTCCAGGACTCAAGCGCCAGAGAAAATGGGGAGATTTGCTACAAAGATAAAAAAGCAACTATAGTAGCAAGAAGGTAATTTAGATCTTAAAGATGCTAATAAAGATCATCTAAAACTGCTGCTGGAGCTCCCACCTCCCTCTGAAGGTGGCCCAGGACCGCAGCCACTGCAGGACCGACGGTCTCAGCGCAGACACGGGAGGAAGGCAGGAGGGAGGGGGAGGAAAGGACACATCCTCTGGCCATTCAGGCCGCGCCCTGTCCTGCAGAAAGGTCCCGGGCTCGGGAGGCTCCGACGTGACCCCAAGGGCCACCCCAGGAGGTCCGCTCGCTGGTCAGAGGCCTCCGTGCTCAGAGGTCGGTTCACTCTTGCCTGCGGGGTCTCGGTCTCCTACCTGGGTCCGACTTCAGCCGAAACCAGATCTCCGATGGCCAAAGCTATCAGATAGGACGGGATGGGCTGACACATCCGGAAGAAGAACTTATTTGGCCCTCTCTTCTCCCAGGTGTTGGCACTCATCACAGCTGTGAAGCCATCTGGGACCTGACAAGAGAGAAGGCTCAGGAGATTTCGCCTGGACAGAGTCTGCCCTTGATCAGCTAGAAGGGCGGCATGGCCAGCAACCCGCGTGGTGACGGCAGCGGCCTGGGGTCCACCTTGGGAAGCACAGAGGCTTCAACAAACTGAACTTGTGCCAAACGGATGGGATTTAGCACAGATCAAATTTCTGCAGGTGGAGGAGTTTTTCAGAGGTACCCCCCAATGGAGGTAATAATCTACCACCTGAAACATGACCTGATAGAAGTGAACTTTTCAGTCCCAAGGGCAGGTACATTTGCTCTCAGCCTGCTTCACCTCAATAAGAGCGGAGTACGTGCACTTCACCGCGGGAGTGTCGAAGCAGGGGAAGAAGGACCGGTTCAGGACAGCCTGGCCCTGCGTGTAGACGAACGGCTTCCTCTTTCCTGCTGTCTGCTCCGGAGCCAACCAGCAAACCTAAGAGGAGGCAAGACCCTTTGGGAACGGACATCCTGCACAAGCACAGCGCGGCCGGGCGGAGCTGGCTGGAGGGGAGGCTTCAGGTGACCCTCGGGATCCTCCGCCCGCCAGTCCAGCTCAGACTGCGACGCTCTGGAGTCCAGGCCGAGGTCTGACATCCACTTCCCAGGGTGGACAGCACCAAAGGGCCACCCCTCAGTGTGTCCCATGGGCCGTCTCAAGCATTCCTGGGGTGGCCTCCGACCCCCTGGTCCTGCCTCCCTCCTCTGTCCCCCCCGCTGTAGTAACTTCTCACCAAAAAACAAATACTGAAGAAGCTGTTCTTGAACTTGTGATAAAGACACAGAAAAGCAGAAGCTAACAGCAAGGGGTCTGATTAATGCACGTTCTCCGTCCCTCCAATCTGCCCTTTCAGAATAAACGTGTTTTACATTACAGACATTGGCTATGATTCTTGTCTTCTGTCAGCCCTTAATCAAGAGCACATTGGAACGATTTTTACAAACCCAAATCCTGCCCACAGCGAAGAGAAGTTCACCTGTAACACAGATGCCACCGCGGGGGTTGAGGAGGCTGTGTGTCAGCACCGCACACCACGGAGAGGTTAGAACAGGGTCAGGTGACTCCAGGAGGGTTTCATAGGGGAAGCAAAACTCCCTGGCTGGACCTTCGAAAGTGGGCAGGATTTAGACGGCAGGAGGGAAGGGAGGAGAGTCCCTCCAGGAGGTGGGCAGCAGCATGAGGACGGCGCGGGGGAGTGCAGCTTCCGGCAGAGGTGGGCACCCACCCGGCAGCTGTGATGAAGGGCTTTGAGCACAGAGGCACTTGAGACCAATTTTCTCCCCCCTGGGAACTACACTCAAGGACGAGAACATTCCCTGAGGTGTCTCTTGTTCTTTTTAAAATTAATTATGAATTAATTTGGCTGCGTGGGGTCTTAGTTGCGGCACGCGGGCTTCCCTCTAGTTGTGGTGCATGGGCTTAGTTGCCCCGCGGCATGTGGGATCTCAGTTCCCCGACCAGGGATGGAACCCACGTCCCCTGCACTGGAAGGCAGATTCGTAACTACCGGACCACCAGGGAAGTCCTGAGACCAATTTTTAAGAGGCACAAGGGAGACACAATGGGATGCTGGGGTTTTCTTTGCTTGAGAGAGAGAGAGAGAGAGAGAGAGAGAGAGAGAGAGAGAGAGAGTGTGAGAGTGTGTGTGTGTGTGTGTGTGTGTGTGTATGTGTGTGTGTGTGTGTGTGTGATGAGTCTCGTTCCAGAGTCCAGTACAGACGGAAGCAGGGGAGAGAGAGGAACGTCCTGGTGCAGAAACCCAACAAGCTCTGCCTCAGCCCGGAGACCGGAGGTACATTTGCACAGCAAATAAATGTACCAGAGGTATATTTGCACAGCAGCCATAAATCCCGTCAATACTGTTACCCTCAATGCGACGTTACAAAAATGACACCTTATCTCTGTGAACTTCTGCTCAGTTTTGCTGCGAAACCGGAACTGTTCTAAAAAATAGTCTATGAAAAACAAACAAACCCCCATAACCCCAGTCTAATCATGAGAAAAACAACAGACAAATTCCAATAGAGGGGATCACACTCCTCCAAGCTATCACGGTCACCACAACAGGAACGTCTGAGAAACTGTCACAGCCAAGAGGAGCCAAAGGAGACGTGACAGCGGAACACACAGTGGATTTCTGGATGGGACCCTGGAGCAGAAAAAGACACATTAAAAACTAAGGTTGTGGACTTCCCTGGCGGTCCGGTTGTTATAACTCCGTGCGTCCACTGCAGGGGGCAAGGGTTCCATCCCTGGTTGGGGACCTATGCTCCCACATGGCAGGCCGTGCGGCCAAAAAAATAAAATGAAATAAATTTAAAAAAAACAAAAAACTAAGGTTGCTGTACACCTGAAACTTACACAACATTGTAAATCAACTATACTCCAATATAAAATAAAAATTTAAAAAACACTAATAATACCTTGTACATGAAAGTCGCTCAACAAATATCTGTTATTATTTAAAAAAAAAACTAAGGAAATCTGGAAAAACTGTGGATCCCAGTTTATAATAAAGTACCAATACTGCCTCATTAACTGGAACAAATGTATCCCACTTGTAAAACACCAGTAAAGGGTAAACAGTGTGTGTGTGGAAGCGGCTTGTGGAGACTCTACTATCTGCTCAGTTTTCCTGGTAATCTAGACACCTATCTATCTATTTAGGCTGCGCCAGGTCTTAGTTGCGGCACGCAGGATCCTCATTGTGGCATGCGGGATCTTTAGTTGCGGCATGCAGGTGGGATCTAGTTCCCTGACCAGGGATCGAACCCGGGCCGCCTGCATTGGCAGCACGGAGTCTTAGCCACTGGACCACCAGGGAAGTCCTCTACACAGCTTTTTAAAAAATAAATCCTATTAATGAAAACAACTGTAATGAGTTGGCAGTGAGAGGTACCAGGCACCGTACTAGAACTTTACATAAAGACAACTCATGTAGCTATTGTCAGGCTTAGCTCAATAAACACTGACTATCATCCCCTCAACCACAATTCCTTCTCGCCATCTTTGCTTGAGTTTTCTTTGGTTCTCGGTTTTGTTTTATTGACATGAAGAGAAGCAAATGAAGGAGGCTGGCAGGACACACACTGGTGTGTGTGTGAGTCCAAGTCAGGGAGATGCTGCGACCCACGGTGTCCAAGGTGAGAGCCCTCCCTGGGACGGTGGCAATGAGAGGAAGGAACAGGCACAGTGCCACCAGTGCAGCCTTCACAGGGCAAAGGACAGTTCTTCATCAAGCGTGTATCTCTGCCACCACGTCTTAAATGAAAGCTGTTTAGTTCCGATATTTAATTTGGGGTGCCACTTTTGTTAGGCACACCCAGGAGGGCCTAATTTTTCCACTCCTCCTATTTAATTTCTGCCCCAAACCAGGAACCAAAATATACTAGAGCAACCAAACACATTTCCAGATGGCACGTTATCCCTAGAGGTCCCTGGGTTTCTCCTCTGCCTTAGAGGTCAGTCTACATTGCTTTGGACTTTAATTTTTTAAACAAGTTCTATCATAAGGTTCATTTACTTCCCGAATGGTGAAAGATGGAAACAACTGCCCTTGGAGCGAGCTGCAACAGCAAAAGGGGAAGTGCAACCGAATAAGCAAGCTTCCATGGTAGGCAGGCAGCAGCTGAGACCTGTAGCACACCCATCCAAGAAAGGACTGGCAGCCACGCCCGGACTTTCACAGATGTGGACACATGACCTTCTCCCTTCTGATCGCCAACATTTGCCGCCCCCCGCCCCCCAGTTAAGATTTGAGTCAACCAACAGTGAGAAAGCCAAGTTATTACAAAGCCTGGTACACCCTAATTCTGGTTCTCACTTTTACTCAGATTTTTTTGTTCATCAAATCCAGGACTTCGCAGGAGGAAACACTACTAACTGCCCAGTTTCGAGCTGTTCCAGCCCGAGGCATTAGGAGGGCACCTGGAACAAAGGACTGAGTCAGCAGCGGGTAACCAGCCAGCACTGTCAGGCCGCCCTAGAGGACAGAGGAGCAGCTCATCACCAGGGCCCAGCCTAGGCCGAGCGCAGCGACAACCCTAAGTTCTGTTCGTGAACCGTCTGCTGCCCAGCCTGGAGGAGGTGACCTCCTCGGTGCCGTGGGAGGCAAGGGTGGGGGGAGCATCTGGATGAGGATGGGGCGGAGGGATGGGAGGGGAGGTGGGAGGGGATGAGGGGGGCGCATCTGCACGAGGAGGGGCGGGAGGAGGGGCCGGCGCGGGGCTGGGGCACTCACCCCGGGTCCTTCGCCGACGCGGTAGGTGAGCTGCACCCGCAGGCGCTCGCCGGCGATGCAGGGCTGCGGGAAGCGCACGCACAGGGCCTGGCCGTAGTGCGAGAAGGGCCGCGTGCACACCGGCACCGGCTCCGGCTCCGGCTCCGGCTGCCCCGCGTCCGGCCGCTCCCGCCGCAGAGCCGCCGCCGTCACCTCCACGCACGGGTGCGAGTCCAGCCGCAGCTCCGCGGCGCCGCCGGGCTCCAGGCAGCGCAAGTCCAGCACCGCCGAGCCGCTCAGCCCGCGGCAGCCCGGGCCCGGCCCCGGAGGCCCGAACTCGGCCCGCAGGTCCAAGTGCAGGTGCAGCAGCTCGAAGGCGCGGAAGTTGGAGGCCGACGCCACGTCCTCGGCCTGCGCTGAGTGCAGCACCCGCCCGCCAGCCCCACGCCCGCTGCCCGCCATGGCCCCGCGCCGCCGCTGGACCGGGCCGCCGCAGGCCCCGCCCCGCCGCGCAGGCCCCGCCCCGCCGCTTGTCGTGGTCCCCGGAGCTTCTGCAGCGCACCCGAGTGGGCCCCAACAGGCAGTGCTGGGCTCGCCCGGGCACTCAGCATGGCCACGCCCCAAAGCTCAGACTACGCCCCGCCGTTCGCCACGGCCCCCGTGCACTGGTGCAGGCCCCGCTCCTCAGACCACGCCCGGAACCGGCATGACCAAGCCACAAAGCTCAGACCACGCCCCGCCGATTGCCAAGGCCCCGGGACAGCCGCACCCGGACCCTGCCGCCGGCCCCGCCCCACCGTGCAGACCCCGCCCCGGAACGCGGCCGGGCCACGCCCCTCTTCTTGACTTTCCCCCACTCCCAGCTCTGCACCGGCGTCTCAGGACTTCCGACAGGCGTGCGGGTGGGGGTGGGGGGGTACAATTTGATCCACCTTGGCCCGAATTCATCCCACTGGGATGTTCCCCAGTCCCTTCTCTACTGAGGTTTCCCGTGTCCTACTCCTCCAGGCAGGCCGCACTGAGCACGATTGCAAGGGTCCGGGTTGGAGGTCGCAAGCTCGACGCTCGCCCAATTATTAGGGCCGTGTCATCCTGGGCCGTGTCAAACCTCCCCCAAGAAAGGGGACTCTGTCCGAGTCTCCTTGTGTACCTGTAAAACAGAAGGAATTATAGCATCTCTCGAGCTAGCTGTGAGAGCTCAATCGGAAACAGCACGGGATACCACGCCGATGGGGGTCCTCCCGGGACTCCGGGCGCGCGAGTCCTTTGTCCATCCGCCAAGGGATGGGGAGAGGCACTGCACCTTTAAGGCTGGGCGTCTGCTGTGCCGCTTGCCCCCCCTCCTGAGTGGGACAGCTCTTTGAGCCAGGCACACCCTTCCTGCTGTCTCTCTCCTGTGCCAGCGGTCGCAGTGGCCCTTCTGTGACTAGGAGCCACTCGACGGCGAGATTTTTATGGATCAGCTAGGAAATGAAAGTTTAAGAGAATGTAGGGAGTTTTTCATAAAAGGAAATAGTATCCTAGTATGTTCTTCCTAGTTTTACACTGTTAAAATACATTTTATTTCATGAAATGCTTATAGTAGATATTTTTAAATTCCATATAAGGTCAATGTTAGTTTTTTTTTTTTAACTTACTGGCTAGTGAAATCCAACAACTTTGGAAAACCACTTTTCCGTGGCACTGAGCACAGTACTTGGTACTTACTAGTCATTCAATATATCTACCCTCAAATTATTCATTCCCTTATGCAATGCGGTTTTGTTGAGCATCTGCATACACCAGCCACTGGGCTGGGTGCTGAGGATACAACTGAAGCAAGCCTGGCACCGCCCCTGTCCTGGTGGTGCTCACGGGCCAGCTCACAACTTAACCTAGAGACAAGGACAAAGGTCACGATAACTCCATGTGCTGTGCTGTGACCTGGGAAGAACAGGATGCTACGGGAAGCAAGGAGAGACACCGGGCCTGATGTTTCCAGGTAAGTGTTGCTGGAGGAGGAGGGCCTTTTATCCTTTTTTTTTTTTTTTCATAATTTATTTATTTTTGGCTGTGTGGGGTCTCCACTGCTGCATGCGGGCTTTCTCTAGTTGCGGCGAGCAGGGGCTACTCTTTGTTGCCATGCGTGGGCTTCTCATTGCGGTGGCTTCTCTTGTTGCGGAGCACGGGCTCTAGGCGCGGGCTTCAGTAGTTGTGGCACACGGAGCTTAGTTGCTCCACGGCATGTGGGATCTTCCCGGACCAGGGCTCGAACCCGTGTCTCCTGCATTGGCAGGCACATTCTCAACCACTGCACCACCAAGGAAGTCCTGAGGGCCTTTTATCCTTGGCTGTAGAGTCAAACATTTGTGGAACTATGCTGTTTCTCCTTTCAGCATTAACTTCTCCCTGGGGATAAGAGCAGTCTCATCCCATCCATTCTCCTTCCTTCCTTCCTTTTCTCCTTCCCTCACTTTTGAATGCTTAGAATGCAACGTATCTTGGACATTTTGAAATAATGGCTGAAAATCTTCTAGAATTGATTAAAGTGTGATTCTAAGGATTTAAAAGTTACAACAAATTGCAAGGAAAAATATAAAAATAAACCTACACCTAGACATGTTTTAGTTAAACTGAGGAAGACCAAGACATAAAGGTCTTAAGAAGACCCAAAGAAAAAAAGACAGGTTACTTATAAAAAAACGACAAATGGAAATTGGACCAAGGGCAGACCTCTCATTAGCAACGAGAGGCCAGAAGGCATTATCTTCAAAACACTGAGAAAAACCCTGTCAACTTAGAACTGTACCCGACTATCATCCAAGAAGGAAGGCAAGTAAATTTTCTGATGACAAAAATTCAGTGCTCACCATCAATAGAGTCCTGCTAAAGAACTTCTAAAGGAATTACTTCAAGAAGGAAAATGAGATGAAACAAGGAATGGTGAGCAAAACAAGTGGGAGAACTTAAACACTGTATAAAGCAACAATAAATATGTATTAATCATGTTTGCATGAGGGAATCAGAATAAAATGAAAATATTAGACTAAATGTATATAAGAAGAGGGGGTGATTGAAGTTGAAGCATTCTAAACTCCCTGAATTATCAAGAGGAGAGGGAGAGGGATAAATGTGAGATTTTTTTCTTAGATATGTTGTTTTTTAAGATTTTAAAGAAAATCACTTAAGGACTATAAAATGAAGATAACTCACAAGCCAACAAATGGGAAAATATGTAGTATGATTTTTAAAAATCAAGGAAAAAAAGGAAATGAGCTGGACAGGATAGTACTTACCCCAGGCTGGAGGAAGCAGAGCTCATAAATACCCAGAGGTAAACTACTCGTCAGTGTTCTAGCTCACATATTGGGGATGTACCTAACAATACAGCCTCAAACTACAGGAAGTAGAAGGTAACAGAATTACAAGGGAAATGGGCAAATCCGCCAACAGAGAGGTTTACGTACGTCTCCCAGTAATTAACAGATCACACAGACAAAAGTCATACAGACATAAAAGATCTGTACAAAAACGTCACAATCTTGACCTAATCAGCACACACCAAACTTTGCACCTAACAATCAGAGAAAACACACAAAACCATAGATAGGCCATGAAAAACTCCCAACAAATAAAAGAATCGATGGCACACAGAACAACATTCCTTTAACCACAACGCAATTAAGTTAAAGCCAACGTTGGGAGCCAATTCTCCACGGATCACGTGCACTTCTGCACATCTTGCAAAAATGAGCCGCTGAGTGTCCTTTGTTCTGGACCATCTGGTCGAGGATGCTTGTATAGAGAGCCACTCTGAAAGACAGATGGTGACTTCCTCTGGAGCAAAGGGTGAATCTGCTTATCATAATGGTTCTCAACCAGGGCCGGTTTTGCCCACTAGGAGCTATTTGACAACATCTAGAGACACACTTGGTGGTTACAACTGGGAGAGGAGGTGCTGCTGGCATCCAGTGGGCAGAGGCCAGAGATCCTACATCCTACATTGCACAGGACAGGTCCCCACAACTGATTATCCAGCCCTAAACGTCCACAGTGGTAAGGCTGGTAAACTGGCTTACACCCTTCCAAGACAGAGACAGGGTCTTGCTTTGGAGCAAAGGGAAGTCACGCTCACTATCTATAGTATAAATATATAGTATAAATATCTATAATAAAGGTAATGTCTCCCTCAGAGGCAAAAGCAGGAATGCTACTGCCCACTATAAAAGCTCAGGGCGTAAAGAGCTTTTTATAAAAGCTCCTCTCCTGTAATGCCACCCACTACATCCCTAGGCATTCATCTGGATCCACCCATATAATCCTACCCTATAAGAAATGTTAGAGGACGCTCTAGAGACAGGACTGTGATACCAGAGAGGAACTTGGGTCCACACAAAGAAAAGAAGGAGTGCTAGAAATGGAATCAGTTTAGATAAAATAAATCTTTTTATTTTTAATTGCTCTAAAACAGAGGTCAGCAATTTTTTTTCTCTAAAGGGCAAACATCTCAGGAGTTGTGTGCCCCGAGGTCTCTGACGCGGCCGCTTAACTCTGCTGTGTCGTATGAGGGCAGTCGCTCATGAAACGTGAAGACCTGGTGTGGCTGTGCACCAACAGAACTGTATTTATGGACGCCGGAATCTTCATTTCGTGTCATTTCCATGTGCCATGAAACATTTTTCTTCTTTTGATTTTTTTTCAACCATTAGAAAAATTTTAAATCCATTCTTCAGTCACAGGCCTTACAAAAAGAGGCAGCCGGGTAAATGTGGCCCTTGAGCCTTAGGTGGTTGACTTTTGCTCTAAAAGATAGCGTACTGTACAAAGCAAAACCAGCAGCAAAAGTACTGTGTTCTGAAACTAATGCACCACCGGGTGGAGCTGTGACCACGCCGTCACAATCTGCAGACATTTCATATAAGAAAACAGACGGGCTTTCAACAGATGCAGCTGTAACCCACGCGTTCCAACCCTGACTCAGAAATTCACTATTTCAGGCCAATTTCACACAAAGTGTCAGATACTAAGGAAAAAAGGGAGAAGCAGATGGGATCTTTCTGATGAGCATTTCAACCTTGAAACTCAGGAAACCACTCCATTATTCCAGAAAAAGACCTAGGGAAAAATTCCTTCCTGTCTGCTTGTTTCTGCATTTATCTTGGTAATTAAAACAATTTTCGTGATTTCACCTTTTATTCTGGGTTCTTGTACACCAAAATTAGTTATAGAATATGTATTAAACATCTCAAAATAGGTATTTTAAGATATTTATTAGAATCTAAACTACCTGCTTTCTATTATTTGCTAAACTTAAAAAAAAATCAATGTATAACTGATTCATTTTACTGCACACCTGAAACTAACACATTGTAAATCAACTTTACTCCAATAAAAAATTTTTTTAATCACATCTTATAAAGCTTATCAATGGATTTCATAAATTTCAATTTTATTAGGAAACGGGTGATAGGTGAACAGGTACACAATGGTAAAGTAATGTAAAGTTAATCATAGAATCTAGGTGATGGGTATATGTATGTTCACTGTGAACCTCAACTTTACAGTTTTGATATTTTCATTGAAAAAATGTTGGGGGAAAAGGTGGGGGAGAGAAAACAAAACAAAACAAAACAAACCGCTCAGCACCTCCTCCTGCTGTGCAGTGACAACAGAACACGGAGAGGGGACGGGAGGCTGCAGGGGCACTCGAGCTGGTCCCCAGACCACCAGGAACCAGCCCGCTGGACAAACAGGGACAGGCAGAGGACACAGCACACGAGGACGTTCTTGGGCGGTTATGAAACATCTGTGACTGGAAACGCAGATGGCACGAGGCTTCCAGTAGAAAATCAGAGGCATGAAGTTTGCTTTCCCCTTTCCCTCTCCTCACCAGCCCCCCATCTCCACGCTAGACACATCACGGAGACGGAGCCACTCCGCTCAGGCCAAGCCCCAGCAGGTAGGTGGGCAGCCAGGGTTTCCCCGGGAGCAGCAGCTCTCCTAAGTGCGGGACGGAGGAAGGGGGCATCCACCAAGGAGGAGAGGGCCAAGAAGCAGGGAAACAACCGGAAAGGTTTTCGGGGTTTCTACCTGCCGTCCCACATATTGTGGAACTAAATGTCAAGTTCTTCAAAAAGAACTGGCTTTCCATCTTTTTCAAGCTTCTTCTCTTCCCCCCCCCCACCCCTCGTTCCAGAAAATTCATCTGTAACCAAGGATTGCTTCAGATATGCTGAGTTAACCAATAAAATGGCAAAAACACGCCAGCATCACATACACACACCCGCCACAGACTCCGAATTCCCAAGAAAGGAACTTACTTTCCAAACCAATAAGCCATTTAAGAGGAAGTTTAGGAGACCTTAAGAAATGTAAAGCATTTTATCTGCGATTCAACATGCCCTCAGCTTTCAACTGTTCTGATGACATCTCCTTACATTTACTCCTGGAAGTCAAAAGAGCTACAGACTGAAAGACAAATCCCAAATACTCACAAATGGCCAATAAGCGCAGTACTTCGGCACCAGGAGAACGCAAATCAGAACCACAGTGAGATAGTCACACATGCTAGAATGGCTATAATGTTTTTACTTAAAGGAAAATAGAAGTGTCGGCAAGGATGTGGAAAAATGGGAACCTTCGTGCACTGCTGGTGGAAACGTCAAATGGTGCAGCGCTGTGGAAAAGTTTGGTGCTTCTTCCAAAGGTTAAACATAGAACTACCACATGCCCCAGCAACGCCACTCCTAGGTCTACACCCAAAGGAACTGAAAGCAGCGACTCAAACAGGTATTTGTATGCCCATGTTATTCACAAGAGTCACACGGTGTGAACAGCCCAAGTGTCCATCAATGGAGGAATGGAGAAATAAAATGGGATCTCTGCATACCATGCAGTATTACTCAGCCATCGCACGAAGCGCTGGTTTATGCTACACCACTGACGGACCTTGAAACACGATGCTCCACGAAATAAAAGCCACACAGAAGGACGAATATCGTACGGTTCCACTTATACGAGGTACCCAGAACAGGCAAACTCAGAGACAGCAAGTAGAACTGCGGTTACCAGGAGCTGGGGGAAGGTGGGATGGGGAGTTTCTGTGGGTGACGAGGAGGAAGTTTTGGGATACACGATGGTGACTGTTACACTGTATGTAAATTCCACTAACTGTACACTTACAGATGGTTAAAATGATAAATACGATTTCCCGTATATTTTACCACACGAAGGAAGATCAAACCAGCATTAGTAAATTAAATGCTTACTATGTACGTGGCATTGGGCCAAAACATGCATGTGCTCACCACACCCACACGGATTTGCTCTCCGTTTCACAGAGGCAGGTAAACGGGGCGTAACAGCCTGCCTCCCGTAAGGCCGCATGGCCTCTCAGCACAGCCAGTAAAATGGCCTATTCCGAAATGCTAACCCATTTTCCAGACCCGGCCATACCCCAAAACACACCCTCGACGAAGATCAGCTTCAGGGGACTCGCAACACAGGAACAGCAGCATGTGCTGTACTTGCCAGCACACCATAAACGCCAGACTTTTCCAGGGCTATTACACCCTCCAGGAACCTTCTCATACGGAACTGGGTATACCGGAAGGAAGCTTTTCTGATGATGAAGAATCAAGACACAGTAGCCTCAGAGGTGAAGAGGGTTCTGTATCCGACACCCTCGAAACCAAGACGTGGAGTGTTTTTTACTCACAAGGAGAAGGCTAAGCACTTTCCTGCAGCCCTCCAGCCCGGAAGTGTTTGCTGTGGACCAATCCCTGGAGACTGTACCACGTGCAACTTTCAACTGACTCTGCATTATTTGAATTCAAGGATGAAAAGTAGAACTCTGCAACTTATCTTAATAGAAAGAGCAATCTCCTGGCGTTTTTTATTGTTTGACTAACAGAACAAAACCAGGCAGAGAGGTCCCCGAGGAAATGATGGTCACGCTTCACTGCCGTTTGCCACTGGTCCCTTCAAGCACTTACTGCTTTTCCTTCTAAAGATTTCAGACATTTATTTTGATCACAAACGCAATCCAAGTGTGAATAAATAAATGTATTATCTTTTAAGACCCTCCCCCGCCCCCCCCCCCCCGTTCCTTTAAATAGAAAAATGTGCTAAATGTCTCTTCACAGCCTATTTGGCCATAGTTGTCCCACCTACAGTTTTCAAAACAGACTGAATTTGATCTTCTGAAATCCTTCCTTGAACCGCAGCTCACTCTGTTACAGAAGTCCTGGGAGAGAGGCCCTACTGGTATTGCTGGTAGTCCCCGAAAGGTGAGGATGGTAGCTGGGCTGAAGGCAACTGGGAGGGGTCTTCAGCAAGCGGAGGACCTGCAATTAAGAGGGAATTTAAACACCACCTGAATATTATGTAATTTAAAGGGACAAGTCTCTGTAAAGAGCAAATCAGTCAACTCAGAAAACAAAGTGCTACATCAGAGCTGTAACCTGAATTTCTTTATCGAGCTGCCCGATTCTCACGAGAGCGCGTGCTAACGTCCGGCGGCCTGGCGGCCCTCCTCCAGAACGAGCAGCTCTCAAACGCTATGCCAGCGAAGTCACATGGAGTAGTTACAGCAAGAAACAACACGCCAGTTTTAATGCAACTGCTGAACAAGCTGCCGTATCAGGACTGGACGAACCTCTCACACCTCCTGATGTATTTGTCAGTAGCTATTTAAAATTATTTTCACAAAGTTTAAGTACCTTAGTCACGTTTCAAGAGAACTCAGTAATACAATTTATACAACTAGGTAAGGAATGGGTCTTGAAATGGGAAGACACCGCCATCCCCTAGCTTGCGCAGAACTAAGTGTTGTAGTATTTGCTTTCAAAGGATGGGACAGCCTGTGACCTAAGAAAAAATGTGACTCTTTAAAAAAAAGACTTTAATGGGAATAATCACTCCTCTTTTCTTCAGGGAAACTGAGGCAGACTAAAAAATATCTGGAAGGAAGAGAGAAAGAGGACAGTGGTAAAGAGGGCTTTCTTTCAATACTTTACTCCAGTGATTTTTTTTTTATATTCTAAAAATATCTGTTCATTACAGAAAGCTGGAGAAGACACTGGGTGAAAAAGATAAACCAAAAATAACCACTGTTACCATTTCGATACAGTTTTATTTCATCTTTCTGTTTAAAGAACTCTTTCATGTAAGTTAACTGGAAAAATATGATTAGCTTTTCAAAGATTTTTGCCCCCACGTAGCCTTTCGGAAACACTCCTCCTGTCTAAAATAAAAAGCACTTCTTTTTAGAGAACTCCTTCCGAGGAAAGAAGCCGAAACCCCAGCAAACAAGGCTAAATCCTACAAGACAGTGTGACCGAGTTATTGTTCTATCCATTTCTGAATTTCTGCAAACATGGAACTTTTCTCACGTCTTATGTGAAGTCTTTCACACTAAAGTGCTAAACTAAAAAGCAAAATAAGAAAGTGGCCACCACAACAGAGCATTCAGTGAGAAATAACGAGTGAAAGCAGAGGCAAGGACCGAGGGCCCGGGACCACCCGGGCCACCCACTGGCCACAGGGAGCAGGCCTCAGAACCGCGCCTGGTGCCTCAGGGAATCAAATCGAACCAGGAGCTGTCACCTGACCTGTCCCTCACTCTATGCCGAATCCTTTCCAAGCTCCAAAACTAACTTCCAACCAGTCACACCGTTCTGCGTATTTCCTTCCCCAAACGCCGGGTCGGCTCTTCCCCATGACGACCCTCGGTGTCTTTCTGCTCCCTTCCAATGCCAAGGAACAGTCCCATTTAGACAGCTCAAGTTTTCTAAGTTACAAGCATCTGCACACGCTGGCCGCAGAGCAGACATTCCCTGGCCACGTCGTGACCACCTGTGGACCACTAACCGCCCAGCATCTCACCTTCCCTGCACCAGGCAGGAGCAACAGGAGCAACGCATTACATCACCAACGTCTCAGAAGAACCCTCCTTCCGGCCCTAAGTGAGCCCCAACCACGGGTCACCTTCTCCTGCTACTTCACTTTCTTCAAGGAAGCAGCACAACCAGATGACCTCATTTATCTGTGAGCGTGTCAGCCTGACGCTCCCACTGCCCCCGGCAGCTACAGCAGTGCCCCACACACAGGCGGTGAAAAGCTGGCGACTGACGGCCATCGTTGTTCCACATCTGCAGGGACCCTTCTTCCCGCACCGCTGAAATGATCGGCAATTTCTTAGAATGAGCAAGTGAGCACTGATAAAACCTAAGAACTCTAAGGAAAGATCGACAGCAAGTCATCAGCCAAAGCATTCTGTTACTGAGATGAAACACAACTAACTGCACCCACACCCGTGCGGAGCCAGAACCCTCACGAAGCACGGCGTATTCACGTGTGATGCAGAGATGTCAAACTGCCACATGTGAGCAGACATCGGGGAACCATTTCAAACGTCTGAGCTGTGGTGTCAGGCAGAAACACGACTCACCGTTGGGAAACTGGGCAGAGGCAAATCTTGTCAACAAGATACCAGCTCCTTCGATGAGAGCTAGCAGAATGCCACCCATCGCGGCTGACCCAACCATGGCCACTGGTCCGTCTGAGCACGTTGAGAACAGAGAGATTACTTTAACAGAAATCCAGGTTAATGTAAGACACCATGAAGCAAAGACCTGTCCATAGGGCTCCATGCTACTCCCCGTTCCCAAACCCCAAACCCCCTTTCTCGCTGACCAAGACCAGGGTCAGCAAACTATGGCCCGCAGGTCAAATCCAGCCCACGGCCTGCTGGTGGAAATACAGTTGTATTGGGACAGCATGCGCGTTCATTCACGTATTGTCTAGGCTGCGCTCATGACATCAGAGCTGAGTACATGTGATGGAAGCCCTCACAACCCACGAAGCCCACACATTTACTACCTGGCCCTTCACAGGAGAGGGTGCTGACTCCTGGGCTCACCCGCTACGCCCAAAGGAATCCTAGGTTGCTCTGTCCCAAAGACCCAGAAGATGGATCTAAGCTCTTCACTCATAACAATGCTGGGTGACAGGTACAATAATTAATTCCAGAGGCTGAGGAGAGAAACTGCCCAGTCACACAGCTAGTAAGTGGCAGGAGCAGAACCTGAACTGCTCTTAACCATGGTGATTACTGGTTAGAGCTCCAGGCTCTCTCGTCCTCAACATTCCAAGTTAAGAGATCCTTTTACTCTTCCCCCCAAATCACCATATACACTCACACTACACCAAGTTACACAGTGCTCCGTCTGTCTATTACAGATGTCCCTAAGTGCAGGCAGGGGCTGGCTTCAATGTGTGTGTCTAGGCCTGCTTACTTCTTGCTGCCAGGATGGCTCCTGTTAAGGCACCACTCGTGATGGAGTTCCAGGGGTCTTCTTTCCCTCTGACTTGAACCATACTGCAGTCAATCATGGAAAACAGGCCGCCCCAAACGGCAAAGCTGCCTGTTTTATTTAAAAACAAAACAAATAAATTTCATTTTTTATATTTTAGCCTTTAAATGTAGTAGTCAGAAACAAGCTTAAATAACAACACTCACTATATTCTTGAAACTCTCACACACACATGCAAGCAAGTTTGAATAAGCACCGAACAGGAGTCAGAATACTTATCTTTTTAATAAAGCTTGGTTTGTATTACATCAGCAGGGAAATCAGCAACGGCCCAAAGCCTAAAAGAAATAAGCCAGGCCTAAAAGAGTTGGGCTAAACCCATTCAAACCCCCTTTCAGAAGAGTGTGTATCTGTTTAAGAAGTGTCCTCCTTCCTTCTTTTCATCACCTTACCTCTATTTTTCTTTTCTTCAGTCAGTGCCACTGAGCACCTGCTCTACGAAAATCACCGATGTGAACACAAAAGAAACCGGGCTATTCTGGGATGTACTACAAGCATAAGCCAATACACATAAAGGGCAAAAGGGTGATACAAACAGTTTGAATTATGGAACCTCGAGGGAATGGGAATTACCTTTCCTCTCTCATTTCTATCCTTCAGTCCTCAAGCATGAAACTAAAAGCAACCGTAAATCAGATTACTTTGCACTTTAAACTCTTCCTAAACACAGTGACTATTCTGTGAAATAAAAAACAAACACCCACACGTACACGTGTATAAGTACACACAAAACACAGAAAGGCAACACCAAGATTTTAATTGTCGGCATCTCTGGGTGACAGATGATAACAAGACGATTTCACTGCTTTGTGCTTTTATTTTCCAAATCTTCTAAAATGAATACACATGACTTACACTCTATGAAGAGTTCTTTTATTAAGATTAAAGAAAGAAGAACTGCACTGAGGAGCCCTTGTCAGGTTATCCTTCACCCTCCGAAACCTCACAGAAGCAGGGGTGTGTCAATAAGGACAATAAACTGGGTTCCGCCAACTGCCTGAACCAGACCATCACCAGCACCCTTCCCCAGAGCTCACCCTGTGAGTTAAATCCAGCAGATACAACCAGTTAAAGTATGCACGGAGGACTTCCCTGGTGGTCCAGTGGTTAAGACTCCATGCTCCCAATGCAGGGGGCCCAGGTTCGATCCCTGGTCAGGGAACTAGATCCCACACACATGCCGCAACTCAAGATCCCACATAACGGCAACAAAGATCCCGTGTGCCGCAACAAAAAAAAAGATCCCACATGCCGCAACTAAAAAGATCCCGCGTGCCACAACTAAAGATCCCGCATGCCACAACTAAAGATCCCGCATGCCACAACTAAAGATCCCACATGTAGCAACTAAAAGAGCCCACATGACACAACTAAAGATCCAGCACGTGGCAACAAAGATCCCGCGTGCCACAGCTAAGAAAAAGATCCCGCATGCCGCAACTAAAAAGATCCTGCATGCCATAACGAACATCCCACGTACCGCAACTGAGACTCGGAGGAGCCAAATAAGTATGTTTTAAAATAAATAATAAACTATGCATGCGCCTCCGCGTTTTTGGTCCAACACTAAATACCACATGCTACATACAGATGAAATAGTCTGTCCTAACTCAGTGGCTCTGTGCCCTGGGAGAGAGATATGTCCAGTATATTAGAATTATCTCACCAAATTCCTCAAACAAGGCTCTCCCACTCCCTCACAAGGATCTGATATCTGCCCACCCCACGAATGACTGCCAGAGTAAGCTATGGTGGCTGATGAGAGTGGAGACTGAGTCCACACAAAAGGCTGGCCCCGTGTGGGCAGCCACAGCCGGAGCAGGGCGAGGAGGCGTCCGCAGGAAGGACACTCCCAAGCATGGAGATCAGTGTGCCCATGTGGAAGGGTGGCCTGTTACGAGGTGCCCTAGCCCAAGTACTCATATGAAAAGAGAAAGAAGAATGAACCTGTGGGGCTGGACTGGACTGAGAGGTATCAGTGTGAACCCATGATTCCTAATACGTATAGATATATAGAAACACAGATATAAACTTGTGTATGTACGTGTACGTGGTGTGTGTTCATAGATATACAGTACATTCCTAAGAAGGCCTGGGAACAGCAATGCCCCACAGCAATGATACACTTAGTGCCCAGACTTTGGCTTCTAAGTACCATTCTCAACTAGAAGGAAGCAGGGCTCCTTGGGGACGGATGACTCTACACTCAGGCAGGGAAAGTACAAGATGAGCCTGGAACATCTTGTTCCAAAATGCAAGGAAGGGCTGGAAGCATAATGGGGACACGTCAAAAGCATGTCTTATTTCTGCTATGAAAATACAAGACCTTTCAGGACACAACTATGACTTTCCCACACTGCCTTTTCCCAGGAGCTTAACTGGAAGAGCTCAGTAAACGCCCACTCAATTAAACTGCAAGTGCCATCCCAGTGCTTTTTGTTTGTTTTTTGTGGTATGCGGGCCTCCCACTGCCGTGGCCTCTCCCGTCGCGATGCGCAGGCCCAGCGGCCATGGCTCACGGGCCCAGCCGCTCCGCGGCATGTGGGATCTTCCCGGACCGGGGCACGAACCCGCGTCCCCCGCACCGGCAGGCGGACTCCCAACCACTGCGCCACCAGGGAAGCCCATCCCAGTACTTTTAAAATTCAAGACTCCATGAAGATTCCTCAGTAGTTTCCTTAAAAAGCCTGATTCCAATTCACTCACACCACAACATACTCTTCCTCTATTTCACCCTGATTGTTTTTTAACCAAACCTTTATTCTCAGACTAGTTTCAGAGTCACAGCAAAGCTGTGAAGACGGTACAGTTCCCACATGCCCCACATCCAGTCTCCCCAGCATCTAACAGCAGCACCGTGCATTTGTCACAGAACCCAATATTGACACATTATTAACTGACGTCCACACTTAGTTCCGATTTCCTTAGTTTTTATGTCCTTGTTCTGTTCCAGGACACCTCATAACATTTAGTAGTCTTATCTCCTTAGGCTCTTCTTGACTGTGACAGTTACCTGATTGGTTTTTTTATTCACTGAAAATGCATGTGACAGAAGCAGCCTCTCAAGAAACCTGGTAAACCTGCATGACTTCTGCATTTATCGAAGGTTCAGGGTTTGGTGTGTACTTTTTTTTTTTTTTTTTAACTACTTATCACTCTTAAACAACACGGTAACCATTAAAACAAAGGAAAATTAGTCACCGTTTACTTTCCAGGGTGTACAATTATTACAGGGAGAAAAACAGGAAACAGATACACCATCACTTCAACCCTCGGAGCCTCAATTTCCTCATCTGGAAAATGGAGATAATAGTACTCACCTCCTATGTTGCTGGGAGGACTAAATAAAATAATCCTGTGAAACACCTGGAGTGCCTGGCACATGGCAGGCACTGAATAAACAACAGACATTGGCTACTATCTTCTAAAGAAAACAAATGCTATAAAAACAAAGAGAAGATTATTTCTTCTGATGCACAAAATCACTAAGAACGACTGAAAGTGCTAAGTCCATTTCACGTGTTGTATGTGGTCTCTTCAGCCTGACTGTATCTTTGCAAGCAAATATAAGCTCCCAGATTTCTTATTCTCTCTTCTCCCAGCTTCTGAATTAATTACCAAGCTTAAAGAGTGTGATGGACATAATCGTTCTCCACCTCTGCACTGACCTCGGCACAATGTCCAAAGCTAAACCTGGAGGGAGCCCCGTGAGTTCCATCAGTCCCTCTTGCACACCCTAACCCTTCTGTTCACATCCTCTTCAGTTTCATGCTAACCCAGAAGCTATCACTCCTGACCCTCACAAACCTGAGCTGTGGACACACTGTCTGGAGAACGGGAGAAAATCAAATGAAACCCAGCAGAAGCAAAACCACACTGAGCTTCTGAAGGACAGTTTCAGATGGATGCAACAATTCAAGTTAACTTTCCAAATAAATCATAAATCAAGAATTCGCATAGATACTAACTTGTGACAAGCTGTTATTCAGACCAAACTAAAATCACTGCTATAATCTAAAAAAGAAGAAAAAAAAACCAGAATTTCATCTTCAAAAAAATAGGAAAAAAATCATCTGAAGTACAAATGGAAACATTCTGCTTACCTCCCAACTGTGGAGCCCTGGTTCTAACAGCTGTCAGACTCCCTCGTAGTCTGTGGTTTACTCCCTATAAGGAAACAAAAGGAAGCAACCAAAAATACATTAGGAGTATAACACATTTCCAACCCACTGATGGGGCCCAAGTGACATTAGCAAACGGGTCTCAAGTAATGATGATATGAGACCATTCACCCACTTACCACCGGAGAATTGCGAAAACCTTTGATTGCTTGAAAGATCCCACCACCTATGGTTCCCATCGTAAAGGCCCCACCACAGTCGTCCACAATGCGCCAGGGGCTAAGAACAGGAAAGAGAGAAAAAAAAGAAAAAAGATGAGCGTTATTTCTCATTTATAAACCATAAAACCCTCTTTGTTAATAAGGGATATACAACAGATTCCAGGGCAGGGCTCACTGCAACCAGTAACATCTGGCCCATAAAATACAGACAAAGATTAAGGATTCTAAACAGATCCACATCTATTCAGCCCAAGTCTTCTAAGCTACAGGGAATGAACTCGTAGTTGAATGGCTTCAACTCCCTACTGTTCACAGCACTTTATTCATTTGCTCAACTACTAGTGCATCTATTCTAAGGCACCGTGAAAACAATGCGTGAAAAAACACGCATTAGGAAATTACACTATAGTCAACAGTGACCCAGTCGCCTGGGGGACCAAGGAAAGCTCTCCAGCTGCAGCAAAATTTAAAGCTGAGACCCAAAGAATAAAATTTCAACAGGCGCAGAAGAAGACACATTATTTAAATTTTAAAACTTCTTTTTGGGTTTACTGAGTCCAAATTAGCATTTGGAACTTAAGTTTGTATCAGATCCACTTAACACATTAGTAACCTCTAATATCTGATAATCAGAGGTTAAATGTGTAAACCCGGCTTCCAAATGCAGCACCCTAACTCATGCAGCACGACATGAGTAATCTGATCAGTAGAACAGAACCACTCTTCTAGGAATCTGGCTTCTTAAAAAGTCTGCGAATGGGAATTCCCTGGCAGTCCAGCGGTTAGGACTCAGCACTTTCACTTGTGGTGGCCCGGGTTCGATCCTTGGTTGGGATCCCGCAAGCCTCGCGGCATGGCCAAAAGAAGGAAAAAAAAAAACAAGTCTGTGAATAATTCAATTCATAAATGTCTTTTCCAGTCTCAAGGGTAAAATGCTGTAACGACCCTATGCGCAATCCAACTGCTCAAGTAACCGTGTGAGTTCAGCGCATCGTTGCTGCTGAAGAATCTGAATAATAAGTAATTTCTCATTTTGCCAGATAGAAATACGAAACACCTTGTCCTTTCCAAGTCTAACACAAATCAGGAGTTTGTACAGAATGAGGATCTCATGAGGCAGATGTTCCAACTGTCAGCCTGAGGCTTCAGGGCTGGGAACTCGTTACAAATGCAGGCTCTGGGGAGGCCCCACTCAGGACCTACTAAATCAGAGTCCACAGCTTAGCACAATCCACGGGTGACCTGATTTCACTTTAAAAGTTTGAGAAGCAGTGCTCTGAGAGACTAAAAAGGATTAGGAAAATTTCTTCAAAATGGTAGAAACATTAATAGAAGTAAAGAGACAGGGAATTCCCTGGTGGTCCAGTGGTTAAGACTCGGTGCTTTCACTGCCGGGGCCCAGGTTCAATCCATGGTTGGGGAACTAAGATCCCACAAGCTGCGTGCTGCGACCAAAAAAAAAAGTAAAAAGGAAGAACAAAGGAGAGTCACTAACTCTAAACGATCGATCCTGAATGATCCTATAATCAGTTAGAATGAAAATGAGTATTTAAAAAATCAGTAAAGAACAGCAGGATTCAGATCAGAGAGCAGCCGCAGGATTGCAAGAGAGGACGTCCAAAACAACGGCAAGATGCAAACAGTCTCTGAACTAAGTCTGGCTAAATCAAGGTTCCTGCAGGGAAGTGACGGATACACAAAAGGAAGGTTGAAGCCAGACTCTAATGTAAATGCCAGACAAATACAGGGCAACAGGGAACCAATAACTAACCACAAGATTAAAGTTATCTTTTACTAAGTATCAACTATGTTTTAGGTGCCTTATAGTGCAAATAACCTGATTTTCAAGAAAGCTAGCTTATTTTCTTATAGACTCCCTAATCTTTTAACTTTGCAGAAGAGTATCCCTGTCTCCTCTCCATTTTATACATGAACAGAAGCTCAGATTAAGTACCTTGCCCAAGGTCATATAGGTAATAACTGGTAGAACCAATTTAAATACAAAATCTAGTACGCCAAAGGCCCCAAATTCTTTCCACTATATCCTATAGACTAGGGCTTCTGAAAACAAAACATATGATTAAAAAGTATTTAGGACGATTAAGTACCTATGATGTATTAAAAAGGACTGAAGAGAAGGAACGCAATTAGGAAACTACTGTAAAAGGCATTAAGGATGCCAGGTAAGATCCTGACAACAGGAAATGAAAGGTGGAAGGTTTGAAAGAATTCAGGCTGCCTATGGTGTTGGGGCAGGTGCAGAGGGAGGAGAAAGACGCTTATAGTTGGAGCTCGGATGACTTCACGAAAACAGGGTAGTCCAGAAGATCAAAGCAGTTTTGAGTATAAAACCAACCAGACAACTGACTGTACTGCTTCAGGACATATGTACTGAGAAAGCAAAGGGGCCACCTAATTTAGTAGTAGATGAAAATTTATGATTCCCATAACATCTTTAACCCAAGAAAGTCAAGTATTTTCCCCTCATGCCAACCTGTTTCACGATATCATACCCAAGAGCAGGTGACAACAGCAGTGTACAGCACGCTGAGTCCTGCACACCTGAGCACAACCCAGGAAGGGGGACCACTACCTTTGGAGAAGATAAATTTAAAGAGCTGGGAGGCGCTGAAACATACTCTATCTTATTTCAGGGAGGAAAAAATGCACAAAGCAGGCAACATGGCTAATGCTGGAAGGTCAGAATGTAAAGCCCTGGGCCCTTACACACAGCTGGAGAACACCTCGGTTCTTGCTCTTACAAAAAACACAGGTGGTTAACCCAAAAAACAAGATGTGATTTTTCACTCATGACCTCCGAAGCCTTCAACTGTGTGCGTGCCTGACTCCTCTATGCTTTCATTCCTGGGACCGACCGAGCGCGGGGCACAGACCACCCCCACCCCCGCTAAATGCCGAATGAACGGACCCCCGTCGCCGGCTTTTCACACACGCTACTCTCCCCGTTTTCCCGACAGCGCCGCTCCTCCCCCACGGGGAAACCCCAGCCCGGACCGCGGCCGCCGCGCCCACGCGGACCCTTCCCGGGCACCGCCCCCTCCCCACGCAGGCCGAGCCGCCCGAGCGCAAGGACGAGCCCAAGGTCGCCGGTGGGCAGAGGGGCTGCTCCCGACCCGCGGGCCGGGCAGGGGCCGGGGCCACACAGCCGAGCCGGGGCGCCCTCGAATTGCCGCAAGGTCACCCGGCGCGGCCCCGCGGCCCCCGCTGACTAGCCGGCTGCTCACGCCCGGGTGCCCACGGGCCCCGGCGCCGCCAATCCCGCGGCTGAGAGCGGCCTCGCTCCGGGGGCCGGGCAGTGGCAGAGGGGCAGGCGGCAGGCAGCGGGCTGGCTCACCAAGGTTCGCGCGCATACTCCTCCATCTTGATTCCGCCGCTCCGCGATGCCGGGCGAGCGGGGCGGGGCCTGGCCCGGCGGCGGAAGTGATCCCAGGCGGAGGGCGTTAAAGTGTGCGGGGATTGGCTCGCCGCCTCCTTCCGCAGCCAATGGGAGCAGGGAATACGGCTGCGGGGCGGAAGGCGGGGCTCCGGGCGGAAGGCAAGGCTCCGGGCGGGGGCGGGGGCGGGGCGCCCGGGGCGGGGGCGGGGGCGGGGGCGGGGCGCCAGGGGCGCCCAGGTGCGGAGAGGTACCCGTCACGGAAGCCGCGGGGCGTGGCCGAAGACAAACCTGGTGTTGCTCCGCTAGGGTTCCCAGAACTCCCGAACACGTTTCTTTGTTCTAGTACCTGGCTGTCAAGTGTGGATTAAATGCTGCCTACTTCGTCAGAGTTGGTGAAGCCCCACCGACTACCCGGAGCTTCTTTAGGGCGGGCAGTGCCCGAGTCCTTTAGAGTCTCGGGGCCGGACTGTAGTGGATGTTCCATAAATGTTTGAACATCTGGAGCTTCGTGTCCCGTGGGGGTCCTCGACGTGAGGGACAGCGACAACGAAGCCTCTTTCAGACCGCACTCCAAATGATCACCGGGAGACGTGAGGGGTGTTTAGCTCAGAGAAGAGGTAGCAAAAGACTGGGGACCCCGGGCCCTTTGAGCTTGCAGCCGGCAAAACCTGTCATGTGCCAGATGCTACGGGACCTCTTCCTCACCCTGCACTTTTGAGGTTGACTTTAAAACTTGTATATATTTTTTTCCTGGGAAAGTGAGTGTAATAAATAATAGGAAACTGCAAGGAAGAGTGACGTTCCCTCCAAAATCTTGGAAATAAGGTGAGCAAATAAACTGAACCCTCCGTAGAACCAAATGAAGACTGTCAGTAAAATGTGTCTCATACTGAAAAGAACAGTTCAAACCAGTCCTGTGATTCGGATGCCTAAGTCCAAGAGGGCTTATTTGGAATGTGACTGTGATTAAGAACGCTTCAATCTAATTAATTGACAGCCTGAAGAGAATGTGGGAGATGGGCAACCAGGGACCTGGAAAGAGTCACCAGGCAGCAAGGGTCCTAGCGGGCAGAAGTATTTCAGTAACTAGAGATTTGCGTTCTCATGAGGTTCTGGTCTCACCAGGACCCAGAGGAAATATCCCTTAGCTCCTGTTCCATATTCATTATGCAGTCTTCTGATTGTTATTTGGTTTCTGAATGGATTTTCCTTTAAGAGAGAATGCTCATAACTGTTCCTGTCCACTCGACGTTTATATTGGTTTATGCACTCACCTCTTGTGAGGTTGGTTCCCTTGAATCAAAGCAGTCACCAGGAACGGTGATCATACCAAGCTGCTGAGTTTGCAAAGCTGAGTCAGGGCCAGACTCTAGGCTCTGGTTACCCGGCTCACTTCATCCCAACAGTCCCTCTCCTGGAGCAGCCTTGCATTTTGGAGGGCACTGCTCACGTGGCCAGCAAGCATTCTTGGACTTCTCACCTTCTGTTTTCTGTAACTGCAGCAGATAACAGGGTGGAGCGGACAGTTGGGTCTGGGCAAGGCCTAGGACTTGGCTTGGCCTTTGGCTAGAGAAGGAAGCTGCCCCCGTGCCCCCCACACCCCCGGAAAATATCCCTATCCATCTTGGAAGAAAAGAGTGTAGTGAGTCTTCAAGACGTCTGCAGAGCTGAACGGTCAGTGACATGAAGGAATGACGTCAAGACCAGCAGAGGAAAGAAGTGGGGTCCTTGAGAGGGACCTGGCCTGAAGGGGAGGGGAGTCTGAGATGGTGACCCAACACCCCTGGGCACGTTTGGTGAAAGTCGGTGTGCTGGGCCCAGTGTGAGGCTATGCTGGAACCCTGCAACCCAGGTCCTCCGGGTGTTGCTTTGGGGAAAGCAGCTCCCTGTGTGAACTGAAAGAGCTGTGACCCGGGGCCCGTTTTGCTATGAGATTCCCCCAACCCAACAAAGTGAAGGAAGGAAGATCCTCCCTCAGAAACCACGTGGAGGGTTGTGAGGTGGCGGGTCCAGCAGTGACTCTGATGCCTCTTGCCCACCCCGTCCGTCCCTCACCCCACAATGAGCTTTCCTTCGTCTTCTGCTCTTGTCTTTTTTCTTTGGGAAGGACCACTTTCAGAGGCTAGGGTTGGGGACAGGGCCATCTGATAGATATTAAGGGTACAAAGGTTGTGCTGAACCGAGAAAGTAACAGGGATTGGTAATCCCAAATCAACGGTAAGCCCCTTCCCCTGTGCTCAGAGTTGCCTTAGTGTAAGGACTGGGGTGCAGAGAATACTAAAAGTATCCATGTGGTTCCTCCCCTCGGGGTCTTCAAAAGTACTTGGAGAGAAAGAATAAGCCCTTGAGAAATAGCTGTCGGGTCAAAACTATAAGATGCCAGCATGTGACGGAGAATGTGCTACATGCTAGCGGCATCCGGACAGGAGAGAGCCCTGGCGGCTGGCGCGTGCTTGCAAAAGGGTCCTGGGAGAAGAGCAGTCAAGCCGGAGCCTGAAGACTGGGAGGACTCTGCTGGGTGAGGGGGTCGGAGGGAGAGGGGATGCCAGCGACGAGGCGCAGGAGCACGAAGGACTCAGCGTTGTCACCAGGTGGGCTGCTGGTCCCACTGGGAGGGTAGGAAACTCGAGAAGCGGGAGAAGGAGGCTTTCTCAGGGGATCAAGTTCCCGGCCGTGGAGGTGGTGTGAGCCAGAGGGAGGGTCTGCTGTGTGTTGGGAGACAGTCCTCCACAGACCCCTCCCGTTTCTACACATCCGAGCATCAGAAGCTCACCTCTGTCCGAGAGCGTTGCTGTAAGCAGGTCGCCTGGGACAGCTCCAGACATGACTTCCTCTGGAGCAGGTGTATTTATGCTAAAGGATAGTGAAGGGACAGCTCTCTCCCTCCCCTCCCTGGAGCAGACTGTCTACCTTCCAGGTAATAATGATGTATTAAAGTTTTCTCTTCAAGTAGCTGAGAGAGTTCCTTCCAGAAGGATGCTGTCTTTTCGGTAGACGGTGAGCTCACCGGGTGAAGAACAGGCTGGAAGCAGCTTGGGTGAGGGGCGCGAGGGAGGAACCCTTCTCTCCACCCAGACCGCACCCTCGGAGAGGGGTGGACGTTTTCAGAACGCGCCTGCCACTTAGGGGGTCCTGGCCCCCAGTGGGCTGGGCTCCATTGAGCCAGAGGTTTGGGGACCTCAAGAGCTCCACACAGCAGGAGGTCACAGGCCATGTACGTGGCCCCAGACCCCCAGCCCCGCCTGGCCCGTCAGATTGCCGTGGACAAGTGAGGCTGGTACCACAGCCAGCTCTGGGTCTGGGCTTCCAGTGTGTGACTGGGGCCTGTTTGGGGTTTTAGCCGGGCTGGGGCGCCGTGGGTGGAGAGAGGAGGCAGTCTCTTGTCTCTCTTCTGCCCTGTTTCCTCCCCCTGCCCTCCTTGCAGGAAGACGTGTCCGGCCTGTGGTCTGTCTCCGAGCTCTCCTCTGGCCACTTCTGCCCATCCCAGGCGCGGGGCCAGGCCGGCGGCTTGCTTCAGAGACAAAGTCTGCTACTCCAGAGAGACCTCCAGGCTCCCTGAAAAGGAGAAAGCCGGTGTGGTCGTATACTGAGCACGAACACTGAGTGCTTACAGCGTCTGACGCTGTGCCGCGCGCTCTGTGCATGTCACCTTGTTTGATATATTTAATACCTTCATAACCCTGTGCAGCATGTTTTTGTCTCAAGGTACTTTTAAGATTCTCGTTTTCCATTTCCTGCAGCTCAGAGAGGTTAAATAGCTGACACAAAGTCACACATCTCAGATTTGAGCCCACGTCATTCGACTCCTGAGCCCGTGGCCTTATCTGCTACACCATGCTGCCACCCTGTATTCCTCAAAATGTGACTTTCCTGGGGCCACTCGGCCAGCCGAGAGCCACCCTAAGCATTAGTTAATTGCTTCTGGTCCCCGTCCCCCGACACGTACACAGGTTTTGGCCAGAGTTTGGGGTCCCTTTCCCTTCCGTCTGGCACAGCGATGCTGGGTTTTCTCTGGGGACGAGGCCATCCCATAATCCCGATACTCAAGATGAATTTGTTTTGGGTGGAAGTGGATTCTGAGCTGGGATGACCATTGCCCCTGGAGAGTGCGTGGGGCGGTGGTCCCTCGCCGCAGGGGCCCAAGTCCTCCGGCCCCACAGGTGATGCCTTTGGGCTTTCAGGGTCTGCGGGCCACGCCCGGAGCCTGGGTTCTAGGAGCAAAAGGCCTTGGACGAGTCACACCAGGAGAGCCAGCTGTTTGGCATCGTGGGACCTAAGCAGAGAACATGCTGGGCTTCTGGGCAGAAACCTTTGGTTGGGAGGCCGGGAGTCCTGCCTGGAAGTGTGGAAGCTCTGGCTTTGTTTTCTGAGTTTAGAACCAGGGGGAGGAGACTAGCTGCTGAAACCAGGTGGCCCGGGGCTGAGTGACTCGGCTTTGGGAGGAGAAGGGAGAGTCGCCGGGGGCTGGAAAGAGCTGCTTTCAGCTGGCGGGGTCAAGGGGTTGGCTGGGGTGGCCCCAGAGATCAGGCCTCTTCTGGGCGGAAGTGAGAGCAGAGGCCGACAGACGTGAGGGCCTGGGGGGAGACAGTTCTGTCCACGCGCCCTGGAGCCCCAGGCCAGCCCAAGGCCTCGGCGTGCCCACTGGGGGCCACCTGACCCTCCCCACGAGGTTAACGTGTCTCCCTCGGGCTCTAGGCCATTGCTTCTTGCTCTCCTGGTTCACCTTGCCTTCTAGTACGTGAAGTTTTCTACCTCAATAGAGGACACATTTAAAAGAGAATGACCACGCTGTAATTATTCTTGCGTCTCTCCCCCTATAGCGCCTGGCCGGGTGAGATATAAATTAGCGCCCTTGAATGAATGAATGAGTGAATGATGAGAACGAGGTGAGGAGATGAGTGTGCATACACACGCGTGTGCTGTATGCGTGCATGTGTGTTGAAGGTGGTTTCTGCTGAAGGACGGAAAGACAAAGGTGAGCGAGGAGGTGGGGCGTGGAGAACAGAACCTGGGCCGGGAGAAGAAGTGAGTGATGATGACGCCTACAGACAGTGACTGTGTGCCCACTGCCCGTCAGGCGTGTCAACCGCGTGGCTCACGTGTAACGCTCACAACCATTCTCCGCGCCTGGCACCAGCGCTGTCCTTGTTTTATAGGTGATGAAGCTGGCTCTCAGAGAAGGAGGTGGCTGGGTCAGAACCCCACGTGGGCTGAGCAGGGAGCCCAGGACCCAAGCAGGTCGGCCGCCCGGGGAGCCCGCGCTTGAGCTGTGAAACCAGCCTCCCTGTCGTGCTCCCCGCGGCCCCTGCACTGCTCTTTTGAGGCATTTTGTAAACTCTTCTTTTTTTTTCATAAACTGTTCGAAGTTACTTGTTTATTAACTGTCTTCACTGGGAGACTGTAAGCTCCAGGAAGCCGGGGACCACATGGATTTTCTATCCTTTAGCTTCATCCCTTGCTCTTGGACCGGTGCCTGCCACATGGTCCGCACTCATCAGTACATGCTCACGACTCGCCCACGGACGCCCCGCCTCTGAAAAGAAACAACCCCAGGAGCCCCCAAGCCCCTCCTCCCACTTCCCCTCGGCCCGCCTGCTCGCCTCTGCCCTCCAGTCCCACCAGCCAGCCCCAGCTCCTCCTGAAGCGGGACCAGCCGGCGGTCAACGCCAGGGCCAAGTTTTTCTCCCAGACCATCCCTGGCGTCAGCAGGGATGCCGATGGGTGACTGCCTCTCTCTGGCTTAGGGTGGACCGACGCCAGGAAAGATCGGAGGCGCTACGCAGTGGGTTACAGCAGGGCTTCTAGAGGGATTTTGTGGCAGGAGATTGAATGTCCCTGCGCCTTGTGCAGGGCAGCAGGAGGGATGAGCAGTGAAAGCCCTTTCACGAAACCTGCCAGACCCATTGCAATAGGGTCTCTCCCAACAGCCCAGTTATATTTCCCCGGATTTACACATGGTAGGGTCCTGCTGCCCCTCCTGCTGCCCCCACGGGAGGTGCCCCTGCAGAGGAGGGAGCCGACGGGACGGAGGGAGGTGGGAACCCTCTTCCCAAGAGCTCGTGGAGGCCGACAGCCCTGTCAGAGTTCCCTGACCTACTGCACCTCACATTTTCTTGCCCAAACAGCCTGCCAGTTTTCAGTCTAGGAACACAGTGAGGATTTATTTATCTCTCTCTCTCTCTCACTTTCTCTCAAGAAGTGGCCACGGCAGGCGGGGGCCTCTGATACTGGGCCCTCCTCGGCAGGAGAGAACGGCCGG
Source organism: Stenella coeruleoalba (assembly GCF_951394435.1). Classification (NCBI taxonomy): domain Eukaryota; kingdom Metazoa; phylum Chordata; class Mammalia; order Artiodactyla; family Delphinidae; genus Stenella; species Stenella coeruleoalba. The sequence goes on from NC_137169.1 coordinate 124,662,769, forward strand.
GTGGCTCGGGGCTCCTGGAATCGAGCTCCTTCCTGGGGCTGTAGACACTGGGGAGTCCCCAGCACACTACCAAATACAGTAGAAAGGAGTCAGTGGAGCACGTGCTGACCACAGCGCCGTCCACCCCGGGTGGAGGCGTCACGTGTGCACTTGAACAGGGCAGGCCTGGGGCTGGCCGCTCGTGAAGCCCGCGTCCTGTCTGCTTGCATTTCTGGCTCTCCGTGGCTCTCGCCTGCTTCTGCCAGCCTCTGCATTTTTGTATTATATCTTTTTCTCATTGCGTGGCCCCCTTGTCTTTAAAAGGCTAAATGCTCTGTGCTAAATTTGGTCACACAGCGCTCCAAGATTCCCTGGAATGTCCTCAAGTTTCAAACAGCTCTGACAGCGAGGCAGGCCCGCCCCCGCCCGGGGATTGGCCTTTCCTTTCAGGGCCGGGCCGTCATGGGGCCTTATTGGCTGCTGGCTGGACCAGCCCGGGTCCACTAGCCCTGGGACTGGGGAGGCTGCTGCCCCCCGTTCACACTTGGGCACCTGCAGCAGGCAGGGCAGGGGAGCCGAGGTCCTCGACCAGCTGGGGGTCTGCTCTGTCCAGATCGGCTCGCACCCCGTCCCGGCCCACCAGGACCTCCCCGCAGCCCTCACGAGAGCAGCAGCCCACTTTGCCAAGATGTCCAAGGTAGCCAAGTATCGCCGGCAGGTGAGCGAGGACCCCGACATCGACAGCCTGCTGTCCACCCTGTCTCCTGAGGAGATGGCGGAGCTGGAGAAGGAGCTGGACGTGGTGGACCCAGACGGGAGCGTCCCCGTGGGGCTGCGCCAGAGGAACCAGACGGAGAAGTCGTCCACGGGCGTGTACAACCGGGAAGCCATGCTCAACTTCTGCGAGAAGGAGACCAAGAAGCTTATCCAGAGGGAGATGTCCATAGATGTGAGTGGGGCGGGGGGCGGGGGAGGGGGAAGGGAGAAGAGGGGGAGGGGAGGGAGGGGGAGGGGGGAAACCCCGACGCGCGATGAGGATGCTCTTTCCTTAGAAGAAGAGTTCTCGCTGGCAAAGGATTCAATGTTTCAGAACCGATTGTCATCCCCTGAACTGGCCGTGTGAGCCCCTTACCCCTATTTGCCGTCTCATGAAGCAGAGGTCGGATGTGTCGGGGGGACCTGCACCCACGTATCACGCGGGGCTGCTAGCAACTTGGGAGCTGGAGGGGACGCCCTTGGGGTGGTCACTGTCGGGTTGACTCCACCCGGACGCCCACACCTGGCTTTTTTCCTTCCCATTCATCCCACCTTCCTGGCAGGAAGGGAGACTGGGCTTGCAGTCCAGTCCTTGTGGAGAACAGCTCGCTTTCAGGGCCTCTGGGCATCTCGTGGCATGTGGACCGTGTGAGGCAGCTGGTCAGATGGGCTTCCCAGGGCAGTGGAGACAGGCCAAGGTCTGCACCTTCACCCACAGCTCCCGTCCGTCTCATTCCCGGGGGAGGTGGGGTCTGCACCTTCACCCACAGCTCCCGTCCGTCTCATTCCCGGGGGAGGTGGGGTCTCCACTTTCTGGAGGAGCCTCTTGAGGGAGCAGGCCCCCTTTTGGGGGTAAGGCCCCTTGGCTGGGGGATGAAGCTCTTTCCCAGCCACCAGGTGTTTTGCCACCAGGAGGGGACAGAGGAGGGGCAGGGGTGACCGCTGGGGAAGCGTCTGCGCACATCTAGGATGGGCTTAAGCAAAGCGGCTTTCTGGGTTTTCCCGGGTTTCTGCCGTGCGCTCATATGTGGGTTTTCTTGGGGCAAAGGAGCCTGGCCTCGGCCGGAGGACGACTCCGCAGACACCCTTCCTCCAGGTCAGGAGTGTCTGCTGGGGAGACTGCTCTGCTGTGTGCCGCCTCCCCACCCCCCCGCCTGGACCTCGCCAGCCACCTCCCTGTGCGCCATCACCTGAAACTCCTGCGAGGCGTCCGGCGGGGACACTAACCGCAGCGCCCGCCGGTGGGCACGCGTGGCCCCTCGAGGTTGGGAAGCAACAGCAGAGGGGCAGAGGCTGGGGCAAGTGGGGGGCTGGCGCCCGGCCTGCCCCTGCCACCCCGGCCTGCGTTTAAAGCTTTGCCAAAACCCTGGTAGGGTAGGGGTCGTTTCGTAACACACAGAACTATCAAATCACTCTGCTGTGCACCGGGAACTAACATAGCGGTAGCATTTTTGGTCAGTTACCGTTTATTATCCTGTGGGCAAGGTCCAGGTGCAGCTCCGACGCGCTGGGTAGATACTACCGCCTCGGTGGGAAATGAGAGGATGCGGGGACTTGCTGCTGGGACGCACGGAAGGAAGCAAGGCGCTCCCGGGGGGGTGGCACCTCTGTCAACGCCCCACTGGACCCCTGGCACCCAGTCCCCAGGCTCTGAGCCCACAGCTGCGAAGGTCCCCGGAGGTGAAACACAAGCAGGAAACACTCCTGATCCCAAAGCAAGGCGTTCAGGCCGCAGAGCATGTGAGGGGCTCACCCTCACAGGCCTCGCTCCCGGCCGGCCGGTTAGCACCAGGTGGACACTTGTCTCGCAGGCAGAGTCCGAGTCAGGGGACACATGACGCCTGTGGGGAAGGCACCCCTAGGCCTTTTCCCTTGGAGGGAGGCTGTCGGTCCTCCACACCCCACACCGCTTCCTCCCCCAGGCCGGGGGCCCATGCAGCTCGGTGGCTCCCGGGCCGTGGGCAGAGTCACCTGTGTCACCTGGGGAGGGGGCACAAACCCGGGGACGCAGCTTCGTCAGCACCCTTAGCAGAACTCGAGCCTGGTACAAGCTCTGCTTTGGAACACGTGGTCTGAGGACCAGAGTCCCGCACTGTGACCTGCCTTGGTCGCCTCATCCCCACAGAGAGGCTGGAACATCCACCTCATCGACTCCATCGACTCCATCGGGCTGGTTCGAAGGCAAAACTGCAGCTCCAGCGTGTCGGCTGTCTGGGTCAAGAAGCCCAGGAGCCAAGGGGCTGGGAGGGCGGTGCCGGAGCTGCCTCTAAGCAGAGAGTAAGGAGCCGGCGTCGCCTGACTTGATGACGGTGTTGTGGGCGCACTTTTGTCTTTTTTTGTATTTATTTAATTAATTTATTTATTTTGGCTGCGTTGGGTCTTCGTTGCTGCGCGCGGGCTTTCTCTAGTTGCGGCGAGTGGGGGCTACTGTTCGTTGCGATCCTTGGGCTTCTCATTGTTGTGGCTTCTCTTGTTGCGGAGCACAGGCTCTAGGCGTGCGGGCTTCAGTAGTTGCGGCACGTGGGCTCAGTAGTTGTGGCTCGAGGGCTCTAGAGCGCAGGCTCAGTTGTTGTGGCACAGGCTTAGTTGCTGCACAGCATGTGGGCTCTTCCCGGACCAGGGCTTGAACCCGTGTCCCCTGTATTGGCAAGCAGATTCTTAACCACTGCGCCACCAGGGAAGCTCGTGGGCATACTTGTTAAAGGATCCTTATCTTTTAGATGCGGACACTAAAACACTTATGGGAAAAACCCTGCTAGGATTAGGGAATTTGCTTTAAAGTACTGCGGCCGGGGGGAGTGGGCAGGGTATAGATGACATGAGACTGTCCGCTGGTAGACAGTTGCTGATGTGTTGAAGCTGGTGGTGAGTCCGCACTGTGCTATTATGCTCATCTCTCTACTTCTGTGTATATGTTTCAGATCTTCCATAGTAAAATGCTGTTTGTTTTTGTATTTAATACATAGAGACAAGAGTGGAAGGCGGGCCCAGTGTGGGTGCTACACTCTGGCTCTTCCTGGGGCGGGGTCCCCAAGGTTCATATGCAGACTGGGTGGGTCTCGCTGTGGAAGGGACCTCGCTTTGCTTCTTCCCCACCCCCTGCTTCCTCCAGGTCAGCTCCTATCTGTCCTTGGGTCTCAGGTACCACTTCCTCCGGGGAGTCTTCCCTGCCTTTCCCTGCCCCTGGCAGTGTCAGGCACCTTGCCTGGTCTGAGGCCTCCAACGCCACTTGTGCCAGCCCCACCCCGGCCCATCCTGTCCTCCCGTCACATTGTTGCCGAGTCTGCTTTCTTGTGCAGCTGGTGTGGTTCTGGGGATCACGTGCTAGCTCGGCCTGGTGAGCAGGGGGTCAGGGTGGGCTTGACAGAGCTGATCCCTGGCTCCCCTCCCTCCCTGTAAAGAGGCAGAGCCCTCAGCCAGTGTGTGTCATCCCGGTCCTCCCGCCCAGGTGGAAGACGGCCCTGGCAGGTGTGTGGCCAAGGGTTCAGTGAAACCGTCGTCGTGGCTCAGGTTTCAGGAACCGGATCCCAGCGGGTCAGCCGTGTGTTCTCTTTCCTTCCCAAGTGGGAAAGAAGGCCTCCCGCCTGCCTCTCCGTCCTCCTCCCTGGCCTGCCGGGGGCTGGGATTAGCACCTGCGCCCAGGCAGGAGCAAGGGCAGCTCAGCCAGGGTGGAGGACGCCCTTCTGGGTTCTCCCTCGGGGAAAACTCGAGAACCTCCATGAGCCAGTAGCTGCTGGGCCCAAAAAGCCTCTGAGCTCCCTGTGGCCCCTGCCCCCGCAGCCTCAGCTCCCAGCCCAGCATCCGTGGTCTCCCCGCAGCGACGGGAAAGCAGAAGAGCCCAGCAGCAGCAGCAGGTCCCATTGCCCTTTGCCGTGTGCACTGGGCGGCATGGCTCCTTGCTTAAGGAGATTAACCCCAATGGGTACACAACCAGAATAGCCCCGGAGGCCGGGCGGAGGGGCAGGAGACGTGATGGGGAGGCACCAGTGGGCACCGGCGATGGCCCGGCCAGCTCAGAATCCCACCCTGGATCTGAAAGCTGCCTCTGTCCAACCGGAGTGTGAAAAAGCACACTTTTTTTTTTTTTTTTTTGTGGTACGCGGGCCTGTCACTGTTGTGGCCTCTCCCGTTGCGGAGCACAGGCTCCGGACGCGCAGGCCCAGCGGCCATGGCTCACGGGCCCAGCCGCTCCGCGGCATGTGGGATCTTCCCGGACCGGGGCACGAGCCCGTGTCCCCTACATCGGCAGGCGGACTCTCAACCACTGCGCCACCAGGGAAGCCCAAGCGCACTTCTTAAACTAGGTGGTGGGATCCACGTGTGTTTGTCTTAGTTGCTGCTCTTAATCACGTATTATATAGGTTCTTCTGTATGCATAGAATGTTCAGTTTGATGAATTTTCAGCAAGTGAAGCTCCTGCTGCCACCCTTGGGCTGCCCCTGGGCGCTTGCCTTCTCCTCAGCGAGGCAGCAGGGTGGATGGATGGGCCGGGCGGACAGGGAGGCAGGACCATGGAGACCCGAACACGCAGAAAGTGCAGCAGTGCTGGGGGATGCAGGTGGGCGGGGCTGGGATGAGCATCCCACTGACCAAGGGGAGGTTGCTACCAGATCGGGTAGGCTGGGGGCTCGGGGTCCCCAGGCTGAGGCAGGAAGGGGCCAGGGTGGGGCCAGAGCCCGCACCCACCATCTGCTCCCATCAGCCTCTCCCTCCACCCAAGAGACGAGCATCTGTGTCAGACATCTGGGGTGGGGGGGTAGTTGATATTCGATGCCTGCCAAGTCGGATAAACAGGAATAGCCTTTCCAGACCAGCCTGAGCTTGTTTACCAGGCCTCTCCTGGCATAACGGGAGAAGGAAGACGGGTCTGTCCCCCCACGGTTTGCTGGCCCAGGACACGGGGGTGGGGGGAGCCCCCGGTGTCTGGAGCCCGAGGTGTCCAGGTGTGACCCAGCTCCTGTCCCTTACGAGCTCGAGAACTCAGTGAGTCCCCTCAGGAAGGAAGCACACTCACGGTGCTGAGGACCATCTGGGCCAAAGGCCTCATTAACGTGGCTTCCTGAGTCGACCACGCTACCTGTCAGGTGACCTTGGAGGGTTACTGTGAGGTTGAATTGGACCAGGTGCTGAAAGTGGCACAGGGACCTTGCCCTCCTCTCCCCGAATCCTGCAGACTTCATGCCTGGGTATTCGCCAAATCTTCTTAATCTCTCATGAGGTTAAAAACTACTGCCGGTGGGAGTGAGGACTGGATGGACGCGCGGAGAGTGGCCGGGAGCTCAGTAAAGAGGGAGGCAGGGGGAGTTTAATTACTTCCTGCCCCACCCCCATCCCGTGGCCTGGTTTCTTCTAGCCTCTGCCTAATTATTTTACCCCCAGGCTCAAGGGCTGAGGCTCCGGGCTGGACGCTGCTGGGGGAAGGGAGATGGGGGAGGTTTCGGGCCTGTGAACCCTCCTGGTCTCTGGGGTCCCCGGCAGAGAAGACCAGCTGGTCGTCCGGAGGCCGTTTACAAACAGCTAGGAATAGAACGGCCTCCTGCCCCGCGCCCTCTCCCTCCCACCCGCCTCTTGCCTCCCCCAGGAGGGTCCACAGCCCCTTCAGGCTGTCGCATCAGTGCCAGCGGGACCCCGTCCTGACCTGAAAAGTAGAACATCCCTGGCGCAGAAGGTAGCGAGTCTGGAGGTCAGAACAGGGTCTCCAGAGGCAGCTGGACCTGGATTCAGACCCCGTCCCTTTGCCTTTCGGAGCCCGAGATGCCCATCCACAAGATGGAAGCAAAGCCCACCATAGGGCAGTTGTGAGGTTTAGGCCAGGGCGCGGAAGGCCTGTGGCGGGGAGATTTCCCTGACCCTGAAGGTCCAGCAGTTAAGACTCCGAGCTCCCACTGCTCGGGGCACAGGTTCAATCCTTGGTCAGGGAACTAGGATCCTGCATGCCCTGCCCTGCGGCGAGGCCAAAAGAGAGAAGGCACTTGGCAGGCTGGGGGCTGGGGGCCTGGAGGTGGGGCCTTGAGCCCTGTCCCGCCTTCACTCTTTTTAGGCAGGGTTCACGGATCATGTTTGTGTTTCTAAGTAGGGAGGCGGATTCCACTAAATCATTGATTCTCCAGCTATTTTGTGAGTTCCCAACAGGCAATTTCTAAACGCTAGGAGACAGTAGTAAGACAGAGAGGCCCTTGGCCCTGAGCTCACATTCTAGTGGGTGAGACAGATAATACTCGTAGAGACCATATACACACATCACAGGTAACATCTGTTTGTTACAAAGAAGAATAACCTAGTTTCAGGAAAGAGTATATAACCAATAGTCTTGGTGGGGGGAGATTCCTACCAGGGGTCAGGGAAGACACTGCCCAGAGGCGACGTGGGAGCAGGTCTGGGATGGACTGAGGGATCGGCCACGGGACGCTCTAGAAGGAACAGCAAACACAAGGCCTGTGGTGCTAGCAGGTGTAGCCTGTCAGAGGGCGAGCCAGGCCCTGTAACTGGAGCAGTCGAGCGGGGATGAGGCCAGGAGTAGGCTGGGTTCAGGTGAAGCAGGGTGGGTTCAGGTGAGGCGGGGCGGGTTCAGGTGATACGGAGCGGGGGTTCAGGTGATACGGGGGCGGGTTCAGGTGATACGGGGCGGGGTTCAGGTGATATGGGGCGGGTTCAGGTGATGCGGGGCGGGTTCAGGTGATATGGGGAGGGTTCAGGTGATGTGGGGCGGGGTTCAGGTGATGCGGGGCGGGTTCAGGTGATACGGGGCGGGTTCAAGTTATACGGGGCGGGGTTCAGGTGATGTGGGGCAGGGTTCAGGTGATACGGGGCGGGTTCAGGTGATGCGGGGTGGTTTTCAGGTTATACGGGGCGGGGTTCAGGTGATGCGGGGCGGGTTCAGTTTATATGGGGCGGGGTTCAGGTGATGCGAGGCGGGTTCAGGTGATATGGGGTGGTTTTCAGGTGATGCAGGGCAGGTTCAGGTGATGCAGGGTGGGTTCAGGTTATACGGGGCGGGTTCAGGTGAGGCGGGGCAGGTTCAGGTGAGGCGGGGCCTTACAGGGCAGCAGTGGGAGCTTGGAGTTTTATTCCAAGCAGGGTGGGATGGCATTGGAGGGTTTTGAGCAGGGGAGAGATGTGGTCTGACCTCCGTTTTCAAAAGGAAATGTACACACTGCTATATTTAAAATAAAATGCCTTTCCATGAAAAATAAAATAGAATGCGCGGACCCATTGCTCTGCCAGCGGTGGGACGCACAGAGGCAGGAGGGCAGGATCGAGAAGTGGTCAGATTCGGGAGATACTTCACAGCAGCACAGCCAGGCCTGGCTGACGTTTTGGGGGAAAGAGAGGAGTGACGTGACCCGTCCTGCCTGAGCTGCGGGTATATCTGGCGCCGCTCGCTGACGTGAGCCGGGGATTTGAGCAGATGCAGAATGCTCGTGGAGCTTAGCAGCCCCACGGGGAGCGCTGGGTCGCAGGTGCGAGTCTGGAGCTCAGCGACGAGAGCCGTTTGGGAGCCCGAAGTGTGGAGGTGATGCTGAAAACCCTGGAAGAGGCACTTGGGGAGCGAGTGTGGGTGAAGAGCCAGGGCCGAGGACCAGTCTCCGTCCCTCCCACGCTTCAGGCGCTGGAGAAGGGGGAAGAGCCCTGAAGGAGGCTGGGGAGGAGGGTGGAGGCTCGGAGCCGTTTCTTAGAAGTAGGTGAAAGGGGTTCATGGTGGGGGGGGCGCCACGTCTGTTCCTGCTGAGAGATTCTGGAAGGTTAAGACTCGAGGAGGATGGCGGGGCCGGCAGATGGAGCACACGGACACGGCTCTCTGTTTTTTCTGCATTTTGTTCTAGTGGGGAGCAGCCGGAGGTAAACACGGATCACGAGAGGAGTTTTAAAAGATGGGCTGTGACAGCGTGTTCGGTGCTGCTGGGGAGGGTCCGTAGAGAGGGAGACCTTGATGGCGGGACGCACTACGGTGGGGCCTCACCTCCCACACTGGGGGGGGGGGCGCGGAGGGGGGCACGATGCGACAGGAAGGCGAGTCAGGGGAGGGGGAGGGGAGCTTGGCCTCTCACATGGGGCCAGGTACCCGGGCTGCTCTGGGAAGACACGCCCCGCCAAGCGGGGGTGGATTGAAGGGGAGAAGCTGGGAGGCTGGGGTAGAGGTCAGAGGTTATGCCTCAGGTCCCAAGAGAAATGCTCAGTGCTTCCTGGTGAGGTAGGGACACACGAGACGCCCCAGACATGAAACCCGGCCTTGAACATCAGCTTCAACAGCTGCCAGAGCTGTTCCTAGACCCAGTAGACTGTCACTCCGGGGCACCGATCCTCTGTCCCCAAGGCCATCGTGCCCAGCGGGAGGTGGGGGGCTCCGGGCCTCTCGGCATGGCTGGCGGTGGGAGGAGCCCTGGGCCGCAGGCCCGCAGGCCAAGCAGGGGCCCCGGGCTCCTTTCCGGGCCAGAGGGTTCAGCAGCCGCGCAGCCTCAGATGAGCTCCGAACGTTCTCCAGGTTTACCGTCTTTCATCTTATTCTTCAGTGTCTTACGTGTGTCTCATCGCCAAGAGTGGATGCTTTCTCTAGCTCACGTCTTTATTGAAATATAAAACACATGCAGAAAAGCGTACAAAGCACAGATACAGACTTTCCCAAATTCCCACAAAGTGAACAAGAACCAGCGCGTTGACGGCATCGCCCCAGGCGTCCGTCCCCACGGGAGCCCCACCCTGGCGTCTAGCCCCAGGCTTAGCTCGCCCGTTTGAAATCATGTATTTAGAGTCACACAGCGTGTGTCCTGTCCCGCGTCTTTATGTTTGTGAGATGCATCCATGTCGTCCGTAGCTTTGTTTGTTGTTTACTCTCACCGCTACACGTAGTAACCCCTTGTATAAATATAATTTATTTATCGTTTCACTGTTTAGACATATGGGTTGTTTCCAGTTTGGGGGATATTACAACCCATGCTGTTAGGAACGCTTTTGTCCGTTTTTGGGTGCACTTACGATTTCATTTCTGTTGGGGATGTGCCTGTGAGCGGCATTGCTGCCACCCAGAAAACGCAGAATGGAGTTCCCATTTCTTTGCCTGTGAACAGAGGTGGTCCTATCTAATTTGGAGTGTCTGTGAGGGTGGGGCACACAAGTTTGCAGAATGTCTAACATAGCAATTTGCAACCAGTAGGCATTTAAGTAAGTGATAGCCACCGTGGTCATTTCTCCTGGGGCCCATCCTTGAGGGCAACCGCCTGCCTTCACATCCTGGGACACATCCTGCCCTCCCACACGCCCACCAGTCACTCTGTTCAGACCTGGATGCCGCAGTGAGGCCCGGGTCGGGTCTCTCCACCCCCAGACTATAACTTTCCCAGAAACGGTGGCCCCTTCCATCCTTGGCCCCAGTGTGGACAGACTTCTCATCAGTGTTTGGAGGCTTTTCGACTTTGCTTATTTTCCCCTTGAGCTTCTATCTTACTCGGTCATTCTCAGCATTACCCTCGGTTCTCATGCTTCGGCCCCCACCTTCGTCACTGGGCCGGCAGGAGACTAACCCCCTGGCATATGTGCCCCGCCCCACAGCTGCTCCCCAGACCTGGAGAGAATGACGTGGTGGGTACGTCGTCGTTGCCGCAGCCAGGCCTCCGGCTGCCCAGAAAACCTCCGCACATCCGCCTCTTCTTCCAGAAGCCAGCCTTCCTCTAGGAACCCTCTTGTCCCAGCTCTCTTCTCACCCTCAGCGGATGACCTGGCGCCAGGTTTCACTGAGAACCTTGAAGGCTTCGGGTGGGAATACCTTCAAATTCCTCTTCTGCTACCTGAAAACGTGTAGGCGTCCATGTATGTAATCTTCCCCCTTCCCTCCCATCTCAGCACGGAAAAGACGGCCCTCCTCTGGACCAGGCACTGTTCGGATCCTGTTCTCTCCTGTGTCCTCTGCAACCTTTGCTCCCTTAAACACCGGTTTTCTCTCAGTCAGTCTCTCTCTGTCTCTGTCTCTCTCTGTCTCTCTGTGTCTCTGTCCCTCCCTCTGTTTCCCTCTGTCTCTGTCTCTCTGTCTCTGTTCCTCCCTCTGTGTCTCTCTCTCTCTGTCTCTGTCTGTCTCTGTCCCTCTCTCTGTGTCTGTCTGTCTGTGTCTGTGTCCTTTCCTCTGTGTCTCTCTGTCTCTGTCTCTGTCCCACCCTCTGTGTCTCTCTGTCTCTGTCCCTCCCTCTGTGTCTCTCTGTCTCTCTGTGTCTGTCTGTCTGTGTCTGTGTCCCTTCCTCTGTGTCTCTCTGTCTCTGTCCCTCCCGCTGTGTCTCTCTGTCTCTCTGTGTCTCTCTATGTCTGTCTGTCCGTGTCTGTCTCTGCCCGTCTCTCCTCAGCCTGCCTCCCTGCTCTCTCTCCGGCCCCATCTCTCCTCCTTCACAACAAACCTGCAGGAAGCAGCCCCACAGTCACCATCTCACCGCAGCTCCCTGGCCCCTGCACCGACAGCCTTGGGGGCTGGCTTTTTAGTCCTCGTCCCGCGTGCCTCCTCTGCGCCCTCCGATGCCACCTCAGTCCCTGGCATCCTGACCAACGCGCTGGTTTCCTTCCCTCCACAGCTGCTCCCTCCCCATCTTCCCCTGGTGTCCAGACACCGCTGTGGCCAGGGCTCTGGCCGCAGCCCCTGTGCCCGCCCACTCCCTCTGGCCTAGATCTCCATTCTGAGTCTAGAGCATTCACTTGCCTCTTGTGCTCCTCGAGTGTCTCAAGTTCAACTAGTCCAAAAATAAATGAACCATCGCCCCAGCCCGGGCCCGCCTCTCCTCCTCCTCTATAGTTTGGTGAGCAGGGGGGCCGCCTAGCCCCCTGCCCGTGTCCCGGCTTCTCTTGGCGACAGAACCCCGGTGCGCTGTCCTCCCCTCCGGTCCACCTCCCCAGTCGCTCAGATCGCGCGTCATGACCTCGCCGCCCACCCCCTCCTCTGCCCGTGGAATCCATCCTCCCCGAGCTGCCAGCGTCTTATCATTGAATGCAATCTCGACCCCAACACTGTCCTGCGTGAGACCCCCTTGCTCCGCACGGCTTCCACCACCAACCCACGCTCCTTGGCGGCCCAGGGCGCCCTGGGCAAGCCAGCACCTCCCTGACTCCCGGCTACTAATGCTCGTCCCCTTGACTTTCACCCTTTGCCACGTCTACGCCTGACGGTGGCCCACAAAGGGGCTTCCTCTCCTTCCTCTGTGCCTGTGCTGACCTGCCAGCCCGGATAATCCTCCTCCCTGGAGGCTCGGCTCCGGTGACAGCCGTGACACGGCTGTCCACACGCACACGTGGAACGCGGTGTTCCCGCATCGCCTGTGCCCGTGTTTCCCCGCACGTCTAGAGGGCGAGGCCTGACCCTCACCCAGCCCCGCTCCCCAGCAGTGAGTGCAGGGCCTGGCTCAGAACACATCTGAACGTTGAATGAACAGAGGATGAATAGTTTGCAAATGCCGTTCTCGTCCTGCTTGACTGGACCTGCAGAAGTTATTTATTCATCTGTGCTCTTCGGAGACTACTGGAAAATATGATTTTGTGTCCAGATCCCCAAATGGAGAGAGACTTGGCGGTGATTCTTTTTTTCCAGTTTCTGTAAACAGCCACTGAAATCGGTCCACAAGTTTGCACCCTACGGCCCCAGTGCTGGGAGAGGTCACTGCCGTATTTCCCCCTCAGTTTGTTCTGCACAGAACGAGACTCAAGGACTCATTTTTAACTTGTTCCATTTTTCTTCCTTCTCTGGATCCTCTCTTAAATGGCTCTCCAGGGACCTGAGATCACAGGCTGACATTTTTAGCCTGACCAGTCCAGTTCGCCTGTGTCTTGGGGGCCACTGATACACCCTAAAGAGCATATCAATGATTAGCTCCAGACCCAGCCAGCTGGGGCTGTCAGCGCCCACCATCTGGTTTCTCCCCTAAAATGTCTGGAGAAGTTTGCGGCTTTGCCTCTAGATCCAGAGAAGGTGACGTGGCTCCTGCAGAGAACTGGCTCCAGGCAGGTCTCCCCTTGGAGCGGGAGCAAAGCCCCGGTTACAGTGTCGCAGGCCCACCTGTGGGGCGGCTGGGGGTCTGAACGTGGGGGTGTGATAACTGGGAAGGTTGTGGATGGGCCAGTCCTGACCCAGGCAGATGCACACCGGCCCTCATGAAGCCAGGATTGTGAGGCCGGAGCAGAGCCGGGAGCAGGTCCTTGTAGATAAACGGTCAGCTTTTCTCACCAGGGCTCTGCAGGGAACCAAGCCCTGCAGAAAACTGAGTGACTGTGTCCTCAGTTCTCCCAAAGATGCTAGGTAGCTGGTCCCATTCTAAATACAGAGGAGAAAGAAATTCAGTACATACAGTGGACGCCTTAGGGCATCTCCTGGAACCTCCTTTGACAAGGGCTGACTTCAAGCCATTTTCCTCGTACCAAGTGTCCTCCGATGGGTCACCTCTCCTACTCCAACGGCAGAGTCTTCCGCGTGCCTATCCCTGTATATTATTTAGAAAGAATGTATTTCCAAATCACCAGGAAAGTGTCTACTGATGACCCAGATGCTGAAGACGCCAGTGTCCCAATGGTCAGGGTTCCTTCAGGTCGGGGGTCAGAGAGACTTTCTGTTTTGCTCTCCGTCCCCGTAATCCTTGCCTTAAAGGCAGGAGGAGACAGGGGTACACAGAGCACGGAGGTGCTGTTTCTTCAAACAACAATTTATAATTGTAATGTCATAAGGCTCATTATAGACAATATCAAAACAGGGGAAATAGAGAAAATAACCGATAATTCTTTGTCTTATTAGCTAAAGGTGTCAGCCGTGGTCACATTTCCTGAGTGCAGGCGTGCGTACACACTTTTCCTTTTGTAGCTGAGACACCTTTATGTACAAACACGCATATTCACATACATTCTGATTCCTGCTCGTTATTATTGTTTGCTTATCATATTACAGTAGTCATTTTCCCATGTCACTAAAAATTCTTCCTGAACATCGTTTTCAGAGGGTATTATGGTCCATCGTATGGCCGGGTTAAGCCATTTGCCTATATTTGGACACTTACATGGTTTCCAATAAATATACTTTCCAAGTCCCCAAGTGGATCCGCAGACGCAGGCTCCTTCCCCTGGCCTTTGGCGCCTGTCCCCAGAGAGACTAAGCCAAACCCCATGATAAACAGAGCCACTGACACACTTCCCAGCTGAGACTCTCGCCAGATGGGCGAGACCGACTAGGGAAGGGGAGAAAAGACTCCCCGATGGCTAATCCCGGGACAGGGACACGCGAGGCCACCCGTGCTCCTTCCTGAGGCTCAAATTCCTGATGTTGGTACGTCTGCCAAGCAGGGCAGCCCTCCGCCCCCCCAGGACCAGTCACCTGCGTGCACCGTGGTAGAACTGGCGTGCCCGGCCTTCCTCGGACTTGGGAGGAAAGAGTTGTTCCTACTGACAGAGAGAATCAAGTCTCCAGCCTGGGAAATTTCAGGTGTGGGCAGGATGTCAAGGAGGGGAGGGCACTGGTCCATCCTCCTGCTTCCGAGGCCCTGCCCCAAAGGCGCCCCAAGGTACCAAGTCCTCGTGGTACCGGTTCCCTCCCCCAGAAAAGCAGAGGAAGGGTGTCTCGGCTCAGCTGACCCAGGTGAGCTCTCAGCTGCCATCCTGGGACATCCGCCCACGAGCCCCAGCTGTCCAGGCTCCAAAGGGGAACCTCACGCTTGCCGGCCTGTCCAGTCTTGTGGGTTCCCGCAGGCGCCGTCTGATTTCTCCTCCCGTCAGCCTTGCAGTGTAGGGCTAGACAGGCTTTAACCTGCTTGACAAAGGAGCTGGGGCTGAGGAGGTCACCGAGCTGGTGACCAGGGACGCTCTCGAACACCTCCTTCTGACTTCATGTTCACAGAAAAAGAGTCTGTCTCTCAGCCTCCTTTCTGAGCACCCCCTTGAGTGGCGGATGCCTGCCGTGCACCCTCCTGGGGCAGGTGCTACGCCTGGAAGCCCTCTGTGCTCTGGGGCGGGAGCTGGCCCGGCCCACCCTGCCCTCGGTGGTCCCAGGATGGCTTCTCCCTGATGCAGACCCAGGGCTCGCTCACCCAGCCTGCGGCCCCGGAATCGCCACCCCGCACCCCCTCCACCCCAGGTCCTGCAGCCGCTGCAGTGGAGGCCGTGGTCTCTCCACTCGCCCCCTCCCGGGACGCTGGGTCACTAAGGGTCTTTGCGGATCACAGGAGCCCTTACTATTTAGGGCATTTATTGCTCGTCACAAATGGGAATAAACAGAGGGAAGCAAACGGCCCACACGGGAAGTGCAGTCACTCGGGATCCGGCACGGGGACCCCTCCACGTGGGGCTGCCGAGCTGGAGGTGTGGCCGCTGGGAGCCAAGCGTGAGTCACACAGACGCCCCAGACCTATTGGGAAGAATGAAGTAGCTCACTAGTAATTTTACATTGATCACACGTGGAAATCATCTTCAGATGGGCTCCAAACATGTATTTTTTATTTAAAAAACACAGGATTTATTAGGAAATCATGTCATCAACCCTTCCTGCGTGTGTCCCGAATGCATATCTTCACAGAGGGAAGTCTGACGTGGCGTTGGGTGTGTGTGCACATGTGTGCGTGCACACGTGAGCGTATTCTTGGGACGCTGGGAAACAGAAGGATGTGATGGGTTCAAGGTCAAGTTCAGTCAGTGCTTATACATTCAATCTGCAGGGTTAGTGACTCAGCCCCTTCTAATTCAAGGGCACTGAAACTTCAACAAACACATTATTAAAATTCATTTCACTTGTTTCTTTTTCCTTTGTATTAACGTGGCTACTAGACCATTTAAAATTGCTGGTATAACTCCCATGATGTTTCCATTGGGTGGGGCTGGTCTAATACGGTGTTCCATTGATGGTCCCAGGCACATAGGTTCGTTTTGTAGTTTCAGTTCTTTATTGAATCTTTATCCTTTAGAAATTAAAGCAAGAGAAGATAAACACGGTACGTACAATAGGATTTTGTTCAGTATAACCTCCCATCATTGTGTGATAAAGAGCAAGGTCTCTTTTAATTATCTTCCCGTTTTTCGTTGAGATAGAATTCACATACCATGAACTTCAACGTTTCAGAGTGTGCAGTTCAGTGGTTCTTTTAGTAATTCACAAAGTTGTGCCACCAGTCCTACTATCTAATTCCAGGATGTTTCCATCTGCCGCAAAGTACACCCCGCACCCACGAGCAGCTCCTCCCCAGGTCCCGCCCCCGCCCCCCCAGACGCTGGCGACCGCTCATCTGCCTTCTGTCTCTCTGGGTGCGCCTGTGCTGGCGTCTCATGTGCGTGGAACCGTACAGCACGGGGCCTCTGGGCTCTGCTCCTTCTACGTATCGTGCTTTCAAGGTTCATCCCCGTTGGAGCGTGGTACTTCATTAGCATTATGGCTGAATAATATTAATTTTTATGGTTACACCACAGCAGCTGATGGGTATCCGGGTTGTTTCCGCATTTTGCCCGTTATGAATAATGCTGCGGTGAACATGCGTGTGTAAGTTGTTGTGTGGACACGTTTTCACTTACCTTGGGTATATATATGACCTAGGGGTGGAACTGCTGGGTCACAGGGTAACTGTGTTCAGCTGTTTCAGGAACCGCCAGGCTTTTCCAAGGCAGCTGCACCATCTTACATTCCCGCCAGCAGTGTATGAAAGTTCCAGTTTCTCCACATCCTCGCTGACACCAGCTATTATCTGACGTTTTTATTTTTTTTTTAATCATAGCCACCCTAGTTGGTGTGAGGTGTATATCTCACTGGGGTCTTGCTAACCTCAGAGGACACGGGTTTATTTCATGAAATAATGTGGCGATTTCCTCAAATCCCTTCCGTCTTCCTGACGCTCCTTCTCCAGACCTGCCGTATTTATTCTTGTGGTTTCACTGTTGCTTGCACACCTGCCACTCCCAGATGTGCGTCTCAAGCGCAGGTCTCTGTCCTGAGCCGTCGGTCTTAACTAAAGCCAGCTCCTGGGGCATTTAACCGTCATCCCGGCCCAAACCGCCGTCACCCCACTTCCCACCCGCCTTCCCTCCACCCTCCTCGCCATGGTTTTAAAGCATCGCCATCTCTCCTGTCAACCGAGCTGAAGTCCCGGGGGCTTTCCCCACTTAACCAAATCTTATGAACTGTCCCCCAGAAACGAGCATAGAATT
Source organism: Stenella coeruleoalba (assembly GCF_951394435.1). Classification (NCBI taxonomy): domain Eukaryota; kingdom Metazoa; phylum Chordata; class Mammalia; order Artiodactyla; family Delphinidae; genus Stenella; species Stenella coeruleoalba. Next base: position 124,679,638 of record NC_137169.1, read on the forward strand.
CACCTCAAGGCGGGCGCTGTCAGCCTCGGTCTGGGGTCCCATCACGTCCTGCCAGAGCTGTCTCTCCAAATACAACCTGACCGTCCGTCACTTTCCTGCCTAAAAGTGTGTGTTTCCGTTGCCCATCATGTGAGGCCCATGCGTGAACTCTGGCGTCTGGAGTGATCTGGCCCCAGGGCAAGGTTCTGGTCTCAGCCCCTCCACCCCGTGCCCAACAAGTCCCGTGCTTTGCCCGTTTTGACCCTCGCCCTGAGAGAGTCCTTGCGTGTCTCCTGTCCCAGTTGAGCCCTCTGAAGGAGGCCCCCTGGGATGACGCTTCAGTCCCATGTCCTCCTGGCCCGGCCTCCACTGCATAGACACAGGGTCCTGTACTGGGGGGGGGGCGGCTTGGCCTCCCTGATGTAAGGGTTTGACATCCTCTTCGCTGCCTCCCCCCACTAGACTTTTTTCTTTTTAATATTTATTTATTTATTTGGTTGCACCGGGTCTTAGTTGCAGCAGGCGGGCTCCTTAGCTGCGGCTCGTGGGCTCCTTAGCTGCGGCCCGCCACCTCCTTAGTTGCAGCGCACGGGCACCTTAGTTGTGGCATGTGAACTCTTAGTTGCAGCATGTCGGATCTAGTTCCCTGACCGGGGATCAAACCTGGGCCCCCTGCACTGGGAGCGCGGAGTCTTACCCACTGCGCCACCAGGGAAGTCCCCCCGCCCCCGCAGCTAGATCTCGACTTCTCTCCCTGCAGTGGAAGGACTAGACCCACCTCCCAGCTGTCCTGGGGCTTAAAGGCTCAGCTCAGTGCTCAGGCTGGTCCCCGGCTCTGACCCTCCCCCACCAGTGTGTTTCAAACGGGAAGACCCAGCCTTTTCACTCTACTACAAGGGGGTCCCAGCTCCCTTGCAGCTCCCTGACCTCGACTGCGGGAAGGGAGCTGCCTCTGGGAGTCGTGACGACCCCGCAGCATGAAAGAGGGAACTTTCCAGAACAACCTGCAGGTGCCCAAGGCCTGGGGGATGGAGGCTCGGGTGTGGCATTTTCCTGGGGTACAATCTGCAGGAAGAGTCAGCAGCGGGGGAGGTGGCACTGGAGCCAGCAGTCCCTCATCCCTGTGGTCCCGTCCGTCCAGAGGCATCGGGAGACCCCTCACGGTGGCACAGGGGGCCTGGAACGTGGGGGGTCCCCGAGGCCAGCAGGGCTGTCGTCCGTTCTGCCCTGTCCTGCGGGCGTGGGGGTCTGGGAGGCACACCCACCAGACCTGTGGATTACCTGAGGCCCAGAGGGAGTGCGAACTTGGAAACAGCGGAACCAGGATCCACAAAGTTCTGGTCAGACTGGGATGACGGGCTCAGTATGACAGGTGGAGGGGACCTTGTTCCGTGGGACCCTGGGGGTGGAGCCAGAGGGCTTCCTGCCATAGAGTCAGCTTCAAAAAAAAAAAAAAAAAAAGGCTTGGCTTCCTCAGGAGGAACTGAGCTCTCAGTCCCTGGAACCTAAGTGGTAGGGACATCATAGGTAGGGTTGAAATATTTCATTCCATCCCAGCAAACATTTGTTACATGCAAAGCACTGGGCCAGGCCAGATGCCGGGGACAGAAATAAAGGGCCGGTCCTGCCCTCAAGCCGCTCACCATCTAGTCCCAGGACAGCGCAGAGAGGGCTACAGGGCAGCCACCCGGGAGGGGCTCCCGGCCCAGGGCCTGGGCTGCATGTTGATGGTCCATTCCGAGGAATTAACTATTATTAACCTTTTAGGTAAGAGAACAGTGTCGTAGCTCTCTTTCTCAAAAGTTGCCATCTTTTAGAGATACACACTGATTTGTTTGTGCATGAAGCGATATACCTGGGATTTGCCCTGAAATAATGTGAGGGTGAGAGAAACACAGGTGGGCAGACAGTGATGACTGAGCTGCCAGGAGGTCATTATGCTCTAGTTTTATGAACCGTTGAAGTTTCCCCAAATACAAAGTTAAAAAGAAGGAGGAGGGGACTTCCCTGGCGGTCCAGTGGTTAAGAATCCACCTTCCAATGCAGGGGACGCGGGTTCCATCCCTGGTCAGGGAACTGAGATCCCACTTGCCGCAACTACTGAGCCCGCGTGCCGCAACCAAAGAGGCCGTGTGCCGCAACAAAGATCCCGAGTGTCGCCACTGAGACCTGATGCAGCCAAGTAAATAAAAATAAATATTAAAAAAATTTTTTTAATTAAAAAAAAAGAAGAATGAGGCAGAGGAGGAGAAGTTGGGGGGAGGAGGACAGTCAGGCAGGCGGGGGGGGGACAGAACACTGGACGGCATGAACAGCACCTCGAAGGCAGCCAGGCCGTGTGTCCTGCACGGTGACCGGAGTGCGGGCAGGAGGGGGCGGGGCACAGCCGCGGGCAGCGGCCACGTCACGAGGACCTGTGGGCCTGCTCAGGGGTCTGGGGCTCATCCCAAAAGCCCGGCCCCACTGACCAGGTGACATTTCTGAGAGATGGCCCCGGCTGCAGGTGCAGGTGGCTTGGAGAGGGCAGTGAGGCGGGCAGGGGACCAGCTTGGCCCCAGCACAGTGGTGCCGAGGGTGCTGAGGTGTCAGGAAGGCAGGTGAGGGAGCAGGGAGGTGGGGCTGCCATCCCAGGTCCGCTCCGGGGACGTGGCGCCTGCTGCTGCCTCCTCCCTCCTCTTTCCCTATTCGGCCCCACACTGGCTCCAGATTCCTCAGGACCCAGAGCAGAACTGAAGTGTGAGGCCCCTCGTCCAGGAATTAAGCCTTTCAAGATGGTGACTCGAAGCCTGGAGCCGAGCTCGGGGCCTGGGGCAGAGCAGAGTCCAGGCCTCCGTCCAGAACAGGCGGGAGGAGCTGTGGGAGAGCCAGGCCCCCTCTCACAGCTGGGCAAGAGGACGGCGTGTCCCTCCTGCCACCCCGGGACCTCAGTGGGACCCAGGGACGTTACAATTACCTTTCAAAATACTATGTAAAATTGAGTTGCCACAGAAAGGTGGAATATGAACCCTAGATAACTGGGACAAAGCAATGTCAAAATTGAAGGAAACGATCGCTTATAATAATTATAAGCACTACAATTGAGACAAGCTACTTAAAAATTATTAAACTGCTCAGCTCACTCCCTGGGTCCCACTGAGGTCCCAGGGGTGGCAGGAGGGACAGGAGGCAAACGCTCACATCTAAGCGGCCCTTTACAGCCTTCTCCAGACTCACTGGCTTGCGTCTGCCTGGGACGAATTGCAGGCACTCAGGGCAGCCGAGCCCGGCGGACAGCAGAGGGCCAAAGCGACTTGTTTGTTTCTGCCGTGTGCTTTCCCAGTTTCTCCAAAAATGGGGTTTGCTACAAGCTTCCTACCCTGAGTCACCAGACCCAGCGGCCAGAGACAGGTCCCTGAGGCCCACAGAGACACTGCCGCTGAGCCTTCGGGGCAGAGGAGATCCACCAGACACCCTTCCTTCTGCCCTGGAGGTGTTTCCTTCCAGCCTCACACCGCCCGCGGGGGTCTGGCCAGGGCAGGCCCAGTGCAGCCGCGACCCACCCCTGACCTGGCGCCCCCTTCCCCGCAGGGAAATGCCGGTGACCGCAGACAGACCCCTCCCTTCTTTGGGTGGCTTTTGGAGCTCGTAGGAGGGGGCAAGGGCCCCAGAGTCTCCCCTGTCCCCGCCGGCAGGTGTCCTTCCCCTGGTCAGCACTTCACGTCTCTTTCACACGAAGTCTTTGCCCTCGAGGACCTCAGGCTGCCAAGGGGCAGAGTTTGGTGAGGTGTTCGGTGCAGGGGCTGGACCACCGAGTCTCCACATCACCTGCTTCCCAGAAGACGCTGGCCTCCTTCCCTCCACGCACAGGGCAAAGCGGACACAGAGGCGGCCTGGCCTCACGCTGGACGCCAGCAGAAAGTGCCCCGTGTCCCTGGTTCACAAAGCACCCCCATCCCAGGAGGTAAAGATGAACTGTTTACACTGGGTGGGAGGCAGCGCCTGAGCCCCCCTGCCCTCTGAGCAGCCCTCATATTTATCACTGCGCTGACCTCATAGTTGCTGGAACGAGGCCGGGCAAGGGTCAGGCTCCGTGGTGGGTCCTGGCACAGCGCCGCTGGGCTGCGTGATGGGGAATCAACGCCCATCTCTGTCCCTATCCGTCCCTCCTAGCTGCTGCTGACCTGAGGGGCTTTGGTTTTTTGTTTTGTTTTTCTTTTTCCTTTTTTTTGCTATGAAACTGAAATATCTAAAGACAATTTTCTTTCCTTTTCTTTTTCTGCAACAACTTTTTTTTTTCTTATCATAAAAGTAATCCAGACATTAGATAACTCAGACATTAGTTTGGGGGAAAAGTTAGATTGCTACCTCCTAACATACTCCAAAATAAATCCCAGCTGATTTAAAGATCTAAGCTAAGATCCCTCAAAGTTCAAAATTAGGGTAAGAATTTACCAGGAAAAAGGAGGAAAAGCTTTCCAAGCAGTGAGAACATCATCGCAAAAGCCCGCAGTCTGGGTCCCTCGAAGGCGAAGGCAAAGGTGGGGCTGGTGGGAAGGAATGCAAGTTGGGGTGAGGTCTTGGGAGTCAAGGCTTACCCTGGGGGACTGGGGAGCCACCAGAAGGTTTCAGGGAAGGGAGTGAGTTGGCAGTTCTGTACTCCAGAAAGGTCCCGATGCTGCGGTGGGAAGAGTGTCCCGGCAGAGAGCAGGCCAGTGAGAAGGTCTGCAGTGACCCAGGTGAGAGGTGACAGGGCCTGGGCCAGAGGAGCACTGGTGAGGATGGAGAAGGTAGTGTGGAGGATGAATCTCTTGGGAAGGGGAGCAGGGATGAGTGAGGCAGAGGGGTCCACGCCACCCCCCACATGCTACACCACCCCTTCTCATCAGGATGGATTTGGGGACCCACCCACCAAGATGGAGCAGGTGTGGTGGCGGGGAGAGAAGTGGAGTTTTGGGGGTGCATTGGGGCTCGTAAGCTGAGATGTTCATTAGACAGTTGGTTACTAGGGTCCGAACCTCCGTAGGGGGTTCTGGCCCGGAAGTACAGCTTCAAGAGACACCAGGACATAGAACCCAACTGATGCCATCAGAGTGGACGAGGTGACCCAGGGAGAGTCAAAAGAGCAAATGAAGGAGGCTTCAAGGAAAACCTTGAAAAGACCCACGTTTAAGGGGCAGGCAGAGGAGGACGGCCTGGGGACTGAGAAGGAGCTGCCAGAGGGCCAGGAGGTGGCTCGAGGGGGGAGGGGAGGGCTGGTCCACAGTGTCACATGTTTTCCAAGCAACTAAGCAAGATAAGGAATAAAAGACCTAAATCCAATTTAGCAACAAGGTCAGTGATGATCTGGGTGAGACATTTCCATGGAATGTTGGGGGTTGAGGCGAAACTGTGTTGGATCCAGAGATGAACAGGGATTTAAAAAGAACTCTTTGGGGGAGCCTGGGGTAAAAGGATAGAGACAGAGGGCACCTGGGCGGGGCGGTGGGCTTGAGGCAGGGTCTGGTCGTCCCGGTGCTGGGAGAGGTGTGAGCACTTTTACAAGGCGATGGGAGGGGGCCAGGGAAAGGGAAGAGGTTAGGGTTCTGGGAGGCGGAGGTGCAGGGCGTGGGGCTGGGAGCCAGAGCCCCAGGCAGGGGAGCCCTGGACAGGAGGAGGGAGGATTCCCGCAGTTGGTTTCTGTTTATTCCAGGGACGTTCGTGGAGGAGGCGGTCTGCTGAGACTGGGGGTGGGGCGGGTCAGGGGCAAGGAGAGCAGGAGGGGCTGTAGACTGGCACATGCGCTCAATGAGGACGCCTGAATTTGCCGGGAGCTCCTGTGCGCTGGGCACTGTTAGAGCTCCATGCAACTTTGTTGAAGCCACTGACAGCCCGGGAAGGACTGTGGTCCCCAAGTTCACGGGAAAGCAAAGGCTGGACCCGGGCATTGTGCCGTCAGAGCTGGGGCTCAGGAGGCGGTGTGTCTAGCAGCCTTGGTGCGGAGCAGCACAGACACGCAGTGGGCGAGAGTCAGGCCGGGGCTTGCATGGTGGCTGTGACCACGGCTGAGGATTTTGTAAGGATGTGATTGACACACTCGGTACAAGGAGGGTTGGGTGGTGAAGCAGTCCAGGCAGCTGGTGTAGAGAAGCCAGAACCTGGGTTTCACTCCAGGGATGCTGTTTCTGGGTACAGACCCAAAAGGATTGAAAGCAAGGGGACTTCCCTGGCGGTCCAGTGCTTAAGGCTGTGCCTTCCCATGCAGGGGACGCAGGTTCGATCCCTGGTCGGGTAACTAAGATCCCAGATGCCGCGGGGCAGCTAAGCCCACACCCTGCAACTAATGAGCCCGCGCTCTAGAACCCGTAGGTCACAATTAGAAGTCTGTGCGCCACAACACGCGACGCAACCAAAAATCCCGCGTGCCGCAACTAAGACCCGACACAGCCAAATAAATAAATAAGTAAATGATTAATTTAAAAGAAAAAGAAAAAAAATGCACAACCTAAAAGTTGAGGACTATTTTTTAAAATAAATAAATAATGAAGTATGTGAAAAGGATTTTTTAAAAAAAGGATTGAAAGCGGGAACTCAAGACACACCCCTGCCCAGCCGTGCTTAGCAGCTGATTCACGCAGCCAAAAGGCGGAAGCAACCCAAGGGTCCATCCGAGGATGAGTGCACAGACGAGATGTGGTCTGCACATATAATGGGATGTTAGCCTTAAAAGGAAGAAATTCTGAATTCGAGCTTTTCGAGGGTCCCCGTCCGGCAGGTGACGGCTCCATTTAGCAGGACCTCGTCTCACTCTCACCCACGCACCTTCCCCAGCAACAAGAGGGTCCGCGGTGATCGGGGTGAGAACTGAGTAGTCAGTGGGGGGCTCCAGCCTTGTTCTGAAGGACCACGTTCCAGGTGGTGGCCCAGAGGGAAGCCACTGGAAAGCAGCCGGAAACTAGCCCATGGGTGCCAGTCTTGGGGGTCAGGTCTCGGCCTGAAGGTAACCGGTCTCTGGTTTGGAAAAGCAAACGCAGCCTCTGCCCAGCTGCTCCGTCCTTTGGGATAAAGCGGTAGAGGTGGAGGGTAAAGCCATAAAAGTGGAATCAAGTGGCTGTCAGGGGCCCCCGCCCCGAGCCTCCCACCTAGGTCCCCAGGGCCGCCTCCCTGTTTACCGCCTTCCTTCAAGGGCCATCCTGGGGGGCAGGCCCTGGTGCTGGCCAGCTGGTCTTGCTGCCTCTCAGCTCCCACCTCCCTCCCCAGCTCTGGGCATCCTCGAGGCTGGGAGCCTAAGCAGACTCCCCGAGGGCCTCTGGGCCCCGGCTGGGGCTTGGCCTCCTCAGGAGAGGCTGTGGGGAACGTAGAAGTGGCCCCCGCTGGCCCTGCTGGAAGGCAGAGCCTGCGCCGTCTTTCCAGGGGACGCGGGGTCACCTGCATCCTCCCCCAGCCCGGTGCAGAGCTGTCCCTCTGTGTGTGCCAGCGACCGGGCACCCAGGGGACGAACGTCAGGTGTGCTCCACGTGCCTGCCAGGAGCTCCTGGCGGCGGTGGCACCCACTCCTCGGACGGCAGGAAGGGCAGTGAGGAGCCCAGGAGATCTGAGCTTGGCCTCCAGCCTCTCACTTCCCCCGATACGCCGTCCGCAGAGCCAGGAAAACGTTAGCACTGGCCGCCGGCCCACGTGCTCCCCTTCCACACACTGTCCAACGGCGGTGGGTTTTCCGTGTTTGTTTCCAAGATACTCTGACGATGTGATAAAGGCGTGTAGGGACAGCGAAAGGCAGCCCGTGAGACACCAGGGAAGGTCATCGCGGGTGAGGCCCTCACCCCCACGTCCCCAAGCTTCCTCCTGCTAAGCCCGGAGCTCAGCTCCCTCTGCCTGCTTGGACGGATGGATGGATGGACAGTCAGGAGTAACGGGAGGGCCAGCTCAAGGCAAGCCCTCAGCACAGCGTTTCAGTGAAACCCAGGACAGTGGGCTGTGGAGAAAACGGTTCAGACCCCAGAACTGGAGGCCCAGCCTCCTCGGGGGTAGCTGTGCGGCCTTGGGTTTCAGTTTCTTCCTGTGTGAAATGGGGACGATGACAGCCCTGCAGAGCATCGCACTGGGGCTGAGCGTTCCGGGAGGGGCGGGGGCCGCGGTGCCCGCTCCAGACGCGGCCAAAGCTGGGAAATGACCGGTTTCCTCACTGGGCAGGACAGTGGGTGCCTCGCCGTCCCTGGTGTGCGGTCCCCAGGATGGCTGGAGCCTGGGTGTCAGGGGTGGCTCCTCTTAACCTCTTGACCTTGGCCCCTGGGCTCAGGGCCCACCAGGCACACACGTCCCCGGGCGTCCTGAGCAGGCAGGAGGCTTTCTTTTGGGGGTCGAGGGGCACAGCCTCCAGCACAGCTTGTTGTGTTCGCGGGTGCAGACTGGCGCTAACCCTATCCACCCATGGGGCTCCAGACTGGGAGCACGGAGGGCCCTGAGCGTGTCCTCGCCTGGCATGGCCGTCGTCCCGACAGGCACTGCCCACTTGCAGGCCTTGTGTTGGGAGCTGCAGAGCTGGGAGCAGCGTCCTGGGCCTCAGAGAGTGCGAGAAGCCACGGTGCTGCCCTCACAGTGAGGGGCCCAGACCCCAGCCCAGCAATGGGAATTCCACTCCCAGCCCCCGTTCTCAGGGGACTAACCAGACACCAGTTATGGGCAGGAGCTTAGTGTCTGTATGAGCCCTGAACACCCCAAAAAGTATGTTTCCGGGAATGTTAACCAAGGGGTGTCAAAGTCCTATGCCCCCTCCTTCCGTGCCCCCTCCCCCTCCCCCAGCTCCAAGCCGCCCTCTGGGTCTCAGTTTCCTGCAAGCTGCCTGCAAAGCCAATGAACGCCCATGCAACTATAGGCAGAATTTTCCCGACAGCCCTGGAGGGAACCGGTAGCCTTCTAGGGGATGATCAGTTGTTACAGACCTGCAGCTCAGTCCAGTGAGCTGGCCTAAGCCTCAGTAGAGGCTCCTGCCCGCGAACCACCAAGGGAAACGGGCACCGCCGTCCCTCCCAGGACTGCCAGCCCCAGGAATACCGCTTCCCCCCAAAGGCAATGGACTCTGCTGAAACTTCTTGTTGGGAGAATCTAGACTCTTTCTTCTTGGTGGAAAACAGTGAGAGAGCTGGGCCTCCGTGCAGCAGGAGGCTGGAGGGAGTGAGCTCTCCGGGCCCCCGTGAACCCTGGCCCTGCCCCTGTGCTGCCCTCACGCCCGCCAGCCCTGTAAGGGAGCTGCCCTCCCAGGGGAACTTCGGGCGCCCCCAGCCCATGGCCGTCTCCTCCCTGCCCTCCCTTGTAGACAGACGGCCCTGACAGCTGCTGTGCCTGACATCAGAGGTCACCAGGTGCCTGGAGAGAGTGGGGGCCAGGGCCCCAGCCCTCGGCCAGCCGGCTTCAGGGGAGAAGCAGGGGGGTGCGAGCTGGGCTGTGAGACACGGAGGGGCTGGTGGGGAGTGCAGGTGCAGGACAGGAAGGAGAGGTGTTTGCGGGGGGCGCTCTGAGCACGGGAGCAGGACACGCCCCCTGATGCTTTCCCGGGAAATGGAACCTTGACCAGGGAGGAAAAAGAAGCAGCCCCAGCCAGGGGACATGCTGTCTTCTAAGGGGCTCCGCTCCACACCCTTGAGGCTGTCAGCGCCCCCAGAACTGCAGTGAAGTCTGGGGAGAGAGTTCTGGCAGCGCGTTCCTGCCCGCAGCCCGGATGCACCGGACACAGACCTTCAGGGGCTTCGCCACGCAGCCCTGGGGACACAGAACCATCTGGATGGGCATCACCCTGCTCTTGCCCTGGGGAAGGAGCAAATGCACCTAAACTCCAGGCGGTGGCCACACCCCTGCCCCTTGGCTCCGCCCCTCGGCCCCGCCCCCTCCCAGGCTAGCGGGTCTGCTCTGCACTCCCTCCCCTTCTGAGGCGTTTCCCAGGCTCCACCTGCCCTCTGGGGGCCTGCGACCTCTCCTTGCAGATGCCTTGGGCCAGGATTACTCTTCCTCAGATGATGGGTCACAGGAAGGACAGAGAGGACCTGGTGGCAGTCAGCGTGAGCTCGCAGGGCACCGCTGGGCCGGGGGCTCAGTGCAGCACACCAGGCGGGGAGGGGGTCCTCATTTTCAGGGACTTCCTGACAGGCACGCACTTCCTTTCCTCTCCTGCTTCGGCACTGGAAGTGGGAAATGCTCTCCCCTGTCCAATCAGACGAGACTTCCCCGGGAAGTGGTGCAAGGCCCAAGGTGGGGAAAGACACTGCATCCTGCCGTCCACACCCGCCAAAGACGCGTCACCTGGGTCCTGACCACGTGAAGGTACAGAGCAAAGTCATGAGGCCAAAAGGGCTGGAGGAGCTGGGGGCCAGGAGCTGCTTCCTCCCCTGACCCTGACCCTGACCCTGGACTCACGGCAGGTCCCTGCCACTGTCACAGGTCCTTAGAGATTTTCCGAGGTCACCCTTTCCACTCCCCTGCGTCCACGAGGAAGTCCCTAACCACGCCTGTGGCCGCCCCTGACCCGAAAGCTTTTCCCAAAGGAAGAGGGTAACTCTGCTTAGTGTCATCCAGAGGCCTCAGACCTTTGCTCCATGGAGGTCCCTAGTTCAACTCGACCTAAACCCTCTTCGTCGAGGGGCCTAGAGACAGCAACACAGAGTCACCCCCAGAGGTCACCAGGATGCAGCCCCAGTTCCAGCAGCAGAAGTTGGCCTGGCGGCCGCATCACACAAACAAGGAGGCAGCGTGCTCTGTGCCGAGAAGCTCGGCTCCGCGGAAGCCCGGCCCTGGGACGACGCTGGGCTGCTTCTCCTTTTAAGGCAACGTCTGAGCTCTCGGCCCCAGCCCCACTCATTCCTGGCTATTTGGAGGCAACGATGATTACTCAGCGCCACCCCGCACCCCCCCACCCCCGGCCTGTTTTTCATTAGGTTCTTTTTAAAGGGATGGCGCCCCCCCTGTAGAGCAGACACGTGGCCCATCCCAGCCCGCTAGGAGCCGGTGCGGGGAGCGCGTGAGGTCGGGGGAGAATCCCGGTGAAGACAGCGCGGGGGCAGAGAGAGGGCTAGGATGTTGGAAAACAGTCCTGAGAGGCTGGGTGCGGGCCGTGCAGGTTCTGCGGGCAGCAGGGGGTGGTGCCTTTGCCCATCCCCCCCCCGCCCCACGGGGGCGCCAGTGAGACAGGTCTGAAGTCGGGTTCTCGCGAACGCTGGCTGAAGCTGGCTAAGCTATCATCCTTCTGGAGCCCCAGTTTCCCTCCAAGCCAGGCCTGCGAGCGGCATGGGAGCTCTGCAGAGGGCAGCGGGACCGTGTGCCGTGGGCACGGCCGGGCGCCTGACCTCCGTCTGGGGGATGGGCCACGGCCCCAGCTCCCCCGCAGCTCCTCGAGGGGACGGCATCTGTGATGGAACCACTCTGAACCCGGGGGGAGGGGGGCTCCCTGGCCAGACGGTGGGTGGGTTCTTACAAACGTCCTAAAAGGGCTGAGCCACCGGGCCCCTCACTGGCCTCGTATCTGCAAGTTCCTCTCTCCCTTTCGAATCAAGGCACGGTCGCCACCCCTCCTGGCCCAGCCCTGGAAGGTGCTCTGAAGGGTCACCCCGGTTCTGGGAGCTGGAGTGAGTGGGAGAGGGCTCTGTGCCCCACGAGCCCCGAGCTGGGCCTGCGAGGCAGGAGGGGGAAGTGGTGCCTTGCAAGGCCCTGGCTCAGCAGGCCCCGTGCCCCGCGGCTGCCTGATGGCATTCTGGCAGCGGAGCTAAATGAGCCCTGGGGCTGGTCCCCGAGGGCGTGTTTGTGGTCCAGGTGCACGCTGTTTCCATAGGGCCAACCGGCACCCCACTCCCTCCGGGACGCATGTGAGGAAGGGCCACGTGGGCCGAGTGGGCTTCTGTCCCCACAGCCACCTGGCTCCTGAGAGACAGAACACCTCCCACCGCTCGGGCCACAGCCTCCTCCTTTTAAGAGCCTTCAGAAGGACATCGGGGCGTCCCTGGGGGCCCGGCTGCCCTGGGGTCTGTCACAGTTGGACAGGGTTCAATTTAATATCTCAGGCGATTCAGCTGCTCCCGTGGCTCTCAGAATAAGGTGCGGGATTCACGCTCCAGCCTCTAGCTCCACGCAGCATCCTCGCCACGGCCCCCGCCGCTGCAGCGTCGGTCCCGCTCTCCCGAGGTCAGCTGACCTGGCGGGTCCCGGGCTCCTCACAGAGAGGGCTGGGCCTTAGCAAAGTGCTTACTAAAAAATAAGGGAAGTAATGTGGACTTTTCAAAAAGCCACATATATTTGATGCAAAGGTATGTCCTTTATTCTGTTCCGTCTACCTTCCTTCGTTATTGTTGACTCCTTCTTATTTCAACGAGATGAGGATGGTGGGCAGAATTTACAAATACTCCTAACTGATGACATAAAACATAAGCAGTCCTTTGTGGGTCCCTCCAACCTTTGTTTTCCTCTGAAAAGGTCTCGGCTATAAAAACCCCAGGATCTGAGAATCACTGACCTACTGCTGGGAGCCAGGGCAAGGCCCTGAGGCTCCCGCCCGGAGCACAGGAGGCAAGGGGAGCCCAGCAGCCCGGAGATCAAGACAACTAATGTTGTAACGAATACTGTAAAAAATCAAATTTAACACGAAGAACGCAATACGGACAAAAATCTAAAATTTTAAACAAAGACACGACCAGTTCTAGGGAATGTTCCAGCGAGGCTCAGCAGGGTCCACCTTCCCAGTCACCCACGACAGAGGGGGGCGCTTCAGGGTCTGAGAGCCTCTGGGGAGGAGGCCGTCCAGGAATTCCCTTTGGGGCCTCACGACCCTGACGTTCTGTGAGTCCGATGTCAGCTCGGTCTCTGCGCGTGACCCCAGGGCCCCGCACGGCGGCCTCAACGGAGGCTGTCCGGGGGCTCCAGGCGGCTCCATACGTGACCCCACGCTGTCCCCAGGCTCATTCCTCTGCCTCCGTAGCCAGCTCTTCATGTTTATTTTTCTTTCCTGAATTCTTAGGAGGACAAGCAAGTGGAGACCAAGACAGATGCCAAGAAGGGAGAGGAAAGGGGCAGAGATGCCAGCAAAAAGCCCCTGGGCCCCAGACGGGACTCAGACCTGGGGAAGGAGCCAAAGAGGGGCGGTTTGAAGAAAAGCTTCTCAAGAGACAAGGACGAAGCTGAAAGCAAAGGCTCAGAGAGGCCCAAGGAGGAGAAGCTCATCAGGGGCCTCGAGAAGGGCCGGGTCAGGGCTGCGGTAGACAAGAAGGAGGCCGGGAAGGAGGGGCGGGCGCAGGAGGGGACGGCAGCCCCCAGGAAGGACGAGGAGAAGCAGGGCAGTGCGAGCAGAGACAAGGGGAAGAAGGGAGAGGGGAAGAAGGTAGAGGAGAAGAAGGAAGCAAGCCAGAGAGAGGGGACCGAGAAGGTGAAGGGGCAGAGGAAGGACACGGATGCCCGGAAGGAGGGCCAGGAGGTGGAGAGAGGGAGCAGGGACAGGGGTGCCAGGCCGGAGGACGAGAAGGCCAGAAAAGAGGAGCCCCGCCGCGCAGAGGCCCCCTGCGAAGAGACCAAGAGCCCGGCGCCAGAGAGATCAGCCCCTGGAGACCCCACCGAGCCCGCCGACGGGCCCGCCCAGGCTGAGGAGGAGGCGGCCCCCAGCGTCTTTGATGAGCCCCTGGAGCGGGTGAAGAGCAACGACCCGGAGGTCACCGAGCTCAACGTGAACAACTCGGACTGCATCACCACTGAGATCCTGGTGCGCTTCGCCGAGGCGCTGGAGTTCAACACGGCCGTCAAGGTCTTCGCCTTGGCCAACACGCGGGCGGACGACCACGTGGCGTTCGCCATCGCCATCATGCTGAAGGCCAACAAGACCATCACCAGCCTGAACCTGGACTCCAACCGCATCACCGGCAAGGGCATCCTGGCCATCTTCCGGGCCCTCCTGCAGAACAGCTCGCTGACCGAGCTCCGCTTCCACAATCAGCGCCACATCTGCGGCGGCAAGACCGAGATGGAGATGGCCAAGCTGCTCAAGGAGAACACCACGCTGCTCAAGCTGGGCTACCACTTCGAGCTGGCCGGGCCCCGCATGACCGTCACCAGCCTGCTCAGCCGCAACATGGACCGGCAGCGGCAGAAGCGGCTGCAGGAGCGCCGGCAGGAGCGGGAGGCCCGCGGGGCCGAGGCGCTGCTGGAGGTGCCCCGCGCCGGGGCCCCCGCCCGGGGCTCCCCCAGACCCTCCCCGCAGTCGTCCCCCAGGGCCGCTCCCAGGACCTCCCCGGGGAAAGGGGGCGCCCCTGCCGCGCCCCCGCCCCCGCCGCCGCCCCTGGCCCCGCCGCTCCTCATGGAGAACCTGAAGAACTCGCTCTCGCCGGCCACCCAGCGGAAGATGGGCGACAAGGTCCTCCCAGCCCAGGAGAAGAACTCCCGGGACCAGCTGCTGGCCGCCATCCGCTCTAGCAACCTGAAGCAGCTCAAGAAGGTGAGTGGGTGCGCTCAGCCGCAGCGCCGCGCAGCGCGGGGCCGGGAGGGGGCTGGCTCATCCCACCGCCCTCTGCCCCAGGCTGGCCGCCTCGCCTTGCCCGCGAGGGAGTCTGGCCTTCCTCTCGGGGGGGCCCCCTTTAGCCCCTCACCCAGCAGTGAAACCCGTTTCTCCCAGAAATGGAGAAGAAGCTTCAGACCCTTCCTCCCTCCCCCCATTCCCCAAACCCAAATGGTCTTTGTTTTCCTAATTCCCTCTCAGGACCAGCCAAGTCCTACAGGTCAGTTTATCCCAAAGGTCTTTGGGAAGCACTCCGTCCCTGGAGACCCTGCTTCTCAAGGCTCGGCCTCCCTGGGTGGTAGCGTCTCGGTCCTCTGCCCGGCTGACCCCACCCCTACACGGTCACTCCTGAGACACTGCACAACCTCGACTGTAACTCCAGGGTCATTCGATGACATCCGGTTTTCACAGAAAAGGGGAAGGGCTCCCTCTGTCCACACTTTATCTCTTTGTGAGCCCAGCAGGAAAGGAAGTGAGAGGGATTCCAGAGGCCCCCGCTGGGTTCCCTCCTCTAAACCGACTCTGCTCTGCCCGGACAGGTGGAGGTGCCCAAGCTGCTGCAGTAGGACCGGGCTGCAGGCGCCATCCGCGACGCCACGCCTGCCCAGGCCCCGCTTCCCAGGGCCGCACAGACCCCGCCCGCCACGCCGGCTGACCTGCCCTGGACGTCCCTGCCCTGCCGTGGGAGAGCTGGAGGCCTGGGCCAGCTCCGGGAAGGATGCCTTCTCTCCTTGCTTTCCTTTTCTTGTCTCTGAGGCTCTCCACAAATGTCTCATACCTGGAGCTGAGGTTTCTGGACAAGAAGAGTCCTTTCAGCACGTGACCGAGAAGACAGCACGCCTGGGGCCCATGCGGCTGGCAAGCTGCCAAAGTCCTAGGATCCAGGAATGATGTCTCCCAGGGACCACGTGACCCACCCGGCCCCACTGCCCCGCTAGGGCCAGGATTCAGGCCTCTGAGGAGCCCTTGGGGCAAGGCCGCTGGGCTGCTGGCTCTCTGTGTGGGGCAAGCCTGGAAGACTGGAGGGCCAAGGGCCCAGAGAAGAGAGAGGAGGGGCTGAGGACACCCCCAAGCCCCTCCCAGTAATCAGAGGACATGGCAGGGGCCGCGAGCCTGGGGGGAGTGGGCTCCAGACATGAGGAGAGGACAGACAGCAGCTGGACCTGAAGGTTTGATGCCAAAGCAGACATTTCCTCACTCCCACCTGCTGCTGTATAAATAGCTGTGTATCTGTTTTTCCATAAGATTTTGATAATATATACGAGCCTTTAGCTGTGCTTGGCTGTGCTCACCTCTGTGCTGTCCCGAGGGTCCCGATACTCACCTGGGCTCCCTGGAGGGCTCCAGAAACTCAGGTTCCCTGCCATGCCTCCCCAGGTTGCCACACACAAGCTCCCATCCGCAGAAAGCAGAGCATGAGGGAAAGACTCAGACGGGGGGGGGGGGGGGCTCCCGCTGACCCGCTGTCCAGGCCCTGGGGTCACTGGGCAGAGCCGCCGTCGGGGTGGCAGGCAGAGGGCAGCGCAGGGCGCTGGGATGACTATGTTAGGCGCGTTCTGGATGCTCCTTCGCGACTCTTCCTAACCGCGGGCTCCAGCCATCTCCTCCCAGCAGCCCCAGGCCACTGGGGAGCAGTGCCCGCACCGTGGGTGCCCCCACGCCCTCCATCCCCGATATAGCAAAGGCATCTCTCTGGTTTGATCGGCTAAAGGAGCTGCACCCCTGTCGCTGTGGAACTGCCACCTGGGTGTGGGTCAGATGTAGGCTTTCTTGCAGCTTGCCGTCTGCAGGGCGGAGGTGGGGCGTCCCTGCGCCGAAGCGGGACCCCTGAGCTAGGTCTGGCCAGAAACAGAGCGCAGCCTGGTCCCGGGAGCAGAGAGCTCAGATCCCAGGGCGCACCCTGCCCCCTCCCCCCACCCACGCGCCTGTCCCCCAGAAACCCAACCAAGGCCGGGCCGGAGGGGGACACACTGCCGCCCCCAAGCTAAGCGCAGCAAGTCTGCGGGCCGAGGCTGCGGCTCTGTGAGCCGGACCAACGTCACCTCCGCGTCGCAGACAAAGCCTGGCCCAGAGAGTGTGACACGGGCCGCGACCACTCAGCTCATCAGGATCCCGAGCTCCGCCCCGAGCTGCTCCTGGTGACGCCCCCTCCCGGCACCGACAAGGGCAGGTGAAGGGGCTCAGGTGGCCTAAGCGACCCCGCCCGCCAGGGTCCAGATCTTAGAGCTCCAGCTGGACCCGTCGCTTTAGGGCGTGACACACTTAACTCAAGATTAGCCGACAGAAAATCAGCTTCTGCTGTTCCTGGGCCGCCAGGGGCACCGCCCTCCCCCTCCCCCCTCTCCGCTCCGCTGTGGCCTCCGCAGGCCGATGACGTCATCCCCTCCGAGCCTGGGGTGGGGGCGCAGCGCCACCTGGCGGACAGCGCGGCCCCGGGCCTTCTGCCGCGCAGCGTTCCGAGCCCGGAGGGTGGACAGCTGGACCTGGCGAGGCCCAACTGCTGGGAGGCCTGGGGTCGGGGTGGGGGGGGGGCGATCGGGAGAGTCCTCGGGGTGCAGGTGCTCTGGGATCAGCTGAATTGAGGGGAGGGGTTGCAAGGCGGGGCAAACGACCTGACAGCTGATGGATCCGGATTCAAACCCAGGTTTCCTGCCAACTTGAGCTAGGAGGCTCCCCCAGGGCCCTCCGGCCGCCGCACTCTCTCCCCCACCCCGTCCAGGGGTCCATCTGAAACTCTGGCCCCAGGCCCTGCCCGCAGGAAAAGTGCCCCCCGCCCCCATCCCCTCCCCGGCCCCTCGCCGGGCCTGGGGGCTGTGTGTACAAGCTGGGGCCCAGGCCCTGGAGGCACCGGGCCTGCAGGGCTATTCGGCCCACTTCCTGTCGTAGGCGGCCCAGGCCGGGCGTCAGGACCAAGGCCACTCAGGTGGCTTCTGTAAGGAGCATAAGATCCGAACGCGGGTCACCCACCAAGATCACCCAGCCTGGCTAGGCGTGTGCCAGCTGCCTGCTGGGGAGGGTGGGGGAGGGGGACAGGCTGCTGGCCTGGGGAGGGTCCCCCTCAGCAGCCTTGCCCGTGCTCTACCTGCCCTACCTGGCCACACACCTTTCCCCCACCCCTCGGCCCCCTTCTGCAGCCCTCACCCCCTCCTTTATCCCACCCGCCCTCCAGCTTTCCCCTTGCCCCACCAGCGCTCCCCTTTCCTGCTGACCTCTGGCTCCTGGCCTGACTGTATTCCAAGTACCTGGGCCCTAGCCCTCTCCCTGTCTGCCTGCGCTGGGCTTTGCCCAGCATCACAGCATTCCCCGCTGCGCCCACAGCGCAGGCCGGCGGGCTTCGTGTAAGATGCCACCCTTCCCCATCTCGGCTTCCCAGACCTCCCCTCAGGGTCCCCGCCGGTCCCTCCCAGGCTAGCAGGACCGCACTTTCGCTCGATCCCTGAGGATCACGGCTCCTCCCACCCCCACCCCCCACGTTGTAGGGTGTCTGCCGGTTTTCCGGGGTGCTGCTGCAGGGGCAGCCGTGCCCCGTCCCCGGGTGAGGAGCTGGGCCACAGAGGACGTGGCACTTTTGGAGACAGTGTGCTGTCTTGTTTTAAAAACTAGAGAACGTGAGGGGGCCCTCCTCTCTGCTCCCCACTTGTGGAAGCTGCACTCTGGTCACGGTCGCCCCTTCTCTGAGAATTCTCTGTAGAGTTAATTGACTGGAAGTGTTGGGGGCAGCGTCCCAGGAGGCAGCTCTGACTGGGATAAACTTGACTCCCCTCCCAGACTACAGAGCAATTTTTAATTGGCCCCAGGCTGTTGACATAAGGATAATTAGTTCTGACCAGCACGGCCTTGCTTCATTTGCACTTCATTTCTTAGGGAAACTCAGAAATCTTATCCTGCAAACCTCCTCCACCTCCCAGCTTCAGGAGAGGAGGACGGTCCAAACCTTGGAGTGACCTGGTGACTGCCTCTCCCAGCGTATGGTGGCAGAACCTGCGACCGGAAGCCAGGACACTCGCGGCCCCTCCCGCCTCTCTGCCCCATCCTCAAGGAAAAGGTGGACTTGCAGTTGTGGTCCCAGCTCTGGCCCCAGCAGCCCTAGCTTCCCCTCCATCTGGGTCAGGTCCAGGGACAGAGGTCTGACCCTGGCCCCAAAGCGGCTGGCCCAGGAGCTCCCCGCCTGGGCTGTGTGACGAGAGCCTCCAGTGGGCCCCGGGCATGGTTAGCACAATGGCCATCCAGACGAGGCTGCCGGGGCCCAGAGGCCTGAGGAAACCGAAGGGCAAGCAGGTTGCAGTGGGGCTGGAGGACCGCGGAGGGAGGGGAGGGGGCTGAGCCGAGGGGCTTGGTAAGGGGGAGATGGCGGATTGGGTGGCTTCCCAAGCTGAGTTGGCACTTTTCCCACTTGAATTAAAAACTGGCCTACGTCTTCAAGAGGGGAGGTCAGGGGAGGCGGGGGAGGGGACCTGCCTGGCCCAGTAGAGACACAGAATTGGGCCTGGGGGCCTTGTGCCTTGGGCTCCCCTGGTGCTCCAAGGCAGCTGACGGCACCTGCCCGGGCTGCCTCCTCCTGCCCGGGCTGCCTCCTCTGATGGAGAAGGGCAGACCTGACCAAGCTTCCTGTACGCGGTTCACCCTCAGGACAGCCCCGAGGCAGCATCTGCATTCTACAGATAAGGAAGCTGAGACCTGGCAACCTCGGTACACACAGACACACCCAGGTTCGACGGGGGCAGGGCCCGAGTGTGAGTCCAAGTGTACCAAATGGGGGCAGGGGCCCTTGTGCGGCGGTGGTGCCTCACTCGCCGGCCCCTCGTGGGGAATCTGTAACCAACCAACGAGCACCCTCTTCCCCGCAGTGGCAAGATTCGCCTCCCCGGCTCTGGGAACCAGCCCGAGGAGCCCTCAGCCTGGGGGCTTCTGCCTGTGCTCCAGCCCTGGCACCCGCCCTCCCCTGCTTCGGGGCTGTGGGGCTGCCGGCAGAGCCAGGAAGTTGTGCGTGGCCCAATGACACAACCCACATGACATGTCATTACAGCTTTAATCCAGCAGCCGGGGCACGGCCCGTGGGGGCGCCAGCAGGAGGGCTTCTGCCCACGGCCGGTGGAGCCCCCCTCAGCCCACGGCGGGCAAACAGGAGCGGCCCAGCCTTCCCGGCTGGCGTCCTGGGAGGAGAAGGGACTAAAAGAAAGCAGGGGCTGTGACCCAGGCTTTCCTGTCCTTCCCCCGCCCCGGATAAAAATAGTCCACGCATCCCAGGCCCTCCCCACCCACCCCTCATTCACGGCCAAGTTCCAGCTCAGCTCCTGTTGCTCTCCCTGGGGCTCTGCTCCCAGAAGGTCTCAGGGCGTGGCTTGGTCTGGGGCCTGGCAAGCAGAGGACCCTGCCCACCCCCGGGCCGCATGAAGGTTCAGGAGGGGGCATCCCTGAGGGACGGCAGAGACGCAGCTGGTTGCTCAGGCTCCCGGGTAGGAGGGCTGGGGTGGCATATATGGGGGAGGAGCTGCAAGCCAAGGAGACAGGGTGAGGGTCACGGCGGCACGGGAGGGCGCAAGGGAGCCCCTGACCGCAGGGCCACACAGGACCCACGGGGCCGAGGCAGCCTGCAGGTCTGGGAGAAGGACTCGGGTTGTGAGGGGGCGGGGGCGGGCAGGTGGGAGCAAAGGGCTCACTTACCTGCAGGGTTGTAGACAGGGGGCCCCGCCGGGTAGAGTGGATACTGGGGTGCAGGACCACTAGGTGGGTACATGAAGCCAGGCTGTGGGGCTGCAGGGCCAGCTTTGGGGTCCTGGGGGTACGGGTACACCGGCTGCACTGGGATGCCTGTCATTGGGATCTCCTGGCCTAGTTGGGGGCCAAGGACCAGTATTCAGAGCCCTGCCTCCATGGGAAGCCACCTCCTCCGGCCCGGGAGGCCCTGCCGCCTCTGCTCCCAGACCCTGCTCGGCCGAGTCCAGCAGGGAGCCTGCGGGTGGTCCCCGCTGGTCAGTCTGGGTTCAGCAGTTTGCTCCCTCAGGGGGTTTCAGAGACCTCCTGGGCCAGAGAGCACGGCCTGGGGAACGTCTTACCTGGGCAAGGAGATGGCCGCTGTGGGGCTGGACTCTTGCAGCCTAACAGAGCTGCCCCCAACGGGGGTCCCCCCACACTGATTCCCCCCCCCCGAGGCGGGAGTCACCGTTCCCACGCCCACCAGTCACACGCCAAGTCAGGCACACGTCCTCGAGCACGCACGGAGCGCACCGATGATGTTCACGCTCCAGGCCCCACCCCAAGTGCTTCCTACGAGCCAAGAGCACGCACAAACCCAGGGCACACACGCGCATGCCGGCAAGCGGTGCAGGCGCATTCGTGCATACCAGTCCAGCGTTCACACAGGCCCCTGAACGCTCCTGTTTCCGGGGTTACATGCTGGCAAGTGTGTGTCTGGAAGCACACGCTGCTGCACAACCTCACCCCCTTGACCTCTGGTGCCCACCGTGGGTCTCAGCCTGGCCCGGCTCAGGCTCCCCTGGCCCGTCCCACATGGACGCACCTTCAAATGGGCTCTGCAGCTGCTGGCGCCGGCGGTACAGGTAGCAGCAGGAACAGAGGAAGCAGCAGATGGTGGTGGCAACCACGGCCACGAAGAGGATCACGGCGGAGGCGATGCCCGCTATGGTCTTGGGACTTAGACAAAGAACAGGTCCCCTCACCTTCCAACCTCAAGGGCGGGATCCTCACCACGCCGACAGTAACACTGGGCTCGGACTCCTGGCCAGCAGGGGGCCACCACAAACCGAGATGTGGGTCTCCTGGTGGGGCTGTGCCCGACTGGTGTGGGTAGATCTTAGGGGACCACACTTCCCGGAAGGCCAGGCAGCCTGCCGGTCAGAGAGTGGCCGGCGGAGTTGTGGAGTGTGTGCCCCGTCCATGACTTAACTGGTTAGACTCCAGCACGGGAGCCCTGAAAGTCCCCTGGGAAGTGATCCAGAGCTGTGTTCTCAGATCCCTCTTTAATCACAGTCCCCCTACACCTGTTCTATATGTCAGCGTCCCCTCCAATAAGAAGTTTGAAAACCACTCATTGTGTCCCCCCCTTTTCATGGAGAGGAAACAGTGACCCACCCGGGACGTCCTCCCCAAGATCATGCAGCTGGTGAGCAGAAGACCTGGGAATCAGACCCCGTCTCCCACCTCCCGGCCAGAGCTCCACTGCGCCCGGGTGCGCAGGCCCGGAGCGAGGGGAGGGCTCGGCCCAGCCGGCGGTGACCACATGACGGTAACTAGCCGGCCCCTCCTGGAACTCCCCAGCCCCGGCGCTACAGCCCCGCTTCGTGCCCAAGCCAGAGCCCTGGGTGTGGGCGAAGAATGTGGAGGCGGACAAGGAGGGAAGGGGCCGGAGCCCACCTGAAGGCCAGGCAGTGCTTCTGCTGCCTCTCGGTGATAAGCAAGGTCAGGTCCCGGCAGCAGTACCGATGGTAGCAGGTCCCGCAGCAGAAGGTGAAGAACTCGCAGTTGAAGCCCGGATGCCAGGAGCCATTCCGGTCCAGGTACCACAGGCAGTCCTCGCCGGCCAGCGCTGCGGGCACGGACGGGGGTACCCAGTGGCCGCCCAGCCCCACTCCCACTCCCCGGAGCTCCACCCTGGTCCCTGCGCCCAGAGGCCTCTGCCCGGAGCGGCCCCTGGGGTCGGCCCCACGCCCGGCACCCGCCGCCCTCCCCTCCCGCGGACCCCGCAACGCCGGGGCGCGGACTCCCCCAGGGTCTCCGAGGCGCGGGCTCTCCCAGGGTCTCCGGGACCGCGCGCAGAGACCTCTCCCGCGCCCCCGGCCCCCGGCCCTTACCCAGGGGCGCCCCCAGCACCAGGAGCGCGATCGCGGCGAGCGGCGCGGCCCCGCGGAGCCCGGCGGGCGGCATGGCGGGGCGCGGGGAGCGGCGCGGGGCGCGCAGGACGACGCCGGCCGCCCAGCTCCGCGGGGCCTGCGCGCCCGCCGGCTCCTCTCCGCCTACTCTGGGCGGGGCTCGGCCGGTCTGCGCTGACCCTGCCCCCGCGCCCCGCCCGTCCGGGCTCCGCCCAGGACACGCCCAGGACACGCCCCGAGCGGGCTCCTCCTTCCAAGTCCCCCCGGGACCAGTGGCTGCTGGGCGCTGCGGCCGGCCGGGCCCGCCCCCTGCCTCGGCCCAATCGGCGTCCCGGCCCCCAGAAGCCCGGATCCTGGTGCCACCTCCGAGTGCTCAGGCGCAGCGGCCAACCCTGACCTTCCCCGTGCGGGACCTCCTCTGCCCCAGTCCAGCCCGGGACATCCTGCGGCGGCGAGAGGAGAGCGAGGAGGCGGGGGTCACCCCGTCCCCACCAGAACACAGGCGCCCATTGAGAGGCAGCTCAGAGCAGCTTTGTCCCCGCCGGGCCCACAGGCCTGGACCCTGCCAGCTGCGCTGGCTCCCTGAGTGGCCCCTTCCCCCTCCGAGTGGACAGCCCTGGCATGCGCCAGCCTATGGCCTCACCAGTCCGGATGGCGGGCAGCTGGGGCCACCTGGGGACCATGCAGTCCGACACCCTTGACAGTGAAAACCCCTTTCGTCACAAAGCAGCCCCGCAGAGATACTGCAGTAGCCAGAGAGCATAGGGAGGCCCTGCCCCCCACTCCCATAGGGAGTCATCAGTCTCCTTGCAAATTTGTACTGAGTATTGCTAGCTGTGCCCCTGCTCCAGGGGCTCCCTGACCAGGAACATGCAGGGGACCAAGCTGTGGAAAAAATTCAAAGCTTCTCTTAGCTCCTCTGTGTGCATCCTTCAGGGTACTCAGACAGGCCCCTCATTTGGGGCTCCCCGGAATCCCACGAGCGAAACTAAGCTCACTGGTGGTATCAGTCCGTTTTACAGACAGAGATTTCTAGGATTCAAGGGTGTTAAAGGGTTTGTTCAAGGTAATAGAGCCAGTAAGTGGCAGAGGCATTCTAAATCCAGCTTGCTTTGCCTACTGAGTGGGAGAAGGTATTTGCAAATGATATATCTGATAAGGGTCAAAATACAAAATATACAAAGAGCTCATACAACTCAACATAAAAAAAAATAGATTAAAAAAATGGGCAGAGGACCTGAATAGACATTTTTCCAAAGAAGACATACAGATGGCCAATAGGTACATGAAAAGATGCTCAACATCATTAATCATCAGAGAAATACAATTCAAAACCACAGTGAGATGTCACCTCATACCTGTCAGAATGACTGTCATCAAAAATACAACAAATAACAAATTTGTTGGTGAGGGTGTGGAGAAAAGGGAACACTTGTACACTGTTGGTAGGAATGAAAATTGGTGCGGCCACTGTCGAAAACAGTATGGAGATTCCAAAAAGTAAAAAATAGAACTACCATACGATTCAGCAATTCCATTCCTGGGTATTTACCTGAAGAAAGTGAAAACACTAATTTGAAAAGATTTCTGCATCCTTATGTTCATTGCAGCATTATTCACAACAGCCAAGATATGGAAGCAACCTAAGTGTCCATCGACAGATGAACGGATATAGAAGATGTGGTGTACTCCTACAATGGACTACTACTCAGCCATAAAAAAAGAATGCAATTTTGCCATTTACAACAACATGGCTGGACCTGGAGGGTATTATCCTAAGTTAAATAAGTCAGAGAAAGACAAATACTGTATGATATCCCATATGTGGAATCTAAAAAAACAAAACAAATGAACAAACATAAAACAAAAACAGAGTTATAGATGCAGAGGACAAACAGGTGGTTGCCAGAGGGGAGGGGGCTTGGGGAGAGGAAAGAAATAGGTGAGGGAGATTAGGAGGCACAAACTTCAAGTTACAAAGTAGAGTCACAGGGATGAGGAATATGGTGTGAGAAATAGAGTCAATAGCTCTGTAATATCTTTGTATGGTAACAGATGTAACTAGACTTATCATGGTGATCATCTTGGAACGTATAGAGATATTGAATCAGGACTTCCCTGGTGGCGCAGTGGTTAAGAATCCACCTGCCAATGTAGGGGACGCGGGTTCGAGCCCTGGTCCGGGAAGATCCCACATGCCGTGGAGCAACTAAGCCCATGAGCCACAACTACTGAAGCCTGCGTGCTGCAGCTACTGAAGCCCACGCGCCTAGAGCCCGTGCTCTGCAACGAGAGGCCACCTCAATGAGAAGTCCGCACACGGCAACGAAGAGTAGCCCCCGCTCACCACAACAAGAGAAAGCCCGTGCCCAGCAACGAAGACCCAACGCAGCCAAAAATAAATTAAGTTAAAAAAAATATAATAAAATAATGCTTTAAAAAAAAGAAATATTCAATCACTATGTTGTGAACAGGAACTAACAGTGTTGTAGGTCAATTACAGACAACCAAACAAACTCATAGAAAAAAGAGATCAGATTTGTGGCCACCAGAGGAGGGGGGAGTTGGATGAAAAGAGTCAAAGGGTACAAACTCCCAGTTGTAAGATACTAAGCACTAGGGCTGCAATGTACAGCATGATCAATATAACGAATACGGCTGTAAGTTATACGAGAAAGCTGTCGAGAGGCTAAAGTCTGAGTTCTCATCACAAGGGTCCATCAGTCCAGCAATCCAGGTGGCTCCCATGCCCAACAGCAGACAGCCAGTCTCTCCAGTGTCCTGGGCGTGGAAGACCCAACAGAATCTAAACAGGTTAGGGAAGGGCAGCCAAAGAAGGTGCTGCCCCGTCCTGGGCCCCTGTGGGCGCTGGCACCCCACCAGGAGAGTGGAAGTGAGGAGAGGGTCGGCTCCTGCCCCGGGAAGCGGCTGGTAGTCTGATGGGGGCGGGGCGGGGGGCAGCGTACATCTGTCCTGACGCAGAAGCCGTGAAAAATGCCACAGAGGGCTTCCCTGGTGGCGCAGTGGTTGAGAATCCACCTGCCGATGCAGGGGACACGGGTTCGTGTCCCGGTCCGGGAAGATCCCACATGCCGCGGAGCGGCTGGGCCCGTGAGCCATGGCCGCTGAGCCTGCGCATCCGGAGCCTGTGCTCCGCAACGGGAGAGGCCACAACAGTGAGAGGCCCGCGTAACGCAAAAAAAAAAAAAAAAAAAAAAAAAGCCACAGAGACGGATGTATGGAGAGAGTTCCCAGGTCCTCACGCCTGACGGTGTGTCCATTCCCAGACCACAGGCTCTGTGAGTGTGGGGACCATAGGGCCCTGTGCTCCCTGTGACCCCCCTAGCCCTCACTGCGGGGGCTGCCCCGTGGTTGCTGAGTGACTCTCAGATGAAGGGCTGTCTCTTTCCTGCCCCAGCTGCGCGCCGACGTGCTCTCAGAGCCCATTTGTTGGAGCTCCTCTTCAGCATCCCTTCTTTCCGTGTCTTTATTTCTTCCTTCTTTAGGAAGCAAGATCTTAAATCTCTCCTATTAAAACGAAATAAAGCAAAGCAAAACAAAACCTCATGTTTCCCAAAACTCATCCCTTTCTAGCTATTTTCCTGCTTTTCTCCAAGCAGTTCTCAAAGTTTACACCCCTGGTTCCTGCTCATCAGGACACCCAGCTCTCAGCTACGTCAGTGATTTTTGTTTTTTTTCAATTTTTACTTTTTGGCTGCGTTGGGTGTTCGTTGCTGCGCGCGGGCTTCTCACTGCGGTGGCTTCTCTTGTTGTGGAGCGTGGGCTCTAGGTGCGCAGGCTCAGTAACTGTGGCGCACGGATTTAGTTGCTCCGCGGCACACAGGATCTTCCCGGACCAGGGCTCAAACCCGTGTCCCCTGCATTGGCAGGCGGATTCTTAACCACTGTGCCACCAGGGAAGTCCGACATCAGTGATTGTCTAATTGCAAAATTCTAGGAAAACTTTTCAGTGCAGGGGATGGGAGGTGACTGGACAAGGGCAGAGGGTGAGGAAGGGGCCGCGGGCAGGCCAGAGGCGAGAACAGCTAGCCATGGGAGGGCTGGCGCTTCTCAGCAGGGGATGCTGGAGCCTGAAGGCGGGGAGCTAAGGCCCCAGAGCCAAGGCCAGCCCTGTGGCCGTGACCGACCTGGACCTACGTGCTGAGCCAGGCCTCCGGGCTGGGAGGGAGTGAGGAAGAGGCTTGGGTGGGAAAGCTGGGGGCCCTGGAAGGTGGTTGTACAGATAGATATTTAGGCCTGGAAGGGCTTCCCCAGACCTTCTGCAGGCAAGAGCACGTGGGAGCATGGTCCCCTCAACAAGCTGGCCTCCCGGCCCCCAGTGAGCGGGACAGACACTTTCCTGGACCTGAGGAGGCAGAGTGCGTTGAGTGTGATGATAATGGCAATGCTAACAGCTAACTCTGCAAGTGAGTTTGAAACCATGCACCTCAGATTGGGACTTGAACCCACATGCTGGGACTCAAACCCGGCCAAAACCCACAGTCTTCCAACTGAGATCACACACCTGGTTTTAGAACTTAATGAAGCTCAGGTTCTTGATGTCTCGTTGCAGAAAGAATTCAGTGAGAAAGTGATAGGTAAGAAGTGGATTTATTTAGAGAGAAGCACACTCCACAGAAAGAGTGGGCCATCTCAGAAGGCGAGAGCGGCCTCAGGAGAAACACACTCCACAGACAGAGCAGGCAATCTCAGAAGGCGAGAAAGGCACCAGGGCCTAGGGCTGTCAGCTTTAATAGGGGTGGGTAATTTCATAGGCTAATGAGGGGGAGGAGCATTCCAGCTATTTCAGGAAGGGGCGGGGATTTCCAGGAATTGGGCCACCGCCCACTTTTTGATCCTTCCGGTCGGCCTTGGAACTGTCATGGCACCTGTGGGCGTGTCATTCAGCTTGCTGATGTGTTACAGTGAGCGTATCCTGAGGCTCACGGTCTAGTGGAAGTCCACTCGTCCGCCATCTTGGACCCACTTGGCTCTAATCAGTTTATGTCATGTCGTCGGACTACGTCAACCATTCTTTCAAAGGTTGTGCCCTGCCCCCTTCCCTCCTGTTTCAAGTTTGTCCCATTGTACAGATGAGGAAACGTGGGTTGGAAGTTAATTTTCCCAGCTCACGGTGGGGCTGGGATTTAGAATTGACTTTTGTGACGTCAAAGCCCAGGCCTTTCCATTTCACCTCCTGCCTCTCCTTGAACATGTGTAAAATGCTCCGTGCCGGGCCAGAGCAGTATTTGAGGAGACCTTGGTGCGGTGCGCAGCCCTTATCCCCAGCAGTACTCTGTGTGGGAAGCAGGGGCAGCGGGGAGGGGGAGGGGGAGGGCAGGGCAAGCCCGTGACCCAGTTTGGGCTTGGCCCGGGGCTGTGGCAGTACTCTGCTGAGTCATCCCACCGTGGGGCAATGACCAGGGCCTCCTCCCCACTGCTTGACGCTCCTCTTCAAATCAGAGCAGACTGACCTGGGCAACCCCGAGGCCCCCCTTACCTCCCCAGGCCCAGGGCCCTGGGGCCTCCACTCCAGAGGTTCCTGCCCCTCCCGACCGCCTGGCCCATGGTCCAAGCTGAGCCATCTTGAGACCAGAGTGACTCCCTTCCCTCCTTCCCTCGCCTCTGGGCAGTCAGGCTCTTCTTCAGGAGAGCCCTGCGGGCACTCTGCCCTCCTCCACCCCGCGGGCCTCTGTCCACCCAGCTCCTCCAGAGAGGTCATTACACCCTTTTGTCTGCCTGATGTAATCTCATTGCACTGAAGGAACAGGGTCTCCTGGCTCCTCTGCCCCAGGATAAACACACATTTCTCCTTCATCAGGTTTTTCCTGGTGTCTAGCTTGACTTATTTTTTTAATTAATTTATTTTTGGGTGCGCTGGGTCTTCGTTGCAGTGCGCGGGCTTTTCATTGCGGTGGCTTCTCTTGTTGCGGAGCACAGGCTCTAGGTGAGCGGGCTTCAGTAGTTGTGGCTCGCGGGCTCTAGAGCGCAGGCTCAGTAGTTGTGGCGTGCAGGCTCGCAGGCTCTCGAGCACAGGCTCAGTAGTTGCGGCTCACGGGCTTAGTTGCTCCGCGGCATGTGGGATCTTCCAGGACCAGGGCTCGAACCCGTGTCCCCTGCATTGGCAGGCGGATTCTTAACCACTGCGCCACCAGGGAAGCCCCAAGCTTGACTCTTTCTTGCTGTAAACGGAATGCTGCCTCCTGTATTTGTCCTCTTGGTGGGGGAGGGATGTGTGTGTGTGTGCAGGGGGCGGGGGGTAATGGGGACGGGCCTCACCGCTGCTCCAGCTCCAGGTAGGAAGGAGCGCTCTTCTCTAGAGGGATTTTTGTCACTGCCTTTGGAGGGTTTCCGCTCCCAGAATGCCGGGCTTCTGCTTCTTTGCAGAGTCCCAGGACAGTCTAGGCAGAACTTGGGCAGCCAGGGTCTCAGGAAAGCAGGCAGGGGTAGCCAGCCTGCCCCGGGTGGTTGTAGGAGCAGCAGAGGTCCAGGTCCGGCCAGCGGGGCAGACGGGGAGAGCCAGGTTGTCTTTAAATGGCACCTTACTCAGCCTGCAGCCCTGCCAGCTGGGCAGGGTGGGACAGACAAGTGCTATTTTGGGACTGAGGGTAAGAGAGGAAGAAGGCTCCGCTGACAGCTCTCCTCTGTCCCCACTCCCTCTCCGGGGAAGGGCTCACTGACCCTTCCCACCTGGGGTCTGTTTTCAGCCTGACCCCGCGTGAACCATCTGCGCAGATGCGAACGGCCGGTCTTCCTCGGCAAGACCGGCTGTGCGAGGGCAGCTCCAGGTGCTGAGAACGACACTGGCCTCAGTATTAGACTAATCATGGCCCCACGGTACCGGCGGTGAGGCAGCCCCGCAGTCAGAATCGCTGCAGGAGGCGTTCCTCGGACCGGGAGGTGGCGGCTGGGGATTCAGCAGCTCGTCCAAAGCGGCCCCAGGGGATGAACAGCCAGAGTTGGGATGCAGGATGCAGAGTCCCCGCTCTGAACCACCGGCCAGGGCAGGGGCCCTGCTCTGCCACTTCCTGGCTCTGCGAACTGGAGAAACTGCCCATCCCCTCTGGCCTCGGCTTCCGCGCTGTAAACGGACTAGGGTTCAGTCAGACCCACCAGAACCGCAGGTCAGCCGGCAGTGGCACTCTGGTCCTTCTCTCTATTCAACGGAAAAAGGATTTGCTGGAGGTCACTGGCAGGTCACAGGCGGGGCCTGGGCGGAACTGGCCCTCCTACCGCAGCCAGTGAGCACGCGGTCAGGCAGGGGAGCCAGGCTGGGAACCAGGGGTGCAAGAAGGCCATGCTTCTTTCTTTCAGTCGAATGAGATCAGACTGAGTCTCTACCCTGCCAGCTAGTGGGGAGTTCAGTCTGTTGTCCCTATGGTTTGCTCCCCTGCCAGGATCCCAAAAAGGTCCCAGGACCTCACACAGTGCAAACACGGGGGCGGGCTCTGCAGATGTGAGTTCGGGAGACCTGCGAGTCCAGCGGCCTCGACTTAACGCGGCCCAGGCACGGGGACCTTCCGGGAAGCCCCGGTGCCCCGTGTTCAGCCCTCACAACTCCAGGTGCTCTGCCAGGATCAGGGCAGGGTCCTCACAACTCACGGGCCTGCGGACTTCTAGAAGCTCCCTTCCTGTCTTCTGGGACCCCTCCCCCTCTCTTCCTCCAAGACCCTGGGCCTAATCTCAGTTGATGCAACCTTTCCATCAAGGATCCAGAAGCAGCTTATCCTCAAACAGTTCTGCCTTCCCCGTGCAAAAGCTGCTGAGGCAAGGAAGTGCAAAAACTCGGCTATGTTCCTGGAATAAGTGGAGAGAAAAAAACCTAGTGAAAGTAGATTAATACATCGATATTTTATAATGTCACGCAGACCAACATGGAAAAGCTCTGCTTAGCAGGTGGTAGGCAGGAGCCGCCGCCGCCGCCGCCTCCGTTTCTGTCCCCCGCACCCACAGCAGGACCCTCACAGAGCTGTCTTCCCAAAGGCTCACCAAGGCCCTAATTTAGCAGCAGCATCTGTGAAACTGAGTCACTCTAACCCAGTGAGTCAGAGAGACCGCCAAACACAGCTCCCTGCGACTGCGACTGCAGGGTGGGGAGGCAAGGGGCAGACGCCCCCCGCCCAAGCCCGAGGGTCTTCAAGCCGGTCCTCTTTATGTGTAACCACAGCCCTGAGGCAGGTGTCAGTTCCCCGTTTCACAGAGAAGGAAACCGAGGACCGGAGGTTGTCGCTTGTCTCAGCCTCGTAATCGTGCATCTCTGGGCCTGTTTCATCCACCTGTAAACAGGGTGGACACAGCACCTACTCTGTAAGGTTAGAGCTGACCCTTGAACATGGGTCTGCATCGTGTGGGTCCGCTAAGACGTGGGTTTTTCCAACAGTAACTACTACAGGATCACCCTGTCCCTGGTTGGTTGAATCGCAAATACGGAGAACCGAGGGCCTCCTGTAAGTCCTAAGTGGGCTTCCGACTGCCCCTAACACCCTCCTCCCCGAGCCACGGTCAAGGATCCACGGCAGAAGGTCTAAACGAGACCAGCAGGTGACACGTAGAGCAGCCCTGCATTTTGTGCTTCTGAAACAGCAGCAGCTGTCAGCCGCCCTGCAAGGGCAGCCTACCCCATCGCCATCAGCCATTCCCTTCGGGCAGTGGGCACTCAACCCAGAACCAGTTTCTCTCGTAACATCCCCAGAGCCACCGCACTGTTTCCTGTCCCCTACTAGACTGGCTCCTTGGGGAAGGGGCCAAGCCCCTTGCACCCGGCGATGGCCTTGCATGTGAGAGAGGCTTGACGTTTGCTGAAACACAATGGAAACAGAGGAGCCAGGAATCGGCTGTTACCATCTCCTTAGTGGCCACGGGTCCGCCGGGTTAGTGTCTTCCACGGGACAGGCCTTTAACCTTCCAGAGCGATGTCCTGTCTGCCCAAGTCCCCCAGCCCTTCCAGCTTCTTTCCTCCACACGATCCAGGTCGTCCACCTGGCCTTCCCCTTGCAGATGGGCCTCCTCTGTCAAGAGTCCTCATTGGGCACCAGACGCGACAGAGCACTCCAGGCGCACTGCCAGGCACAGGAAGGTCGAGGTTGCTGTACGTGACGCTCTGGACGCTGTGCTGCGACCCCAGCCTTCGTGTATACTGGGGTTTTGCAGAGACGCGTGAATAGCTCCTGGCATCACAGACACTCAGTACTGGCACAGGACTGCGCAACAGCGGTGCTTTGGAATCCTTGGCTCTTTTCATGGATGCTCTTGTCAATCCACATCTCTGAAAACCTTACATAGAGAGTCTGCCCACTTTTTGCAGCTTGTAGAGACGTTTGGACCCTATCTGAGAATAGGATCAGTACCTCCCCCTCTGCCCTTGTCTAGGACCTATTTCTTCTGTAAATCGCCTCAAACCCTCTTCTGGAAGATAAGGCATAAAAAACCCTCATCAGCCGCTTACATCGAAGGAGGGCTGAGGACAGAGTACCCTGGGGCACACCACAAACCACCCGATGGGCTAATCTGCACAGAGCTGGTGGACAGTTACCCACTTTTGCTTTCCTAATGCTTTTGCTTTTACCGTGTCCAGATTTCACCTGGTATGTTATTAAAACTAGACACTGAGGCCAGTTTGACATCACTCGCTCTTTTACACTTTATCGTGCTTGCCTGAGTCACCGGCTGGTCCGTGCTCCCCAAGCAGCGGCGCTCGAAGGTCAGGGGCGTGTGCTCCTCGGCTTCCTTTCCCGCCTGTGTGCTTCTCTCCACTGAGAGCTCTGTGAAGCCCTGGGCGAGGCCCTGGTGTCCTAGCCGCTGTTCTTCAGGGTCAGGGGACCTGAAGGATGTCAGAACAGCCAAGGGCTCTTATTCTCCAATGGTCTGACCTTGAACTCCAACTCCTTGCAAACAGGTAGCCCCACCCTTTCCATACTGGAGCTAGCTCTTTGGCCAAAAAGACAGACACAAAGGAGGAGCTAGAGAGAAACTTTTTGTCGGTTCCCTGGGCCTCCAGCAGGTCTTTTTCACCTCCTGCCCTGACAACGGATGTAGTCTCTGAACTCTCTTCCTCAAGGATAGAATGGAAACGTCTAGTGGGAACCAGCTGTCGAGGTAAACGGGATACGTGTGTGACAATGCTCTGGAAGCACGAGGAAGCGCCTGCGCGCCGAGGGCTGCCTCTGCTCTCGCCCACAGCGCTAAGTCTGTGGGGCGGGGGTAGCCCCCTAAATGCTGCCGCGACCCTTTCCTTCAGGACTCAAGTGCTGAGGCAGGAGGCCCGGTCCTCCCCAAAACCAGCGAGAGGAGAGCAGGAGGAAAGGACCTCGCTGGAGGATCACTCTGGCACTGGATGCAGACAGGCTTCCTAGGGAGCAGGCCCGGCCACTGTGCTGCTGGCAAGAGACCACTCCTTTGTGCCTATCCAGGACATCCTGGCCTGGTGGACCTTCAGCACCGAGCCCTGTCTTCAGACCTACAACCGTGGGGCGAGTCTCTGAGCACCAGTGGCCAGACGTGCCGTCATCTCCCCAGAATCATTGGGGGAGGAGCAGTGGTCAGAGGCGGCATGAGCCCAGGGCCTGGCTGGCAGCCCCGGGAACACACACACACCACCCGCCTCCCAGGCTTTCCACTGCAGGTGGGGGGCAGTGACCAGCAGGGACACCTAGAGGCAACAAGTCCCGAGGCTCCCAAGGCAGCCCCACAGAATCAATGCCCATGGGGGGGGCGGTCTTTCCTTGAGAGAGTTAAATTCAGTTTATATTCTATTTTCCCGCTGAGACCACCACCCTAAAGGAATACTCTGCAGCTATTAAAAATGGGGCGCTGGGTGTGGGCAGTACCAAAAAAGGGGCTGCCGGGCTAATCCACCTTCCTCCTCCTGATTTCTTATCTTCATTCACTTTTGAGCCCACCACAGACAATTCCCAACTGGGAGAATCAATCATTTCCTCTAGGTCAGCTAAAACACACAAGGGTATCTACTACATGGCTCTACCTAAGCCTTTCCCCTCATTTTAATTTTCCTTCTAAAAGGAATAGAAGGCAGAGGTGCTGAGACACCTTATACCATGCAGACTAAATTCATTTGTAAAGATTACTTTACTCTCCTAGAAAAATACACATTGCAAATTTGAGGGCTACAACTTACCCATCTTAGAGAATTCCTGAGGGAGAGGGGGAGCCTCTGAATATCAGACTGTGTGGGGATGTGTGTGAGAGGCATGTTAAATATGGTTGGGTCAGGTGGACTTTTTAAAAAAATCTGTTTTTCCCCCATTTTTTTTTTTTTCTAAAAAAGGAAAAACAAATTGCCACGTGTCTGGCTCATCCCGTGCGCGCACGTATACAGAGGAACAGCGTCGGGGAGGGGCTGTCATGCAACGAGGCAAAACCAACATGACCTCCTTCGACGGGGAGTCTCAGTGTCGCAGGAGGAACGGGGGTCCCTGGCGCTGCTTCCCCTCGCTCCTACAAGACCCAGCACGTCTGCGGTGGGGGGCAGAAAACACCACTGTCTCCCGAGGGTATTCCTATCTGAACACGTCAGATGTCCTGCGGAAGGAAACAGGTCCACTTTAGAATATGAACGGTCGTGACCTCCGGTGCTCGTCAGGCGAGGCCAAATAGTCCACGAACACTAAAACCCTTCTGGGCACTGTTTCTGGCCCGGCCAGCAGAGGGCTCTAGGAGCAAAGGTGGGCACAGCTGGGGACAAAAAGGTTCCAGAGACGGGCTTCTTCAGGGTACTTTGGGAAACGTCCTTTGTTCCAGCATTCCTAGGTGATGGCACTGGTGAGCCTGGTCTGTACTGTCAGTGTCACTCTGCAGAGGCCGCTCCCGGCTGAGAAGAAAGTGCATCTCAAGGCCAGTGAGGGCCGCAAAACGGTGTGCGTCGGGGTGGGAGGAGGACCGTTTCAGATGCCAATGGTCTGCAGAACCCGCCTCTCGTGGTCGTTGAGGTGGCCTGAGAACACCACGTAGCAGGGCTGCTGAGCAAACTGGCAGAGGAAGTCCGTGAGGTACGCCTGGAGGAACGGAGGAACGAGGAGGGAGGCGTCCCTGAGGGCGGGAACCACTGGCCTTCACACTGGTGCCAGTGCCCCAGGGATGCTTGCCCGTTCTTGGCTCTAGGGAAGGTTCAACCCAGAGACTGAATTCCACAGGGATTTCCCAAGACCACACCTTGCAATCCACCGCTAGGACACAGTCCCAGGAAGCTGGATTCCAGCACGGGGCAAGGGCAGGAAGCCCCTGGGTGCAGAGTCCCCGCCCTCCCCCAGCCCTGCCCACCGGGCGAGACGAGGCGAGCCGCAATGGTGCTGAGCCACGGCTGCTGGCGAGACACCATCTCTGGACACCCTCACCTGCAGATCGACCTGATAGAGAGGGTCCTTCAGGGCATCAGGGTCATCTTCCTCATCATCCTCGTAGTAATCCTCCTCTGGAGAGACACCAAGCCAGGGAGGGTCAGGGCGCACAGGCCCCGGGGGGCAGGCAGCACCCACACGGCTGAGGTCAAGGGGTACACAAGCCCATGGGACGTTCCCTGGGCGCCCCGCTCTTGGTGTCGGCGTGCACGGGGCTGGCCTCGACGCTCACCGTATTTACTCGTGGCAAGAATATCGGACAAGAGCTGGCCCGCCAGGCCGTCCTCCTCGTCGTCGTCGTCCTCCTCCTGGTCGTCCCACATGTCGCTGGAGTCATCTGCACGGGGCCGAGAAGCAGCTGCAGCACGCGCACGCGTCTCCCTCCCACACCCAGACCGGCCAGGACACAGAAGCCCCGCGGGCCCCAGTGGTAGAGGACCTGGCCAGATCCCCCCACCAAGTCCGACTGGGGGGAGAGAACAGGCCGAGAGGCTCTGCGGAACAATTGGAGCCGGAAGCGCTGGCCTCCTGGCCACCCCCGAGGTGCTGCAGGCAGACCCTGGAGATCAGCCTGGGCCGTCGGGGACTCTGCCAGCCAGCCAGCCAGCGATCTGCAAGCCCGGGGCCTGGCTGCCAACCCAGCCTCCAGGGAGGGCGGGCACCTTGGCTCCACTCTGCGGGGGCAGCCTGGCGCGCGGCGTTGGCCTCCGTGACGCTGGACAGCTCGCTGATGATCAGCTTCAGGATCTTGACCAGCAGGGGGACGCTGGTCCAGCGCTCAGGGTCTGGAAGGAGGAGGAGGCTCCACGTCCCACTGTCCCTGGGCCACTACCCCGCGAGGCAGTGTGCCACACCTCCCCCGGCTCTCCACTGCCCAGCCCACACCCAGCCCTGAGGCACGACGGAAAATTAAATAGCTTCGTTCTGCGCCACGCTACAGGAGTTTAGAAGTCAGGAGAGATGAGAGATTTCGGGGACCAAAGGAGACAGGCTTTGCCAGTAAAAAAGCCTGCAAACCAGCGACCTGCACAGGGTGGAGCACTCCGGGCCCTGGGACTTGCAGTTTGAGAAACAGCACAGGTGAGCGCAAACCTGCAGTTAAAGAAGGCAGCTCCAGGGCTTCCCTGGTGGCGCAGCGGTTGAGAGTCTGCCTGCCGATGCAGGGGACACGGGTGCAAGCCCCGGTCCGGAAGGATCCCGCATGCCACGGAGCGACTAAGCCTATGAGGCACGACTACTAAGCCTGCACTCTAGAGCCCGCGAGCCACAACTACTGAGCCTGCGCTCCGCAACAAGAGAAGCCACTGCAGTGAGAAGCCCGTGCACCCCGCAACCAGAGAAAGCCTGCGTGCAGCAACGAAGACCCAATGCAGAAAAAATAAATTTAATTTAAGATGGTAAATTAAAAAAAAAAAAAAGAAGGCAGCTCTGCGCTCTGCCCACACATCACGAGTCACAAGCCAAAGGTAATCAGACACAGAGACACGAGAAGTGGGCATCCAAGGCCCAGAATGAAGCTGGATGCCGGGGGTCCCTGTACCTGGGACTCTTGTCCACTTGCAGCAGCAGAAGGACCCACGCTCTGCTCCACTGTTCACCTGGGGTTCTCTGCCGCTTCTTATCAAACCCATCACTAACAACCATGTCTTAACCGCCTCCCAGCCCAGGTGTCCTGAGCCCCGGGGGCGGGGTGGGGTGGGGGTGGCAGTGCGTGTGTGTGAGGGGAGCAGCGTCACCCACTCTTGGCCGCCTTGGAGCGCGTGCGGGTGCCCTCGTCCAGGCTGTGGATCTCCTCCCCCTTCACGCGGATGTCCTGCAGCCGCTTGTCATCCGCGTTGATGCCGTGCTGAAGCAGCTTACACAGCGCCACAGAGCTGGCGAGGAAGAGCCAGAGAGGGCCGATCAGCTGCCCCCTCGGAGTGCACCCCAAGGAGACAGGCAGTTACATCCCGACACTTGGAGCGTGCAAGTGCTTTCACAACTAATTAGGGCACAGAAGAGAGTCTGGCTGCAAAGGGGATCTCGTGTTCCTACGGACGGTCGGATGAGAGCTGTCCTTGAACAAAGCCGGAGCGGGTGAGCAGCACGACGACGTCCGCACCAGAGGGAGTGTGGGGTGATGAGACGCCGTGGACAAAAAGTCAGAAAGCTGGGTTTGTGAAGAAGAGGAAGCCGCCAGCAGCACTTGGCTGGGTGAAGGTGCGGGCAGGGGAGGGTCTCTA
The DNA here is from genome assembly GCF_951394435.1 of Stenella coeruleoalba. Taxonomy (NCBI): domain Eukaryota; kingdom Metazoa; phylum Chordata; class Mammalia; order Artiodactyla; family Delphinidae; genus Stenella; species Stenella coeruleoalba. The sequence continues at coordinate 124,716,497 of NC_137169.1, forward strand.
GCCAGCAGAGATCAAAAACACACGCTCTACCTGTGATGACTATCTTCTGGGAATTTCAAGAGGGCAGCTACTTGAATACACAGTTTAGCCAGAAAGAAACAGAGGGAAAAGGAACGCAACGGGCAGCTGGGTAGCTCAAGTCAGGGGAAGAGGCGGAAGGCCCAGAGGAGGAGGACGCGGCCCCACCTGACTTTGCCCTCGTACTGCCCGTAGAAGAGGTGCTGGCGGCTGGTCCACTCGGCCATCACGAACTCCAGGGCAGGCTTGCCGGTGGGCCCCGGGAGGCTGCACAGGAACTCCAGGAGGGGCTCCAGCTGGGTGTGCACCAGGTGGGCGAACACCATGATCAGGGACTGGGGGGACAGGAGGACACCTGCTTCAGGGACTCAGGCAGCCAGGCAGGAAACAGAGGGCAGCGTGGCCGTTCCCTCGCCAGCGTCTCAGGGGCTGGGGCCGTCCTACCTGCATGACGCTGAGCGTCTCCGCCTGCTGCATCTTGCTGAGAATGGCACGGAGAATCTGGTCCAGGTTCTCCCCCAGCTCCCGCCCCGCCTTGGAGATGAGGGTGGACACGAGGCGGCCCACGAAGGCGGCAGTGAACTCGGAGGTGCGGGGGTCCAGGAGCTGGCTCACCACCTGCATCACGTACCACAGCCCATTGTGGCCCTGCTCGTCATGCCACTGGGCCACCTGCTCCAGCGTCACCGACACGTAGGCCCGCAGGCACTCACCACCATTCTAGGAGACAAGGGAGGGGACTAGGTCAGCCGCGGGCACACAAGCCCTCCGTCTGCAGGGTCTGGGGGGCTCATCCCGCCGGAGTTGGGGCCTCGCCGTTGCAGACACAGGCGCGCACCACCCTGTCTCTGCTGTGCCGCATCGGTTAGCTCAGAAACGCGCGCTTCTCATCAAAGGGAGAATGGACACGCAAACGGAGTTTCAACCGTAAAGCTCTACCTCTGGTACTGAGAAAACAGCTAAGACACAGCAGTGACTGGGGGGACTGCAGGTCTCTGTGAGCATAAAGCAGCCTCCCACCAACCACGCTGCCTACAGGTCTCCAAAGGCCGGTCCCTTTGCTGACTTCGTTAGTCTGTACGTCTATAAGCTCTTCCGCCGCAGCAACACCCAGACACAGAGAGCAGGATGGCTGGCACTCACACCTCTGAGACGCACAGAACGTCTTGGTTTTAGCAGTCGGAACCCTGCCTGGGTCCTCTGGGTAAATATGGATTTCAGGGGTTTCTATCTCAAAGGCAGGAAATGGTGTCCAACTGCTCAGCCTGCTGCACATGCACCGCGGCTCAGACACCTGCGTGGTGATACCTGCGCGGAGATACCTGCATGGTGGCGTTGTCATCCGTGTGGAGGGTGCACTGGGCCACAGCAGGGAAAGCCTGGCAGATAAGCAGCTGGGAGAGGGGGGGCTTCGTGTTCCGCACGACCGTGGTCAGGATGTCAATGGCCGTCTGCAGGAGAGAAGTCAGGCTTGCCTCTGGGGTGGGCGGAGGGGGGCCCAACAACAAGATCCTTACTGTGCGGAGCCCACCCACCAACCCAGAGACACTCATAATGAAAGGCGCGTTTCTGGAAGAGGAAGACAGCAGAGGGTACTCTCAGTCTCCTGGCGGCAGCTCATCACATGAGAAGCCATGGGGGTGGGCGGGGGCGGAGGTTGACTGGACAGCCAGGGACAGTGTCATCACGGGACTGTCCAATCACCGAGGGCACCTTGGGAACAAGAGCTCCCTTCTGAAAGCCTCGAGAACCACCCACTGTCCTCGTGGGTGAAGCAGCCCAGGAACATCACCCCGTGAACATATCACACTGCTGGTCGGCGTCAGCGGGGTGGGATCTCGGGGGGCTCGTGCAGGGCTCGCGCGTGCTCTCTCATCCCCACCCCGGCCCCGTAACGACTGCCGTACCGCACAGAGCCCCGCAGGGATCTTGTCTGCTGGTGCCTGCATGATGCTGACCAGGGTGGGAATCAGCCTCATCTGCATGGGGCCCTGGCAGGCTTCAATCTGGGACAGCTCCTTGAAGATGTCCTGAGCCAGCGAGGCGACCACAGGATCTGAAGTGGAGAAGGCAACATGAGTCCCCCCGCCTGGTGGTCTGTGTGTGCTTCTGCCTTAATGCTGCCTGTTGTTTGGCCCTAACCGAAGTGAACAACTTCTGCTTTGTTGTTGTTTTTTTTTAAGAAATTTCATGTAATGTCTGAAACATTTATACTAACATATTTCCATACAAATAACCCAAAGAAAGTTTAGTATTAGTTGTTTTTTGTGTTTGTTTTTTTATACTGCAGGTTCTTATTAGTCATCAATTTTATACACATCAGTGTACACATGTCAATCCCAATCGCCAATTCAGCACACCACCATCCCCACCTCACCGCGGTTTTCCCCGCTTGGTGTCCTTATGTTTACAACTTCTGCTTTGATTACACATCACTGACCCGGGACCTGCTGGGGCCACCGGAGTAACCTGAAAAGCAGGGAGAGCTGCTAGCTGTCTGGGAGACAGCATGTGTGTGATCTCACGAAGTCAGGGACGAGTCAGCAACAGCTATTCCTAAAACAAAACCTGCCTCTTTTTCTGGGACAAATCTTTAATGTCTGTATTCTTGTGAAACTTGGACTGATTATGAAAACAAATGCTTAAGGGGAAAAAACGCCCCCACTGATACTTTGTTAAGAAGACATCAGTCTCAGAAACTGCCCAAGTACTGACTCTTCCCAGGTTCCCACGTGTCGACGAGGACCACGTACTTCTCCCGGGGGTGGTCACCGCGCACAAGAACTCCCGAAGCCATCGGAGGGCAAAAAAGGTAAAGCCTTCCAAAAGCAGAGGCTCGTGAAGAAATGCAACTTCAGCTCGACCTGTTTTGTATAAGAAAAATATAAAGCCCTCCTCTACCTAGCATGAGACAACGTATGCAGTGTGCAGGGCACTAAGACACACGTTAGAAGTTCACCGCAGTGTTGTCCGTAATAGACAAAAACTGTGAACAAGCCAGAGGTCCATGAACAGAATGGGTAAATAAATGACGATATTTATGGAATAAATACTATGTGACGGGCGGAGAGAACAAGGACTGTCTAAGAGTGCAGTGTGGAACCCTCCTTAGGACACATTTTTAAGTGAAAAAACGAATTGAATAAAATGTTTAGTATGGCATCACGTTACATAACCAACCCCCTTCCAAGCTTCAATACTCGCTCTTCAGATACAAATGTCCTCAATATTTCTAATACACACTGACTGCAGAAAAACTTAAAATGCAGAAAAGTATTAAAGGAAAAAATACACCTGTAATTGCACCACCTGGAGATAACTGCCCTTAACATTTTGATGCATTTTCTTCTGGTAATTTCTCTCTATACAAATCCACACGTACATCCTTTTCTAAAGCAAAACCAAAACTTGCAGTTATACTCCACGCATTTTGGAAAACAATCTATTCACTTACTACAAGGTGAGCGCTTCCTCATGGCTTTAACAATTCCTCTGAGGTTTGATTATTAACGGCTGCACAGCATTCCATTTTATAGATATAATTAATTAACCTCTTACTGTTTCCAAATTTTTGCTACTATAAAAAACACGCAACGAACACCTTATTCATAAACCTTTCCATGTATCTCCTTCTTCACTTTTCCTTTTGTAGTTATAGTTCTAGGCCTCTTCTTTTAGGAAGCTTTTGATTTAGTTGCTCAATTCCCTTACTTTACTGTCAAAGTCCCAGATTATACGTCTTGCCGGTTAGCTTTCTTCGTTATCTTTCTTCCCAGTTCTTACTAGACGGCAAGAGTTACAGGCATACGTTCTCCGCTGTTTAGTGCTGCTTGATCTATAGCACGACCCTACTCTCGCTAATTCCAAGTCACATTCTTTGCTTCTAATGCTAAGACCATTAGACCCAGGGAAGCGCTCACGCGATCCCCGCCCACTCGCCCCCCACCCGCCTCGCGCATACCGTTACTGTACTTTAGGAAGATGGCGATGGTGAAGGGGCAGATTTTGCTCTCCATGCTCGCTGTGAACTCTGGGTCTACCGTACAAACGATGCACAGGGTCTCCATCACCAGGTTGAGGACCTCTGAGCTGAACTGAGCCGCCAGGTGAATTAAGCCATCCAGGATGCTGGGGAGGAAGGGCTGAAGCACGTGGGTGCTCTCTGAGACTTTCAGCTGGTCACAATAACTGGAGAGCAAGAAATAAGCAAGAGCTACTCACCAGCGGGTCCCTCAATTCCTGGTTTTTCCAAGCAGCATTATGTGTTACAGCATTTTCATGTGAAGCTTTATGAAGCTACTTCGAGAGCTCATTAAGTTTTTATATCTTTCTGTGGCTTTTTTTTTAGAACTAGTACCACCATCATTTCTACGTTTTCTAATTTATTTCTGCTTTGGTCTTTGTTATTTCCTTTAAAATTTCTTTCATCCTTCTATTTCGTTTTGAAGCAAATCCCAGTCATGGTTACATCCAAATTATTAAGATATTAAGTCAAATGACTTATGATTCCTCAGACCATTGTTTTAGTCACATTCCTAAGATATATATATAATTTTCCAAATAGTGTTTTTAAATCTTTTCCAATACAACTGTTATTTAGTAGGAGACTATTTTTTAACTTCCATGTTACAAAGATTTTATACTTTTTGGAGGGTTTTTTTTTGCATCCTAAGATGAGATCAATGTATATAAACATTTTACACATACTCAAAAAACTGGTGTACTATTTGCAGGGCTTAAAAGTTTGTTTTCAAAACAGAAACAGACTCACTGACTTAAGAGTACGAACTTATGGTTACGGGCGTGGGTGGGAGGGATAGACTGGGAGTTTGGGATTGACATGTACACGTGGCTATATTTAAAATAGATAACCAACAACGACCTACTGTATAGCACAGGGAACTCTACTCAATACTCTTTTAATAACCAAGATGGGAAAAGAATTTGAAAAAGAATAGATACATGTATATGTATAACTGAATCCCTTTGCTGTACACCTGAAACCAACACAACATTGTTAATCAACTAAACTCCAATATAAAATTAAAATTTAAAGATTTAAAAAAAGGAAGTTATATTTCTTAAAAAAAGTTTGTTTTCTATACACAGTTCTACCTTATTCGCCTCTTATTCAATCAATAAATATTTACTGGGTGCTGCTTACCATGTCCAATGGGATACAATTATTAAAAATATATCATCTAAGTCTTTACTTTTGTTATTTTCAGAACGGTAATAAAAGTCAATAAAGGGCTTCCCTGGTGGCGCAGTGGTTGGGAGTCTGCCTGCCGATGCAGGGGACACGGGTTTGTGCCCCGGTCCGGGAAGATTCCACATGCCGCAGAGCGGCTGGGCCCGTGGGCCATGGGCGCTGGGCCTGCGCGTCCGGAGCCTGTGTTCCGCAACGGGAGGGGCCCCAGCAGTGAGATGCCCGCGTACCGCAAAAAAAAAAAAAAAAAAAAAAAGTCAACAAAAACATTGTTTCTCTATGTTAAAAGAACCTACTGCAGAAACAAGGCCCCCAGACCCCAGGTTCTCAATAAATGGTTTTTCTTAACTTAATTTTTAAGTGTCTTACAATCATATTATTTGTATCAGCTGCTGGGTTCAAAGGTCCACAGTGACTAGTAAACCTGCGGGCTTAGATCTCACATTTGTTCAGATTCTTTGTTTTTTGGTCCATAACATCCTTTTTTTTAAAGCCACACGTCACGGCTTGCGGGATCTTAGCTCCCCAACCAGGGATCGAACCGGGGCCCTTGGCAGTGAAAGCGCCAAGTCCTAACCGCTGGATCGTCAGGGAGCTCCTCATCTATAACATCTCTATGTTCAATGCCACCGTGCTCTAATCTAACTCCTCCTTAAGAGCTGGCTCAGCATCTGGCCGTGGGCAGCTCTTGGCTCGTCAGACTAGGTTCTGCATCCATCTCCACTGGGACTGAGTTGTGCCCTACCTCTTCCCGCTGCTTCTCATTCTAAGGGTTTACAGAGTCTGGGAGACCACAGAGTGCATCATCTGGCCACATCATATGGGATCTTCTATGCCATGCTAAGGAGGTTATTAGACTTTATCCTGGAAGCCAGTGTATATCACAGTTTTTTTTTAACAAATTACTCCTAACACCTAATCTCTTCCTTGCCCTACCCCACAGTCTTCAGGGAAAACCGACATCCCAGGAAAATGCTCTATATTTATCCTGTGGCGTCACGGACCGTCCAGTATACTCTGACTTTCTTCTGGGTACCTGTATCCCAGAGTTCGAAGAGCACAACCAGAGCCATGAGTTTTAATTTTCAGGCACAAGAAGCTGAGCACACGAGCCAGGGCAGCCACAGTGGAGAGGGAGGAAGGGAGGAGAGGCGAAGGCACCAACCCTGGCAGAGAGCTGGCATCTCTGGGAGTACAGACCTCTATCTTTAGGTATAAGATCTAAAGGTACATGATCTGTACTTTTACTATAACAGGGACTACAGGTAGGGTAGGCCTGGAGGTGGTAAACAGTAAGCTCAGTAGTGGATGTGTTAGTTTTCAGGTGCTTGTAAGATACCCATCCTGGCACAGCCAGTAAGCACATACATTAATTTGGAGCTCTGGAGAAAGGCTGGCATAAATATGACTAGAGAAATGAGACACAAGTGGAAGTATCTGTCAATCAATATCTTGTTTCAGAAATGGTTTAAGGCAGTTTGCAATAATACATACACTACGATACGAATGAATATATTAAAACTGGGGTAAAAGAAAGAAAAGCGAAGGTGGTACGATGACCAGGAAAGGGCTGCTGGTGACATGAGAATGAGCACTTCAATGACATGATGAGAATATAAGCCAGACTGAAACTGGCTGGAAAACAAGAGGGAAAGGGCCAAACGGAGAATCCTGGCTGTGAAAGAAAGCACAGCTAGCAGCCCTTCACAGGAAGCTCTTAACCTGGGGTCCACTCTTCCACACATGATGTAAAATTTTATAATCAGGTATGAGTGTCCATTTCTTTGCTGTGCACGTTCATGGCTTTTGTCACTTTTCCAGAGACAGCTGTTACACCTTTCCAGAAAACCAATGCCCATGTAGTCAGAGAATTGAAAACTACTAAAAAAAAGAGAGTTCTCTTCACATATTTTTTCTGATTATAAGAGTAATATAAAATTTAAACAATCTTGAAATGTCTTTAAATTTAAATTCTTCTCAGCTTTACTGCGGCGTGACCGACCTATAAAATGGTTAGCTATGTCCACTGCGGTGACTGGACGTACATGCACAGCGTGAAAGATTTCCTACGTCCAGGTCATTGACACGGTCCATCATCTCAGATTTACCTTCTCCTGGGTGAGAACACTAATTTCTACGTCCTGTTACACGATGCAGTCACCATATGTCACGTTAGATCCTCAGCCCTTGGTCATCGGACCGACGACAGCGTGTACCCTTTCATCAATCTCTCCATGTTCCCCACCCTCAGCAACCACCTTCCTGCTCTCCTTTACAATGAGCTGGGCTTTTTAAAAGATTCCACATATAAGTGATACCATGCAGTATCTGTCTTCCTCTGTGAGGCTTATTTCACTCAGCACCGTGCCCTCAAGGTCCATCCACGCTGCTGCAAACGGCAGGCGTTCCCTCCTTCTCGCAGCTGAGTTATATTATGGTCCACCTAATACTCACACATCTCCTCCATCCACTCAACCACCAATGCACACTCAGGTTGTTTCCATGTCTCGGCCACTGTGAATAATATTACAATAAACACAGGAGTGCAGACACCTCTTCGAGATCCTGTTTCTATTTCCTTTGGATATATACCCAGAAATGGGACTGCTGGATCAAATGGCAGTTCTATTTTTAAATTTTTTTAGGACCCTCCATACTGTTTTCCACAGTGGCTGCACCAATTTACATTCCCACCAGCAGTGCACAAGGGCTCCCTTTTCTCCACACCCTCAGCAACCTTGTTATTTCTTGTCTTTTTGATGATAGCCATTCTAACAAGTTTGAGGTGGTGGCTCGTTGTGTTGTGTTTTTTTTTTTTTTGCGGTACGCGGGCCTCTCACTGTTGTGGCCTCTCCCGTTGCGGAGCACAGGCTCTGGACGCGCAGGCTCAGCGGCCATGGCTCACGGGCCCAGCCGCTCCGCGGTGTGTGGGATCCTCCCGGACCGGGGCACGAACCTGTGTCCCCTGCATCGGCAGGCGGACTCTCAACCACTTCGCCACCAGGGAAGCCCTCATTGTGGTTTTGATGCGCATTTTCCTGATAACTAGTGATGTTGAGCGCTCTTTCATGTACCTGTTGGCTATCTGTATGTCTTCTTTAGAAAAAGTGTCTATTCAAGTCCTCTGCCATTTTTAAAAATCAGATTATCTGCTATTGAGTTGTATGAGTTTTTCATATATTTTGCATATTAACTGTTTATCAGATAAATGGTTTGCAAATATTTTCTCCCATTCAGTAGGTTGCCTTTTCATTTGGCTGATGGTTTCCTTTGCTGTGCTTTTTTAGTTTGACGTAGTCCCACTTGTTTACTTTGGCTTTTGTTGCCAAATACAAAAAAATCATTGCCAAGACAAATGTCAAGAAGTTTAACTTTTATGTTTTCCTCCAGGAGTCTTATGGTTTCAGGTCTTAGGTTCAAGTCTTTAATTGATTTTGAGTTGACCTAAGTATATGGTGTAAGATAACGGTCCAGTTTTCCGAACATCATTTATTGAAGAGACTGTCCTTCCCCCACTGTATGTTCTTGGCTCCTCTGTCATAAAATAATTGACCATATAAGTGTGGGTTTATAGCTGGGCTCTCTGTTCTGCTCCACCGATCTCTGTGTCTGTTTTTATGCCAATACCACACTGTTTTTTGATTACTGTAGCTTTGTAATATAGTTTAAAATCAGGAAGTGTGATGCCTCCAGCTTTGTTTTTCTTTCTCAAGATTGTTTTGGCTATTCAGGGTCTCTTGTGATTCCGCACAAATGTTAGAATTGTTTGTTCTTCTATGAAAAATGCCACTGGAATTTTGATGGGGTTGCACTGAATCCTGTACATTGCTTTGGGTAGTTTGGACATTTGAAAAATATTCATTATTCCAATCCATGAATATGAAACATCTTTCTATTTGTGTCTTCTTCAATCTTTCATCAATGTCTTACAGTTTTCTGTGTATAGATCTTTCACCATCTTGGTTAAACTTATGCTTACGCATTTTATTGTTTTTGATGCAGTTTTACAGGAGATTGTTTTTTAAATTTCTCTTTGTGATAGTTCACTATTTCTTCTTTTCTTTTCTAATTGCTCTGGCTGGGACTTCCAGTACTGTGTTGAATAGGAGTGGTGAGAGTGGGTACCCTTACCTTGTTCTTCATCTTAGAGAAAAAGCTTTCAGCCTTTCACTGTTGAATATGATGTTAGCTGGGGGGGTTGTCATATATGGCCTTTATTGTGTTGGGATGTGTTCCTTCTATACACTTTTTTGAAAGTTTTTGTCATGAATGAGTACTGAATTTTGTCAAATGCTTTTTCTACATCTATTAAGATATTCATGTGATTTTTAATTTTCCATTCTATTAATTGGTGTATGACATTTGTCGATTTATGGTATGTTGAACCATCCTTGCACCCCAGGGATAGATCCCACTTGATCATGGTTTGTGATCCTTTTACTGCATTGAATTCAGTTTGCTAGTACTGTGTTGAGAATCTCTGCGTCTATATTCATCAGGCATACTGGCCTGTAGTTTTCTTTTCCTGTAGTGTCCTTGTATGGCTTTGTTATCAGGAAATGCTGGCCTAGTAAAATGAGTTTGGAAATGTTCCCTCCTCTTCAATTTTTTGGAAAGAGTTTGAGAAGGAATGGTATTAATTCTTCTTTAAATGTCTGTAGAACTTACCAGTGAAACCATCTGGTCCTGGGCTTTTGTCTTATGGGAGGTTTTTGATTACTGACTCACTCTCCTTGTTAGTTATTGGTCTGTTCAGATTTTCAATTTCTTTATGATTCAGTTTTGTTAGGCTGTATGTTTCTAGGAATTTATGCATTTCTTTTAGGTTATCCAATTTGTTGGCACACACCTGTTCACAGTCGTCTCTTATGAACCTTTGTCTTTCTGTGTTATCAGTTGTAAAGTTTCCCCTTTCATTTCTGATTCTGTACTTGAGTCTTCTCTCTCTTCTTTTTAGTCTAGCTAAAGTCTGTCAATTTTGTTTATCTTTTCAAAAAACCAGCTCTTAGTCTCACTAAATTTTTCTAATATTTTTCTGCTCTTTATTTTATTTATTGCTGCTCTCATCTTCCTACTGCTACCTTTGGGCTTAGTTTGTTCTCTAATTCCTGAGGTATAAAGTTAGGTTGTTTGAGATCTTTCTTTTTTCTTAATGTAGGTGTTTTTATCTATAAACTTCCTTCTTAAAACTCCTTTTGCTGCATCCCATAAGTTTTGGTATTTGTATTTCCCATGTTCGTGTGTTTTAAAATATCTTTATTATTTTTTAAAATTAATTTATTATTTATTTATTTATTTTTGGCTGTGTTGGGTCTTCATTGCTGTGCGTGGTCTTTCTCTAGTTGCGGTGAGTGGGGGCTACTCTTCACTGCAGTGTGTGGGCTTCTCATTGTGGTGGCTTCTCTTGTTGTGGAGCACGGGCTCTAGGCGCACAGGCTTCAGTAGTTGTGGCACGCGGGCTCTAGAGCACAGGTTCAGTAGTTGTGGCTCACAGGCTTAGGTGCTCTGCAGCTTGTGGGATCTTCCCAGACCAGGGCTCGAACCCGTGTCCCCTGCATTGGCAGGCAGATTCTTAACTGCTGCGCCCCCAGGGAAGTCCCTCAGAATATTCTTAGATCTCTCTTTGAGTTCTTTGATCCACAGGTTGTTTAGAAGTGTGTTGTTTAATTTCCATATATTTGTGATTTTTCCAGTTTTCCTACTGTAATTGATTTCCAGTTTCATCTCAACGTGATCAGAAAAGATACTTGGTATTATTTTAATCTTAAATTCATTAAAACCTGCTTCATGACTTATCCTGGAGAATGCTCCATGCATGCTTGGGAAGGACGTATGTTCTGCTGCTGTTGGATGGAATGTTCTGTATGCTGTTGGGTCCATTTGGTTGAAAGTATAGTTTAAGTCCAACGTTTCCCTATTGATTTTCTGTTTGGATGAGCATATTCATTGTTGAGGGTGGGGTATAAATCTCCTGCTATTATTGTACTGTTGTCTATTTCTCCTCTCAGATATTGATATTTGCTTAATATATTTACATGCTCTGATGGCAGGTGCACATATATTTATAATTGTTGTATCTTCCTGATGAATTAACCCCCTTATCATATAATGACCTTTGTTTCTTGTTACAGCTTTTGAATTAAAGTCTACTTTGATAAAAGTATAGATACCCTCACTCTCTTTTGGTCTCTACTTACACGGAATATCTTTTTCCATCCCTTTACTTTGAGCCTATGTGTGTACTAAAACCTATAGTCTCTTTTAGGCAGCATATAGTTGGGTCTTCTTTTTCAATCCACTCAGCTACTTTGACTTTTAATTGGAGAATTTAATCCATTTAAAGTAAGTTTTGATAAGTAAGCCCATTTTATTAACTGTTTTCTGGCTCTTTTGTAGTCCCCTGTTCCCCGACCTTTCTCTCTGGATGTCTTCCTTTGTGAATGGTGATCTTCCGTGGTGGAATGCTTTGCCTCCTTTCTCTTTCTCTTTCGTGCGTCTATCATAGATTTTTGCTTTGTGGTTACCATAAGACATTTTATAGATATGATAGTCTATTTCACACTGACAACTTAACTTTGACTGCATACAAAAATTCTACCCCTTTATTCCCTTCCTTTAATGTTTCTGATGTCACGATTTAACTCCTTTTATACTGTGTATTCGTAATGATAATCATAAAGTATTTACCTAGTTATTTTTAACACTTTCATCCTTTAACCTTTATACTAGAGTTAGGTGGTTAACACACCACCATATTACAGTATCAGAGTATTCTGAATCGATTATATACTTACCTGTACCAGTGTGTTATATATTTTCACATTATTAATTAGCATCCTCTCATTTCAGCTTGAAGAACTCCTCTTGGCATTTCTTGTAAGGCAGGTCTAGTGGTGAAGAACCCCTTCAGCTTTGTTGTCTGGGAAAGTCTTCACCTTGTCTTCAGTTCTGAAGGACAACTTTCCTAGCTAAAGCACTCTTGGTTGGCAGTTTTTTCTTTTAGCACCTAGAATATATCATCCCACTGTCTCCTGGCCTGCAAAGTTTCTGCTGAGAAATCTGTTGCTAGCCTTATGGGAGTTCCCTTGTATGAGAGAAGAGTTTTTTCCTCTTGCTGCTTTGAAAATTCCCTCTGTCTTTGATTTTAGATAGTTTTTGCTACATTTTGTCTTGGAGAAGATCACCCTGGATTGAAATTTTGGGGTGATAGATTAGCTTTGTAAGTAGGAGGTACAAATCTCTCCTCAGATTTGGAAAGTTCTCAGACATTATTTCTTTAAAAAGCTTTTTGCCCCTTCTCCCTCTCTTCTCCTGGGACTCTAATAATTTGTAGACTGCTTCTCCTAAAGATATCCCATAGTTCACATTTTCTTCCTTCTTTTTCATTCTTTATTCTCTATCCTCCTCTGACTGGATAATTTTGAAGGTTCCGCCTTCTATTTCCAGGCTTTTCCTTCTGCCTGATCCATTCCGCTACTGATGCTCTCTACTGCATTTTCCATTTCATTCTCTGTATCCTTCAGCTCCAGAATTTGTTTGGTTCTTTTTTATGATTTCTCTCTTTGTTGAACTTCTCGTTTTGTCTGTGAGTTGTTTTTCTGATTTCATGGAATTATCTTTCTGTGTTTTCTTGTAGCTCACTGAGCTCCTTAAAATGGCTGTTTTGAAATTCTTTATCAGATAAATCACAGATCTCCAGGCCTTTGGGGTTGGTTACTGGAACATTATTGTGTTTCTTTTGTGATATCATGCTTCCTTGGTTTTTCATGTTCCTTTATGTCTTGCACTGCTGCCTGCACATCTGAAGTAGCAGTCACCTCCTCCAGGCTTTACTGACTGACCTCTTCCAGGTGTCCCATCCTGGATTGTTTTTTGCTCCAGTGGTGTGCCAGAACTTCTCCACTGGGCTTGGACTTCGACAAAGACTCTCTCATCTGTGGGTAACTGTCTCAGTCAGTGTTCTCCAGGAGGCCCTGGACCACGTCAAGATCCACAGCTGGGACCGAGGTCTGTGTTTCTATTATCTGACATACAGGTGGGTGAGATTCCCCCTGGGTCCCTTGGTGTACAGTGCCGATGACAGAACCAAAGCCAAATGGGGCTGTACCCGGGACTATGGTCGGCAAGTCAGTGGCTGGGATGTGCGCTTCTCTTCTCAAAACAGCTCTCCTTGTCCTTAGATGGCACTGAGTTTGACAATCTCCTCGCTTGGACAGATGCCAAATTGTTGTTGTGGAAGGGATAAGAGCGAGGGACATCTTATTCAGACATCTTGCCGGCACGCCCCCCCGCTCCCCCCAGCAATGCTTTCTAAAGACATATAGTAATGCCAGCACCTCAATCTCTGCTTCAAAAGGTAAGGAGGTAGCACAGGCAGGTGGAAGGTGAACTCTGCGTTTTTAGGGTTTCAAGCAATTCTTAGGATTCAACTGAGACTCTGTAAGTTTGGACTTGAAAATACTCCTGAAAACATCAATACTCCCTGTGGTCTGAGAAGGAATATAAATAAAGGACTAATAGAGCCACTGGTACACTAGCTGTGAGAAAGAGAGGTAAAATTGGGAAAAGATAAGCAGTGTTTCCAGGCTACATTATCCCAAATTTGGTTTCCAATACAGAGGCAATCAATCAACCAAATGACGCTAAGCCTGCTTCTATGGCCCGCTGCTGTGCGACCGTAGGCAAGTTAGTTATCTCTCGGCGCCTCAGGTTCTGCTTCTCTGTAAGACAGGGAGTTGCTCTAGATGATTCCAGAGCTGGAGTGAATTGAAAAGGAACAAGGAGTAAAAGGGAACAGGATGTATCCGGGACTCACAGAAGCCATGTTTCTGGTATGGTTTCTTTCCCTGTCCTTCCAACATCCATTCTGCAGGAGATCTTCAGAAATTTCCAAGCAACATAATCCACTGGACAACTGCTGTTTGGGACTTCTACCCTGAGCAACTTTCTCTTAAAACAGTTTCCGTTGTCCTAAGGTGGCGTACTCACCCCCAGATGGCTCTCACTGCAGAAATTCGAACTGATGGGGGTTGTGTCTCATGAAGACCACTAACTGTTGCCTGAAGAAACTGCTGGATCAATTCAGGGGACATAGCAACAGTGAACCGACTGGCAGCCCAAAGGGCCCGGCCCAAGAGGAAAGGAGACACTGGGAGGAAGAGAGAGCAGTTAGAGGCTGAACAATACAAGTTTCTGCTACTGCCCACCCTCCTCCCCACCACTATTCCTCAGTTTGTTGCAGTAACTGGATACCACCTAACATACATAACGTAATGGAGAGAAAAAGCATGATCTTGAAAGATAAAAGCAAATGTATGACCTATGGCACAGAATCATTTCCCTAGTTTCACTTTTCACTATTTGCAAAGTACATTTTGAATATTCCTAGACTACAAAGCCCCCCACCCTTGTTCCCACCACAGCTCTCACCACCCCTTACCACACTACTAGTCAGTCCTCTAGATGTCTTCTCCACTGCCAGTTTTTTCCTACTCTTGGACCACTATTGGAATACTGTAAATTATAGCTCTGTCATGCTTTTATTTAAAATGTCAGCAAATTCCATAGTCTACCAAATAAAGCCCATCTAAATTCGCATGGCATTCAAGGTCCCCTCAGATCAGTGACTCTAGCATTACCGCTCATTTCCCTTTGTGCCTTCCAAACTCAGGCACACACCCCTCCCTAGGAAGTCAACATCCTCCTTTGCCATTTCTGTGCTTTGTTTATAAGCCAACACACTCACCTCTCCTTGCATTATCTAACCGATCTCTTGGGCTGAAGTAATCCTAACTATCTCTGCCACTTTAAGTCCATGTCTTTAGCTTTCTAACATGACACAAATATATGTTTTGATATTCTAGGCACTGGTGTAAGGATTACTACCCCTTGCCTATTATAAGATGCTTGAGGACAGAGACTATACTTATTCAGCTGTTATAGGGCTTAACTTAGTTACCTGTACAATAAGCATTTAGTTGATGGAACCTATTCAACAGAACCTAGCAAACGGTGCCAAATAATTACATACTAATTCATGTAATGGAGAGCACCATCCAAGAACACCTGCAAGTCCCCAAAGTTAAAACTGTTTTCATAGCAATACCAAGACATTGTCTTTTTTCATTCTCATTCCTTCTCGAGTATACGGTGGAATTTTCCAGAGGTTACTGATGTGTGACACCATGGCTCTGACAGCTAATGGAACGTATGTTTGCATTTCTTATATTTTGAAAGCTTCTCAGTTTTAATTTCTAATATGTTAAATACTGCTACATGTGACTCACAAAAAAATCTCCTTGGGATCACTGATAATTTTTTAAAGTGTAAAGGGGTCCTGAGACCAAAAAGTTTGAGAATGGCTTGTACAGAAAAGCTTTGCTAGGACAAGTTCTACAAAAAATGTGCTGGTGAGTTTGAGAAATTCCAACACTGTCATTCAACACGTGATTACACTATGTCCATTAGGTGCCAGGCACTGTGGGGCAAAAGGATATATTAGACATGGCTTGTACTCAAATATCTTACTTTCTCGTAGGAGAAAGAAAACATATTTGTCAACCACAACATAACGCAGCACGTGGTCAATGCACAATCAATAGGAACATGCCCAGTGGGTCCGGAGCTCTGGATGCTCAACCATCTTAATTCTGTGACTCAGGCCTGAGATGCCCCATGACAGCTGGTCTAAGGAGAGGTGGAGAACATTTTCCAATGGCTTAAGCTACCCAGAGGGCATCCTACAGAGAGGAAGCAGTGAGTGCACTGACACGGCCTCGACGACGCAGGGGTCCCACGACTTAAGTACTCAAGGAGGAAGCAGAGACAGCACTGGGGGCTCTGAGGGTGAGAACAAGGCACGGAGATCATCACACAGAGACAACGCCACCTCTCAGCCGCTGCCCTGTGCTGCTGAGAAGTCAGGCTCACGCAGTCGAGGCTACTTTTTAAGGCTAGTAGTGAACGTGGACATGGGAACGGACATTTAATCATGTAGACAGAAGAGGTTGAGAAAACTGACAAGAAGCACACAGGAAGGATGAACCACACACAGGCTGCCTGAGGGCGTGGGGACTTTGCAATGACAGAGCTTGCAGCAGAGTTCTCAAGGCAGAGCAGCCAAATCTGCACTCTATTCAGACGCCAGAAAACACCCGGGACTTGAGCGCTGACTGGGAGAACAGTGTGAGAGAACAGCATGAAGAGCTATGAACGAGGCAATCCTAGTCTCTCAGTGGGTGAAGCTTGAGTCAAGGTCTCTGGGCAGTTCAGAGGTTCAGACGAGCTCAAGCTTTAGGGTGGAAGAAGAATGGTCACCCCGAGGTTTACCTGCCCAAGTGAACAACAGAACTGAGCTGATGGTGGGCCTGAGGATGGTGCTGAAACCTACCTGAGAGGTTGAGGTCCGCGAGGACGACGTTGGTCAGGAAGCCATGCATGTCGAAGGGGATCCTGCCACTCTTCACGCTGTCGGTGACGATGGACTTCACCGAGCCAAGGGCCAACATGCACGCCTCATGGATCTTCCACCTGCCAAAGGGACACCACAGCCTGGTCACACACACCCACGGTCAAAGCGACAGACGCTTGAGGGAAGCCAATTCAGGAAAGGGCGTTTCAGCACAGCCTGACCCCAAAGTGCATTGAGCTGCTCTTCCGATCTAAACCTATAACTGAAAACGGTGTAATTTAATAATAACAAGTTTTTCTAATTAAAAACAAAGCAAAAGTCCTTCCTTTCAAACCTACTTAAAATGGGGTAAAAGCATCTTAGCCAACTGTTTTAAGGATGGGAAGAACTGCTTTAAAACAGATAACGCAAAGCAAGGACACGCCTGCCTCCGACCTGATGCCCAGAGCACGTCCCTCAGTGGGACACCCGCCGCCCACTCTCACCAATGTCCGGTGCCGCCATTCTTGGTGTGCTCAGCTTCCTGTAAATGCCGAGTCGCTGCGGCGGCCAGGGCTGCTGCGCTCTCATTCTGGAAATCAGTGGCCACAGCCTGGTGGGAGGAGAGGCGCTAACAAATGTTTCTGTGCAAATTAAACTGCAAGCTTCATTGCACACTGAATGGTTCCAACTCCTTCCCATACACACGGCTGAGCCCAATTAGGTACACTCAAAATACAGCCCCTAATTGTGTTAAGGTCTCTACGGTAAAGCAGTACCCATATTTCCGCAGTGCCCAAGTGCTGTGAAGCTCACAAAATGGACAGCTCCCTCTGGCTACATTCAGCAGAGCCTAAGTGGTCAATGAGAGACTGAGCTTTGGATGGCAGGGGACCAGATATTTATTCTCTGGGAGCCTGACTGTGGAAATACAAGGCTAATCTACTAGCTGAAACTTGGCGTGGTCTTTCCTAGGTGCCTTAGAAACACCGCAGGATAACAAGGAGTGCTCACCAACAATGAAACAACGAGAACAGGCCTCGCACCTGACAGGCGGCAGGTGGCAGCTTCTTCACAGACCCTCAGCCTAGAGACAGTCCTGGGCTCCAGTCAGAGCCAAAGAAACATGAGCAGCCACCTGGGTGTCCAAGCTCTCGGCAAGTTTTTCTAATTTGCCAACGTCTAGTTTGTGCTACAGCTTCTTGCTGAAGAGTGAATGAAACCGAGAAGCTCCTGATTCAAGCATCCTTACTCATTAGAACACTATCCTCTGCACAATTCTTACACCTAATATCCACACGTAAATCAGAACCGGGAGCAGTGACTTTGGAACTCCGGACTCTCAGACGTCACTCGAGATGCTCTTCTTATCCCCCAAAAGTCTACGACAAAGTCACCCAACAACACTGCTCAGCTTGGGTTAGAGATCTGGAAAGAAGAGGAACGGCTCAGGATCATCGGGCTGAAGTGTCAAGGTGGCCCTCTTACCAGCAACAAGTCCTGGGCTGCGATCCTGACAGTGTAGGAGAAGGTGTCATCATCTTCATCTTCCACAAACTGCTGGGGGTTGGCTGTCCACACTTTGATCTGAAAGGACGAGGACGTCAGGCTTCCCTGAGGCTCCCGTCTGCTCCCCTTTCCATCCACACACTGGAATGGCTCAGCCTCTTGTTCTCAGCTTGAACAGAATGCTATTCTCTTTGATGCAGAGAAGCGAGCCCTTTAACAAGCTGAGCAGCAAAGGCCGCTGCAGAAGGTGGCTGACTGCTGGCCGCTCCTACTGTAGGTGGCTGTTACCCCCAGATACGTCAATTTGCTGAGTCTAGTAGGTCTGATGGGCATTTAATGGAAAATCATGTCCACCCTTGTGTTGTTCACACGAGACAGGCATTATCATATTTTTTAATGCTCTTTTCTGGTCTAATTGTTCACCAAACAGGCTAATGATCTGAACTCTATTACATCTCACTATTTATAGAGAAAGGTAGGCTTTTCTGGCTATCTGGGCCTTTGGTTGGCGGTCCTATAGATGTAAAAGTATTAGTACTCTGAAAGCCCAATTACCTAGTGCAGGAGTTGATAAAACCCCAACACCCAGGGATTCGGCAACATGATGACATCAGAGCTTTCTAGACCCTCCCATGAAGTTACTCTTCAGGTGTCTATTCTTCAAAATCACTTGGTCGCCTGACTTAGACCCCACATGCAGGCTGCACTCTCTGAATGCAAGCCGGTCACTGTCTCCCATACGTTGTTACCTGCTCCTCGGTGATCTGCATGTATAGGATGAGATAGTAAATCAACTCAGGCAAGGCCTTCTTGACAGTGCTTTTGAATTTGCTATTTTCTAGGAGAGCATGGACAAATTCAAAAATGCTAAAGACGAGATTTTCAAAGCCCAGGACTTCACCTACAGGAAACACACGAGAGAAGCTTTTAATGACAAGAAAGCAAAAGGAAAGCACAGACGCTGGAAAGGAACTACATCATCTCTGTAAGTTAATGAATAGTTAAAGCACTTGCTAATTATTATTCTCCAGGGAATGGAAGAAGGGGTTGAGGAGTCAAAGAAAGGAACTTGAGGCTATTAAGTACTCTTTGGCTTTTCAAGTAAAAGAATCAGGGAATTCCCTAGTGGTCCAGTGGTTAGGACTCAGCGCTTTCACTGCTGAGGGTGTGGGTTCAATCCCTGGTTGGGGAACTAAGATCCCAAAAGCCGTGCAGCGAGGCACCACCCCTCACCCAAAAAAAAAGAATCAGAAACACTGAACATATCTTCCACTCAGAAATTCTACAATTTCACGAGACTTACGCAAATGCCCATGAGGAACAGATCAATGATTTTCAACTTCTCATTTCCCCACATCCAATACACTTAGAGGAAACTCGGTGAGAACACTCTCTTAAGAGCATGAAGCCTCTAAGTTCCCGCCTCTGATCTGTCTTTTCCTGGCTCCCTTTCCCACTAAGTGGTGCACCTGTTGAGATGAGACACGCCACGTACCATCAGAATCCACAGGATCTTCCACTTCCTCTGTGTAGTTTACTTCTGTCCTCACATAAGTACAATGAAGAGTAAAGAAACAGAATCAGCAGTCTGCTTTGGACACACTCTACAAGGGAGTGCTGTACACTCCAGCACTAGGAGCAGACTCTTTAAGCAAGCGGAACCACATGGACGTTAGGACCCAAGGCTAGATTCCCAACCATGGGCTGGCAGGCCCGTCAGCCTTCTGGAAAGGATATAAAGCTGCGCTCTCAGTTAGGGTGTTCCAAACAATAGGCAGAATCTGCTGCATGGAGGACACCATGTGCTTTGGGAAGTTTTTCACCAGGGCTGTCACTGCCTGGGAAGTTAAAGAGAAAAACCCCAAGAGTTACAAGGGCTATGGGGGAAAAATCACTGCTTTCAGAGCACCCTTCAAACCCCCAGCACCTCCATCGCAGTAAATGTTTACCTTCAGGACTTCCATCTTAAACCCGCTGTCAGACGTGGGGCCGTCTGGTATCTGGAGGGCCTGGACGAAGGCCTCTGTGAACTGCTGCACCACAGGGAAGATCAGGACTTTGGCCGCGCCCTGGCGGCAGAAACCAAAGTCAGTACTGGACGCAGCCCGAATCAGTGGCTCAGTGCATGCACCAAACACCGAGACCCGCGCTGTCTCCAGACCCCTTCAGGCTCGGGCCTCAATCAGAAGGGCGTGGCTACAAGGTCACTGGAGGTGTCCCCAAGGTCTGCTGTGTCCTTATCCAACACTGGCAGCTCCTCACCAGGAGCTTCTTCAAAGCTATTACATAAGGCCAGCTTCTCAATCCCAGGGACTGGTATTTTTCAGCTAGGCTGGTTCCACATGGGAGAGAGATAAAAGAGCAGTGAAGTTCTGGGTGATGACTAGCGTGAAAAAGATGCAGGAGGAGGTGTTAGAAAAAATAAGGCTCAGACGAAAGGAAACTAAGCTACACGCAGATGAGGAACTTAACCAGAACATTCACTGCATCCACAACACGGCGAGTGTCCGTCCTGGCACTGCTGTGCTGAAGACCTCTAGGCAGGCCGTCTGTTACCAACCTAAAGGCTCACTCACCTTCTCCAGCTCCTCCATGTTACAGATCATATGGGCACAAGTGGTAAAAATCTCCACGGCTCGGGAACGGGTTCGAATACCATACACCTGGAAACAAGTTACAGTGTAGCCATGAGACTGGTGGGTGTGCGTTCGTGCGTGCGTGCATGCGCGTGTGTGAGACTAAACTGTGACTACTAAATCCTGACATGGGACTGGAGGTACAGAGACAGGAAATGTCAATCACTCATGTCCAGGAGACAGACTCTTCTGTAATCCAGAGAATGGAAGGCAGCACGATGTCAGAACTTATTAGAATCAGCCTTACATACAGGCCTCTGTGGGTTAATCTGACAAAAATATGAAGCTGCATACGGCCTGAAATCCCAACACGGTTAACGTATTTCTGTCAAAACACAGCCCTTGGCTGGGGCCGGAGAGGAGGAGGGAGGTTAACCAAACGCATACAGAGTAAAGGAAGGGCTTATCGGGCGCAGTGCAGGGGTAGAATCGTTTCCAAGTACTCGGCTGAGGCGAACAAGCTTGGGTGGGCTGCCCCGTGAGAGGCAAGGCAGCACCAAGGCAGCAGGGGTGAGATGTGAGGGGAGGCTGCAGCTACTGCACGCTCTCATCACAGGCTTGTCCTCGCAGTTACAAGCGAAGGCCTAAGTATCATCCCAGCTCAGTCTTTGTCAGTTCTTGTCTTCAGGTCTGGGGACCGGCAGCCAACACAGCGGGCGCCCCCTGAGCGGGGGCGGCTGGCCAGAGCCCGAGCAGCTCTGCCTGCTGGATGGCGCAGCTGAGACTCGTACCTCGGCCATGGTGAAGATCTTGTACATCTCTGGGAGAATGACAGGAGCAACCAGCGGCATCTGGGTGTCTGTGACTTCTCGAGTGAATTCTACAGAGAAGAAAGCCCCGCTTTACAAAGACATTCCGCGTGAAAACTGTTGAACTGCTTCTAGGCGGCACACAGGGAAAGACACTGGTTGGGAGACTTACCCTGGCGTACGGAAGTAGTGTCAATTATTGGTTAGAAGGGAAAGAGAACGCAGAGATAAAGGAGAATACACGAGATTAAGAAAGAAAACCTGTAACGGAACTGTGTAAGAATCCTTGTGAGGTTGCCTTAGGAAAATTCGGAATTAATCTAGTTTGTGCCCACTGTCACCATCCAGGTGCACTTGGAGGCGTCTCACCTTTGTTCCACTTTCAATACCCTGCCCAAGAAGCTGTTCTGATGCACACAGTCAAGTCTGTGCAGACTTACCTGGCTTGAGCTCCACCCTGAAGATGGGGACGATGTCTACTGACCTAGAGGTCAGGCCACTGCTCAGAGGAAGAGAAGGGGGTTTACACCCCGTGACGGTGGCGAAGAGCACCCCGGCCGCGGAATGAGACTTGAGGAAGGCGAGGCAAGTGTGGGTCCCAGCCTTCCCTTCACTTCCAAAACCTCACAAGGCACCGAGACAGCAAGCAGGGCTCTGGATTGTGTCGCTGAGCGTGGAATACAAGCCCTCGAGTCCCAGTGGCCTCTGCTGCTTAACCAACCACATTCATTACTCTCATGATCACTCTTGATAGCCTCAATTTATCAACACTTTACAAGCTGAAGTCCAAAGTAAGTTTTCTGAAGTCACTCATCAGGTCAGAAAAAGCATGGGATGCCAGCGACATCAGTCTCCAAAGCTCTTTGAGAGCGAAGAGAAAGCTGAGGCTCATGGATCACTCATTTCAAGCCCTGGCGGCTGTGTCTGCATTTCCTTCACACCATCAGCCTTAGCTGTCATTGATAAACAGCTAAGTGTAATGGGAATAAGCCTTATTACATTCGAGAGACTGGGACAGCACCTTCAACAGCCCTGACGAGAGTCAGACCCGCTCTCCTGCCGGGCTCCTGCCCCCACACCAGTGCCCTGCTCCCCGCACGCACACCTGAGCTGCAGCTGCCGGAGCGCGGCCCAGCCTCACGTGAAGGTGTGTGGCTGACAGAAAGGTCATCTCACTGAACAGTGATTTCCTTAGTCAAGCACAACAAGGGCTCTTGAGCAAGCCAACTGTATATACAAACGTACAACTATTCTTTTCTCCAGGTTTTTAAAAAAGAAGCTGAACTTTGTGTTGCAAGACTGGAAGGGAATAGGCTTCCTTTCCTTAGTAGAAAATAGGTCTGTTAATTGATATTTTGGCATCATGAGCTTGTAAGTAAAGAATCCTAGGGCTTCCCTGGTGGCGCCGTGGTTGAGAGTCCGCCTGCCGATGCAGGGGACGTGGGTTCGTGCCCCGGTCCGGGAAGATCCCACATGCCGCGGAGCGGCTGCGCCCGTGAGCCATGGCCGCTGAGCCTGCGCGTCCGGAGCCTGTGCTCCGCAACGGGAGAGGTCACAACAGTGAGAGGCCCGCGTACCGTAAAAAAAAGAATCCTAGAAAGCTCATTCCACGGAGAGGGGTAGGAGAAATCACCTGAATAATACGCCGTACAAGAGAAACAAGGGCAATAAGCCGGGCAGGGAGCATCTGAGCAAGGAGCATTTGACCTTTTCAATAAGGTCAGCTCTATGCCCTGAGCACCCGTCACATGTAATCAATAAAAATACACTGGGTGGTGCAAAAAGGCAGCTGGGGCACGGGAAGAGGGGGTTTGAAACAAAAGGAGAGGGGCGATTTGCTTTTGGACATAGAACTGGTATTATCTACTATCAATATTAGATGGACTAGTAAAATTGGGCCCAAATGCCAAGTTTAGTAAACTGATTGACACTCAGAAAAGGTTGTAACAGCGTTCCTAACTAGGTAAGAATACCTTTCAGGTAAGCTAGCAGATCACGGAGGAGGTGGTAAGACAGGGGTGGGACTTTCGCAAACTTATATAAACAGAAAGCAATGTGGTTTCTAACAGATCAGTACCCAGTGGCTAAGGTCCACATAAGGATTCCCTGAAAGCAAAGGAGAGCAGTGACCCCACATGGGGGACAGGAAGCAGGGCAGAATTTGCAAGAGACTGGGAGACTCAGGCCATACCTGGGGGTATTTAAGGATAGGTCCTATGAGGGACTGATAGGTTAGCTAAGCTTAGAAGAGCTGTTCACTAAGTCTCCTTGGACTCAAAGTTCAAGTATTTCTCTCAACTTCTCAGAACAGAAAGAAAGAAAATACACCAAAGACTACATATTTTTCTAAGCTGGCCAAACGAAGATCAGGATTGCAGAGTGGGACTGTTTTTATCTTCTTTCTTATATCTCCATAAAAATTCAACTTGACTATTCTTAACTTTGCTTTGGTTGAACCAAGTAGAAAAATAATATATAATAATGATCTAATCATGATGGCTAAAATCCACTGTGTGCTACCACAGGTCACTTTACACAGATTAGCTCACTTATACCGCCTAATGCTCCTTTGAGGTGGCCACCATCATTACCTGAATTTTACACACAAGGAAACTCAAGCTCAAGAGACGAAGTAGGCTGGGTCAAGGTTAAGCCAGACTGTGAACTGAAGTCTGTGTGCGTAACCGCCACACTTGACTCTTTCCTGAGCGGGAAGGGCTCGCAGTGGCGGAAGCACAACACCGACTTCGTCCCCTGGGAAGTGTCACCGGTTCGGGAGGACAGCCATGGACGTGACAGCTGGAGGAGCAGCAGGGAGGGTGATGCGTGGGATCCAGGGGGCAAAACCAGGGGATGGTCTCCAATACCTGTAAGCACTCGCATGGCGCCGTGGACTGCGTTTAAGTCTCCGCTCACCAGCATCCCCATGAGCAGGTTGAAGAGCTGGGGCCAGGCTTCGGGCCAGTCCCAGTGAGCGATGGCTGACACCGCATAGGCCACGCTGGAGCGCACCTTGCTTATCGACTCTCTTAAGCCATTGGGCAATAGCTCCCGGATGACAATTTTTGCCTGGAGAGGAGAAAAGCCCACCTGCCATTAGACCAGGTTGTAAGTGAGAGGCAGAGTCCTATCCAGTTCATATGCTGGAAAAGCAATGTGTACAAGACACTGCATATCTATGGAAAACTCCAATAGGCCAACTGGACAAGTAATTCATCCAGAGAGTCTAACTATGGTCTCTAAACTTATGCTGTCCATTATGGTAGCCACCAGCTACATGCAGCCATTTCAATGTAAATTAATTAAAATTAAATGAAGTTAACAATTCAGCACATCAGCTGCCCTAGCCACCTTTTAGGAGCTCAGCACCCACAGGTGACCAGCAGCTGTACTGGACAGCACAGACACAGAATGTTTCCATGACGCAGGAAGCTCCAATGGACAGCGCTGCTCCAGACCTTCTACCTCACAATTTCTTGGGGGCCCAGCACGGTTGCACAGCACTGGACTAACTAGAAACATTATTTCATGTAACCCTCAAACAACTCTTTAAAGTTGGAATTTTTGATATTTAGGAAATTGAAGCTTAGAAGTTAAAATACTTTTTGAGTATTTCATAGCTAGTAAAAGGCAAACTGGCATCTGCACCCAGGTCCGCCTGGCACTCGAGCTCTCTCATCTGTAGCATGGCTCCTGCAATGCCAGCTACCAGTCACTCCATGGCCTTCTGATAGCTCCTTGTGGTCAGAGAACGGCCCTCACCATCTCCACAGGCAGACAAGTCGAGTACCTCTCCTCACCCTTTCTGTGGTCTCAGGAGGCCTGAACCTCTCCGACTGGGCACACCAGTGAGTCTCCACGTACTGCTTCAAGATGACTGATGCCAGCTGTGAAAAGAGTAAGCCAAGTAGCACAGCAAGAAAAAGACTCTCTTCACACATACAAATCGTACACACGGCCCGATATATTCATCTGAAGTCTATCTAAATCTGGTATAAAATTCTAAGTTATTTATAAAGTGGCCTTATTCTTTCACTTTCCCATAAGAAAGTTTCACCAAGTAAAGGGAAATTACTTATAAACTGGGCCAATCAGTCTCGACTTACCTGACGGATCGCCAATGCCCCCTGAGGATCTACGGTCAGCTCTGCCAGGTGAACACCAAATTCTGGAAGGGAAAAGTCTATTGTGAGTCCAAGAGCACCCAGGAACGCCATAGTGGTTTACTGAGCTCTAACCCTGATGCCAACAGGAAAGATTTCAGAGGATTCAGTGGCTCCAAGAGTGCTGATGACTGCTCAGATTGGCTCCTCTAAGCAAGAGAAGCAGGGCAGGGCTGCTCGCGATGAACAGTCCAGCACCTCTCACTTCCTCCAACCGCTGCACAGCCGTCTCCGCCTTCCAAGGTAGCGATGCACGTAGTATCTAACCAAAAACCGCTGCTATCTAACCCCAAAGGAAAATTAAAAGGTGAGACTTCAGGAGTTGTCCAGATGTACACCACCAAAGAAGAGATGATTAGGTCTAAGAAAATCTGGCCTTCACAGGCTTAGTCCTAAAATTACAACTGTTGTAAGTGAGCAGTTTCTAACAAGCAACGTAAGTAGTAATCTCGAAATGCATATTGGGAGGCTACAAACAACTCTGACTCCCAAATTAAAATTTAGATCCTTCAATGTAATCCCTATCAAAATCCCAATGATTGGATTTTTGCAGAAACAGAAAAACCCATGCTGAAATTCATATGGAATCTCAAGGGACCCCAAATAGCCAAAACAGTCTTGAAAAAGACCAGAACTGGAGGACTCACACAAATCTATAGCCATCAATACAGTGCGGTACTGACATAAAGACGGTCGTACAGATCGATGGAATAGATCACTCAGTGCGGAAAGAACAGTCTTTTCAACAGACGGTGCTGGGACAACTGGATATCCATGTGCGAAAGGAGTAAGCTGGACCCTTACCTCACACCATAACAAAAATTAACTCAAAATGGGTCAAGGACCTAATAAGGCCTAAAACAATGAAACTCTTGGAAGAAAACATAGGACAAAAGCTTCGTGACATCATGACATTAGATTTGGCAATCATTTCTTGGATGTGACGCCAAAGGCACGGGTAACAAAAGAAAAACTAGGCTTCATGAAAATTAAAAAATGTTGTGCATCATAGGACACTATAACAGCATAAAAGCAGCTACCCACAGAACGGGAAAACTTGCAAATAGGTATGTAATAAGCCACTAACATCCAGTTATATAAAGAAATTCTACCACTCAACAACAACAAAATGCCCCAATTAAATGATGAGCATAAGACTTGAACAGACATTTCTCCAAAGATTTATGAAGGCCAATAAGCACATGAAAAGATGCTCAACATCACTAATCATTAGGGAAATGAAAAGCAAAACTGAGGTACCACCTCACATACATTAGGATGGCTACCATCAAAAAAACAGAAAACTGCCATTGGAGAGGATGTGGAGAAACTGGAACCCTTGTGCACTGTTAGTGAGAATGCAAAAGGGTACAGCCACTGTGGAGAACAGTACAGTGGTGGCTCCTTAAAAATTTTTAAATAGAATTACCATATGATCCAGCAAATTCCACTTATGGGTATATACCCGAAAGAAATGCAAGCACTGTCTTGAAGAGATATTTATTTGTGTGCCATGTTCACAGCAGCATATTTCATAATAGCTAAAATGTGGAAGCAACCCAAGCGACCATCAACAGATGAATGGATAAGCAAAATGTGGTCTATATGTACAATGGAATATTACTCAGCCTTTAAAAGGAAGGAAATTCTGCAATAGGCTAAAACAACTGCTTTAATGGATGAACCCTGAGGACAGTACACGAAGGGGAACAAGCCAGTCACAAAAAGACAAGTACGTACGTACCCACTTACATGAGGTACTTACAGTAGTGAAAATCATAAAGGCAGAGAGTAGAATGGTGACTGCCAGAGGCTGGGGGACGGGGAATTGGAAAGTTACTGCTTAACGAGTATAGAGTTTCAGTTTTACAGGAAGAAATGGGGATGGTTGGCAGTGAGGGCTGTACAACAACGTGAATGTATTTAATACCACTGAACTGTGCACTTCAAGAAGGTTAAGATGATAAACTTTATATTAAGTGTATTTTACCACAAGAAAAAAAGTTTGAATTTAGATCTAATTTATACTTGCAAAGGAGTAAATTATCAAATATATATTTGTGAAAAGAGGAAGCAGAATGTAAGGCCAAGAGCGCACCCTGACTTTCGCATCTTGCCTTCCAGGGCTGCGTGATCCAATATGGCAGCCATCAGCTACAAGTGGCTACTAAGGACCCGAAACGCGGCCTCCGAGAACTGACACGTGCTGGAAATGTAAGACATGCACCAGACTGCAAACGCAGTATGAAACAAAATACTGTGGAATATTTTAGTAAAGTTTATATCGATTACATATTGAAATAATACACTGCATACATTTGGTTAAATGATTACAGTATTAAAAATGAATTTTACCTGTTTCTTTTTTACCCTTTAGCTACTAGATGATTAAAACGTTCATGTGACTCACATTCTTCCTACCGGACAGCACTTTTTTGAGAATGGACAGCAGCTTTCAGAACTGCTTGGTCGTGGCAGGTGCACAGGTTACAACAGGCTCACCATCCGACTTGAGAGCTATGATCAGTGGGTTTAAAGCCTGGGCCCTGAGCTGCCGTGGCAATCCCTATCCAAATTCCAATGGCGCTTTCCACAGAAACAGAACAAACAATTCTAAAATCAGCATGGAACCACAAATGACCCAAACGGCCAAAGCAATCCTGAGAAAGAATAAAGTTAGAGGCATCACGCTCCCCGATTTTAAATTGTATTACAAAACGGTAGTAATCAAACCAGTGTGGTATTGGCATAGAAACAGACATACAGATCAATGGAAGAGAACAGAGAGCGTAAAAATAAACCCACACATACATGATCAATTAATTTATGACAAAGGAGCCAAAAATATACAATGGGGAAGGGAGAGACCCTTCAACAAATGGTGCTGGGAAAACTGAACAGCCACATGCAAAAGAATGAAACCGGACCACTATCTCACAACATACACAAAAATCAATTCAAAATGGATTAAAGATTGGAATGTAAAAGACCTGAAATCATAAAACTGCTTGAAGGAACCATAGGCAGTAAGTTCCTTGACATTGGTTTTGGTGATTTTTTTTTCATTTGACACCAAGATTAAAGGCAACAAAAACAAAAACAAGTGGGGCTACATCAAACTAAAAAGCTCTGCACAACAAAGGAAACCATCAACCAAATACAAAAGCAACCTACCGAATGGGAGAACATATTTGTAAATCATGTATCTATTAAGGGTTTAATATACAGAATATATGAAGAACTCATACAATTCAATAGCAAGTAAAACAACTGGATTTTAAAATGGGCAGAGGACCTGAATATACACTGTTCTAAAGACCTAGAGATGGCCAACAGACACATGAAAAAGATGCTGAACAACACTAATTATCAGGGAAATGCAAATCAAAATCACAATGAGATAAACTCACACCTGTCACAATGGCTATTATCAAAAAGATAAGCAATAACGGGACTTCCCTGCAGGGGATAAGACAGGGGGTGCAGGTTCGATCCCTGGTCAGGGAACTAGATCCCACATGCATGCCATAACTAAGAGTTCGCATGCCACAACTAAGTAGCCCTGGAGCCACAATTAAGGAGCCTGCCTGCCACAACTAACACCCAGCACAACCAAATAAGTAAATAAATTTTTTTTTTAAAAAGGATAAGCGATAACAAGTGTTGACAAGAATGTGGAGAAAAGGGAACCTTTGTGCATTGTTGGTGGAAATGCAAAATGGTGCAGCCACTATGGAAAACAGTATGGAGGTTCCCCTAAAAATTAAAAATAGAGCTACCATTTAAGGCAGCAATTCCACTTCTGGGTGTTTATCCAAAGAAAATGAAAACACTAACTCAAAAAGATATATGCACCTCATGTTCATCGCAGTACTATTTACAATAGCCAAGATGTGGAAACAACCCAAGTGTCCACCGATAGGTGAACGGATAAAGAATATGTACGTGGTATGTATGTATGTGAGTACAGATACACACACACACACACAAAATAGGATATTAGTCAACCATAAAGAAGAATGAAGTCTTGCCACTTACAACACTACGGATGGACCTTGAGGGCATTATGCTAAGTAAAGTCTGTCAGTCAGAGAAAGACAAATACCATATGGTCTTACTTACATGTGGAATTTAAAACAAACAAACAAAACAAAACAAAACAAACAAGCTCACAGACGCAGAGAACACACTGGTGGTTGCCAGAAGCTGGAGATGGGGGGGTGGGCAAAATGGGTGAAGAGAGTCAAAAGGTATAAATTTCCAGTTATAAAATAAATAAGTCATGGGGAAGTAACATGTAGCATGTCAACTACAGTTAATAATACCGTGTTGCATATCTGAAAAGTTGCTGAGACTAGATCTTAAAAGTTTTCATCACAAGAAAAAAAAAAACCAGTTGTTGTCCTATTATTTTTATTGCCCATCATGAGTACACTGTTTGGCTTTCTTATCGATGTAACTAAAGTTACTTTCCATGGTAAGTGCTAACTATCATAACTAGATTCCACTGAAATAGCCATCCAAAGGGTATTTATGCAATACAAAAGCTTAATATCAGGAAAAAGTTGTTCCAGGCAATGTTCCATGTTCAAGGCTTATCCAGGTAAGCAGGTGAAAAACTACTGAAAATAATCTATGCCTATTTCTTTTTAAATGTTTTCCTTCATATTGTTCTCTTTTGTATTTGGGTTGCTCTATTTTTTTAATGTTATTTATTTATTTATTTTTGGCTGCGTTGGGTCTTTGTTGCTGCGCGTGTGCTTTCTCTAGTTGCGGTGAGCGGGGGCTACTCTTTGTTGTGGTGCGAGGGCTTCTCATTGCAGTGGCTTCTCTTGTTGCGGAGCATGGGCTCTAGGCGCGCAGGCTTCAGTAGTTGTGGCGTGTGGACTCAGTAGTTGTGGCTCACAGGCTCCAGAGTGCAGGCTCAGTAGTTGTGGCGCACAGGCTTAGGAGCTCTGCAGCATGTGGGATCTTCCCGGACCAGGGCTCGAACCCGTGTCCCCTGCATTGGCAGGTGGATTCTTAACCACTGCGCCACCAGGGAAGCCCCTATGCCTATTTTTTAAAATTAATTAATTATTGGCTGCGTTGGGTCTTCATTGCTGCGCGCGGGCTTTCTCTAGTTGCGGTGAGGGGGCTACTCTTCACTGCAGTGCTGAGGCTTCTCATTGTGGTGGCTTCTCTTGTCGTGGAGCACGGGCTCTAAGCAGGCGGGCTTCAGTAGTTGTGGCAGGTGGGCTCAGTAGTTACGGCTCACGGGCTCTAGAGCGCAGGATCAGTAGTTGTGGTGCACGGGCTTAGTTGCTCCGTGGCACGTGGGATCTTCCCGGAACAGGGCTCAAACCCGTGTACCCTGCATTGGCAGGCAGATTCTTAACCACTGCGCCACCAGGGAAATCCCTATGCCTATTTTTTTTAATGTTTAACTTTGAAATAATTTTTAGACTTAAAGCAGTTTCCTCCAATGCGTGACAGTCCTATTCTTTCCTTGTCTTTTATGACCCGACCACTTTTGATAAGTAACGGTCAGTATTTCGTAGAACACATCTTGATGTTCATTCGACTGACGTCTCCTCATGATCAGATTGAGGTTATTCATTTTTGGCAAGAATATCAGGGAAGTGATGCTGTGTCCTTAGCGTATTATAATGTTGATAAATTTTCTTATTGGTAATGTTAACCATGACCACTTGGTAATGTGCGGTCTGCTGGATTTTCCACTGTAAAGGTACTGTCTTTCCCTTTACAAATGACAAAAATCTTCAGAGAGATACTTAGAGATTATGTTCATATCCTGTTTCTCTTCAAACACTCACTGATTGATTTTAGCACCCATCTGTGGATCCTGCCTGCAACAATTATTACTGTGTTGTTTGTCCTGTGGTGCTTTTGTATTTCTTATTCTCTTTACACTTACTAATTACTTGCAATTCTTTTGTAAGGAAGCACTGTCCTGTCTCCTTTATTTATTTCGACCCGTGTGGACTCATGCTTATTCATTTCACTTCATGAGTTTTAACCCAACATTCTCATTATTTGTTCTGTTGCTCAGCTGTTCCACTGTGGTCGCTAGCACACCTTCTTGCAGGCCTTTCCACATGCTCCCATCGTTTTTCAAGCCCTTCCTTATATTCTGTTATCACAGGATATATTCTAGGCTCACCTTGTATTTTCTCTGCCTAAACCCTGGAATCAACTTTTCCTCCAAGGAGCCCTGGTGCTTTTTAGTGGAGAATGCTATTTAGAAATCAAGATCTGGGCGCTAGGTGTGCTCACTGTTTCTGGGATGTCACTGCTCCTAGGCCCTCTCAGAGAACAGCACTACGACACACATGTATGCATACTAACCCATGCTTACACATACATCTGTCTGTCCATCCGCCTGCCAATCCATCCATCTATCTACTGATAACTCAAATGCCAATCCAATATCTCAAGGTTCACTCTGCTTGTCCTCCTTATTTGTAATGCTTTCTCTGATAGTGATAAATCTGGCTCTCATTATCTACAATAAAATTACTTATTTGTTCAATCTTAGTATACACAGAAACTAATTACAGAACTATTAACACTTGTGGAAAACAGATATATTAACTGGAGTATAATTTTTGTGTACAGTCCTTTTTGACTTGAGTCTTACAATATACAGTCAAAATACTATTTTCCAGGGACTTCCCTGGTGGTGCAGTGGTTAAGAATCCTCCTGCCAATGCAGGGTACACGGGTTCGAGCCCTGGTCCAGGAAGATCCCACATGCCGCGGAGCAACTAAGCCCATGCATCATAACTACTGAGCCTGCACGTCGCAACTACTGAAGCCCGTGCACCTAGAGCCCATGCTCTGCAACAAGAGAAGCCACCGCAATGAGAAGCCCAGGCACCGCAATGAAGAGTAGCCCCTGTTCACAACTAGAGAAAGCCCGTGAGCAGTAACGAAGACCCAACGCAGCCAAAGATAAACAAAATTTAAAAAACAAAAAACCAAAATACTGTTTTCCAAAGTTACTTAGGTTAGTTCTTTCCTCCCACAACACCTAGTAGTAGTTACACTGTTCATCTGTAATACAGTTAGGTTCATGTGTTACTAATTGTACCCTTCCATTGTTTGATTTTAATTATTTACTTATTTTGGGGGGTATGTAAAACTATATTATGATTCTCAGAGTTAAAGCTACACAAGAAGGCATATGCTCCCTCCTCATCCCTAACAACTTCCTTCCATCCTCTCCCCAGCCGCTCCACATAGATAACCAATCAGTTTCTGGTTTGTCTTTTCGGTATTTCTTTTGCATAAACAAGCAGATACATGTGTATTTTCTTGTATCCTCTTGTTTACATGAAAAGTAGTGTATTATACTCTTTTGCACTTTGCTTTTTTTCAGTTAACATTATAATCTGGAAACCATTCCAAAACAGTTCCTCAAGATTCCTTATTCTTTTTTTACGGCTGCATAATATACCACTGTATGGATACACATACTTTTTCCAGCCATTTTCCTACATATGGGCAGCTAGACTGCTTTCAATTATTTTGCTTTTATAAACAATGTTGCAGTAAATAATAGTGTGCAGCATGTATTTTTATATTGTTAAATGTGTATCTTCAGGGTAGATTCCCAGAACTGGGACTGCTGGGTCAAAAGTGTGTTTGTAGTGTTGTCAGGTGTGGCCAAATTTCCCTCCAGAAGGACTGCACCAATGTGCATTCCCACTAGCACTGTTAAGGAGTGTTTCTCCAGGACTTCCCTGGTGGCACAGTGGTTAAGAATCTGCCTGCCAATGCAGGGGACAGGGGTTCGAGCCCTGGTCCGGGAAGATCCCACATGCCGCAGAGCAACTAAGCCTGTGCACCACAACTACTGAGCCTGTGCTCTAGAGCCTGCAAGCCACAGCTACTGAGCCCACATGCCACAACTACTGAAGCCTGCACGCCTAGAGCCGATACTCTGCGACAAAGAGAAGCCACCACAATGAGAAGCCCACGCACCGCAATGAAGGGTAGCCCCGGCTCACTGCAACTAAAGAAAGCCCGCGCGCAGCAACGAAGACCCAACGCAGCCAAAAATAAATAAATAAATAAATAAGTTAAAAAAAAGAAGTGTTTCTCTACAACCTCACCAACAGAATGTGCTTTAAAATTTTTGCTAGTCTGATAGAGGAGAAATGATATCTTAATGTTGTTTAATTTGTATTTCTCTAAATCATGAGGGACTTTAAACTATTTGTGTGTGTTTGAGTGCCTTTTTAATGACACTTAGGAGGAGGGGTGAGTTCTCTGTCCATGCCCCACCCCCTCATTTTTCTATTGAGGTTTTGGTCCTTTGTTTCTCAATTTTTAAGAGTTCTTTATATATTAAGGATATTATCCTTTTGTCTGTGGTATATGCTGTGAAAATTTCTCTCACTTTGTCAGCTGTCTTCTGACTTAAATTTTCATCTCTATTTATTTCTTCTGAGCTTGTTTTGAGATCTAAGTTTCTACTGTATAATTTCCCTTCTCCCTCAGGAACTCCTGTTCACATGTCTTGCAGGGCAGGTCTGCTAGTAATGAAGTCCCTCAATTTTTGTTTGTCTGAGAAAGTCTTAATGCTTCAGTTTTGAAGGCTGATTTCAGTGGATACAGAATTCTAGGTGGTAATATTTTTCTATCCTCACTTGAGATATCTCACTCCACTCTTCTCTCGCTTATATGGCTTCTGAAGAGCGGTCCAATGTAATTGTTAATTCTTTTTTAATTTAATTTTATTTTTTTGCGGTACGCGGGCCTCTCACTGTTGTGGCCTCTCCCGTTGTGGAGCACAGGCTCCGGACGCGCAGGCTCAGCGGCCACGGCTCACGGGCGCAGCCGCTCCGCGGCATGTGGGATCTTCCCGGACCGAGTCACGAACCTGCGTCCCCTGCATCGGCAGGCGGACTCTCAACCACTGCGCCACCAGGGAAGCCCAATTGTTAATTCTTGTTCCTCTATGGGTAAGGCACTATTTTCACTCCTTTTAAGATATTCTCTTTGTCTTTGGTCTTCTGCAGTTTGAATATGATAGGCCTAGGTATAATTTTGTTTTGTTGGTACTGACTTTTTATATGGTGTTTTTTGTCATGAAAATTAAAATTTTAATGTAGTCAAATTTATCAACCTTTTACTGCCTCCGGATTTTGAGTCATAGTTAGAAAGCCTTTCTTTATGCCAAGGATAAAGAAAAATTCACCCATACTTTCTTCTAAAACTTTTATGGTTTCATGTTTTCAATATTTAGATTCCTAATCATTTGAAGCTAATTTTTTGTCTGGTGTGAGATACTGATCTAATTCCAAATGGCCACCCAACTGTCCCAGCACCTTTATTAAAAGGTCCATCTTTACCCCAATGATCTGAGATGCCACCTTTATCAATACTACATTTCCATAGTTACTCGTGTCTACTTCTGGACTTTCTTTTTTATTCCACAGTTCTATTTGCCTATTTGCGTGCCAGTGCCACACTGCTTATTTTAATTATAGAGGCTTTACATAATGTTTTAATGTCTTGTAGAACTAGTCCCTCCTCACAGTTTTCCTTTTTTGGTGTTTTTGGAGCTATTTCTTCCAAGCTTATGTTTCTATGAACTTCAGAATCAACCCTTCTCACTCATCTAGAATGCTGAGCTGTGCTATCCAAGGACAGCGCACACCTTTCCATTTCATGTCTGCTTTTAAGGCTCTCAGGAATGTTTAAAAAGTTTCCCCTAATAGGTTTTTGCACGTTTCCTGTTAATTTTATTCCTAAGTATTTAATCTTTTTGTTGCTATTGTAAAGGGTTTTTAAAAAAACACCATTATATTCTCTAACCTTTTACTGTTTGTGTATATGAAGGCTATTGGTTTTTATATTTTAATTTTTTGTATTTTTAATTTACGCTACCTTACTGAATTCTTAGATTCTTAACTCTTTCTTATTACACCCTTATTTTAAGCTTCAGTTACTGATACAACCTTACGGCACCTATCATTTCACTCAGGAAAGGAGAATTTTCGCAAGACCACCGAAAAAGCCGCCACATTCTTTCTAAAGCATTTATTAAGTGATTAAATCACAAGCAAACACTTCACACCTGCAGAATTACCGCTAAAGATGCTGAAATCCATTCTAATTCTTAGGGTTAATCTGGCGACTTCAGCCTCTGGTAAGTCTAAAAACCCCATTTTTAACAGAATAAACAGTAGGTGCCTACAACCCAAAGATATGGGAATCAACTTTCCAAATGGACTAAAACACAGATGAGCCAGACATAACTTAGGAACACCTCTTGGATACCAACCAATGTTCAAGTTTAATGGAAAAAAGCACTCTAAAATGCATGTGTGGGGTCTTCCCTGGCGGTCCAGTGGTTAAGACTCCGAGCTTCCACTGCAGGGGGCATGGGTTCGATCCCTGGTCAGGGAACTAAGATCCCAGCATGTCGTGGCCAAAAAAAAAAAGAAAAAAGAGAGAGAGAGAAAGAGCACTTGTAACGCTCTGTAAGGCTCCCAGACTTCCTCTGACTTCAGATACTTGGTGTGACAATGGATGCTAACTTTATGGCCCTAAGTCTGCTAAGAATGTCACTGTCTACCCAGGCTTAGCTCCCTGGATACTGTCAACCAATTCTGACGAGCCTATATGAGGTCCTTCAGAATGACTATAAACATATTCACAAATTATCCAGGCCACGCAGTATTTTCTTTTACAGCACTGTTTCAATAATTTTTGCATGGACCACTCTGATATGCATTTTTAATGTTCCTGCCAAGAGTACAATTTCTGGATCATCACTACAGGGACAAAGTAATGAGATCAAGATAAATAAAATCTTTAACCATAAGGTGTGAAAAAGACACTGAGGTGTAAATGAGGACTTTTTTTGAGGAGGGCTTGAAACACGAGTGGAGACTATAAAGCTTAAACTAATCTGAGTAATTTCCTCCCAGTAAGCACAGATGCTGCCGTCGGGTTTGCGCCGAGGCTCACAGAAGGGGAAGGGAGAAGGAAGCAGGCCTTCTCCGTCAGTCCACACTCCCACCGACCAGAAGAGCCATTACAGCAGGAAGACCAGGCAAACTCTACACAGGGGTCCTTTCTCATCCACCTGAGAACCTCAAGTTCACTCTTTTTGAAGAAAAGCTTAGTGTGAATACACGCTTTCCGTCTGAGCGCCGGGAGTGCTCGCACTCTGCTGAGGGTCGCGACAACTGGGAGCCCTTCATTCTATAACATAATCTTTAAATTCCTCTTGTCCAGGGACCTATCAGAGATCACACCCCGATTTCCACCAAGCACCGTGCGTCACACATCACTGAGACTGTAAAAGGTGGTGAGAGTGAGGGATCATCAGAAGATTAAGATCCATGTGGGAGCCCAGGAACCTAAGTCAGCCAGGGGACTCATACCCACAACAAGCATTATAGAGTGGATTTTCTCTGAAAGTTTATTTCCTCCACGTTCGAAAGTAGAAGCTCGAAAGTTCGAAAACATGATTCTCTGTTCAAAAGCTTTAATGGGAAAGAAAATCTTCAAAGAGGATCATCTAAAGACAAATTTTTCAAACAGAATGGATAAACTGAATAGATTTTCTTTCCTCCAGGCTCCCAGAGTTTCAAAAACAGTGACACGATCAACTCTGGTTTGGAAACCCCCCAAATTCAAAGACAAAGAGCTCATGTGCATTAGGTTACAGGGAGATATGAGGGAAAATATCAATTATTATTTTATTTAACCTAATTTAGTCTGTCTAGACCATATACCCATTAGAAATACAGGATATCAGTCGCCATAAAAGTTTCCTATCATAAAATCTAATTTTATTTTTAGTTAGTTTAGTTTACTTAAAAGCTGTATGAAGCATCACTGACAAGACGTGACAGTGGTGGTGTGCGGGCGATGAACTCTGTGCTCTGCAAAACTCACAGGATGAAAAGCCAGAAAAAACCCTCAATTGCTCTGACTTACTTTAACTCTGATCAACACCACTGCCTTATCCACTGACGACTTCTGTGAAGTAGGAACAATCCTACTTACAGATATTCACTTAACAGAGATCATACGATATTCTTTGATGAAGTATAACTAAGTATATCCATAAAGAAAAAAGTCCTTATATGTTAGTGTGTGTTGGGGGATTTCCAGTTTTTCTGAAATTAACATAATTTCTTTAGAAAGCATTAGAAAGAACAGCTGAATAACTTACTTTGGAATGATTAAGGCAGGGAAAATACAAGAGACACAGACAGACAGAGCTGTTTTATTCTGTCTTGCTTGAAAAGGACCAATTACAGATTAAACTAAGATTCAATCTGTGAAGTTAGGCCAAAGGGGGACATTCTCAAGTGGGCTGTATGAAGTTAGCTTTCTAAAGCCATTTTCGTTAAGAAATTTAATTTCTCTAGTTCCCTTTCCCAAGGTGAATAAGGACAGACCTGTTGGGTTAACCTGGGTTTGTACCCTGACTCTAAGTGGTTCTGGATTAACCTTTAATCCAACCCAAAATGGTAGCCTCTGACTTCCTAAGGAATCTTTTGCTCTCTCCCCTTAATCATTCTCTAGCCTTTTAGTCTCTGCCGCCCTCTCTGGTTTTCCTCACTCCTCTTTCTCTCATTTCACCCCACTTGGCAAAAACACGATCCTTCTATAACTTGGCTGAGAAGGGAAGATCCAAAGGAGAGCATGGAGGAGAAAGGATAAACTGAGAAACACATGCTCCTGGTCTTAAGGGTCGACTGGAGACATGAGGCTTGGACAGTCAGGAAGGCTCCTACTAGGAAGAACTGGGGACAGGGACTGTCCGGGAAGGAGGGAGTTCTGAGGAGAGCTCTGGAGAAGTCCCCCTTTCTCACAGGGTTTTTCACAAAACCACAGCTGAAAGGAAAAAGAAAACTGCACCACTGGCCTTTTTCCGAGCGTGGCCGCCTTCCGCTCGGCTCAGTGCCCGCCACACGCCCAGGAGTGCGTCTGGATCCTGGAGGGCTCCCTTCGCAGGTGACAGTGCTTACGCTACACTGGAAGAGAGCCAGAAAAGCGCCCATGAGAACCAGAAAGCAAACTTCCACCAGCAGGATCATCTCTCTAGGCACCTAAGATGGGGAATCAACACAGATATCTCGGCAGCGTTGGATGTCAGGAAAAGCGAGGGAGAGATAATGCCCCCTCCCCAGCTCAATATAATGGTGGTGGGAGGAAAGAAAAAATGTATCTTCTGTGACACATCTGCTGGGAGCAAGACAGAAGAGACTAAGTCAAGGCCAAATGTCTTCATTTCTAACAGACACAAGAAGTGACTAAAAGAAGAAAGTGACCTGGGGCCTAAATCTAGTCATATAAGAAAGGCTCTGCTACACTGGCTGGCCTGGAGAATTAAAGCTTCAGAATGGAAGCAACACCTTCCACCGCTCAGGTGAGGCTGCTCTTAGAGGACGGTAAACAGAGAGGAAAGAAAAGCAAATAACTTCGCTCTAAGATGTAAAAAAAGTCAAGCATAAGTACACCAAAAAAAGAGAGCTGACATTGTCAAAAGTCACGATCTCATAATAAGTCACACGAAAAAGAGCTCATAAAGCTGAGGAGAGAACATTAGACTTTGACGTAAGAGACCTTTGGCAGTTCACAAACTTTCCTTCTCTTTAAATACTGTGTTCATAAGATGCTTGATATGATCCCACCTAGTAAACAAAATGGAATTAGAAGAATGCTCTAACAGATCAAACAGACTAATTCTTACTTTACTGAGGTAGAGCTAAATTCCTACAAACCCTGTTGATAAAACTCAAACTCTCAGTCTTCCTAAGGAAACAAAAGGGTACCAATGCTCTGTTGGAATACTGTATAGCAGAGGAACCTCCAACTTTCAAGTAATAAGTTTCTCAGTTCAGGATGTGAGTGCTGTCTGAAGAAGGTGGCTAGTGGCACCATCTTCTCTGCCACTGAGCCCTGTGAAATAGGCTTTCACTAGTCAGAAAGGTTTGCTGGGTTTCCCTCAGATTCCAAGTGACTAGGGAAAACAGCAAGCACAGGGACTGAAGAAGACCATCCCAGGAGAGCAGGCTGGTGGGCGCAGCCTATCTTCATCCTTTCAAAATTAGCCCACTGTACAAGTCAGGTGGGTCTCTGACATACATACCGTTTCTTGGCTTAAGAGGACAGGTTCCCATTCTGGGAAACATGGTAACTGATAATAGGCAAGTTTTTCCCGGAAAACACCAGCTGGCAGACTGAATGACCTGGACGTACTTTGGGCTCCGGCACCTCAATTTTCTAAGATAACTGCTTCTTAAAATCCCCTCTACTCCAGAATTTGGTCAGAGCATGGCCACCTCTCTTATCTGTCCACTTAACAGAGAGTTGACAGCTGACCTGTGTCTTTCCCCCCAAATTAAATTAGAAATTGTTCCCTTTGTCAAAGGGAATAGATGGGTTAATCTTCAGGATCAGTTGGGACCAGCCTCCCACGTGAGGCAATAATAAGGCTCCTAAAGACAGTGTGGCTATTTGAGGGGACAGAGGGACTAGACACAACCAGATCTGGTTGTCATCCAATCTTGGGCCTCTTGGAACCAAAAAAGGATTGAAAGAACACACATAATAATAGACACCAACTCCCAGATCCCCCATCAACTCCAAGTTTTAAGGAAATGTGTTTCCTAGGACCAGAAAGCAAGGTTTCTTCTACTAGAATAAATCTAAAACATGAAGCAGCTCCAAAGGCGTGGAGAAGATTCATTCACTTGCAGGAACGGCTGCTCGCCTAGGCCTGCAGGGTGTTCTAACAGTGGGAGCAATGCCCTGCGTGCGTCCTCAGGACAGACTGCTGGCTAAAGCCGGGCTGGGAAGGCATGTACTCTGCTTTCATTAAAGGAAAAGAAACTGGTCGCGCAAAGGAAATGTGTGACATTCAGACTGAAGAGAAGACAGGAGGTACTCGGGACCCCACAGCTAAAAACAACTTGTGAAAGGCCACAAGAAGAGGAAAGGAGAGAAGCAAGGTACTGTATCTGAGGAATGGATCACCATCCGCCATCTCAAAAAGAGGTTACTGAAAGGGGTGGATTTCTATAGTTTTCAATAAACAAAAGAAATTAGACTATTTAAAAACACAAACAACCCCCAAAGGGTCCAAAGTACCACATTCAACTCCACAGACTTGATTCAACCTTGCACATCACATCCCAAACCTGTGAGTCACATGCCTTCCTACTGGGTCACCAACAGCAGGCTGCTGTGTCAAAGCCTCTCCACGGCTCGCAGCACACTGGTAACAGGTTGCCGGTAACTTATGGGGCGTGTGTGTGAGAGGGAGAGAGAGAATCTATTCCCATCAGTGGCCTAGATCAAATGCAAAATTCTGCACTTCTGTTTAATTTCTTATTTTGAGACCCAAAAAGACGAAGTAGGACAGTAGAACTTCAAGAAGATCTCAAGAAGATGATAACTGACTTTGCCTAGATGAGACCATGGTGTTGGCTAGAGTCGAAGGGATCAGAGCCCAATCGGAGCTGCTGCTGGACAGTTCAAACACGAGCGAAGGTTCACCTTTTGTAGGAAAGCACCAGACCTATGCCTGGGGCACCTTCAACTTTATTCAAGTAGCAACTTGAATGTGATGAGGTTCCTTTGCTCTGTCACCCTTTCTCCTTCACACGCAGGGGAAGCAGACACGTTAGCGTGAATAAAGGAATTTCACCTAGTAGGCTGTAATAACTCCTACAGGTCAATCTGTGCACAGATCCTCTTATAGGATCTGACATTTCACAAGACAATGACAATTACAACTGGACCTTCAAAATGGTCCTTAACCTGCTAGATCCCAAATCGCAACGTATTTCCAATAGAGATAATTTAGTTCTTCAAGGGCTCTCTCATGCTGCGAGAGAATATAAAATTAAATTTAAGTGAGCTTTGTCTTAAGTTCTTTTCAATAAAAACCCTCAGTCCATAGGCGGGCCAACTCCTACGGACACTCTGAGAGGTGGTGGGACCGTCCTGCGGAGCTGGAGGAGTCCGCAGGTTTGGAGTTCTGCCACTGAAGCCCCGACAGGCCAGACGTATTCCTGACATAAACCCCGAGCGGATTTCCCTCCTCCTGTTTCAGGATCTAATGCTCTTCGGAGCGTCGCTGCCCCGGGCCTGGAGAAAGGCCCGCTCGGCAGGAACTGAAGGACAACCTCAAGCCAA
The DNA here is from genome assembly GCF_951394435.1 of Stenella coeruleoalba. Taxonomy (NCBI): domain Eukaryota; kingdom Metazoa; phylum Chordata; class Mammalia; order Artiodactyla; family Delphinidae; genus Stenella; species Stenella coeruleoalba. The sequence continues at coordinate 124,758,346 of NC_137169.1, forward strand.
CGGCTTGTTTTCTCCTCCATCACTTTCAAGCTTCCAATAGGAGGAGGGGGACAAAGACACAAAGACAAAGGACGATCGGCTCCTCCGAACAGTGCCGGCCGCTCCGAAAACCGGCGGGGACGCGGCGGGGAGGGGAGGCGGCCGCACAGGCATGACTGATTCCCGGGGAAACATGTGGAGGCCCCGCCAGGCCCCCAGCTGACAGCCGCGCCCAGGCCCACCGTCCGGCGGAGAACGCGCCCCCGCCCCAGCCCCCGCCCCCACTCCGGCCTCGCGCTCCGGCCCGGTGCCCCCGGCCCCGCGCTCCGCCCGGCCGGGCCCCAGCGGCCCCAGGCCTCCCCGGCCCCCGACCTCCCCGGGCCCAGCCTCCGGCCGAAGCGCGGCCAGTGGTCAGCGCGGCCCAGACCCGCCGCCCTCGCGACGGCCCGCCTCACTCACCCTCCGTCACCTCCAGCACCTTAATCTGCTCCTCGGCGGCCGCCCGCACCTCCTGCACCGGGGACAGGATCCCAGTGAGCGTGTCCACCAACGCCTCCTTCAGCCCCTGGGCCACCGGCCCCGGCAGCCCGGAGGCCGCACCAGCTGCCGCCGCCGCCGCCATCTTGCTCCGCGCCGCGCGCCAGACCCGCGGCCCAACCCGCCGCCGCCGGACGGCTCCTGCGCGCGGCCAATCCGCGACGCCGCGCCTGCGCACTGGCCGGGCAAGCGCGCGGGGGCGGGGCCGAGGCCCGAGCCTCCGGAGACAGCGCCACCTGCCGCGGGAACGAGAACTGCACCGTCTCCGCAGGAACCTGGCCGGGGGGCCAGGAAGTGGGGTTTCTCCTGCCGCTAAACGGCGGCTGAGCAGCCTTGCCGGGAGCGCAGCTCGTGACCCCTGACTCCACATGCACCGGTTCTGCACGCGTAAGATACTAAGTCAGGAGAGGGTGGGATGGGGATGGGTGGACGAGGCTTTAAGGAGAGGGTCGGAATTAGCTTCTCTTTCAAACCAACCGCTTTTGCCCCGAAACAAGTGAGAGTCTTCATCTCTTAGCCTCAGGAATCCAAAGGTCGGGGGAAGGAATCTGCGTCGACTGGGCAGTGGGGAGTCCATTGGTTTTTCAGGTGGATGAACCAACCTCAAGGTTGGACCGTGGCTGGCCAGGAAAGAGCGGCGTGGGAAAGGGAATTCCGTCCAGGGGAAGTGCTTACAAGTCCTGTTGAGAATAAGTCCTACTAGCTGAGAAAGTATAAAGTTTTTTTCCAGGGAAACTATGGCTGGACCTTACAGGGTGGAGGGCTAAGTAGTTAGTATGGCCATCCCGGGCTGCTAGGGGACATGGCTCAAGATGCAGAGACACTCCTAAAGCCTGGAGCAAGCGGAGAGGATTGTTGAGAGAGGGGTTAGCAGTGCAGGCAGGGCAGGGGCAAGCACGCGGCGGCACAGGGATGGGGCTGTCGTTGGAGTGCCAGGGTCAGAGCAAATGGGAACAGGCATTTCTTAGTAAGCTGTTCAGGTTAAGTGTCTTGAAAACGTTTCTAGGAACCACGACTCCTTCTCAAGTGGCAAAGAAAACCAGTTAGCGATTCCTAGCCCAGTTCTAAGACTTCAGAGGCTAAGCTGATCACAGGAATTAAGTCACCTCGGCTGAGTATTCTTCCGAAAGAATGATTCCTCGATTATTTATTTTGAGGAGAGCTCTAAACCCACTTGCCACCTCCTACTAGAGGGCAGAGGTGGCTTGTGTCACCACAATTTCGTGGGGGAAAGATGCCCTTTTGGACACCACAGTTCCACAGTAGGGCAGAGTAGGACTTCCTATTTTCCTTCTTTCAGTGGCCAGAAGCAGAACTCTATTAGAACAGCTTCTTTTCTCAGAGGTTTAGTCACTTTTACCCCAAGAAGAAAACTTAGGCAAGTCCAGAGGGTGGTATGTTTTCAAACATCGAGGCAGTGGAGGGAGGATTCAAAGAGCCCCGAGGTCTGGGCTGGACGTTTCGAGTTCTGGTGAAGGAGGCTGCGTCCAGTCTGCAAGCAGGACCCCACCCCACCCTCAACCAAAGGGGCCGAGAGGGTCCTGCTTAGGGCTGAGGATCAGATATCCAGGCAGCTGGCTCTTACCTCTGGGTTTGGCAAATGACCTTCCCGATCAAAGGCACAGGCCAGAAGATAAATGGAAACAGAAACCAGACAGAGGGAGCTGGAGAGAGCAATAGGGCAACACAGAAGATAGCTTTATTGAAATGCAAATGGCGTCAAACAGGTGACTCTTGGTGGGAGGAGACATGCCTGATGGACAGAGGGCCCAGGTGAGGGGCCTCCGGCAGCGATGGAGGAAGGCCTCTTCTGTGGCCCGGCATGGACTTAACTTTCAACCACTTTGTTATTTAAGATGAATCACCGAGGGCACGGCCCAGCTCTCTTTATGATTGTTACCGCAACTATGTACAACGGCTCACTTTCTCTACATCAGATATAAAGGGGGGTAGGTTGAAAGAGGGAGGGCCAGTGATAAAAACCATAAACACAGACACACACACATATCCAGGTTTGGGGGTTTGTGCACAATAAATTAAAAAAAAAAAGTGTTACAAAGATTCCTGCCCACCTTCCACCTGAGGATCGCCATGCGTTTGAGAAACAAGATTCCATCACACAAACAGCGCTGCCTAAAACGGGGACGGGTGCGTTAGGGACAAGGAAAGGAACCCAGCAGGGGCTGTAATTCATTTGAGAAAAAGATTGTTCTGTTAAAAAAAAAAAAAAAACACCAAAACCCAAAAAACAGCAAGTGGGAGGCCCTCGCACAGCAGTGGCCCAGAGACGGGCTGGGATGGGACTGGGATGGGAACCCCTGCCTTCCCATCCACATCTTCTGTCTGGAGACACAAGACATGGCCTGGATGCGGGGAGAGCCCGCAGGAGCTGGACGAAGGGCCCGGGGTGACTTTAGTGCAGCGCTTCACTCGCCTTCTCGTGCTCTTCCAGCTGCTTGGTCCCCGAGCCCAGGAGGCCCAATGCCAGATGGTTCTTCGTCCTCCACCCACAAGTGCTCTCATGAGGAAAACGGACAAACTTGAAACAAAACCAGTTGTACGCACCTCATCTCCCACAAGGCCCCACCAGTGGGGGTCTGTGAGTTTGGAAAGATATGAAGCTCCTTTTAGATTAAAAAAAATTTTTTTTTATTCTGTCGCCATGAGTAGTTGTGTGTCCCGGTGCGGGGAGAGGATGGATGACCCCGACGACTTGGTACTCCGCTGCCTCAACCTTTCTCCTGCGGACTGAGCAGGGCCGGGGTGTGTGTGTGGTGGTGGGGGGGCAGGCAGGAGGTTCTCGCAGGTTCTCAGACCTGGCAGTGCCCTTTAGAACTGGGGCAAGGGCGAGGGATGCTGCTAAGAGAACAAGTTTTCATGGAAATGCAAGTCACATTTTTAAGCCATTCTCATCCTATTATATCACCAGAAAAAGGCTGAGTAGACACGTCACCCAGCCGAAGAGCTACCTGGAAGAGCTCTCCCACTACATCCCCCTGGGAAGCCCCTAGGAATCTCAGAGCCATGACATTTCTCTCTGAAGGTTGTGTTTGACTAGGAGATGCAAGCATTCCCCCCTAACTTCTGCCCAAAGGCACACATACCCGTCCTTTCTGTTAAATGAAAGGAAGAACAGAATCATGAGGAAGCACGAGAACACTCTGAAACTAATGTTAAAGTCTGAATTATAACCGAGGACCTTATTTTTGGTCCTAAAGCCCCAGTGTGGGGACTCTGACCCTTGGCTTTCCCTAACACAGTGAGCTGCAAACTGTAGTGTACAGCAGAATTACCAAGAGGTTCGTTAAAACACGAATCACTGGGGCTTCTCCCCAGTTTCTGATTCAACAGGTCCGGGATGGGTTCTGAGAACTTCATTTCTAACAAGTCCTCAGATGCTGCCAACGCTACTGGTCTGGAAACATATGTAAGAACATATTAAGAAATGAAAGAGGTGGGCGTCAGCTCCCAGTTCCGACGCAGAAAATATAGCAGCACACAATATGTTGTTTTGGCAGAAAGCTATGAATTTGAGTAGGGAATGTCTGTCACGGGGGCCTATCCAATTAACTCGCTTGTCTAGAAGTCAGAATAAATAGTTGAGAGGAGGCAAAAAAAGAAAGAAAAAAGAAATGAAAGAGGTGAGAATTCCCTGGCGGTCCAGTGGTGAGGACTCAGCGCGTTCACTGCTGTGGCCTGGGTTCAATCCCTGGTCAGGGAACTAAGATCCTGCAAGCCGAGGGGCACAGCCAAAAAAAAAAAAAAAAGAGAGAGAGAGATGAATCAAGGGACCAAGTGTTCACTTACTTCCACGACCATGCCTATCACACAAAACTCTCCGTGGCATAACCACTAAGAACCAAAACACCAAACGGGGAGGATCCAGTACACACAGGCTAATTTTCCACTGTGTTGGTATTTCTGCAGCTTCCAAATTTCTCTTGGTGGCCTCACATTCAGACTATGCCGTCTCTCGCAGGGTCTGTGGCTGGAGCTGACACGCACACAAGGACCCTCAGCAGTGAGCAAGCCAAGGTGGCGGCCCCCTATACCCCTGATCAGGTTGACTGAGGGCTCATGAATATATAAAACGGATTCAATCATAAAGGGCATTATCCTCAGGCTTTGGCCTTCTGGGAACACAGTGTCCCTAAGACCATTTTCTTACGGCCTCTTTGGTGGGGGCCGTGGACAGAACTCACTAGTTATCAGTCATCCTAAGAGAGTACTGGGGTTCCACTAGTGAACCCTCTGGAAGAGCACATTTCATCCCATCCGTTGAGGGGGGTTGCTTACTAGTGGACTAGAGTCTACTTACTAGCTTCAGCTTAGGTAAGGCTTCCCTTAGGTAAGGGAAAAAAGTATGATGAGAAGTTACATTTGGTGACCCAGATGACTTTAGCCCTAGGAAGAATGCCTCGTCAATGTGTGATTAGGACAGGTGCACTTCCTCTCCCAAACCCCTTGCAATAAAGGGTCCCTAACGCAGCATGGAGGCTCGCCCTGATCCCAGCTTACGGGGCCAAGCCCCACTCACGCAGGCAACTTTCACCCCTGTGCAGGGTTGGTGTGTGTGAGGTGCTGGTGGGAAGGCGCAGGTCACCGCCGCTTTCTTCCCCCTCTTGGAAAAGTACAGGAAATAAAGTGACCTCAGAGACTGAAGAGTGCCCCTCTTGTCTCAGGGAGCTAGGAGCGAAGAAATGGTGAGATTAGGCCCAAACCAGGAAAACCAGAAAGCAAGAAATAAAAAATTTTTAAAAAATCACTATTTTGTCTTGGGTCCTTAAGGAGTATGGATAGATGAGTGAGAAGGTTGGTAATTCAGAACCAAAGCTTAGCATGTGACCAAAGCTTAGCATGTCAATCACTAAGGACTCTGCAGTAGGGGCTCCCCAGGGCCTCAGGAAACCCAACTTCCCTGCAGCTTCCCGAGGCTTCGACCACGTGACAAAGATGCTGGGCTGACACTCACGCACACACAGAGATAAGCACCGCAGAGCTGCCTCAAAGCAGAGGTTTTAAAAAATACTCGGTGAAGCTCAGAAAATAGGGAGTGGCAGCAGTCAGCTGCTCTTGTGAGAGAGACACACACAGACATCGGGTCCTCTGCTGGCCTCCATCACCTAGTACTTTATTTTTCGTGCCTAGGCAGGGGCTGAGGACAAATACACTGGACAAAACGCGTTGGTCTCCTTCATCCAGGAACGAGGGGCCGCGGCCGCACCTCTGCCCTGAAGCGGGGCTGGGCGTTGAGCCACGTGGTCTGCTCGCCGGCTTTGGTGAGGAAAGGAGTTGGGGGCTGGAGGAGGGGGAGGGCACACACTCCAGTCCTGGAGAGGCCGGCTTCTTCTCAAGGTGCTGGGCGTTGCGAGTTTAGCCCTGGGACCCAGCTTTTCTTTTTTGAGGGATCCCAGTGGTCTCGACCAAGAAGCAAGGGCGTAGGTGGGAAAGAATGCTGTGGGTCTGCACTGGCCACTCATTCCAGGGTGGAGGCAGTGGGGCTCGGGCTTCAGCTCCAGAGGACTCGGGATGAGCGCCCCGAGGGTCCTAGCACCGTGAGGAGTTTCGGCCTGCCCCGGTCGCCATGTCACCGTGATTCCTGGGGGATGATGCACGCCCACAGCCAGGGGCCCAGGCTCCAGAGGGAAGGCGGAGGGGCAGTGCCACTTCGCCAGATGGGATCCCGCTTCCTGGAGGCAGGCGGCTGGAGACCCGGGCTAAACGCGGCAGTCAGCCGAGAGCAGAGCGGTGGATCCCCCGGGAACGGAGATGAAACGCCGGAACCTGAGGCCTCCAGAGCCAGCCCGCTGAGGATCCACGTAAACTTCGCGGTGGTATCCACGGTGACCAGGGAAGCGGGAATCGCTGTGGGGGGTCTGAGGCAGTTGGAATGGAGGAAGAGGGTCACCCCTTTCCTTTTTCTCAAGTAGCCAGTTAACGCCCATGACCGAAGGCACTGGCTGGGCAGCACCGAGAACAGAGAGAAAGGCTCAGCCCCCGGGTGGAGACGGCGCTGGGAGCCTGAGCCCGGCCACGGGACTGCAGCCGGGGAGGGGCCACGAGAGGCCAGAGCCCAGAGAAGGCCCGCTCGGGTGTCTCCCCGTCCTTCCAAGCTAGAACGCCCAGCTGTGGGGCTTTCCTTCTTCTGCACGGCAGAGACCTTAAGGCAGTGATGTCAGCACCATCCTTGGACAAGCAGCCTCTTCCCGCTCAGAATTGCATATTTTCCGGCTGAGCTGGGGGTCTCCACGGCTCTAGCAGCATCAGCAGACATCGTCTCGAGCAGAGACGAGCCCGTCACCCATGGCAGCCACCAGGTGAATGCAGAAGCTTTTGGAGGGAGCAATCTGGACCACCTTTTGGACCTAAATGAAAGTCTTCTGATACGAAGATTCAGAGGCAGCTACTCCTTGGTTTGGCGGGACAGAGCGATCCTGGTTAGTGATTAGTGTGCCTGTAGGTTCTGATAAGGTCTTGTGCTACTTGGGGATCTGAAGAGCAAACACTCGGGCCCAGGCTCATCACACATCCCTGGTCTGCAGAGCCCCAAACCGCAGCCTCACCAGGCAACCCAGCGCGCTGGACAGCTAATCACGGGCTTCTCGCTGGCTGGCTCCTGGGGTTTTGGCTCCATTTCTCAGGTGATCCTGACGGTCCAGAAAACAAGGAGACGTGTGCATTTAATGGAAGTTAACATTTGCCTGCTAGACTGTGAACGTAAGGGCCCACGTCCTTTTTTTTTTTTTTTAACCTAGTGACTTGTACACGGTAAGCGCCCTGTAAGTGCTTGTCCGATGAAGGAATTAGGACTGCCGAAACTTCAGGGCAACTTCTGCAAAAAGTGGATCCCTTTGGAAGGCAGATCTCTGCCACCAAATCAAACTCCTTATATTCTGATTGGGAACATCTCACATGGATGTCCACTCCTAAGGGACTAGTCACTTGTTCGAAACCAACAGTAAAGGCCGGCTGGGGACTGTGGATTCAGTTGGGCAAAGCGGTCGCCGTCAGGATAGCGCAGCGAGGGGCTCCACAGGCCCCAGGACAGAGAGACTTCCAGTTTGCGGTTTTTCTCCGGTCCACGGGGAAGCTCAGATTAGATCTTGTATCAGGGTGAGGCGATGCGCTCTCCTCCAGAGGCTGGCTGCCGGGCTCCAGGCAGAGCGTGTGTTTTCTCAAAAGGGACCTCGAGGTCCCTCGTGTCCCGCTGCTGAGCCAATGCTACATGTCCCACGTGAGCCCCAAGGGTGGCAGACACAGTGGCATGGCAGGTGTCTAGCTGGTACCAATCAGGTGGCATCGGGCTCTCCAAAGAGCGGCTTGGAAAAGCAACGTGAGCATCTCGTGGACGTGGGAGGAAATGGGAAAAAAAACAAACCAAAAAAAGAGGAGAATAAATAGGCAAATGGGAGGGGAAAATGGAAACAAAACAAAAAACAAAAATAAAAAGTAAAAAAAGTAGGGTTTATTGACTCATGCGTGTTAAATTAGAGGCTGAGATGGAGCCGGCGGTGCTTCTCTGAAGGCTGTGGTGGCACCTCTGGGGTCGGGCAGCTTCTCAGCTCACAGCCGTCTCGTCGGTGCCCCCATGTGGTCCAGACGGCAGGGCGGGCGGCACGCTCTCTGCCCAGGCAAATGGATTTCCTCCCTCCAGCTTCAGCTTTTGCTTTTTTTTTTTTTTAAACCCTTTACAGATTGATTTAAACGTTTTTAAATCACATGCTTCTTTTTCTGGGCTGCAGCCAAATCTTGGGGTGCGGGGAGAGCTGTTGGCAGTGGCGATGGAACTGGGCAGGGTCCGCGGGAAGGTCTGGGGAGCCACCGCCTCCCCCAGCAGATTCCCCCACGGGGCCGTGTCTCTGAGTTGTCTGTGAGCATCAGTTAGGAACTACTGCAGGCTTGTTTGATGTCTTCTGAACCCCTCCCCAGAAAGCTCAGGAGTTTGTAATTGAGACAAGAAATCAAGGAAAAAGACCCAGGATCATCTTTTCCCCAAAGTCACAAGAGGAGGCCAGGAAATGTACCTGGGGACACAGGTCCACCCACCAGTCCCACCGGGCGTTCTTTAAGGTGCAGCACCAGGAAGCCGCCCCCTCCTTCCACCTCCCCCCTCCTGTCCTCGTGGCCAGAGAGCCAGCGCCCAGGAGGAAGCGGGGAAGAGGAGGCTGCACGCAGCAGTGGCCGCGTCCTGCTGTCCTGCGACTGGCTGCCGGGCCCTCAGAGCGTGGCCTGGAGGTTGGGGTCCAGGATGCTTTCTCGGTCTGGAGACTCGATGTAATTGGCAGCCTCCTGAAGTTTCAGCAGCATGGCCATCTAAAGAGGGGCGGAGAGACAGTTACGGAGAGTTGGGACTTTGGGAAACACAGAAAACCAGACTGTGGGTCTGGTCCTGCGTCTGCAAGGGGCTGAGAGCCCAGAGAGTTTGCGGCTGGTTCAGGAAGAGGCCAAGATGACTGCTTCCACTCTGGGTGTAAGCTCGAATGCGGGGACCAGCCCTCGGGAGTGACGGGCAGGTAGGGTGCTGCTCTGGCCGTGACGTGCAGGGAAGGCCAGAGGGCAGAGCCACCTCCTCCCTGCAAGGCGCCAGCGCTCCCCGGCCAGTCCCAGGAGGAGGTGGGAAGGGCCCAAAAACCGTCTAACAGCTCTCCTTGTAACAGACCACGGCCCAGCGGCTGCATCCAGTGCCCTTAGGACCTGCTTCTCCCTAGTTCCCACCTCATCGCTTCAGCGGGGCCTGAGCTGTGCCATGCGGCACGTGGGATCTTAGTTCCCCGACCAGGGATTGAACCCGCACTCCTTGCATTGGAAGTGTGGAGTCTTAACCACTGGACCGCCGGGAAGTCCCACCTCCCGCCCTTCTTCCCTCAGTTTCCCTCAACACTTCACGACTCAGACTCTCCATTCAGCTAAGGAAGCCTCATTGCCTCTCTAGGGCTCTGCCTTCCAGCCTCCGTTTCCAGGATATTAGCACCTTCCCGATTTAAAAGCCTTTTGACACAGAGGACATCTGTTTTCTACAAGGTCAAAATTTAAATAAAATGTCTTAGGACTAAAGCAGAGGAATCTCCTACTCGAAAAGGTAAAATTGCAAGGTCCTGGAGTTTGTGCACGTTAAGTTTTTCAGACCATCTACCAAATCATCCTCCAAAACAGTGACTGACAAATGCCCCCCCCAGCAGAACAAAGGTCCGAACTTCCCCACACACATGATTCTGCAAAGGTGAAACAGTTATCTCCTTGTCGTAATACGTGTCTCCTCAGTGATTAGAGGGGGTAAGGGTCTTTTTCTGTTTGTATTGGCCCTTTTTATAAATAGTATTTTTTAAATTAATTAATCTATTTATTTATTTATTTATTTTTGGCTGTGTTGGGTCTTCGTTGCTGCGTGCGGGCTTTCTCTAGTTGCGGAGAGCGGGGGCTACTCTTTGTTGCGGTGTGCGGGCTTCTCATTGCAGTGGCTTCTCTTGTTGCGGAGCACGGGCTCTAGGCACGCGGGCTTCAGGAGTTGTGGCACACAGGCTCAGGAGTTGTGGCTCGCAGGCTCTAGAGCGCAGGTTCAGCAATTGTGGCTCACGGGCTTAGTTGCTCCGCGGCATGTGGGATCTTCCCGGACCAGGGCTCGAACCCGCGTGCCCTGCATTGGCAGGCAGATTCTTAACCACTGCGCCACCAGAGAAGTCCCTTTATTGGCCCTTTGCATTTCCTCTAGTCAACGCCTGCCCCTTGCCTCCTTTGCCCATTGTTGTTCTGCGTGGCAGTTTTGGGGGGAAGGGTCACGCGTTCTGGGTGTCAGTCCTCTCTTGGCTACAAGCACTGCAGACATGTCCCCTAGTTTGTCACTTGTCTCAGCTTACTTTCCAAGGGCTCCTGAAGCCCCTGGACCGTGGCAGCCCGCAGGACGGCACCAGAGCAAGCACCCGTGAGTCCCACTGCTCTCCTGCTCTGGCTGCCGTTCCCACCTGGGCTCCGCGCGGACCCGGGTCTTTGCTAGAGGACACACACCTTGCTGGCGGGTGACACTGTGTAGCTTAGCCCGGGGTTCTGACGGTCAGAGTTTCCCACCCCCTGGCCTCATGCTTGTCCCGGCCTCCGGGCCCCAGCGGGCTGTGGACGAGGGTTCAGTTCTGTGACACTCTGACTTTTGCCTTAGAGCGGCCTCTACTCACCAGCGGGTCGGAGTCCAGGGAGCTGGGGGTGCTGTCCTTGACCGTCCTGTCTTCAGGGGGCGAAGCAATGCTGTGAGGGCCCACGGTGGGTGGGGGCAGGTGGTACAGCTTTGACTGGTCTTGTTGGGCTGATGGCCAGGGAAGAGTGTCCCGGACCCACTCGACGGGGTCCTCCCAGGCGGCTTTCTGCCCGTGAACCTGGAGAAGGAGAAATGTGATCACTGGGCGAGGACCCGCAGATGAGAGGCTTGTTCGTGGAGTCTCCTGAGGGCGTGTGTACTTCCTCAAACCTAAAGTTCGAGGCTCTGATCCCTGTGGGATTTCCTTTGAGTTTCCCAACGAGGGAAGTACAATAAGTTGGCATAAATTGGTAGAAACCATTCTGGAGGATAATTTGGCAGACTGCATTAAAACTTAGCATGGACAAATCTTACAATCCCACGATTTTATTTTCCAAGTAAGAAATTCTTTCAGTTTAGTAATACCTCTTGAAAGAAATTTCACCTTTGTTGAAATGAGATATTATCTGTGTAAAAATGATGTAAGTCAGGGGACTTCCCTGGTGGCGCAGTGGTTAAGAATCCGCCTGCCAAGGCAGGGGACATGGGTTCAAGCCCTGGTCCAGGAAGATCCCACGTGCTGCGGAGCAACTAAGCCCGCGAGCCACAACTACTGAAGCCCGTGAGCCACAACTACTGAAGCCCGCGTGCCTAGAGCCCGTGCTCCTCAACAAGAGAAGCCACCGCAATGAGAAGCCTGTGCACCGCAACGAAGAGTATCCCCCGCTCTCTGCAACTAGAGAAAGCCTGCGCGCGGCAACAAAGACCCAACTCAGCCAAAAATAAATAAATAGATTAATTTTTTAAAAACACAAAAGAGCTTTAAAAAAAATGACGTAAGTTGGAAAACTATTAATAATAATGCAAATTAAATGAAATAATGATACATTGCATCTCTAGAAATCTACCATATCATCAGGCAGTAACACATTACTGCTATGGATAATACGTGACCAGTAGGGTCTAGTCACCACATCACAGGTCATTGGATCATGCCCTAATTAACAGGTGAGAAAACTAAGGAGGTTTTTAAAAAAAATGACATTTTCCTTTCACACCAAGTTCTTATTCTAACTTTTACTTTTACAAGTGTTTCCACGTATTTCATTTGCCTTCGCAACACTGCCAGTGATTTAGGCAGAACAGAATTTATACCACCTCCTTTTTCACACATGAGGATATTAAACAGTTTAAATAACTTGGCCAGAGTAACATTTTATTAGTAGTTAGTAATGAGCTAAGGCTGTAATAGGGTTTTACTTAACTCTTTGCTCAATTATTTCTCTAACTGCCCTGATCCCTAGAGCAGAGCCAGAAGGCCTAGGGCTGGACACACGGCCCCAGGGTCAGCGGTCATTTAGCCATTCGCTGAACGCTAGCCGAAGGCAGGAAAGCAGTGTGGTCTGTCCAGTGCCTCACCCGACCTGTCAGGAGGAGACCCTGAAGATCTCCATGGCCCCGTGTCTAACCCTGTTTCTGCTCTGTGAGGTGGGCCAGCCTGGTGTCTGGGCTGAGCGGAGTCGAGGGCGGGCTCACCTTGATGCCGTCCTTGGCCCCTTCCTGCAGGTAGGGAATGATGGAGTTGTTCCATAGGTCAATGAACCAGGTCCGGAAGTCCTCAATGCCGATGGGGCAGGACAGAAAGAAGCAGGGGCCTGGGAAGAGGATGGAGCCGTGAAGACGGCCGAGACCCTTGCTGTCCCTGGTCATCTGCCCCCTTGACTCCTTTACACCAGGCAGAGGGTCTCATAACCACAGGGTTGAAAGAAGCGCTGGGCTGGGCTAAACTGAGACCGACATCAGGACGGGCAGGAGCTGAGAGCCTGGCTGTAGCCTCGTGAACGATGCCTCCCTGGGTGGACGGGAGGTGGGGGAGCGAGGGGAAGCTTTAAACTCCCCCGAAATCCCTTCCCAGTAATCGTGGGGAAACGAGGGCGAGGGGTCAGCTCTCTGACGGCTGACTCAGGGTGCGGACTGCGCTGGGGACGCTTGCGCAGTGACTCGGGCACAGGGTCGGTGACGCTATGCGCTGAAGACATGAGAAGGAAAGGGAGTGCCCCGACCCCGGCCCCCAGGTGTGGCGCAGGAGGCCATGGCAGGGTGGGCTATACCGATGAGGAAGTCCGAGGTGCTGTGCTTCTCCAGGAAGGTGTGCAGGTGGTACCACAGCTTGGGCACCCAGTCCAGCACCCGCAGCAGCTCCTCCCTGTTGGCGTTGACGTCGCAGTCCGACTCCACCAGCTTCCTCCTCAGGTAGCGAACCAGGAAGCCGTTGGCGGGCTCCACGTTGTTGGAGAAAGTCAGCATCCTGCGGCCAGGGACGCGAAGGGTGGGGCGGAGTGCGCGGGGGCGTGTCCGGCTCATCCCCCGCGGGCCCATCCCCCCCTCCTCCCACCAACGCCCGTGGGGTCCGCTGGACTCAGGGCCGCGGCAGAGCTGACTCTCAGATCGGTGACCCCCCTCAGGTAACCATCTGACCTCACTGGCCTGGACAGGGGGCGTGCGGGCACAGAACCCGAACCTCAGCCATGAAGCCGCACCTCTCAGCTTTACAGTCCTTTCCTGTCTCAGTGGCTCGTCTCCCCCTGCACTGCCACAGCACACACACACCTGCTCTCTCCCCAGCCCACAGGGCTGCGCTACTTCTCTTTCCTCCTGCTGCTCCTCTGGCCACATCCTGGATTGAACTGGTTTACAGACTCGGGTAGGGCTGGAAGGCTCATCCAGGGCCCCAGTCCTTACCTGAAACTCAGATGCAAGCCGTGATTGGGGGTCATTTTCACCGGCTGATTAGTGGTGCCTATAATATAGGGACTGTGGGAAGAGAGAGAAAAGATTTGCGTAGACTTGTCTGAACGCTCGCTTTCTGCCGCGTACCCTCCCCCGACGCCCGTGGAGAGTTCACAGCTTGGGCTGGCCCGGGCTCCCCTGCTGCCCGCCGTGATGCAGCTGGTCCCGACCCCAGCTTACCATTTGTGATACTTGCAGGTCAGGGCCCCGTTGACCAGCTCGCTGATGGAGCCCGCCTCACTCAGGTCATCCAGCAGGATCACCAGGGGGACATCCCCAATTCCCGTTTCCCGGTCTATCTGGTTAGCCAGGTTGGAGAGATACAGCTGCAGATCCTGAAATGAGAAGAGGCAGTGGGTCAACATCGGGAGCGGTGAGCCCCTGGATGAGCCTTGAAGAGGAGGGTTTCAGAGAAGCTGAGCGGGCTCCGGATGCCCTGGGGCCTCGGTTCCTGTCTGACGCGCTTGGACCTGGAGCTACGGAAGACACCACCCCAGGCCGATCAGCAGTGGCCCCTAGAGCCCACAGGGCTGGGGAACACACGCTCTTCTTCCATGGATTTACGCCAGGGACCACTCCTAATGGACGCGCCTCCCCGTGGGGCGGGGGCGGGGGCCAAGGTCTGAAGCCACGGCACAGCATCGGGGGGAACTGGGGAGGCAGCGGGACCTGGCAGGGGACAGCACAGTAGTGACAGTTCTGAGTGCTTCCCTGACGGAAGCCCCCAGTCAGGGACAAATCCTGGAAAGAAAGGAAATGAAAGAGAAGGGGGGCACTGACAAGGCGGGCAGAGGGCCACTGGGACATGAGGGGACAGAGTGTGGACCGCGGTCCCTGCTGGGGTGGGAGCTCCCGGAGGCCCGGGGAGGGAGGAGACTGGAGCAGGGCTGAGATGGGAAAGGGGGTCACCGAGGGGCAGGGAGGTCAAGGCAGCGGCGAGGAAGGGGAGGGAGGACGGGGCAGGCGGGGTGGCGGCCACCTTGCAGGACTGCTGGTGCATGTTGAAGGTGCTGACGATGCCCTCGGTGACCTCGCGGCCGGAGCGCTCTACCAGGTACTCGGCCAGGCGGTTGGTCAGGTAGGTCTTGCCGGTGCCACTGGGGCCGGAGAGGACAAGGCGCCGGTGCTTGAGCAGAAGGCCAATGTAGTGCTGCATCATGGGCTTGGGGATGAGCGTCTCAAACACCAGGCTGTCCACACACTTCTCCTTGAGACCTGGACCCCAGCCCCCGACGGTGTGAGCCTGGGCGGCGCCCTGAGGCTCACCTTCCTCACCCGTGGACCCCGCGGGAACCCCCAGGCCTGGCTCTGGACACGTGGGGCAGGCCGTGCACTGCAGGGGTGGGCGGAGGGGAAGCCCAGGCCGGGCAGAAATGTCCTGCAAACGACAACCTCCCTGGGACAGGTCGGGCCCGGGCTCGTTCATCTTGCCCCTCACGGTGACCTTCACGGTGACCTTCACCCTGTAGCCCCGCAACCAGTTCTTGCTCAAGGAACGCGTGACGGACCACCCGACGGTCTCCACCCCGCATTCCTCAGCCCCACACCCAGAAGCGGGGACTGACCTTTGAGGGAGACTGCTATGTTGTTGACCCCTCGGCGGCAGGGGGGCAGCTCCGGGGGCTCCGCATCCAGGAGCCGTTTCACGTGGCTGACGCTGTAGCCGTGGATGGACTCGGTGCTTAGTCCCAGCGTCGAGGCTGGGTCCATCTTAGAAATGTAGTCCTGACGGGACAGAAGGGAGAGAAAGGAGATGCGCAGGACACACACACAGACATGAAGGCCACGAGGAAGGTAGTGCTACAGGCACAGAAGTCGATGTGGAAGGGGAGGCGCGATGTCTGTCCCACTGAGCACTCCTGCACAAACCTCAGAGGCGCCCAGACCCCAGTGTCATCAGAGGACCAGCAGCCCCTCAGAGTTCTCGCATCCCTTACCTTGAACACTTGGAAAACAGCGTCATCCAGCAGCTTCCAGTCAACTTTCCCGCTGACCTTGCTGCACCCCAGGAAGAACTCCTGCTGCTTCAAGTCCTGTGAGGCCAGGGCAGATGCACGTGAGCCCAGGGCAGACGGCTCCAAGAAGGGGAGAACGTAAAAGGCCTTGGGAGCTGAGCGCTGTGGGTTCGGGGGTCCTTAGAGCCCAGATGTCCTTGGGTAGAAATGACAGTGTCACCCCCCCCGAAGTTCCTTACCCCTTTGATGATGTGCTGTGGGGGCATCCTCACTACCACCCGAAGAGTCACTTCCTCCTTTGGACCAGAGGTGCTGATACCATCCATGGGAGACAGGTCTGGAAGTGAGAAAAGACTGTTGGTTTGGAGGTATCCACAGGCTTTCCTACATCTTCCTGCCACTAGCCTTTCCAGATAAGTTTCTTTTTTTTTTTTTTTTTTAATTTTGGCTGCGTTGGGTCTTCATTGCTGCATGCGGGCTTTCTCCAGTTGCTGCGAGCCAGGGCTACTCTTCGTGGTGGTGCGCGGGCTTCTCATTGCAGTGGCTTCTCTTGTTGCGGAGCACAGGTTCTAGGTGCACGGGCTTCAGTAGCTGTGGCTCGCGGGCTCTAGAGCGCAGCCTCAGTAGTGGCGCACGGGCTTAGTTGCTCCGCGGCATGTGGGATCTTCCCGGACCAGGGTTCGAACCCGTGTCCCCTGCATTGGCAGGCAGACTCCCAACCACTGCGCCACCAGGGAAGTCTCTCCAGATGTTTTTATCTAACCCAAAATTGAAACTAGAGACCAAACCTGAACAGTGATTAAGGTCTTAGGACCACAACAACCCTCGGTGTCTCAGGACGCCAGCAGCGGCTTGGCGGCAGCACTGCTACGTCCCTGACCCAAGGAAGCCGCACCACATCGAGCGGGGGCGAACCCTGTCCTTCTCCCCAACAGGTACCTGTATCTGCGAGGCTCGGGCTGAAGGGATGGCTGAGCGCCAGGCCCAGGGAGCGGCGAGGGGATGGCAGAGCCGAAGATCCCGGGGCCTGCCCTGCAGCGGAGCTCGCCGAGGGCCCCGGGGCCACCTTCAGCCGGTCGTTCTCAGCTTTCAGCAGGTCCACCTCCAACTGCGGCAAAAACGGGGTGTGTGTGTGTGTGCGTGTGGGGGGGCGTCTGGAGCCTCGGCCGCCGGGCCCCGCCCCCTCCCCGCAGCCCCGCCCCGTCCAGGGGCCCCTCCCCGCCCCCCGCCCCGCGGCCCCGCCCCGTCCAGGAGTCCCTCCCTGCCCCCCCGCCCCGCGGCCCCCCGGCCCCGCCCGGGACTGACCTGCATGTTGTGCATGGTCTCCCGCAGCTGGTCCAGCTGGTGGGCCGAGTTGAGGGCTTCCAGGCGGATGTCCGTGAGCTTCATCTCCTTCTCCCACAGCTCGGAGCGCAGCTCGGACACCTCCTTCTTCTCCGGCTCCTCCTCCTCGCTGCCCTGGAACAGCCGGGCGTGGGGGGCCGGGGGAGCGGGGCCCCTGGAAGGAGGCAGGGAGCGGCGGGCATTAGCCGCTGAGCCCGCGGGTGGCGGTAACCGGCCCCACTGCCCGGGGAGGGGGCTGCAGTGGGGGGCACTCACTCGGGGGCATCGGTGCCCGCGGAGGACGAGGCGGAGGACTTGATGGAGGGCGAGGCAGTCTCCGTAGCCTGGTGCTGCAGTTTGGGGGACGAGGGGGCCGAGGAGTCGGGCGTGGCGATCTCCTCGATGTCAGAGTAGGAGGAAGCGGACTTGGGCCCCTTCTTTATGCTGAAGGCTTTGTTGAAGGAACTTCGGAGCTAGAACAAAGCAGATCCGGGGAGAGAGCGGTCAGGGCTCCGCGCTGGAGACGGTGAGGGCGGAGGGGCTTCTGAGACAGAGGCCAGAGGCAGGGATGTGTCGGTAAGCAGGCCTCCCCCAAAGGCTTCACTGGCTTCGTGGAATACAGACGGGAGACTCGCCTAGGAATTCGGGCTGGGAGAGAGTGGGCCTTGCTGCTGTGCTATGGGAACTTTCTGGGCCTTCCCTGCCCCCGTGGGGGAGCCGCACCCGTGAAGGGACGGAGGGGAGGCCCCGGGACACAAGGTGTGTCTCTCGGCGACCCCATCCCACCTCCCGCAGACCAGCAACTGCTCCGTCTGCAGCCTGGCTCACCTGGGCCTCAGGACCCACCTCTCAGCAGGGCTCATCGGATCAGAATCTACCCACCAGAAACTTACACTACGATTCTGTCCAATCGACAGAAGGGAGTGGAACCAAGCTTCTTTTAGTGCCTCCTGTGCTCCGCACATTACAGGACAGTGAAAACAACCAAATACAGGTGCTTTTGACTACTTCCACTCAAATGTCCCAGAATTAGGGACACCCCCCCCAGCATTTCCTCCAAGTACGCAGGGGATTATAATCTGACCGTAACTGGCTTGGCCTTGGGTGTTGATGAGCTGGGTGTTAGGGATGAGGGAGGGGAACCAGGGTTCTGTCCCACACCCATCACATGCATCCATTTAGCATGCGCACACACACAGGGAGACAGAGCGGCAGCCGGACACCGAGAGTAAAGGAGGGGTCGAAGCAAACCAGATCGCTGGGAAAGCAAGAGAAGAGAGTGCAAATCTGAGGGCACTCTTTCCATGTGTGTCTCCTGGAGCCTGGGAAAGCTGCAGGTGGTGGCTGGCGCTGCGGGCGGGGCGTGTCAGGGTCTCTACCAGGCGGGACATAGGAAGACCCATCTGGTGATGGGGATGTGGGGGAGGGAGTGTGTGTGCAGGGGACATGCCATCACGTGGCTCAGAGTGTCAGGAAGCACCGTTCTCTGCAGAGGTGGAGACCTGGGACTAGGACTCGGGCTTCCTGATTTTCTACTCGATGAAGACTTCTCTAGCCCCTGCCTCCCGGGGAAGCCGTGTGTGCGTGTGTGTGTGTGTGTATGAGTGTATATGTGTGTACCAGTGTGTACGAATGTTTGTGTATGAATGAGTTAGTGTGTATGTGTGTGTGAGTTGTATGTGTGTGCATGCACGTGTGTGTGCACATGCAGGAACAGGTCCTGTGACACCCGTCTGCCGGGAGCACCCGCCCTCTAAGATCACAGAGATCCTAAGTGGGAACAGTGCTGTGTGGTTCCGTGTCCCCAAAGCAGAACTGCTGGGCAGTGCATTGCGTGGTGTGATGTGGTGAGGGATTCCGTGGTCAAATGAGTTCCGGAAACAGTGGATCCAGCAAAATGAACCGGGACTCTGTCCTGAGACACGTGCGTGTAGAAGGCAGCGTTCCTCAGATCCGAGCATCTTGAAGGGCTGCTGTGGAATTCACCTGGGGCGATGCTGCGCTAAGACTCAAGGCTCAGTAACCCCTGCATTCAGGTCCTTCCTCCCTGTGCCCCTCGGTCAGGCTCTGGGGGAGGGAACTGCTCCCTGCCTGCCGCCTCTTCTGACCGGGGTCTGCAGGAAGCTCTGCGTACCCCTCTTTGCCCGCCACGATCCCACCTCCGTTGCTTTAGTCCCCCGGGGCCTGCCTTCCGGAACGGGTCTCTCGTCTGTGAGTTCCCTGGGCCTCACTCCCTGAATTAAGCCTTTGACGCTGCTGGCTTGTTACGTTTTATATGGGCAGTATTTTTGTCTCCCTGGCAATTCTCCAGACTCCTCGAGCCCACAGACTCCGTGTTTCCTGTCCTCACAACACCCAGTGCAATGTTGGGACAGGGTTTGAGTGGACCTTAGCGTGTCTGGTTTGTCATGGAAATTCTGGGTTCGCTTTCTGTTTGTCTTAGACTTGTATACCCTAATCCCCGAAAGGTCTTTGGAAACCCCATGGCTGCAGAGGGCTTCAGGCTTTAGAGTAACCTGAGGTCCAGCGCTCACTTCTCTCTGGTTCATCTCACTCCAGAGCTAAATCTTGAGGCTACCCCCGAACTGAACTGGCCTCTGGCAATCTCTTCCATTAGGATCAAAAGATCAGGGCGCTAGCTTTCCGGACGGCGGAGCGCGGTCTGACTGCTTTTATAACAGGTGGACTTTGGAATGGGGTCGGGGCGCGGCAGGAGGCAGAGCCCTCCCGCTTGGTGCCCGGCCAGACCTCTCCTCTGTCCTCGTGGGGCGGCCGTGGATGGACATGCGGGGGGGGGGGGGCGTTAGGGGCTTGGCGGAGGTGGTCACAGTTAGTCTCGTGAGTGGCCGTCTCTGTTTAGGGGGAGGGGCTCGCTCTGGAGATGGGGAGGGTACGGCAAAGGCAAAGAGAAAATGGAGAGGAGTGAGTGTCTTACCTCGTAGACCTGGAAAAAAATAGGGATTTGAAGTCAGCATTTTGAAGGGAAAAAAAAAAAAAAAAGAAGCAACACTTAATCACTCATTTCACACGGTGGCCCCTGTCTGGACTACACGAAGGTCTGTGGGGGGCTCATCACACGGGGACAGCGGGTGGCACATGCCCTCGTGGGGGCCCCCTCCTCCACATGGGCAGCAGAGGGGCTGGAGGTGTTTTCCATCTGCCTCGATAGTGTCAGAAAGGGCATCCCAAGTCGCTTTAGGGTTATCTGGGAAACAACCAACCAACCGAAACAACACTCTCTGGACCGGTCAGGTGATACAAAGGTTCCTTTTGAGGTAATCTGGAAAGTTCCACAAATGCCTCTCCAAAAAGCTGAAGAAGTGACCTCCAGGAGCATCTAGAATGAGTGGCTTTGTTCATAAAATCTTCTGTCCACAGTATGGGAGTGGGTGGAGACAGATGGGGCGTTCCCTTCTGAATGCCTCCTGTTGCCCATCAGATGTGTGCAGGGCTGGAGGGGATGGCTGGCGGGGGGAGGGGGCAGGTAGCTGCGGCAGACCTCACTCTGGGCAGACGCCACCGGGGGCTCCTATCAGATGGGGCTCATCGTGGTGAGTTCTGGAAGGCTGGCTCCCGTGCTGAGGTGGTGTGGTCCCCCAGCGTCCCACGCGGCTCCCCCAAACCTTCACCTACCCAGCTCTTCTTCTTCTTCTTTTTGGCATCGGCCTCCTTGCTGCTGCCGATACTGGAGTGACTGGTGATGCTGTTGAGGCTCGAGATGCTGTCCGACGAGTTCTGCCTCTTGATCCGGAGTTCTAGGGGCCAAGCACAGGGGGCAAACACAGACACGGTGGGTTTAAAGGAGACGGCGTGAGGCTTAGGGCAAGTCTCGCCGCAGGAGAGAGAGGAGGAACCACCACCTCCTGGTCCACATTCTTCAGTTTTTAGGATCATCCCCTCAACGAGCCTTTACTGAGTGCCCATCACGTTTCAACATCAACAAAGGTTAAGGGATAAAAAAAAACAAGTAGGAAATGACCCCCATCCTCAGGAGGCTCCCAGTCTAGTAGGAGAAAAAGCAGCACAGAATCCAGTGCCCTCGGCTTGAGCAGGTGTGACAAGGGGCAGCCCCGGCCAGGCGTCCACAGTCCTATGGAGACAGCGACCTGACGCCCTCAGGACTTTCTCCAGGAATATTGGCTGGGGGGGTCCAAGGCCGAGTGCCCCACATTTAACCCCCAAAAGCTTTAGTTTCCTCATCTGATGGGCAGAAAATCTTTTCAGCTCTCTGAGAAGGTCTGCAGTGGCACCAAAATGACGCCCTTTTCTACTACAGAGAAGGAAAGGGTTAATAAAGGAGAAGGCCTTTGAGTGTTGAAAGAACCAAAGCTCTTCAGGTGGGAACACTGGAAAATGATTTTAGGGCTGAAAAACAGTCCCTGCAAAGGCTGTGCAGGGAGCTGGTTGTGCGTTGGGGCTCCTCAGGCTGGGTAGCGGGGCCGGGGACAAGGGGAACAGCGAGGGGGACGCTGGAGGACAAGCCCGGCGGGGCGAGCCCTGGGGGCCCCTCGAAGGAAGTCTGCCTTGTGCCGAGAGGACTGGATTTTTAAAACCTTATTATGAAATCATTAGAGGTTCACAGGAAATTGGAGAGAAATGGGCGGGGAGGTCCCCCGCGTGCACCTCTGACCCAGCCTCCTCCAGGGTTAGCATCTTGGGTGACTATGCGCAACGTCTCACAGAAACGAGGAGAAAGGCAAAGTGGCAGGAACTAGCCCAGAAGCAGGGGGCTAGCGGTGCCTGTCTGCGGCTGTTCCCCTGTTCAGCGCAGGAGACGTGGCTGGTTCTTTCCTCGCCTCTCCTTGACCAGCAATGGATCTTTCAACTCTAGTTTTCCCTTCATACCACAGGGAAAACAAGACCCTAGGATCCGACGAAGGAATCACCACGCTCCCAAAGCACATGGAAAACCCTTCGCTCCATGACTATCAAACCAAGTTTTGCTGTAACCCAGCGTGCCTCCAGTTATTTTAAAAGGTATGCAAACTTCTCAAGGGGATATGCTTAACCGAAGTAAAGAATTTTTCGTTTGTATAAAAATGGAGCTGTGGGTCCATACATATTTGTTTGTATCTGCATAGAAAATTATTTCTCGAAGGTTTACAAGAAACTGTTAGCAGTAATTACCCCTGGGGAGTGGGATTTGGAGGGGGGTTCGGGGAGAGGGATTTTATCTTTTACCGCACACCCTTTTGTATACTTTTCATCAGGGGCTGGCGAGCTTTAGCTGTAAAGGCCAGACAGTAGATATCTTAGGCTTTGTGGCCATTTGATCTCTCTTACAACTACTCGGCAAGGCTGGGTAGCACTGAAGCAGCCGCAGACAGTATGTACGTTAAAGAGCATGGCTGTGTGCCAGTGAAACTTTATTTAAAAACAGGTGGTGAGCCAGACTCGGCCAGTGGGCCAGGGTTTGCCAACCCCTAGTTCACATTTTCCTCCAGAACGTGTATTGCTTTTGTGATAAATTTAATTTACAATTAGTTACTTAACAACAAAATGAAAGGCAGCAAAACAAGTATCTATCATCCGTTACTTGGGGGTCCAATGAGCTGCGAGCCTGTCAATTAGATTTTTCAAATATGCTGTATGGTACTTTTAAGAGCAAAGGACGTGCTTTAACTCGAACAATCTTCAAAAAGTTAAGAAACCTTTTGTGCATTTAAAATTTTGTGCCGTGTACATTACCTATTTACAAGCAAAGTAAAGTAGGCATCATTGCTTTAAGCATTAGTTCTTTGATGGCCAAGCTGAACCTGGGTCAAGAAGAATGAGGGAAACATGAAAGCAAAGGACAGGATTCACTTATCCATTCAACACAAATATAGCTGAAGAATCAGGTGCACTCGGGAAACTAGAAATAGCTCAATGTCCCAGACCCATCGCTCAGGAGCTGTGTTTGAGCCAGTTACTTGTCTTCTCTGATCTTATTCTCAACTGTAAAATATATTTTATAGGGTTGTTACCTGCAATAAACGAGTTAACATAAGTACAATGCTCAGAACAGTGCCTGGCACACTGGAGGTGCTCAACAAAGGCTGGCTGTTCCTGTGGTGGAAGCTGGGGCAGAGCCCGCAGGAGAAGTGATGGGAGATGTGGAGGCGGCCAGAGAGAAAGCGCATCCTAGACCGGGAGGGGGGCGGTGCTCCTGCTGCAGGGTTTGCATGTGTTCTCTTTCCCTTTAACTTGCTTTTCTGAAACGTTTCAAACTCACAGGAACACTTAAAGCACAGCACAAGGGAGGACACCCACAGGCCCTCCCCACCATATAACAACTGTGACGTTTTGTTATATTTTTGTTATATATATATAGTGTGCGCCAGTGCACACTCTCTCCGCAAACAGACAGACACACCCACACACACACACAACATTTTCCTGAACAATTTGAAAGCAAGTTGCAGACGTGACACTGTACCACTAAACACTTCTAAGAATGAGGGCATCATCTCACAGCATCAGTATTACACCTAAGCAAATTCAAATTGCAATGATTTCTGATGTTAACTGATGCGGCTGGATCACTCTGGGGGCAGAGTGACAGGAGGACTGTAGCAACACAAGACTAGTTAGGAAATTACTATGGTAACCCGGAAGAAGAGTGACAGCCTAAACCAGGGGAGTGACAAGACAGCGGAGGACAGACATACAGATCTATGTGTGAGTTATGTGAAGAAGCTAACTGACCACACAGGGTGAACAGGGAGACGTAAAGGATGACGCTCCTATCGGTGGGTTCAGTGACCAGGCAGGTGTTTGTACCTGAAGTGGGCAAAAGTGCAGAAGGGAGAGCATTAAGCAGTTGGAAATAGAGGTATGGGATTCAGGAGCGTGACACAGATTAAGAAAAGGGACATACAGACGAAGAAGTTGTAAAACCCATTGAGTTAAAAAGGAACTCAGCAAGTTTGCAGGATTCAAGATGAACATACGAGAAAATCAGCTGTATTTCTCGATACTAGTGATGACGAATCTGAAAATGAAATTAAGAAAACAATTCTATTTACCATAGGATCAATAATTAAATTCAGCAAAAGAAATGCAAGACGTATACTGAAGGCTGCAAAACACTACTGAAAGAAATTAAAGTATATCTAAATAAATGGAAAGGCATGCCATGGTCATGGAAGACAGCATTGTGAAGACGACAATACTTTCCAAATTCACGTACTGAGCCCATACAACCTCTACACCAAAATCCCAGCCGGATAATTTGCAGAGATTGACAGAGTGACCCTAAGATTCACATGGGGAAACAAAGGGCACAGAGTAGCCAAAACCATCTTGAACAAGGTCAAATTTGGAGGACCCACACTTCTGATTTCAAAACCTACTACAAATCTATAGTAATCAAGGCAGGGTGGTACCCGCTAAGGATAGACATATGAGTGAATTAATGGCATAAAACTGAGAATCCAGAAATAAACCCATGTATTTCTGGTTGACTGATTGCCTGCAAGACTGCCAAGATAAGTGAATGGGGAAAATAGTCTTCTCAACAAATGGTGCTGGGACAACAGGACAGCCACTTATAAAAGAATGAAGTCGGACCCCTACCTCACACCATATAGGAAAAGTAACTCGAAATGGACCAAAGATCTAAATGAAACAGCTAAAACCACATAAAACTTTTAGAAGCTAACGTGGGAATAAATCTTCATGACCTTGGATCAGGCAACAGTTTTTTAGGTACAACACCTAAAGCACACAAACACATACACAAATCGAAGAAAAAAACAGATCAGGGCTTCCCTGGTGGTGCAGTGGTTCAGAGTCCGCCTGCCGATGCAGGGGACACGGGTTCGTGGCCCGGTCCGGGAGGATCCCACGTGCCGCGAAGCGGCTGGGCCCGTGAGCCGTGGCCGCTGAGCCTGCGCGTCCGGAGCCTGTGCTCCGCAACGGGAGAGGCCACAGCAGTGAGAGGCCCGCGTACCGCAAAAAAAACCAAAAACAAACAAAAAACAGATCAATTACACTTCATCAAAATGGAAAGCTTTGGTTCTTCAAGGTGAAACGGAGCAGGACCCCGTGGTCCTTGCCACTCCCATGTCCTCAGCCTGCCTTTTGTCTGTGGAAAAACTTTAGCCAAAGAATAAGTTTAATCAGAGAAGTGAGAAAATACAGAAACAAAGGAAAACAGTCAAAGGAGACCAAATAATAATGATAGGTTAGTCATTAAGCATGGTCAAGGACCTTTAGTTCCTCCTTAAGGGCTACAGATAATATTCTGAGCCGTACCCTGTGAGCTGGCTTATAGACACTGAAACCCCGACCAGCTGGAAGAAGTTAACTACACGATGACCAGGCTGTAGCCATGACCTAAGCTGCCACAATTCCGAGAACTGGCATCAAGGAAATGGGAACAAACAGACCCTGGAACTGAAGCCTAACTGTACCTAAAAGAATCAAGATGACGCTGGTCAGACCACCGATGACCAATTTTAAGACGACTGTCAGAGCTGACTCTGCTGTTTCTACATGTTGCCCCCTCCCTCTGTCTACAAAAGCTCTCGCCCACTGACTGTCAGTGGGGGGAGTCGGCCTTTGGACAGGTGTCCGTCCTCCCCACCGGACTGCCGGCATCCAAAGTAAAGTAAACTTTCCTCTCCACCAACCTGGCCTCTTTATTGGCTTTTGAGCGGCGAGTAGCCGGACCCCACTTTCGGTTACAAAGGGACAGTGTCAGAAAGTAAAGACAACTCAGAATTGGAGAAAACATTTGCAAATCATGTATCTGCTGAGGGGCTAGCATTCAGAATATACTAAAAACTCTTAAAACTCGACAGTAAAAAGAAAACCTGATTGAAGAATAGGCCAAGGATTTAAACAGACATTTCTCCATAAAGGGATACAAATGGCCAATAAGCACGTGAAAAGAAGACCCATTATATCCTTAGCCACTGAGGAAATTACAACCCAGATCATAACGAGATACCACTTCACCTCCACTAGGACGGCTATCACAAAAAAAGACAACAGCAGATGTTGGCAAGGATGTGGAGAAACTGAAACCCTCAAGGTGATGGGAAGAAGGACAAGGGTGCCGCTGTTTTGACAAAGTTTGACAGCTACTCAAAAAGTCGACAGAGCTACCACATGACCCAGCAGTTCCACTGCTGGTTATACACTAAGAGAACCGAAAACATCTGTTCACACAAAAACTTGTGCATGAATGTTCATAGCCGTGTTATTCGTAACAGGCAAAAAGTGAAAACAACCAAGTGTCCACCAACCGATGATGGATAAACAACGTGTGGTCCACCTATACGATGGAGTATTATCCAGCCAATGGAGTATTATTCAGCCATAAAAAGGAAGTCCTGACACATGGTACAACATGGATGGAGCTCCAGCCCCCAAACACCACATACTGCATGATTCTATCTACATGAAATGTCCAGAACAGGCAAATGCACGGAGACAGAAAACGGATTAGTGGATGCCGGGGCTGAGAGGACGGAGGAAGAGGGAGTGACGGCTAAGGGGTTCAGGGTTTCTTTGTGGGGTGATCAAAATGTTCTGGATTTAGATGGTGGTGATGGTTGTAAATACAACCTTATTGAATATGCTAAAACCCACTGAATTGCACGTGTTAAAAAGGTGTGAATTATATCTCAATTTAAAAGAAAAAGAGATTACAGAAGCTACCGGATAGACGTGAACACTAGGGAGAGTGTGCACGGTCAGAAGAAAAAGCTGAGGCTGGAGCCCTGGACAAGGTGTTTTCCTTGTGATGAGAAAACTCTTAGGATTTACTCTCAACCGCTTTCGTGCAGCTGTCTGTGTTAATTGTATTATCACGTGGCACCTGGCGTTCTTAGTACTTATTTATCTCCTACCGGAAGGCTGCACCTCATGACCACCTTCATCCACCCCCAGCCCCCCGCCCAGATCACCCCTCATTCTGACTTTCTCTAGCAAAGCTTGACTCGCGGTTAAATCCCAGGCTCACCTGTCACTTGAGCCCCACGGAACCCATGTGATCTCGGTCTCATCTGAAGAGTCGGTTCATTCCCCTCGGAGAACCGAAGTGAGGATCAAGTGGGGTTACACACACGTTTGCGCACGCACACGTCTATGTCAAAGTGGAAAGTGCTAGTGTTTTAGACTACTTTCCAGGGCACTTTTAGG
Source organism: Stenella coeruleoalba (assembly GCF_951394435.1). Lineage (NCBI taxonomy): Eukaryota > Metazoa > Chordata > Mammalia > Artiodactyla > Delphinidae > Stenella > Stenella coeruleoalba. Next base: position 124,785,286 of record NC_137169.1, read on the forward strand.
TTCATGGCAAATTTGAGCGGAAGGTACAGAGATGCCCCACTACCCCCTGCCCCTCTACGTGCACGGCCCCCCCGCTATCAACCATCCCCACCAGAAGCTACATTTGCTACAATCGATGGACCTGCACTGACACGTCACCGTCCCCCGGAGCCCAGAGTTTACACTGGGCTTCGCTCTTGGTGGTACATACTGTGGGTCTGGACAAACGGAGAAGGACACATATCCCCCATCACCGTGTGCTACAGAGTGCTGTCACCGCCCTGCAAATCCTCTGCCTTGCCCACCGCCGTTCCTCGCCCCCAGCCCCGAAAGCCACAACCCTGTCACCGTCCCCAGAGTCTCGCCTCTCCCGGAATGTCATACAGTCGGAATCACGCAACACGCAGCCTTTCCCGACTGGCTCTTTCACTCAGCGGTGCGCCCTTAACACGGTCAGCGTCTTCTCGCCGTCTGATTAACTCATTTCTTTATAATGCTGAGTGACACTGCGTGGTCTGGCTATGGTACAGTTTACTCATCCTTCCGCCTACCGCAGGACATCGGGGTTGCTTCCAAGTTTTGCTGACTGTGAATAAAGCTGCTGTAAACACCCATGTTTAGGTTTCTGTGGGGACATAACGTTTCAGCTCCTTTGGGCAGATACCAAGGAGCGTGACCGCTGGGCTATACAGCGGGAGTACCTCGCGTTCGTAAGAGGAAAGTGCTATGTTAGCGACTGTCTTCGACAGTCATTTGAGGTCGGAGGTGAGGACCCTCTCCTCTCCCTCACCCTCTGGGGTGGTGGGGTCATGCCCCGCTGCTCCTCGCTGACCGTCCGAGGGCCCCCACCTTCTAGAAACCTGACGTGGAGAGAAATCCTGCAGTAAGCCTCTTTCCAGCCCAGCCCTGTGGCCGGAAGGCCTACCTTTGGGTGTGGCTTCTGAGGCATTGAGGGCCCCCTGAATGACGGCCTGGGCCTCAGAGTTCTTCTTCTTCAGAAAGTCTATGGTTTCCCGTAAGTCCAGCAGCTCAGTGTCCTGAGAGAGAAACGAAATGGTGTCACGGGTGTGGCTGGGGGACACCTGCTCTGTGCCCGGCCGGGGGCTGGGCTCGGGACTCTCCAGACCCGATGTGGAGGGCAGGGAATTGGGGCAGGTGGAGGAGCCAGGGCGGCAGGAGGGGGGGCGCCAGCCTGGCCTGTCCGTCCCCCGACCCGCGCTCTCACCTTCTCCTCGGCTGTCTCCGCCAGGTGCCGCAGACGGCATGTCATGCTCACCAGGCTCTGCTCAAAGGCCGCCACCAGGTTGGCCTGAAACAAACACGTATGGGGGTTCCCCAGGTGCCTGGGTTTGGGGAAGGGAGGAGACGTCTGTGGGAGGTGGCTAAGCTGACTGCAGGTCTCAGAGCGGACCAACCGCATGGGGCTCTTACACCTTGCTCCCATTTCTGGCCCGAAGAACATTCCTGGGGGGCCCAGCGCCTTGAATGATAAAGCGGCACAGACAGCATCAGGGTGGGGCAGGTCTTTGGAGGCGTCTAGGGATGCGACACCTACTGTTTACGGAGGTGGGGCTGTCCCCTGCCTCCAGGGGGCGTCCCCTCGGGGGCCGTCGCTTTATCCTGGTGGAACTCCTCCCCCAGGGCCCCATCACTCCCAGAGAACGGGTTTGGGACAGCTTCCCAGCCCCGCGCCCAGGGGGCCTCCATTCTTCGGTTCTGGCCGCCCTTTCCCTGATCCTGGGGCTGGAGCGGTAGCTTGGGCCACCTCGCGGCAATTCCACAGTCTGGCCACTAGGTGTCGGGCCGGCTCCGCGAGGGGCCCCCAAGGACTTGGGGGGGCAGCAGGGGGAGGGGCAGGAACTCCAGCTCTGCCAGCAGGAAGGCCTGCAGGGAAGGGGGGCGTGCTGAGGCTGGGACCAGAGAGGGGGACGCTCGCCCTGGGAGAGGAACAGCCGCGGTTCGCGGGGAGTAAACTGTGGCCCTTCGAGGGAGGGGCGCACTCCACACAGAGCTCTGGGGGCCGGTAACCCCTGCTTCCTGTCGGCCAGTGGTTCTGCCTCCCTGGGGGTCGACCCTAGTGTTCGCCCCCTGTCCTTGACACAGGCTGGAGGCCTCTCTGGTCCAGGCCGGGCTCCTTGGCACGTCTGTGCCTCGATGGGGTTACCTCCACCTCTGGACTGGGAGCTCCTGCCTTCCTGGCCTTGGGTCACCTCTTGTTTGGTCCCTACATCCCTGCCCGTCTGTGAGCACGTGCCTCCTCGGGAGGGGCCCCGAGACCCCGGCTCCTCGGGGCTTTTCCGTGCCGGCCTCTTCCCGTCTGGGGCTCCCTCTCCTCTGGGGGGGCTGCCGCCCCGCATCCTGTCCCTCCTCTGAGCCTCCCTCACCCCCAGCCCCACGAGGGAGCCTGTATGCCCTCGGGGCTCAACCGGGGGTCTGGAGAAAGGCTGGCATGTGGGAGGGGGAAGGCGTCCAGGCTGTGCCCAGCGTGGGCAGCTGGGGAGTCCCGGTGAACAGGACACAAGGTCTGGAATCAGGGGACCCTGAGAACAGCAGAGAGCCTTCCAGAATCCAGGACTCTGACCCCCAGCGAAAGCCTGTCTCCAAAATTCAGGACCGTCGTGTCTGAGCATTCAGATTCTCCTCTCAGCCAAAGGGAACTTCCTGTTCTAAGAGAGTCACCTTCTAAATTCATTCTCTTGGCTCTGGTCCAGACTGGACAGCAGGACACTGACAGGGTGTAAATGAGTCAGATGAGCTCCTGCTCTCTGACACCCCTCCCCCGCTGCCGTTTCCCAGACATGAATTTCCCGGGCTCTGCCAGACGGGATGGCCTTGGGTGAGGCGCCAGGGACAGAAGAGATGGGTCTCGTTTCTATTACGATGCTTATGGGTCCCCAGTTGTGGGGAAAAGGCTTGGTACGAGCTTCGTGCAAGCCAGTAAGAATACAACGGACCGACCCAGAGTTTGGGAAAGAGAATAAAAAGAACAAAGAGAACAGCCAGTGTGGTGAGGACACCGCTCGCTGCCCGAATGTACTGGAAACACGCAAAACCGCGGTGCCGGGTCTTCTACCTGATTCCAGTGAGACCCAGGCCTGACAGCTGGGCTCCCCAGAGAGGAAGGGAAGAGAAAAAAACCAGCAAGGACTGCGGAAATTGCAGACATGGTTACTTTGTGCAAACACTTGGAAAGCTCCGCAGATCCGGCTCAGCTGTTGTTTACAGCTTTGGGGGAAAATGGCTCTTATGTTCTCTGTCTGCAGCTCGGTCGCAGGGGAGAGGCTTCTGCGGCCTAGTCTGGGGGGCAGCTTCGTTTCTCCCCATCTCCCAGGGTGGAAAAACCGAGGCCACAAGAAACGCATTCTAAGCGGATGTACTCTGGGCAGGCTGAGGGCGGCGACAAGAATGCGGGCTCCCCAGCTAAGCTCAGGGGCCCCAGAAGACAAGGCAGCTGTGGCCGAGGAGCCGGAGCCCGGGCTGGCCTCCTAAGAGCGTTGCCGTTCCCAGGTGGGGTCCCACTACCCAGCTGTGTGCCTGCCCAGCGACGGGGTGAACAACGACACGGGCAGAGGCAGAGGGTTCCCAGGGATCTGTAATTCTGATCCGTGACTATTCCTGTCCACGGCCAGTGGCAAGGCTGTTCCCACCTCCACACAGAACCACTGATATAAACCCTTTTCTCTTTCTCTAGGGGCTTCACGGGCCGTCGGACGGGCGCTCGTCCGTACCTATGAATTAGGGTGGGGGTGCAAATGGCTCCTTAGAGAGACCCCGACTCGGAGGAGGAGGCCGCTCTCCAGATCCTCCGCTGCCTGGAATCAAAGCCCACGGGACACCTTATGAGACAGTTCTCCTGGGGCTGAACTCATCTAGTTTGGGCCCAGACAGCTGCCCGGCTGTCCCCTCCCCGGCACTCACGTTGGCGGAGAGCTGCGACGTCAAGGTGGCTACTTTCTCCTGGGATGACTCCAGGGCCCTGCGAAGCTTCCGGATTTGCTGTGAAGGAGACGGAGATGCACTTACGGTGGCAGAAGAGGTGTAAGGCTCGCAAGGAAGTGGGGTGCGGGGGTGTTAGGAGGCCGGGGCGAAGGCTGGGGACCCTACCTCAGACTGCATCCTCTCCTCAGCCTGGTGAAGGAGCACAGAAGCGGGGTGGGGAGAGAGAGAAAGAGAGAGAGAGAAAGGGAGAGAGAAGGCCGTTACTACGGAGGCAAAGGCAGCGCGCAGAACTCGAGGAAGCGAGATGCAGAAGCGCCCAGAGGCTGACGCCCTGTGGCCGGGCCTGGCTCTGCACGGGGTGGGCTCAGACCCCAGACCACGGATCAGTAAGGCACACCTCTGGGGCAGAGGTCACAGCCACCTCTGCCATTGCCAGGAAGGCTAGGAAATGCAACTGCTGATCTGAGGGCTAACCCTGTCGCCACCAACTTGAAGGAGTAAAGCATTAGGGGCAGAACGAACCTGAGGACCCGCTTACGCCTCACGAGCAGACGCGGGCCCAGGGCCCACGAGGAACCTGGGGCAGATTCTGCACACAGCGGGGGTCCTGGGGTCCCTGAGCGCGGCCCACCCTCCCGGGCACAGAACGCCTCCACGACCAGGGGATTCTCCGTTTTTCAAAGGAGGCACAAAAGGCGCCAGGGTCGCTCAGGGATTGGCGGTGAGGCCGGAAGGACCACCGAGGTCTAGAAGCGCCCACTTCGTGCCCTAAGCTCCAGGGGCCCCCACCTCGCCCCGCCCCGCCCCCAGGAGGGTCCAGGGCACAATTTGGTGCGGGGGGGGGGGTGGAGAAGCGAGGCTCTTACTGAGGAGTAGGTGGAAGAGGCACTGGAGGCCAAGGACAGCACTGAGCCGTGAACTGCAAGAGAAGCAGAACGCAAAGGGTTAGCAGAGCGCTCGGCCGGGGAACCCGGGGAGGGTTCCCGGGAGGAGTGCTAAGGCAGGGGCTCGGGTTCTGATCCTGGAGCAGAGAGGGAGAACAGAACAGAGGACGCGGCTGTCTGCCCCACCGAGGACTCGAGTTCCGGGCAGAGCTGGCCTGCCCGCTCCGGCCCGTGCTCTCGGACAGCCGGGCCGAGGGCCCTGTGCTTGGCCTGCCCCTCCGAGGGCGCAGGGCTCCGGGAGAGAAGACGCTCCCGGGCACGGGTCACCGCCTCCCCCGTCAGGAAAGCACTGTCGCTGCTGAGGAAGAGGCAGTTCTCATCAGAGCTGCTCAGAACGAATCGCGACTCTGCCTGTGCCTCCTCTTTGCAGTGGGGACCGTTCAGATGAAAAAAGTCTCCAAGTGTAAGACACTCGTTCTGATTCTTCATGAACGACAGCCCTACTGAGAGAACCGGAGCAGGTCGGCAAGGAAAGCCCCCGGGATGAGCGTCCTGACGTCACCAAGTCTCACCCCCAGAAAGCCGGGCTCCAGCTCTGACCACCACGCCCAGAGGGCGGCCCTTGAAGCTGGTCTTCGGAACGTTCTCGAAAGAGGAATGAGATGCCTAATTCTCGTAAGGCTTTAAGAGCTACCTCTGCGTCCCCGTAAGCGGTCCTGTCCTCTGACGACTGGGGGGATGGGAGGACGGTGGCGGCGTGCTCCGAGGGTACCCTCTCAATAAGCCTTCCACGCTGCCTCCCCTCCCCCCACCAGGAGGGGCTCCCAAAGCCCCGGGGCTAGACGGTGCCACCCGAGGTTTCTGGGCCCCCAGACCCTTCAAAGGGACGGGAAGAGAGAGCTGAAATGGCCCAATCGGATGTTCTGTGAGGCAGACATGTGCGCGGTGGCGGCAGCGGTGCGCGAGGGGACCCAGCAGAGCTGGGATGAGCGTGAACCGCGCTGGCATGAAGTCTCACCGTCGTCCGCGGGGTCTCGGAAGGATCCTGACCGGATCATCCCCTTGGGTCTCTCGGCCAGGGACAGGGTGCTCCCCATTTGGGAGCCGCTGTACAGCGCGAAGGCCGCCTCGTGGGTGGGGATGCTGTTGGAGCGGGTGATTCTTGGCGTGGTGGCCGCAGTGGGACTCACTGGAAGGACAGAGGGGGGGACAGGAGAGGGAGGGGAGGGCGGGAGAAGAGGCAGGGGCATCAGCTTTGGGTCCCGGGGGCGGGGCGCCAGGAGCAGAGGCGGATGGAGGGGCAGAGAGGAGGCCGGCGGGCGGCGGGTGTGCAGGCGGCCGTGCCTGGGAGAGCAAAGCCCTACGAGGAGGACCCTGCGTCTGAGCCGGGGCGAAGAGCGAAGCCTGTTTGAACGCCCTTCCCTCGGGCCTGTCTGCCCAGAGAGGTCGCTTTCGAAGGTCATGCTGGGGGCCCGGCAGCTTTTCTGAAACCTTCGCATCACTTGGATGTGCCGATGAAAACGGGGTGTCGTGTTTCTCTAACACACAACGGGCTGCCAGGGAGGCCTGAGAGTTCGGAGCAAGGCTCAGATCCGAGTGATGAAGAGGACCAGCGAGGGGCAGGGCCCAGGCTGTGGGGCGCACGGCCGGGCACCACGGAGGGGAGCGGCACTCCCCAGAAACACGGCCGGTGCCCAGCATGACCCTGGCTGGAAGGCCAGAGCCGGTGAGCGGGTCCGGGAGGCTGTGCAGCCCTGCTGGCCCGCAGCCCAGCCCCCTCGGCCCCTGCCTCTCCGCGTGCATGCTTGGGGCGGGGGGTGGGGCTCCTTGGACACTCCGTGGACATCCAGTCTCCGGGAAGACCCGAGAAGAAGACAACCCCACCTCTCCCGGGGCCCTTCGCCGTGTGTGAGGTGATGATCGTGGCTTGGCCCGGCCCCTCATCCCCCTGTGTGGTCTCCATGGAGACGGACAGCAAGCTGGCCCCGCCCTCGTTTTAATGGCTCTCAGGGACCAGATGACCTTCCCTTTAGCATCGCGCCCTTCTCTAGCAAGATGACCCCGACTCCTAGTTTCCTCAGAGTCCCCAGTCGTCCCACAGGCGTGTCACAGGTCTGCAGGTTTTGCTTACTGCCTTCCTTCGCCCCGCTGAAAGAGGCAGTGGATTTGGAGACGCAGGAAGGAAGCAACAGGCCGGCCCGGGCACTGTCCTCAAGGGCCCCCGGCACTCGGCGCCCCAGGAAGCAGGGCCGTGAGCCCCGGCCTTCACCCCTCCCGTCTCTGAAGCAGAGTTGCCTCCTCCTCACAAGCTTCCCCTTCTCCTCAGACACCAGGAAAGGAGAGGCCAGCACGGGTCTCCCTAAGCCCTGCCTCTAGGATTGGACGGTCCCGGCTCCGGGGCAGACCCACGGCTGCACTCGACCGCTCACCCCCTGCCTCCCCAGCTGCCCAACGCTGTGTCGCGGCGCTGGGTGCGGCGGCTCCCTTCTGGCTGCACCGGGTTTTGCTCTGGGCCTCCCTTACGGCTCTTCCACGCCAACAGGCAGACTCTCTGATGCTGCAAGGACCCCACAGCCCGGGCCCAGGGGCCACGGCTCAGGTCCGGGTCTGGCGCACTCAGCCGTGCGTCTCACGATGGATGCATGAACTGAGACCCGTGAGCCGGCCGTCACGGCGCGAACCAAGTATGGGGTGAAACCCAAGGCCCCGCTGCCCTGCCGGCCCCCCTGCACGGCGGTGACTGCGGACACTGACCTATGGTGGTGAGCTGGCCCTTGGCGCTCAGGGACATGGACAGCGCAGGGGGCGACGGCAGCTCTGGCTGGTCGTCGGACTCGGGCGGCCCCCCGATGCTGTGGGAGTGTCGCCACTCCTTGGCCTCCTCCTGGGGCTGCAGCTGGTACCTGCGGGCGGCAGCCAACAGCTCGGTCTAGGCTTCTACCACCTGAGCTCAGAGGTGAGCTCCAAAAGCAGGACGAGGAGGTGGGAGCCGTCAGGGCTGACTACGGGGGGTGCGGAGGGAAGCAGCATCCTCCCGGACCTCAGGAGGGGCGGAAGGGCTGGGGACGCCCCTGCGGGGCTGCCCGAGCTAGGCCGAGATGACGGAGGCCCGGGACAGAGCTCGGCATTCGAACCTCCCAGCAGCAGGAATCACCGGACCGCAGGACCTACTGCCCACCTGAGTGGCCAGAGGTGGCCCGCTCTCCCTGAGGTTTGGGGGGGCGTGTTCTGGCAGGACTGGGGCAGACAGCACAGGCTGGTGCGGGAAGTGCGTGAGTCCCATGTGCAAGCCTGTCTCTCCTCTGTCACCTGAGCCCCGGCTACAAGGTGACGCACACACAACAGTGAGCCTGGGTGGGCGCCTGGGAGGATGTACGGGAACCAGGTACACGTGACCGGGGCCGAAAGGGGCACCGCATGCATGACTGGAGCCTGGGACAGGGCGAGTTACGTTTTTTCATACAGACCAGGAGCCCCAGGTATAGGAGAGAAAAACACATGTAAGGGTTATTACCTGAGCCCCTTCTTGGGAAGAGTATTCCGATCCCGCTGATTACTGTGGAGGAAAGAAAGAGAAGCATGTGGGTCCATCTCAGGAACTAGAGTTTGGGAGCAGAGGTTTGACGGATGCAACACCGGGACCCAGGGCATCCGGCCGTGAGGCCCCCGTCGCCATAAACAAAGGGGAGGTCAGCCACAGCCGCCTCTGGGCTCACAAGTTGAGAAACTGTTTGATGTTTTTCTCTGATTAGCTTCCCACTCCCCCGCCTCCCCTCCCCGGCAACCAGGGATTGAACCTGGGCCCTGGGCAGTGAAAGCGTGGAGTCCTAACCACTGGACCGCCAGGGAATTCCCTCTGATTTGCTTTTTAAAGATCATGCTGTGGTAGATGAAAACCAGGATGTGACATAATAGGGGTGATCTGGGGCCAGTGATTAGAAAGCAGAAGCTTCGGATGGCAGGTTAAACCAGGCATGAGGGCTCGGGGAAGTCACTGAACGTCTGTGTACTGGTTCCTCGTGTAGCAGGTGAGAATCAGAATTTAAACACAGGAACGAAATCCTGTTCCTTAAGAGTTGCTGAGAAGCAGAGGGGGTTACGTAATGTGCACACAAGTGTCGCTGGTCACAGAGCAGCAGTCAAACAGGCCCGGAGGCAGGAGCGGGCTCCCTGGGCTCGGCCCCGCCCACCCACCTGTCCAGCTGCCCAGTCCTGGGGCTTCCGCTCCAGGTCAGCTCTTCGGCGTCCTCCTCTGCGGGGGCGGCGGGGGGCGCGGGGGCTGCGGGCACAGGGGCGCTGCTGGGAAAGGCGCCGGGCAGGCTCATGGGCATCTGGAGGGACTCCATGCTCCTGTGTAGGCCCGAGAGCTTGGAGTACATGCGGGTCTCTTTGGGGACGCCGAAACTGCTCATGAGCTCCAGGCCCTGGGAGAAGCTGGCGGAGTTGATGTTGAGGATGGGGGCTGGGCTGGGGCTGAAGCAAGAAGGGAGGGGACCCCCGGCGGCCGGGCCCGGAGTGTGCAGATCTGGGACCTTCGGAGCATGGGCATCAGTGGACGCAGGGAGATCCAGGCTGTTGGAGTTGACCTTGTCCAGATTGGCTAGGGAGGGTGGCTTGACAAAGCTCTTAGCCGTGGCCCTGAGAGAAGTACGATAAAACAGGACATTCAGGATCACGGAGTTAGAGAAACAACAGGCAGGTGGGATCGCAGCCAAATCCTGGTCCTGTTTCCTCACTTTTGGGCTCTTTGCAAAGCACGGGGGGCTTCTCTCAATGCCACTGGGAAATACGGGGGAGGAAATCTGACCTGGGCACCATCAAGTCTTAACGAGGGGGCAGCACATGCACAAGGGAGACAAGGGTGGGTTTACGCACAGATGGACGTGTGTGTGTGAGAAAATAAAACAGCAAAACCACCCAGGCAAGAGCTCGGAGAGGCTCAGAGCACATCGGGGGGCACCAAGAACAGCTCCGAAACACGGAAGAGGCGCCCGGCACCCGGGGAACAGGGGGGAGGCCCAGGGCCAGCAGGGAACAGGCCGCCCCATCTGAGGCGCGCCGGGACCCTGGGAGGATGCTGGGAGGGCAGACAGGAGGAAGCGCCCAGCCTGGGTACCTGAGGGGGGTTGGCGGCAGCTCTGCCAACTTGGGGGCCGGGGGGTGGCTCGCTTGGCCCTTGGGCGTGCTCTCCGGGGAGCCCATGCTCTTCAGGGCCACGCTGTCTGGGTCCAGGGCCACGGCCTTGGCCTTGGCCTTCTCCTTCTCCCGGTCCGTCTGGTTGACGGGGGCTGGGGTGGCCCGCCCGCCGGCCGCCTTGGAGGGCTCCTTCAGCCTGGAGGGCGTCAGGCTGCCCTGCCTGGTGCTGAGAAGGCTGGGGTCGATGCTGCTGCTCACGGGCCGGGGGCCGGCCCGCCCGCCGGTCACGCTCATGGAGCTGGACTTGGCCGGTCGGGGCAGGCTGCGGTACTGGATGTTGGAACGGGCGCCCGGAGCCAGGAAGCCGGGCTCCGCGCCGTTGGGCACGTCCAGGCTGGTCTTGCGTCCGTTCGCCGGCTTGACGGGGATGCCCGAGGTCTTCTGCGCCTTGCCGAGCGTGGCCGAGCCCCCGGCCTGCACGACGGTGGCCGTGCCTGTGGCGGGAGGGGGCTTCTTGTAGCCGAAGGACCCCGATGTGGATGGGCGCGCGATGCCTGAGGGAGGCTTCTTGGCGTCACCCAGGCGGTCGCGGCCGGCGTCCGAGGAGGAGCGCTGCAGGCCGGCGCTCTTCACCGCCAGCTTGCCCTTGTCGGTGGCCTTGCCCTCGGGTTTGCCTGCAGAGAGCAGACAGGAGTGAGCGCTGAGACCGCCGTCTCTGGCCCCGGGAGGAGGGGCGCCGTGGGCGGGCGAGCGAGAGCCCCGCAGGCTGAGGACCCTTCTCGCCAGAGGGGAGGGGACTCTGGGCGGGACTGGCCCCCAATTGATTGTTGTTTTCTGCCCCCAGGGTAGGGGGTCCCATTTTGGTTGAACCAGCAGAGGCGATCACAAAGATGATCAAGAAGGAATGACATCTAACCCCGGTCCAGGGAGGGAAGGTGGGGGAAGCAAAGGGACGGGACTCAGCTGTGTCTGCCGGTGGTTAGGGACTAGAGGGGGCCTGACGGAGGCCGCGGGTCACCACGGAGCCACTCTGGGAGCGGCACGATTCTGACAGTGTGCCAGGACCTCCCCGGGACGGCAACCAAGCCCTCAGGAAGACAAGTGCATCACCCGCGTGTCCCAGGAGAGGAGACGGAACCACTGGACGGTGTGAGGCAGGTCAGGCCAGGCTCCCCCCTCCTCTACACCTGGGCCTAGGCGTTAAGCACGTGGCATTTGTATGCCCACATCTGCACGACGGACATCGTACTGCCCGTCGTCCCTGACTCGGGATGGCCTGGAGGCTAGGGTGGGCAGTACGTGGAAGCAGCGTGCGGGCTGGCCGTCTCCCAAGGGTTAACGGCTGTGAGGAAGCCAGGGAAGCAGGACTTGGCCCTGGGCCCCCCGGTCCCTCGTTACTCGGCTCACCTGCGACCTTGAGGGCGCTCTGGGCCGTGTGAGTGATGGGGGAGGTGACGGCCACCGGTGGGGTCTTGCCCTTCTTCAGGGACCCGGGGTGCCCCAGGGTGACGGGCTTCTTCAGTTCCCCAACCTTGGATGGGTCGTCGCAGCTCTCGGGCCGCTCTCGCCGCCACTTGGCCGCCCCGGGCTCCATCTTCAGGCTGCCGCTGTCGTACTCCAGCTTCCTGGGGGCCTTCTCCTCCGACTCACTGAACCAGTTCAGCGCGCTCTCTGCCAGCGAGCGCTTCTCGGAGTCCGTGCGCAGCTGGAGACGAAAGAAGGCAGAGTGGACGCTCAGGTGGGGAAGGGGGGGGACTGGGTGGAGAGAGGGGCTTTGGCTGCCGGGTGGCCCGACCCTTCCAGAGCAGACAGTGAACCAGCCTTCCGCCCGCAGAAGGACAGCACAGAGATCTGTGCTGTCCAGAGGACAGCACACAGATCCCGGGCTTCTCTTCCTCTCCAGGTGGGACAGCACTTACGGGCATCCCTCCGAACTGGCGTGGGCGCTTGATAGAGGCCCGCCCGCCCGGCGGGACAGCAGCTCACGCCTTAGGTGACTGCCCGGCAGCTAGGGATTTCTTTCCACCAGCTCAAGAAGGACTTGGCCAAGGGCACGTGGGAACCAATCCCACGGAGCAGGTGAGCGGACGTGCCACCCTGCGCACAGGCACGGCCCGGTCTGCCCCGCGGTTCTCTTGCAGAAGGCGGCTTAGGCATCCGCACTCGCACGTACCACTATAGTCGAGTTCCTGCGAGATGCCGTCGGCGTGGTGGGCAGGGAGTTGAGTGAGGAGCTGGCGTTGAACTCTTCCGAGCTGAGGTTGTCAGAGGCATCACTGAGCCCGCTGCTGATGGAGCTGCTCTCATCCCAGCTGCGGGACAGGAGAGAAGGATTAGCAATCAACACAGAAGCCACGGCGAGAAATAAAGTTCCCATAATGAGGGCAGGATGGCTGTACTCCAGCATATAGACCGGCCAGAAGGGGAAAAGCGTGGGGGTTAGTCCTGGGTTTGCCAGCAACGCAAAGAGTGATTTAAACTTCCTTGTAATTTGGTGATGTCCTTTCATAAAAGGAAGGGACTACACAGGGAGCTCTACTCAACACTCTGTAATAACCTATGTGGGAAAAGAATAGGAAAAAGAAAAGATATACGTGTTAGACATACACTGAATCAAGGTGCCTTACAGCTAAAACAAGAACAATATTGTAAATCCACTATACTCCAATATATAATAATTACTACGTTTAAATTAAAAGAAAAAGAAGGGACTAGCTTTATCTGGTCAAGGAAGATGTTATATCTCCTTAACAGAAAGGCGTATTATAGAGACAAGGTAATTCTTGGATGGATCTAATCACACAAACCCATTTCCCGTCCCTATATATAGCCTCCATTCTTAGAATTACTGTATCTTTATTTCTAGATGTGTTCTCTAGGTATTTTCCCTCCTTTTCCTGAATTTTTCCACACCTGATAACCAGGGCCGGAAAAAGACTGATCTTTTCTAGAGCCGCTTAGACCTGTCACTTCTCACTGCCCCCCTCTGTATCGGGTTCACCCCATCCTGGGACCGGGTCCCGCTGCTTAAGAGCGTGTACCACTCTTCTGGTAAGTGAACCCACTTTAGGTGCCGTGGCCAAGCAGAGGGGCCAAATGTGTGCTGAATGGTTTCATTTCTCTGCCAGTTGCTCGGAATATCAGACTTGTGGTGCCTGGGAGAGACTGTCGTTAAACATCTGTCCGTATGTCTTTATATCGAGAACCCTGGTCCGTATATTCAGAGAGCCTGACACAGCCTCGGTCACTCTCCCACAGTCGCTTGGCTATTGGTTTTTCTGTTTGACAAGTTTCACAGTCAGAACGTTTATTCTGAACATCTGAACGAGATGCCTCCTCCTGCACCGTTCACCTCCTCTTGGACCATCCGTGCTTGCTCTCGCAAGTTTCTTTTTGTTCACACGTTATTTTCAAAGCTCAACTTCCATCCCCTACAACCGTTTTTCAAAGGTCCCATTGCCCAAGCCCTTCCCCATTTCTATCTCTTCCTTCTGGACACTACAAAGCGCTTCAGAAATTCCGTGTTCAGTTTTAGAGCCTCAGACTGAACACGGGACTTGAGTTAAGACTTTAGTAATTCCGTGGGAATTCTCTCTACACCCTCCCATCCGCGTCCACAGTGAGTTTGCTCGTCAGCTTCACGTGTGTGCTGAAGCGGCTTAAGATGTTTTCCGTGAATTAGCCGGTATCTGGGAAACGTCTCCCTTTAGATTTATTTTTGAGTTTCGTATCATGGAACAAAAATCAGACACACAAGTCATCTAAGTGCTTGGCCCGGATTTCGGCTGGCCTCCGGCTGATTTATGTGCTGGGAATAGGAAAGTGGGTGGTTTGGACGTTTGGCTTGTTGCTCTGCAGGGATTAAGCCAAATACATTGAGAAAGGGCAAAGAAAGCACGGGGATTAGACCACACTACAGACTGAGCTAGACGTTATTACTGTGAAATATGGCCATTGTTAAATGACAATCCACTCTTCTCCCCCACTTGTGACATATATGAAATCTCACATTTGTCCTGCGCTAAAATAACACCTCCCCCCAACCCCACATTGTAGAGAACACAGACTGAGCAGGAAAGATCAATTCTGGTTTTACGATCCTATCATCCTATCAGCTCTCCTGGGTCAAGACAAGATCTCTGACAAACAGTTTCCAGCGGGTCAAATACACAAGAAGCCTGTCCTTGCGCAGAGATTAATTACGGGTAATCGAGGCCTTGGGGCAGAGAAAACGCCTATGGACAAGAGGACTTTGCAGTCCACCAACCCTGAAGAAACCCTTCCTTTGCTCTGCATTGACGGAAAGCCCAACGCTGAGATGGGGGAGGGGTGTTTATCTTCTCAGAGACTCAGTTCCTCCTGGCCCCAAAGACCTCCCCTCCCAAATCACAGACTTTCTCCTGTAGTAAGAAATTTCCAGCCTAATTACTGGGCAAGGTTGCCTACAGGATTTGAAGGTTTCCTTCAATTCTTCCACGGACCAGGGGCAGGGCGGGGGCATGGCTCAGGAAGTAATGCGAGCCATGGGGAGTCATGGGGAGCGGCAGGTGAAGCTTTGCTCGGTCAGTACCGCCCTCGGCCCCAGGGGTTGGGGACCCCTGACCTAGAGAAATTCCTTTGCAGGTCCTGAACAGAAGGAAAACTCTGTCGTCATGACTGAAGGGTTAAGCATGTCCATTGGAGGAAGCATATTTTCTTTCTTAAAAGAAAAATTACACAAGTGATATAGGCTCTAGTCAAGACTCAAACATTATGTAAAAATATAAAGGGAAAAAGGAAAACGCCCCTTTTCTGCCCTCCCACTTTGACTTCTAGGGTAACCACGGGTAACGGTTTCTGTGCTTCCTTCAGAGCACCCCCATGCGGCCCCCTGTCCGCAGCTGTCTGCCCTCTACATCGGGGACCACACCCCACCCTCTGGAGGCTCTTAAGTTGGAACCTCAGGCCTCCTCTGTGTTGGTTTACATTCTTGTTTTAGTGAAGTACCTCCTCCAGTAGGCTCCTGGAGAAGTGTGCTTGGGAAGCAAACTTTATAAGAGCTGACACCTTATAAAATGTCATTATGCTATTTTACGTGGGAGATGTTGGCCAGGCATTGAATCCATAGCTGAAAACAATATCCTTGCAGAATGCGAAAGCATTGCTCCACTGCCTAGCCTCTACTGTTGCCATTCTGATTCCTTGTCCCTAGAATGTGACCTGTTTCTTTGTTTCCTTTCTGGAAACGTTTAGCATCTTCCCGGGTGTTATGAAGTATCATTAATGACTCTATTTTTGGGGCAGTGGCCTCAATTTTATCTTCCGTTGCCTCCATTTCTGCTACCGTTTTTCATTTCCAAGGGAGAAAACACCATATCGGTCTTTCTCTCAAGGACACAACCTCTTCTTTTAACTCTCAGAGACATGCATTCACTCATTCATTCGGAGGGGCAGGTTTACAATCTCTTTGCCTAGTTTCCAGCTCCAAGTTGCTCTTTTCTGTTTGTATCGGGAGACTTCTGTGTTACACGCCTTCTCGCATCTCTGACGACCCTTGGCTGTTTGCTCATCTGTAAGACTGGGACCCTCATCGTAAGTTCATTGGAAGCTCTGTGTACACAGGTAGGACTTGTCAGCGATGGCGTCAGTATAGGGAGATGCAATGGGACTGATTCATGTCAGTTTCTTCTCTGGGGCTGCTCAGATTTCCTAGAGATGAATCTCCCACCCTCCTCCCTGGAGGGAATGAGACCTGTGTTCTGAGAGCTGAGCTGGGGAAGGTCCTGGGGGTCTCAACATTCCATATGCGAAGTTTCACTCAATACTGGCTCAGAATCTAAGCCTTCACTGTGCCAGGAGCCCACGAGTGCAGAGACCCCTGTTCTATTCTCTCCAGAGTTTCCAGTCTTCTGTCGACTAGGGGAACGGCCGTAGCCTTCCTAGGACGAGGGGATCTGAGTCTGAGGGTTTCTTATATAAATTTCCAACCAGTCCTCCTGTTTTTAGTTTCACCTCTTCCCCGTCTAAAGGTACCTGATGTCACCAAGTCAGCAAGCTTTTTAAGGGTCCTGGGATACAAACAGAGGGGCTGCACAGTTGTCCCCACTGTGGGCTTAGGACTCGCCTTCGAGCTGATGAAGCAGTTCACACCTGCCATTCTGATCCCAGCTTCCCGGATGTGGCTCCTGTCTCTCCCTCTAGTCTTTGTCCTTGTGGTTTTATGATTAAAACAAAATCCCAGGGCTTCCCTGGTGGCGCAGTGGTTGAGAGTCCGCCTGCCGATGCAGGGGACGCGGGTTCGTGCCCCGGTCCGGGAAGATCCCACATGCCGCGGAGCGGCAGGGCCCGTGAGCCATGGCCGCTGAGCCTGCGCGTCCGGAGCCTGTGCTCCGCAACGGGAGAGGCCACGACAGTGAGAGGCCCGCGTACCGCAAAAAAACAAACAAAACAAAACAAAACAAAAGTTCGTTCGGGATTTTCCGTAACATCTTATGGAAAAACCTGGATGAACTTCTTGGACAGCCTAATACTACCGGCCTGTCCATCTTTTCTTCCTTTACGTTTCTCCTGCTTTTGCTCCGGTTCAGAGCCTAACGACCTCTTGGCTGAAGCCCTGTGAAAGGCTTCCATCCCCCCCACTGTCAACAGAGTTTCCCCTCCTTCCAGTACACACTGAGTATCATCAGAAGCCCGACCCAGCACCTCCCCAAACCTTCATTAGCTCCTCGCTGCTGAGACAGTCGAATCAAAACTCTACATCCCGCTGTTGCAGACCGTCCGTGAGCCATCGTGAGCGTACAGCGTACGACAGCACGGATAAATGTCGTAGCCAGGCCCTCCGAATTCAAGTCCTGTAAACTCTGCTCAGGGTTAAGCTCGCTGTCAACGTGGCAAACATCCACTGAGCTGACATTTACAGGGTGGCGTCAGCTGTATGGACACTTGACAATGACTGCCCAGAGCAAAGAGGGGGAAAGATGTAAATGAAACATGAACTCGGAAGCACAGACCAGAGACACGAGAGGACTCAGCGTAAGGGGTGACTAAGTTCTCGGACCAAATCCGGAAACACGGCCCCGCCGTGTAGGCCGCGGGTCAGCACGGTGCTCAGCCCCAGCCCCTGCTCCTAATTCCCAGCCTCCTCGGATTCCACCTCGGTGGCCGCCGGCGGGCTCACCTCACGTCTTTTCAGAAGCACAGGGCTGCAGCGGGGAGCCGCTCTCCTCACCACTGTGCGAGGATCTGTGTCTGCGGAAGATTCTGGAGCCCTGGCATCATCACGGCACTCGACAGGGATGCGCGTGGACCCGACCTGCCTCCATGGGCTTCCCCCCAGCTCTGCACTTTGAAGTCAAGGCCCACACCAAACAGCCGGTTTTCTGCGAGGCTTTCCGTGATCCTCCTTGTCAGGAGAAATCGCATCCTCTTGTACTTCCTCTTAAACTCATCTCTGGCTCCATCAGAGCATTCTGCCTTTAAGTAGTTACGTCCGTGCATCCCTTTGCTGGACCACCTCTCCCTGAGGGGTAGGACTGTGCCCCTCATACAGTGTCTGTACACGGTGGGCAGACTTGAACTCCTGGCTTGGGAAAGCAGGGATGCGCAAACTCAGAGAAGGGGTTACGATCTGGAAATGCTACACAGCTGTTCTCTAAGAATGACTGGTAGTTTATTTCCAAAGAATCCTCACTTCAGTGGGAATTGGTAAACTTTCTCTTTGTAGAACTTTTAGATCTCTGCTTAAATTCTCCATCTATTCAAGAATGTAATCCACCTTTTCTACCAGATCCTTAAAAATACCTATTAGAAATATTTGACAGGGACTTCCCTGGTGGTCCAGTGGTAAAGAATCCGCCTTACAATGCAGGGGACGCAGGTTCGATCCCTAGTCAGGGAACTAAGATCCCACGTGCCGCGGGCAACTAAGCCCGTACGCCACACCACAGCCACTGAGCTCGTGCCCCACAACTAGAGCCCACGTGCTGCAAACTACAGAGCCCATGCACCCTGGAGCCTGTGCACCACAACTAGAGAAGAGAAAAAAAAAAAAAAAACCCTGCATGCCACAACTAGAGAGAAGCCCACAACCAAGACCCGATGCAGCCAAAAATAAATAAATAAATCTTAGAAATATATACATTTGACAATCCTTGTCTGCTAATCCCAACAACAGAGTCATCTGTGGGTCTGCTTCTATTGACTATTTTTCTGCCAGTGATATTTTCCCATTTCTTCACAGGTCTCATAACTGCTTATTATATGCCGTGTGTTAAGTGGATGGCAACATGCACACCTAGAAAATGACGTGCCCCTTCCTCTGTCAGGCTGCTAGGCCTGAGGGATGAGTCGGTCTCATCTGCGGTACAGCTAGGTCTAGGTTTTGTTGTCACGTTGGTTCCAAACGTCTTGGGGGCGGGATCAAGGCTGTCCTTCCTATGGGGCTTGGGACGTGGCCACGGTAAGACCCCGAGATCTCTCCACGCTCTACAGCCCAGCTGCCAGCTTGCAGGGCCACCGAGTTCTTTTAGCTGGTGGTGGCCACCTCCGTGCACTCAGAGAAGGGCCCTGTGCCTTGCAGGGGGTCTCCTCCACGCTCCTGCCCCGCTCTTGGCTTCCTCTATGCTGTGCTGCTTCCGGCTACTCTGTTAATGCCCCGTGCACCCCAGCTGGGGAAGGGGCGTCTGTCCCATCTTTCTGCCCTGCCCTCGGTCACTGGCTCACGTCCACTGTGTGCTCTCAGGGAAGGCCCTGGGGGAAAGAATTAAGGGTGGGTGGGGACGTACTTGCTCTGTGACTAAGTCTCCTTGTAGCCAGTGAGCATGTAGCCGTTGAAAGTTTGTACAAAGTCCAGCTGTTTTCTCCTTAGCCTCATGTCTGGCGGGTTAACCCTCTGCCTCCCGCCGGGCCCCTCAGATGAAAGCAGCCGAGCGTTCTTTCTCTCCCAGGAAGGGTTCGTCCTCTCTGGAACTGAGTTCAGTTAGAATACTTTGCATCTTTAGACACTTATTTTTTTTCTTTCCTAAGTTATGTTTGTCACTTCTCCAGCTCTTTCTTGTTGGGTGGGAGTGGCAGTGTGTGGTGACCTTGTACCATTCCTTCAATAAATTTCTGAGCCCTCCATCTAGGGCTGTAAGCGAGCCAGCTGATCCCTCTGCTGTTCCCTTGCCCACTTCCTAGCACCGGGGTACAGGGGTGCACCCATCTCCTCTGCGGGACGAGAAGAAGGACCGTGGTGGGGGAGGGTAGGCAGCTCAACCGGACGCTCCCTGTGTGTGTGTGCAGGCCCAGGGCAGTGCACAGGGTGGGGCGCACTCTCCCCCTGGGAACAGCGCCAGCAGTCGTGTAGCTCTTGGCCGCCCCTCCCACACGTCTCCCCGCAGAACTCAAGTGGCCAAGGGAGTCAGAGGGCCAAGGGTGTGGGCTAGCGGATGGCAAGGGCGGGCCGGCTCGTGGTGCACAGGAAAATTCCTTAGTTCTCCCCAGCCCAGCACGGTCCTAGGAAGGCAGACCGGAACGCTGAACCGGCATTCCTCAGGTCCAGAACATGCGTGCCTGGAGAAGCAGCAAACACATCTCTCTGGTTATTTACCACTTTATGGCTTCTTAAATGCTTTAAGGTTTCAGAGCTCTGAAACCTTATTTTCTCCTCTGAGGAACGTCCGCCATACAATAGGCTGGTTATAAGAGTCGGGCTGTTTTTTTTTTTAGAATCATTTTTTACTCCCAGGTAAAGTTTACAGAATTGGGAGCCTGCTGTTACAGCCCCGGCAGACGCCGAGGCCTTCCTGCTCTCCATCTTGGCATCACTGCCGTCCGAACGGAAACACGCCCCGGGACAGCAGGAGGCTCTCTGACCACACGGCGGACCCGATTTCCAGAAACTGAATTCCCAGCTGCTCGTAAAAAGAAGCCGGAGTCGGACCTGGGAGGCTTTCAGTGCGCATCGCTGAACCAACGAGGGCGACTCTGTCCCATGAAACCTACAAACATCGGGTGGGCCAAGAGTCACCAACGCACGACCCTTGACACGTCCCCCTGGCTGGGGCTGGTAGGCGGCAGGCAGCAGTGAGTGGTGGTGAGTCAGCATAAATCAGGCCCAGGGTGGAGGCCACACGACAGCCAGGGCGTGCGAGCGCGATGCGCCGGCTCCAGGGTCCCGGGGCCGGCATGGCTGCGGCTCAAGACAAAAGGAACATCTTACTAACGCAAGTGCCTTAGGTGAGGCCCCCTGGACGGCTCTGCAGCCCCACAACTCCAACTGCTCTACTTCAGGGGACCGGAAAGGAGGACACGGAGTTTGGTCCAGGACCAGCCCGTCGGAACTAAATACGTAAAGAGACTCCAAGTTACTCTGTGCTCTTGGGGTGGCTGCCCGGAGGGCTGGAAGTGGATATCCTGATCCTTGCTCTAGTTTTGAAAACATGCAGAGCTTCCCTGAGAGGACAGCACTTAGAGTTAGGATACAGCTCTCCCTGCTCACCATCTAGGATGGAAGGTAACGGGCTAAACCACATGACACTGCCAAGTTTGTAGGTAGAAGGTGGTTGACCGGGGGCACTGCCATCTGGTTCAACATCACATGTGTTTCCTATTGAATCTGGCCTGGGCTTCAGCACTTGTTTGCTACAGAAGTGCGGTGGTGGGTTCTGAACTCTTAACAACAGGAAGATGCTGAGTTCTGGGATCAAACGACAGAGGTGACAACCTGTCCTGGCTGAGGCCTAGTTCGGTGCCTCTGAAGACAAGGGAACACATCTTGGACTCCCCTCAATCCAAAGTTCCAAAGAGGTCCCACGCTTCACTGTCTTTGATCCTTTCTCCTCCAGGCATTTTCCTGGAGGCGAGCCGCTCGGGTGGCAGCCAGCCCAGGGCCCCCCCAGAGCTCACTCGCAGCCACGGCGATGGCTCCTAACAGGGCATCTGGTTGGTGACATGCTCCCTCTCTGGCCCCTTGAGCAAGTGACCCTCCTGCCCCTTTGGTTACCAGGTGGTCACCTCCGAGGTCTGTGCAATATGGCGGCCACTGGCCACGCGCAGATACACACGGAGCACCTGAAACGTAGCCGGTCCGATGACGTGAGACGTGCGGTACAATTTCAGAGACTTCGTACCAGATTCCAAAGGCTTAGTGTGACAAAGGAATGCAGTATATCTTATTAATAATTTTATATTACATACTTAAATGATGTCCTAGAGATATCGGATTAAATAAATCATGTTATTGTAATTAATTCCACCTGTTTCACTTTTTTTAAATGTGTCTACTAGGAAATTTAAAATTATGGATGTGACTTGCACCATGTTTCTACTGGAAAGCGCTGTCCTGGAGGAAACTTTTGGTCAATGGAAAGTCAGCCCCGAAGAGCTGGGGTTCATTAGCTGCTACAGTGGTTACAGTTGGTGCATGACCTGAAAAAGCTGTGGTTTGCAGTTAAACGTCAACGGTGCTTCTCTCAGTGGCACCAGATGTGGCAGAATTGCTGGGCACATAGACTGAATTATTGGCCACAGTCCTGAGCGTTCAAGAGGTTAAAGAGGATATAAGTGATTTAAAACGGAAGAAAAAGAAGAGAAGCTCATGGAGGAGTCAGAGTGAAACTGAGCAACTGTGTGATGTTCAGTTTTGAAAATGAATCAAGGCCACGTAGAGAGACCGATGTTCTGCTCAGGCACCGGCAAAGCTCTCACCCGCCCACGTGGCCTCAGCTCTCCGGGGCGAGCGCAGCACAGCGCCTGCTTCATTACATGTCTGTGGTTTGGCCGAGGCCACGGCAAGCCAGCCTGGTCTGGCCAACAAGGATGAACTGCACACAGAGAGATTTAGAAGCAGGGGGCGGGGGGCAGAGAAGAAGCCAATGTAAACGTCTTGAGCTAACGGCCTGCCGAGTCTTAAGGGTAACGATCACCAAGCACAAGGAACTCTCAGCACCAGGTAACCAGGGTCTGACAGGAAACTGGAGGACGTGCACGATCAGGGAGACTTATCTGGCCCCCTTGACATTCTGACAGTTCAGCTCATTCCTCTACCCCAGTCCCTGTGAACACTGACGGTTTCAGCAACCTGTGAATGACACTTCCTGAACTCCACTTTGAATCGCAGATCTGAGGAATTCTGTTCAACTCTCGAACGCTGAGGCTACCTTTGTGCACGATGATGGCTGGGGACCCTAAAATTCAGATTTAATCTCTACAGACAGGTTACCCAGCACTACCGGCACAGACGAAAAATGAGAGAAAACAGGCACCGCCGTTTAGGAGCCCATAACTCTAGGAGATCTGGTGCAACGCCTCCGTGATGAATTCTTACTCGGACCCAGCAGGGAAGATTACAAAGAGAAGCACCACAAATTCAGAAAATATTTCCTGGAGATCAAACGCAGCTCAGGTGAAAGCCGAGAAAACTAGACCCTTGATCCTCCTACCACATCATGAAACCACCCATTTCCACTGTTGCCCTTGTCGGTTAAGTCACTCCGTGAGGGCCAGAGTTCCCCACGCCATCTAGACAGGGTCTGGTGTAAACACACACAGGCTGCTATGCCACCGAGAGTGTGGAACGGCTCCTCCTGTGCTTTACTGGGAGGGGACTCCTACCCACTGGGTCCCAGTTGTAGCTCCCCTCACCCCTTCCTTGCCAAGTCAACCACCGTCAACACGGACAGTGTAGCACACTCTCCTCTCCTAGAAGGTCAACGTGTTTTCAGTGGGGGCAGTGGGATCACGGGCCCGTCCTCAGCAGAACCCCGTTCAGTCAAGCTAAAGCCTGTGTCTGAATCTGAAGAGATGCCATCTCAGCAGTGGCAAAAGAGTGACTTAGAATCAGCCTGCTAGCTTGGAGTACTTACTTGTTCTGGGCAACTGGGTGCTCCTGTAGGTGCTCTACAACATTCTAGGCGTATGTGCAGTGTTCTGTTGTCTGCTCATACCTTTGGATTCTCCAATGTCTATGACCCGGAAAAAATTTTTAAAAATTATCATCTTGGCTTCTAACACCAAGCTTCAAGCATTGCCTTCTTGGTTCTGGAATTTAATCTCTGCCCTAAAGTTAAGACAGTTTCTCACACTTAGACCATCGTTACAGACTGAAATGTTTCCCCCCAAATCCTTATGTCGAAGCCATAACCCCCAGTGGTTATATTTGGAGAAAGGACCTTTAGGGAGGTAAGTAAGGTTAACTGAGGTCATAGGGGTGGGGCCCTAATCCAATAGGACTGGTGTCCTGAGAAGAGGAGGAGACACCCGAGCTCTTTCTCTCCACGGGAGGACAGGGAGAGAAGCCATAAGACAGGTCTCACCAGGAACCAACTCTGACGGCCCCTGGATCTTGGAATTTTAGCCTCCAGGACTGTGAGAGAATTCATTTCTATTGTTTAAGCCACCCAGCCTTCAGTATTTGGGTATAAATTAGCTTATTTTTTATTTATACATTAAAACACGGGACCCTGACCACCGCCACGATTCAGGCAGTTTTCCATTCAGGGATTTACTGACACGAGGTTTTTGATCGCGATACCGTAGGTCATTACAGCTGAAAAAAAATACCCAAATCCATCAGCCGGGCTCAGGAGAAGCTATGGACTGAGAAAAGCAAGGAGGCGAGCAGAGTGGAAGGAATGATCGTTGCTGCTTTGACTTGGCAGGGGTACGATCCTGGAGAAATGTCATCGTTTTACGATGAAACCAGGCTCTACATGTGCTCCCCTAATGACACGCTACGCAACTATTCAGTCCTGCGAACAGCCCGGCTAGCACTTTGTGGGACAAAATGGATGCAACTGGATTAGAGGAATCAATATATTTTATTGGGATCTTAATGTGGGAAAGGGTAATTGCAGGGTGGTGGGCGAGACAGAGAAGTGAGAAGACGGGGAGTAATGAGAGACCGTTTCCGAGGTGTGGGTTTAAGCTTTGCCGTGTCAGCTGGCAGGGCTCCGCGCAGGAAAGCAGAGCAGAAAGTCGAGCTGTTTAACGGGAGTCTCCCTAATGAGGACCAACTGCGGGTGAGAATGCTGACTCGGCTGGCCGAGGCTTGTTTGAGTTCTCTCCTGTTTCAGAGATCTCCCTTTGCGCCTGCCCCAAGCCTTCCCCCTCCTCTCCTACTTTCATAGGGGCAGGAATGAAAAAAAAAAAGGCACCTTTCTCTTTTGCAGACGTTTCCAAGTGAGGAAATGTCAATCCTTCACAGAGTCAAAAATAACTGGGAATCTGAAGAAAAGGGAAAATCCTACCGGATGCCATTCAACTCACCTCGGGAGGATGAGGGGCAGCCCTTGGGGGCAGACTCTGGAATGCTAACCATGCCATGCACTGTCCCCACTGCACTTAACTCCCAGAGTTGAATTCCCTTACTTTTCTTGGCCTCAATTTCCCCAGGTGTACATAGGTCATTCCACACCTACGAAGTGAAATGTTTGGGAAGTCGAACATCTGGGAAGATAATTTTGATTCTTAACTTGGGCAAAGCAAATCCTGACAAGAACTAAAAAGTCACAAAATTAAGGTGTCAACTGGTGAAAAGTCATCCTGATTTGAGTTTCCATCAGAAAGAGGCTCTAAGAACAGTCAATAGGGTGCTGTTTGGAACCAACATTCCCTTCTCTTCCTAAACCAACACAGACGTCCCATTCCCGTAGATTTCTGGAAAGGGGCGAAAATGCTGTTTGGTTTAACATTTCGGAAGATACTTCCTGCTTCCTCCCCACTTCCCACCTACTCTTCCTCAGGGAAGAGTCCCCAATTCCCAAATCCCCGGCTGATGGAAAGGACAGGACACAGCAGTGTTTGCACCTCTGCATTTTCTTCAAGCCAATCAGGAATTAAAAGACGACTGACGATACTCTGAAAAGTAGGACAGGTTCAGGTTAAGCGCCTAGAGCAGAGCTTGGCAAATTTTCCCTGTAAAGAACCAGACAGTCGTTACTATGTTAGCCTTTGATGGCCACACGTTCTGCTGCAACCACTTCCCTCTGCCCTTGTAGCAGGAAGGCAGCCACAGACAACACGTAAATGAATGGATGTGGCTTTATTTAAATGGACGATGAAATCTGAGTTTCATATAATTTTCATGTGTCACAAAATATTCTTCTTCTTTTAATTCTTCCCCCACTCACTAAAAAATGTGAAAACCATTCTTTGCTTTGTGGGCCAGACGAAAACAGGCGGTGGACCAGGTACGGCCCGCAGGGCCAAAGTTTGCTGACCGCTGGGCTAGACCAAACTAAAGAGAAAAGGAAAACAATTGTTCCTTGACTGACAAGTCTCGGAGCAGAAAGCAACTCTGGACTAAGAGAGACCTCTGCTTTTCTTCCCTTTTCGTGCCTTTCTGATCTAAGCTGCTCGGTTTACAAGTCAAAACACGATTTTTCTCCCAGCAATATTACTGGCTCCTCTTGACTCAGGAAAATAAAAGGTTGGGGGCTGGGGAGGGAGGGGAAAAGAGAAGGAAAAAAGGAAGCGCTGGGATTGCTTGCCCCTCACTGCCAATCCCCCACTGGACTCGGGCAATGCCTTAAAGTAGGATGGGAAGCAAACGTATTAGCAGCTTTCAGAATGATTTATGCGCAGTTGACAGAAGCGAAAGCCTTTTTCAGTGAGAAGCACAGAGCCTGCCCCAGGGACAGGATGGAAGGAGTCAGGCAGAGTGCACACGCCCTGGCGTTTCTGTCACGGTCACGGCAACAAAGAGGTCCTGATGTCCATCTTCAGATCGCAAACCACCCTGGGAGCGCGCAGCGGGCGTCCGAAGAGGTGAAAAGGGCTGGGAAGCAGGCCCCAGTCCACACTCCGGGCTGAGGATCCGCGCACTCAACAGTTTCTGGCAGCTCCGGAGGGTCTGGGCCAGACTGCTGGTGTGAGATGCTGAGCTGGCAGTAAACACCCCCAGCCTGTAAGCTACTCTCTTGGCGGGACGAGGCTTCCGCCACAAACCCCACCGCTGCCAGGCCTTCCCTTTGAACACACCACTCCCCTCTGCTGAATTCTTCAATCTTCTCACCCCAAGAGTCCCTGGCATTCCATTATCACCTTTTTTCTCTTCTACTCTGTTAAAACTAGAAGTCCACTTTCCAGCTTCTTCCTAGTGTTTCTACAGAAACCGAGGCAATCGTCTTTTTTCTATTCGCTGAGACTCCTCGTCCAGTCAAAACTCCTGACTCAAAACAGAGGGCAACGTGCCACCCAAGTTTCCTGTCTGAAATTATCCTAATGCTGTCCACGTGTAATCTACCAAAGAAAAACAAAACAAGGACCGTTCAAAGGGAAAGCCAGCAAAACAGAGACAAACACACATTCCAAATCCTAAGACCTAAAGAGAACCGTCCCCGCGTCAGCCTGCCTGCCGGCACCCTGGCCCCCTCACCCCACCCCCATCCCGGCAACACGCAGTCAGAGACCCAAGTGCCCTTTCCGTCCACCAAGAGGATCAGCTCAGGATAAAGGCAAAGTTCGTGACAGCATGACACCTGTAGTGCACACACAGGAATGTCATCCGAACCCTTCATTTGTTTTCCTTTCCACGAATAACCCTGACAAAGCAACCCACGGCAGAACGCAAGCACCTCCTGCAGGAGCTCACACCCTCTTGAGGCCCCTGGGGAGAAGTTTAGCCAACAACCTTGGACGAGGACGGTTACTCTAACGCAAGTCAGATGCAGGGTCGCACCAAAACCATCGTACCTTCACTGAATATAAAGAAAGAGAAACAACCCGGGCTGGGTGGAGAGTCATAAATAAGATACAAGATGAAGCTGGTTTCCAGGTTCCAGAAAATTCTGATACGGCCTACGTAGGTCCCTTTGCAGTTTTGACTTTAGTGATTCGGCTGGATTTCTTCATTCCCATAACAGCTGCAATGCCTCTTTATGTCGTATCCTCATTTAAATTCCAATCTAAAAATGTCGATCATATAGAATGGCAGTGGCCATAATTGTAGGAGTCCAGGGTGATAACAGTTTTCTCTCCGCAAAGAATCAGAAGCTGAGGCCTCAAACGAGCGTCAGTGTATTGCCAGGGAGGCTTCTCAATTTCTTACCGGGGAAGCTTATCTGATGCCGCCGTTGGCACCCTGATATCATTCTTTCAAAAGAGATGGTCATGAGAAGGTAGGAGGATTTAAGGGTACACTTCATAACTGAACATTCGTTAAGCTGTGTGGTTCTAAGAGTAAAGATTTCTGTTGCAGCAAAGCCATCCGAGTGTAAGCCGGCTGAGGCTGCTCTGTGCAAAGTTGCTGTTCACTTAACCAGCGGGCAGCTGGGGTCTGACCCAGCAGGAGCCATGATTTGCACCCACCTGGTCAGACATGACCAACAGGACTCTACACTGCTGGACACACACGTGGCAACATCCTGCACTTGACGAAAACAAGGTCTGCAGCTCTACTGAAGACTCAAGGCTTTCCGGAAAACATCCTTAAATGATGCTAATGAAAGCCATACCACCGCCAACATCGGAAACGCTGGAGCCGAGGTGATGGTCCCCTTCAGTCCGTGGAGTCAGAGGAATTAGCAAGCTCACTCATTTGGTTGTGTGTCTGTAAGCTTGCTCAAATCACAGCAGTCTCTCCACTCTTCTACCGCCTAATGCAGTGTGTAAATCCAAACAGCGATTCTGAAATGCTCACTACTAAAAGGCATCTCTAATATGCTGCCTTTTAAACTGATCTATAGCACTGCTTTTGTCAGAAGGGCACGCCTTTCACATTATCTTCTAGTGGAGATGCCAGATTGGTGCTCATCCAAGCATATATTCTTCTTTTTCTTTGTGAACGTCACCAGATTACGAAAACAATAGTTACCATGTGTCCAGTATTTAAATATGTGTTAAGCACTGTGCTGGGCACTTACATAGAGGTACAACCTCGTTTAACCTTCATATCAGCCTGGAGTTAGATATTATTTCCACTTCACGCGTAAGAGAGGAGACACTTAAGACAAGTCGAGTTGCATGCCTGCCCATGGATGGTCCCACAGCTTCCGTTTAATGTCACGATCTGTCCGACTGTTAAGACCTGCCTTAACCACCGTATAGACTATAAATACTCCCAGCTCTAGTTGGGGGTGGTCACAGACTAGCAGAACTAAATCGGGCATCTGCTCGGATCTCTAGGGAGCCGCCTGGCGTCACTCTGCAGTGTGTTATTCAGCAGCATTCCAAATGGTGCTCCACTGGAGGGCGAGATCACTTACACGCCTCCAGGGGCCCTTTGCACAAAGAGCTGGTCTCCGGGTCAGTCATAATCTGTGTCTGCTCCACCGCTTTTAACACCGCACCTCAAGTTACTGAGGTTTGGGATCGAGAATCGTGAAGAAGAAATGGGGTTAGTCCTAGACCTCAAAAGGCCTGAAAACCCAAACACGGCGTTCCTGAGAGGGGTCTGCTTCTCGGTAACTGGATGAGGGCTTGAGCGCAAGAGGCAGGGCGGCCAACCCGACAGGCCCTCCCACGTGCTTACACCGGCTCCCGCCCTTTGCAAAGGCCAGCGGACAATGTGCCCCTACGGGCCCGCCGCAGAGGGGTGGGAGGGTGCCGGGCAGCTGGAGACGACTCAGGTGCCTTGGCCTGGGTGGGGGGGGCTCTGTGGACCCCTGTCCACCACCTTCCCCTCGTGGGGATTCATCGGGACCCACGCAGCTCGAGTGTGAAGTCCAACCTCCTGGACGGCGCTTTGCAAAGGGCTCTTCGGGACGATGGGTAAAACTCAAACGCCCCTGACAGCGAGGGCCAGGACGCTGCGGCGACACCTGCCTCCGCCTGGGCCTTCATGGCCCTGGGGCAGGGGTGACGGGCCCCTAACCGAGGGTCAGCAAGGCTTTCCCATGGCCACATGTCCCCGGGACACGACTAGGCCGGCCCGAGGGTCCACTAGCGCCCTGCCCACCGCGGAAGCCCCACCCACCCCGTCCTGCCCTGTCCGTCAGCAGCGCGGGGGCTGCCAATTGGTCCACTCGCGGAAGGTCTGTGCCCGCCCTTCCTGCACCCTTCCTTCCGGCTGCCTCGCTCCTGTCTGTCTGCTTTCCTGCTCCCTTCCGGCTGTGTCCCTTCCGGCTGTGTCCCTTCCGGCTGTGTCCCTCCGGCTGTGCCCCTTCCGGCTGTGTCCCTCCGGCTGTGTCCCTTGGGTGCTCACTTACCTGGGTTCCTGCAGCTGGGAGGGTTGTTGGTTTCACAACAACAATCCCCTACATTAACCCACCAGAGGCCAACACTTATGCTGCCCCTCATGTTTCCGAAAAGCCGTCCTACGTGGAGCCTGATCAGAACAGCTTAAAAACGAAAGCCAGGGTCAGAATTTGCAGGGACGTTGAGTGCTGAGCTCTTTGAGGTCTCCTGAGAGCTCCTGAGGTGGGAGCCCCGCCATGGCTGCGGGAGACCCTTTCCTGCCAAGAACACACAGCATCTGAGCTGACGCCACGGTGTGCAGGGGCTCGTGGAGGAAGCTTCTCTCCAAACCCAGCCGGTGGTCAAGTGTAAGGCCAAGTCGTCCTGTCAGACACCACGTGCTGGAACTTAATTAAACAGGGGCCTTCTCCAACCAGCCAGTTATGGGCTGAAAGGTAACATGGTGCGACTGCTTCTTTCTCCATTTATGAAACACGCCGTGTAGTTCCTCATTAACGCTGTCCTGGAGGGTGGACTGCGGTACTTACACCGCGGTGGCTCCCAATGAGACAATTTTACAAGTGTTTACATGATCATCTTCTGCCTCGAAACAGCCGCCTCTTAGATCCGTGAGGGCCCTTCATTTGAGAAGACAGTCATGGGCAGACAACCAGAGAGAGCTTTCTTTGCTTGGGGGGATATGGGTTTCCAATCTGTTCTCAGACCCCAGACCTGAGATGCTAGGTAAGGTAACTTGTCATTCGAGCCTCCCTTCCCCTCAAAACAACCCGTACATTCTTTCCTGATATAAAGATTTCCAATAACAGCATAAAATGAGCAGTTAATAATAGGTCCCAACATGTGAATTACAGCGGTTTCCAAAAATAAAGCTTCATGGAGGAAAAATCTGCAAGCTACTGCTGTGAGGTAGACGCAGCGAAAGAACAGTTTCCTCACGCCACGGAAATCTGGATGTCCGCACACAACTGGCAGACACGGGTTCTGAACACAGCCCTGGGAAATGACTTTTGGTGTAAACCGAACCCTGACTTTTCCCTACCTCGCCGCTCTGTCTCCCTCTCCTCAACCAACATTGCAATTAAACACCCAAGGCCCGTTCCTCAGTCTTTCCTTACATTTCCAGAGAGCAAGACGGGAAAAAAAAAAAAGGCAATGCTATCATCTGTCACCTTCTCTGCGCTCTGTCTAAGGCGGTGCCTGGGACCCCGTGTTGTTCACGAAGTCTTCTTTCTTGCCAACCCGCCTATCAACGCTGACGTCCTTGAAAACCAGAGAATAGGAACAGTTGTTCAGGATTTCAAAAGAAGGGCTCCCGAGAGGCCCTCTGGATTCGTGCGTTCTGAATAGCTCCCCCCACTAAGATGCTCCACTCTTATCAATTCTACCAAGGGACACTGGGCAGGTTTATCCAAAGAAATCCCAGCACTAAGAAACCCCATTGACGAAAAACTTTACTTGCCTCTTTAATCTAGGTCTTAAGGAAGGCTGAGCTGTCACTCCCACCATGGGGGCGCTCAGTGATCTGGCCTCGGTGGGCCCTGTAATTGTTATAGACCTCTTGCTTTCATCTTTATCGCCAAATTAACCGCCTTCTTATCGGGGGCCATTTAGTTCACGGACTGCTTACTCTCGGTGAAATATCTTTGTTGAGGGCTCTGAAGATTTTCACTTCAGAGAGCAGGACGGCTGAATACCACATTGTGCGTGGGGGTCAAAGGTCAGCATCCGAGGAAAACCCAGCTAGTGCATGTAAAAGACCTGCGTTTTTATGGGTGGGTTTTCTGTGCATGTGAAAGTAAGCCCATCTCTCACCTACTACAAAGCCTTGCACAAAAAGAATGAAAAGAAAAGGAATCTTAATTCTCAACCGATAAGGAGATGAAGTAAAGATCTCAGACCAGACAAACAAACTACACACAGGTGTTCGGGCACGGTAAAGAGACACTCATTCCCTGCCCCAGGCATGACATTCTGCCCGCTTAAGGATGAAGGATGAATGGAGGAAAAAATAACAAGGAACGGAAAAGATTTAAACTTCTCAAACCCTCACCTGCAAATGCCAGAGATAGCAAACAGTTTTGAGAGGCAGATGTCCTATGCAGGCTTTACAGATCAGGTACTGAAGTATCTGTACTGCTCTGCAAACAGCCGTACCCAGCCACTTTGGGCACTGGTGATCGCTTTCAACACCCCTTGAGAGTGGACTGCCATCATTCTGCAGCAAATCCTGAACCCATCACTCTCCACCCAGACATTCCCTTCTCTCCGAACCATCTCACGTGTGCCTCTCCACCGCGGTGGCCCTAGTTTTCCTTCCAAGAAGGGGAAACTAAGGCTGGGAGCCTCGCCCTGGGTCCCGGAACAAATCAGCGGCAAAGTCAATATTAGATTTCCGGTGCTTCCTCTCTTCACTTCAGCATCGAAAACGTACTCCAAGACTGGCTGCATACAGATCGTACACTTAGCCTTTTCCCCGGCCCCTCCGCTAATGCTTCCCTCATGGTGTCTCCTGTCACATCACCTCCCCAAGGTCGAGAGGGAGAACAGTTTTTGTTACCTACAGATACCTATCTTAGGAAAAAATACCAATCTTGAGAACACAGGAAATGACCAGCTAGGAAATTACTTGGGGTATTAACATGCTTTTCTTGGGCAACTGTAAGTTGGAATCTCTGTTCTGAGGCTTTCTGATCAGTCTGGGGCTTCTGACATAATCCTTAAAGAAGTCCAAAGAAGGAAGACTGAAATTAAAAGAGGAGAAAGTTAATCAAAATCCAACTGGTTTCACTTCTGGGGAAGGAGCCTTCAGGCAACAGATGGGAATGAAAACATCCTGTTATTTCTTCCATTCTTATCCGAGGCAGGACAGATCCAGAGCCACTGCAACTCCGCTGCTGTCCCGAGGGGGCTGTGCCCAAAGTCCCGCCTGCCTTTCAGAGACCTGGAAGAACAAAGCCCTAATGGGGTCCCCCTTGGAGGTGACAACCGTTAGGTCTGAGTAAGTATAAAGTGCATCAGTCACCACCGGAAGGAGCTGAAAATGAACGGACAGACGAGGTGACTTGGGCACCAAAGATACGCGCCCCGAGCCTCACGTGGGGGCGAGCTCAGCTCTGTCTCACATGGATCTGAAGGAAGAGAGACAGAAAAGAACGAAGCTGGCAGTCTGCAAGCCCCCTTTTAAGGAGAGGAAAGCTTTCTGCTAACATCTTTAGCAGAAGCCCCCATGTATAAGGCAGGGAACCAGAGGGCTGCTCTGGCGGCCCCCCTGCCAACACGCGGGTCCCCCGGGCCCCTGACGGGGTGGGCGTTCTTCTGCACTGCAGGACGTCCAGGGAAGGCCCCTCCCCACCTTCCTGAGGGCTCGCTCCGGTAAAATCCTCGCAGACTCAGCCTTGTTACAGAAAACTCCCCAGAAGGGCGCCAGCGAAGCTCAGTGCTGGTCAAGGGCCCAGAACTGGCAGGGCTTTCCCGACACACGTGTGTTTTCCACCCCCGCTGTTCACGGCCGGACCCACACGCAGGAGGCCGTCCCGCATCAGTCTTTGAAGTGGGGCGAGATTCTCACGGCACAGAGCAATCTTCTCCCCATAACCTTTCAAATCCTACACCCAGTTCCACCGTTTTCCTAACAATTTGCCTTTTCAAGCCCCCTAAAGTCTTCAGTGATGTAGTTTTTTTTATTTTTAATATTTATTTATTTATTTGGCTGCGTCGGGTCTTAGTTTCGGCATGCGGGCTTCTCTCTAGTTGTGGCACGCAGGCTCAGTAGTCACGGCGCGTGGGATCCAAGCTCCCGGACGAAGGATCGAACCCACACCCTCTGCATTGGCAGGTGGATTCTTAACCACTGGGCCACCAGGGAAGTTCCAGTGATGTAGTTTTTATAGAAACAACTTTCTTTTTACACTCACACCTCAACAATTTATGTAATAATTAGATGACACGATTTCAACGGGCACAAACAGGTTTGGGAACAAACAACTCTCGCAGGCCTTGGACATGCCAGGTGGGGCGGGGGCGCAGGAGCGAGTCAGGGGCAGGGCCCTGCCACGTCTGGTGCCGGAACCACTGCGGGAAGGTTCTGACCTTCCCTGCTTCCCAAATATTCCTCCTCGTTTCACCTCTGGATTTCTTTGCTAAACGTGAAGACCAGAGGTGGGGATGACGGAAATCAAAATTCAGGTTATTTCTGCATCTCTGGGCTCACAGCACACGACAGCATTATTTTACTGGTAGAATCGTGGTGGTGGGTTAGGGAGTCCTGCTTCGACTTTGTAAGAGACGTGGAGTGGCCGGGGGCTTGCCAGAGCAGACCGTCACCGAGCCCGGTGGCCCTTGCAGGAGCGGCAAGGCTTCTCCCAAGGGGCTTCGGACTCTCTGGGGATCAAAGCCGCTCCCACCATGAACTGCTCTGTGCAAATTCCCAGACGTGGTTTCTCGACAGCAGGAAGACTCCTGAGCAAGCGCTGCTTTCCTCCCCACCCCCACCCCCCGGCAAGGGTTTCTGGGAGCGAGGAGGGCCTGGTCCTCCGCCCGCTGGTTCTGAGGCCTGGGAGGGCAGATCGGCGGAGGCTCTGAGGGTCCCTGCTGAGGGAACCGAAGTCTAGGGGCCTAGATTCGTCTCCCTTTCTATACACCCCGCATCCTCTGGGACCACAGCTTTGCCTGGGCTTTCCATACAGCGTCTAGGACAAAAGCACCTGAAAGATAATGCGGATACAAGGGGCATCTACGGAGGATGAAAGCAATTTCTATAACGCACAGGAGAAGACGGGTCTTATTAGATATATCCCCTCATTCACAGTTCATTTATAAGAGCTGGCCCCGTTAACAGTGGGCCGAGGAAAATGGAGGAAAACGAATCAATTAACATACAGCTCATTGTACTTCGAAGGTCATTCTAAAATGTACTATAGCACTGAGAATAGTGGCCTTTATGGGTTTTCCTTGTTCAGAGGAGCCACCTTTGCAGGAAAAGGTGATTCAGAAGTCTTCCCCAAGGGCAGCTCAATACAAGCCCGAAAGGCAAAGTTGTTAAGCACGAAGCCCATGTATGAGGGGCCCACGCCCGAGGGGCTGCTGTGGGAGCTGAGTTCTGGGAAAGCAACGCCCCAAAGAGAAGCTCTCAGAAGCAGCAGGTATGGAAATCTGGGCTGGGAACCCAGGACCTGGAAATTACAAGGATATTTACCTAGAATTTATGAGCGAGAAGCTTAAGTGGGAGAACCAGTACAAATTATGGGAATGGAACACATAATTCACAGAGTAAATAGGAAGAAATGGCACAGATATCCAAAACGGGGAAAGACACCTCCACGTTAACAAGGGTTTCCGTCGGGAGCTCTTCCCAGACAGAGGCCTCAGTTCCCAGATCTGATGAACCAGCCATGCTTTTCAGCCTCCCTTCAGAGAGAATTAAGGAACCGGTTCCAGGATGTACGCCTCAGTCCCTGCGTACAGGGGCTCCAACTCCAGAAACCCGGGACACCCAAGAATAAATCCCAAGGATTTGTTTTCCTTTGGGGCCTCTGAGCCATAATTCTACCCACTGGCAGAAATACTCCTCCTGTTTTAAGGCTGTTAAAAACCTAGTCTTAAATCACACAGTTGGCAGGTCACCAGGATCAAAACCTGGTCGTCTGGTATAGCCTTATAGAAAAATTTCAAATAAGCCGTGGGAGAATCCTCCAAGCTGAAAAACAACATTTTCATGCACACACGCATGTGTGTGCGCGCGTGCACACACACACACACGAGCACACACACCCCTGCAGGAGCATGCGTGCACCGGACACCTGCCCACACAGCCACAAGAACGGGCCTGGCCGGACATCAGAGATGGCGGGGGATGCGCCCTCGTTCCAGTCTCTTCCCATGTCACCCACTGATCCCGCTGCCCCGTGAAGTCTTTCCAAGGTGCCTCTTGGGCCCAGGGCCCCCTCCCTCTTCCTTCATAACTGAAATCCTTCCCCCAAATGTCCTTGCAGTCTGCATTTGGACTTTCCGTAACTCCGCCACACTCACTGCCCTCCTAACTGCCGCTCCCTGACCTGGGCGTGAATCTCTTCTGTTTCTGACTTGCTTGCTTCCTACTTCCAGCTACTGTTATTCCTAGTGTCAGAAGCCAACATCTCACTCTGTTACAAGTTAATCGTACCACCACGTGGATCGGAATAAGTTGTCTGTTGTTCCCCCTGCAGCGATCACAACAATTCTTGGCACACAGTAGGCAATTAATCAGTACGTGCTGGTGGAGAACTGATTTGCTTTTATTTCACGTAGCCGTTGGACCCTAAAGAGCTAGCGTGACAGGGCACAGGATAAATATGGTATATCCGCTAATCCCAAACTCCCAATCCATCCCTCCCCTACCCACCCCTTGGAACTATATTCAATATCCTGTGATAAACCATAATGGAAAAGAATATGAAAAAGAATGTATATATGTATAACTGAATCACTTTGTTGTACAGCAGAAATTAACACAACATTGTAAATCAACTCTACTTCAATAAAATAAAATTTTAAAACACACGGTGTATCCACATCTGACCTGTTATGTAAGCCGTCTTGATAGGACCCTGGTGGCTCTGTGTTATCATCATCAAAAGACCATTATTATTATTATTATTATTATTTTTTTTTTTTGGCGGTACGCAGGCCTCTCACTGTTGTGGCCTCTCCCGTTGCGGAGCACAGGCTCCGGACGCGCAGGCTCAGCGGCCATGGCTCACGGGCCCAGCCGCTCCGCGGCATGTGGGATCTTCCCGGACCGGGGCACGACCCTGTGTCCCCCGCATCGGCAGGCGGACTCTCAACCACTGCGCCACCGGGGAAGCCCCAAAAGACCATTATTAATTCCATATATGCATCACTTGAATAAGAGTCCCTGCCCCCAGGAATCTGTGATTGGGCAAAACCACCATCATGTAATGAACGACTATGGGAGAAAAGCATAAATAGGTAAGTTGGAAAGCAGCTTCCCTGGAGGTTGGAGAAGCTGATTTATCAGCAGCTCTTGTTTCCAGAAAGCGACCATACCTGAGGGAGCCCCAGTGTTCTCCAGCTTACAGAAAGCACCAAGCCCCTTAGCCCGACATCCAGCCCAGAGTGGGGTGGGCAGAGGAGCTAGCCAGGCTGTGTATGAATTTCTGCTTCACTACTTACCGCCTGTGACTTGGGACAGGCACTGCCCTCCCCGAAACACACCCGCAGCCCCCAAATGGTCATGTCACCACCAGCCTTTCAAGATCATCGTACGGAATAAACAAGGTAAAAATACAACACCCAGCTTGACACTCAGCAGGGAAGGCAGGTACACGGCTTCCCTCCGATCTCCTCTTTTGAATAACCTTCCTGCTACTCAAATGGCCCCGGTAGCATCACATTGAGGAAAACTAGCTTATGAGGGAACTCACATCTGCTCCACCCTCTGTCGGCACACAGGTCGCACTGAGCATCTCCCGACTGTGCTAACAGGACCAGCGGCCGGGCTGCCATGCGTGTGCACACGTGCACGGCGGGGGTGGGGTGGTAGGGGGGTGAAGGGGTCATGATGTTCTTTCCTTCTCACCATGTTCCCCCCGACAATGTATCAGTCTTCAATAGTGGCTTCACATGGCCAGGAATGTCCAGGAATTTACTATTTCTAGAAATTTCTGAGGCATCCCAAGACAGGCCGAGGACGAATTCTCACAAGCTATGTATTCTTCATGGGGGTAGCATTATTTCACTCTGCTTTAAGGGCAAGGGCGAGGGCAGTCTGTTACCCTGGCCATGAACTTAATGTGAGATGACACTGGATCCAGGTCCAGAGGAAACAAGCCAGCTGTGTTATCGGATCAAAGGTTTTCAGGCAGGATTCCTGGTGGGGCTGAGCAGGTGAGAATGTATACAGTTGTCTGTCTCAGAGGATTCCATCTCAGACCAGGAGTCTGTGTGATGGGAGGTACCCCGGTGATGGTGGGTCTGGGCAGAGAAGCTGGAAGATGACACAGAACCGCTCTACCGAGGAACGCTCCTCCCTCGCTTCTCGAAGGAGCTCATGTTCCTCTGGAAAACTCTTACTTTACCTTCAAGGCTCAAGGAAAATGCCACCTTCTCCATGAAGCCCTCCTGCCTTGCCTGCTTCCAGCTACCGCACGTATGAGCAGGTATCACAGTGACGCGCCTCCCCGGCTCCTCCACAGACTGCTTCCTCCTGCATGATCGCTTCTCACGTGTCTCACGATTCCAAATACCGTATGTATGTGTCTGCTGCTTCTGTTAGTCTGTTTTCACTCTAAGACTCCAAGCTCCCTGATGGCAGGGGCTGTGCACCACTGTGTCCCCTGTTCCCAGCACTGTGCCTGCATCTGGGGGGCACTCACGACACTTTGTTGAAGAAATGAACAGATGTGAGCTCCTCAGGGATCTGCTGTTCCTCCAGCACCCAGCACGGTGGCAGGCCCAAAGTTATCACACAGTAAAAGGCTGAACAAATAACGGCTGGGTTTTTTTAATGATTAAGTTTTTTTCAAGTTTGCTATCAAGAATAGGATGTATATATATGGGCTTCCCTGGTGGCGCAGTGGTTGAGAGTCCGCCTGCCGATGCAGGGGACACGGGTTCGTGCCCCGGTCCGGGAAGATCCCGCATGCCGCGGAGGGGCTGGGCCCGTGAGCCATGGCCGCTGAGCCTGCGCGTCCGGAGCCTGTGCTCCGCAACGGGAGAGGCCACAGCAGTGAGAGGCCCGCGTAACGCAAAAAAAAAAAAAAAAAAAGAATAGGATGTATAAATATTGCTATCCTAGTTAGCACAGAACTCGGACTGAATAGAAATCTGAAGATGAACAATTAAGAATTTACGTAAAAATCCAAGATATATTCTAAACCGAGACCTGTTTAGTCTATTACACTGATGGGCACCTTTGTTAGGGTCCCAGCAAGGTGGCAGGGAAAGATGCTGAGGGAAAGAGCGGCCTGGAGAACCGAGGAGGGAGCCCTGCTGCCTGGGAGGGGCCTTGGCTGTGCGATATCATCCGGGAAGGCTCAGGTGTTGAATGCACTCTGCTTGTCACATCATCTCACTGTCATTCCCACGCCCCACGAGGTGGACGGGTCAGGAGCTCCAGAAGGAAACTGAGACAAGAAGCCAAGCAACTAAGGTCACAAAGTGAATCAGCAGTGGAGCCAGAGTCCGGATCGGGCTGGTGGACTCCGAGTCCAGGGCTCTTCCCACGACACCCACCAGCGGTCAGGCCAGCTCTCACTCGACCTCTGTGAGGCTGCTACTACCTGCAGCTTCTGCGGTTTCAGCGTGGAGCATCCCCTGGGCCCAGATTAGTGTCAGTGAGAACAGGTTCCTTGGGGCAGGGTTTAAAGGTTGACTATAGAGTCAGGCAGACCCCACCACTGGGATCTCAGGTAGGTTCACTGAACCACCCTGTGGCTCAGTTTCTTCATCCGTGAAATGGGATGACAGTAAAATGCACCTCCTGTGCTTGCTGTGGGATTAAACAAGCAAGCGTTTTCAAAGCCCTCGGCACAGGCGTTGTCCGGAGCGTCTTGTTATAGTGGTTAGAAGTGACTGGCTCAGATGTGGGCGCAGGCTGCCGCCACACCCAGCCTTCCTCTGCCCTCTCTCCTCCTGCCTCCCAATCAGAGGGCAGGGCTCTGCAAGGAGAGGTCCAGCCAGCAAATGCAGCCTGCCCTTGGCATGCAAGCCTAGCCCCGTAAAACCCTCTAACCAGAAGCAGCCACTGGCTCTGCTGTCCCGAGGCCTTCTGTCCCCTCACAGGGGCTGGTTCTGTGCCAGGTCCACACCCTCTGCCCCAGGGTCTCTGTGAGCAGGTCCCATTCCCAAGGGTCCCCAGGCTCTAGCTCAGGGCCCTTCCCAGGAGGGAGTCCAGGAGGGCTGAATGGGACAGATGCCTGCACTCCAGGTTTCCTGCTTGGGAGACACCGAGGATGGGGTTTGCTGGGGCAGGAGAAGACAGGGGTCTCCAGGAGAGACCCTAACACCTGAGATGTGCGAGAATGGCACCAATGGAAACCGCCTCCCCCGTAGATGCAATAATTCCAGGCATCTGGGGAGGAAAGGCCCAGGACTGATCACAGCTCAGCTCATCAAAAGCTGGTCCTGGAGATCCTGGAGGGCCAATAAGCCATTCACCCTGAGACCTCGCTCACATCCTCCCCAGCTGTCTCCTGCAGAGTGTGTGTGGTGGTGGGGGGGGGGTACCTGAGCCTGCAGGGAAGCGTCTCTTTGATCCCTGTTGGCCCCAATCAAACATCATTTACAAGTTAGGTTCTGAGCTGTCCCCAGAGCGAAGGCTTGGGCTAAGCCCTCCCTCGGTGGATGAGAGCCAGGGCAGTTAAAGTTTACATTTGAACTCTGTCAATTCTCGGCCTGACCTCCAGTTTATGACATCCTCTCTCTCCTTGCCTACTAACTACAATCCCCCTGAAAGTTTTGGGCTTGCGTGAAAAGGAAACCACAGGTCCAGCCCGGCCCAGCCCAGCCGGCAGCTGGCAGGCTGGGTAGGTGTAACTCGACCTGCTCTGTCCTCAGGCTAAGGCACACCTGGCACACCTGCCCAGAAGTCGGATTCTGGTAAGAAGATAGGTGAGTACCCAACAGCTGTGGATTCAGGACCGGATGCTGAGCTCACTATACAGAGCCTGGGTCTCCTGGGGTGGGGTGGGGTGGAGCAGAGGAAGGGAGCAGGGAGGATTCCATGTCAAGGCATGATGGGGTCACCTAGCAAAGGCTGGTGGAGGAAGAAAGGCGTGGTGCGTTCAGGTAAGGGTGCTGGGACCAACTAAGAGATTTTCACCTCTTCTGCCATGGGGTTGGGGGGCGCTGGGGGGAGAACTTAACAGTAGAACCAGTGCAACTATAACGGTCCTCAGACACACCCCGTGTGGACCTGGAGTGGGTTCTGAGCTGGGGTGGCAGTGGTGGCAGTGGGGTTAGGGGAGGTCAGGAAGGCACCCTCCCCTCTGCCTTTGCCAGGGCCAGGGACTCAGGACTCGGCCCGGGATCCCAGCACAAACAGGAATTCCCACAGGTCCCTGAATAGACCTCTGTTCTCTAGAATATTCTCTGTTCATGAATTGGTTCCTCTTACAACACCCCCAGGCCCACCAGTCAGCTTAGCAAAGTGACTCCAAGGGTCCCAAGCTGGAGGGCGGCAGGACAGGCTTCCGAGGGGCTCCGGGTGCTGGAGGTGCCCCCCCTTCACCAGGCCTTACCCACTGCTCTGCTCTGACCCTGAGCCTGCGTGGGCAGAACTGCATTGGGTTCCCTCCTCGGAACCTCGGGGGAGGAGCACAGGGTGCAAGTCAGGGGTCTAGGGGCTGGGGGTGTGGAGTGGTCACAGCAAGGGGCATCGGCCTCCCGTTCAACTCCCCAGTCCCCAACTTCCTTCAGCCCCACAGGTCCGAAGGGAGGCTGAGGGGAGGGAAGGTGCACACCGGGGTGGGAAGCTCCCAGGAACACCAGACAGCAGCAGCCCTCTTCCCCGGGTGGCTGGAATTCCCTAATCCTCTCCTGGAAGCGCGGTTTCTAAGTCGGCTGGCGAGGTCCCAGGGCTGGCCACGGTCAGTCACTGCCTCTTAGTGGGGAGCCTGAGTGCCCGACCCTCACCTTACAGGGCCGGTGTCTGTTCCCCAATCAGCCGGCTCTCATCCCCTCCCAGAGTAGGGTCCCGGGCTTCACTTCTCCCTGAGGGATCCAGTCGGCTGTGGCGTCATAAATTCAGCCCGGCGCCCACTCAGGTCTCAGCCTACACCTCCACCACCTCCCTTTACCCCAGAAAACCCCCAGAGCTTCTGGGGCCGGGGGAACCCGGCTAGGGGCGAAGCCCCCTCGCTTTCCACTCCCCAGGTCCCCAAGACCCCCGGCCCCACCACACTGCAGGGAACCAGGGAAGTTCTGTCCAGTCGTGCTATTGTCCCAGGTCCGTCCTGGTCCGCGGGGTCGCACGCCCCCCGTTTTCCTCCCCCTACCGAGATCCCTCCGCACCCCGACCTCCAACCCCAAGGCCAACAGGCCAAACGCTCGGGAGCCAGAGGTTCAGGTGGCGCTGCCGTCCCCTAGGTCCGCGACGCTAGGGCGGTCAAGACCCTCCAGCGTGCGGACCCCCCCCCCACCCCGCAAGGCTGCGGCAGCGAAGGGCCGGCGCGCGGCGGGGCGCTTACCTGCGGGAGAAATTCGTCCTTCCCGCCCTGGGCAGGGGCAGATGCAGCATCCTCCCGGCGCAGCGGCCCTCGGCCGCCGGCAACCCCGCGCCGACGCCGCGCCCGCCCGGCCGACCAGCGGAGGTCTGAGCGCGGCCACGCGGACGGCCGGAGACCCGGGACCAGCCCTCGCCCCTCGCTCCCTCCTCCCCCCGCCCGCCCGACTCACCGCTCCAGCTGCACTTAAAGCGACAGAGCCCCACTTCCCGTCGCCGCCTCGGGTCCCGAGCCCCGACTGCGAGCGGGCCCTTTAACGCCCGGAGCAGGTAGACAAAGAGCCGCCGCGGCGCGGCAGTTCCGGGGCTCGGGGGCCGGGAGGTGCCGGCGGCTGGGGCCTCGGTCTCCGCCGGGCGGCTGCGGGTCACATCCCCCTCCTCCCCCCCCGACGCCGGCTGCGGGCCACCACCACCCCCGCGCCGCGGGTCGACCCGGGCTCTTCCTCGGGCTACGCGGGCAGACGCGTGTGGGCATCCCAGGTCTCTGGGGACAGGGGGCCCGCGTGCGCTGGTGGGCACGGGTCGGGGAAGCTGGACCCTCCCCGGAGGGCTTCCTCCCAGCTCCCTCCTGGCCCCTTTCCAGGCTTTTAAATCAGACCAAGTAAGAGCCCGGGATCAGTACAGCGCCTGCAGCAAGGTCGGCGGGGGTGCCGAGGGGGTGAAGGACAGACGGGGTGCAAGAGCCAGAGGCTGCTCAGGAGCTGTCCTCCTTACAGGGTGGGCGACCTGAAAAGTGCTGACCACTGACGGGGGGCGGGGCTCACCTTCCTCCCGCGGGGGGCGGGGGGGGGGACAGGGCGGCGTGCACGTTGGGGCTGATTGTGGGGAGAAAGCACACCACGCAAGGGTCTGTGCCTGCATCCAGGAGGCATTTCCAGTTCACTGATCAGGAAGAAAGATGTAAAGATTTTAGTGCAGAGTAAGAAAAAAAGTGGGATCAGTGGGAGGGCTCTCCCACAGAGCGTCTCTCCCCTCAGGGAATTCCTGGTAACTTAACCCCCCCCCCCCGCCCCCCGTTGCGGAGGGAGGGCCTGCACGGGGGCTGCACTGCTGCGCCCACCTTCTTCCAGCCCATCCCTGCTCCTGGGAGGGTCTGAGTGTGTAAGGTCGCTCCCAACCCCAAAGTGACCCGGGCAAAGGGGAAAGACTGTATCTTAGATATGGACAGATTACATCCGCAATTTCTTAAAGCAACAGAAACAACGCCAGCAATGGAATTTTTTTAAAGGCCCGAAGGCCTGAGCTTGAACCACGGAGCAGCAGTATCTCTGGGTTTGGGCAGCGTGTGTGACAGCCCCACGCAGAGACCCAGGCCAGCGTGTTCCCCTAGGCCTCTCATCTCCCAACTTCGGCGGCCCCGGCTGTTAAGGCAGAGGAGAGTCACACTCCTCCAGAGCCCCTCCGCACTCCCCACCTTCAGGGAGGTGTGGACGGTGCTCTGAGACCCGAGCATGGCCCTTCTCCCTAAAAGCCCGCCTGGCTCTAGTCCTCTGAGTGCCCAGCGCCACTGACCTGGGGCTGCAGCTCTAAGGGGTGAACCGCAGCTCTGGAGGGCGGGAAACCTCTCAGAGGGAGCTCTGTCCTGGATCCCTGAACAGACTGAGTTGCGGAGGGGTCTGTCTCTGAGGGTCCATGTGCTGCGGCCAAGTTTTCCAAATATGCTTTGAGCCCAAAGGGGAGTAAAGAGCTGCAGTGATCCCAGCACCGAGCTGTCAGGCGACCCCCTAGCATGGCAGGGAATCGATTTCCATTCCCTTTACTGTCTCTGAGTGGTTTGGGTGGTGAGATTCAGGAAAGGTGCACCAGGGTCCAGGCTGAGCAGCTGTGGGGGGGAATCCGAGGAATGCAGGCTCTGCAGCAGCGTCTCCCACCTCGTGGCCCGGGCCAGGCCCCACCCGGGCTCTTCTGTAACTTCCCTGCACCCCATCCTCGCCACCAGCCTACATGGAGGGTGAGCGGGATGGATCCTCTGCGCTGGGGCCCGCCTGGGTCATCTGGGGAACAGCTTACGCGGGACGTGCACCATGAGGGATTCTCTTTAGCCCCAGCCAGCATGGAATCCCGGGTAAAATGACTTTGTCTCAGCCAGAGGAATGTCACCAGCAGGGGATGTTTTCCTCTAGATCTAGCTGTGCGTTTTCCATCAGGTTTCCTCCTTTGTGGCTTTCTGGGCAGAGCCTGGAGGGAGGGAGGGAGGGAGGGAGGGAGGGGAGGCCTGAAGAG
Source organism: Stenella coeruleoalba (assembly GCF_951394435.1). Classification (NCBI taxonomy): domain Eukaryota; kingdom Metazoa; phylum Chordata; class Mammalia; order Artiodactyla; family Delphinidae; genus Stenella; species Stenella coeruleoalba. The sequence continues at coordinate 124,828,762 of NC_137169.1, forward strand.
GGTAAGGCACAGGGGTTTACTTGGAGGACTAGATTTTTGTGCAGGGAACTGAGCCATCCGCTCCCCCCTCCCCTGCTGCCCGCCACACACACACCATGACGGCCTTCACAGCCCTGCTGAGCTGTGGGCCTCTCCCCCTGCGTCACACCCAGCCGCCGCCCACCCTCCCTGCAGCCCTCCCCTCCCTGCATTTCACCCCCAACAGCGATGGGGGAACTGGCCAGAAAGAGAGCAAGCCAGCCAGCAGCTCAGCCCAGGGAAGGGGTCCCAGATTTCTGAGTCCCCTGCTAAGAGGATTCTGGGCTGGAGGATCTGTAAACCCCCTCCTCCTTGGAACTGGTTCCTGTCAGAACCCAAAAGGATCTGAGGTTTCCCTGCATAAGTTCCTCTTTCCTCCTCAAGGAGGAAGGTGGGCTGCACGGAGACCCTACCTTCCTCCAGCTTGGGACCCACCCTCCTGCTTGGTAGAGGCTTCCACAGGGTAAGGACAGGGTCCCTGGAGACTCTGCTCCTTAAATCAATAGCATGCAAATTAGCACCTGCTATTCCCAGCCACCAGGTCAAGGCGCGTTGGGTAACTGGACAGCAGTGCTGTGTGGGGGCTTCTGTGAAGACAGGAAACCGCGGCCTCTCGGGTCAGCAGCCCCGACCTCGCCCCTCACGGGGGTGTGGCCAAGTATGGGGGGCGTGGCCCAGCTGCTCTGACCACAGTGAAGGGCCCACAGGGGTGACTTAGCTCTTCCTTCTGGGTCCCAGGCTGCAGAGTTGTAGCCTGCGGCGGGGTGAAGGGGGAGACACCTGCTGAGAGGGAGCTGAGAGTTAGGCTCTTTTCCAGAAAGAAAACCCAGCCAGAGAGGAAAAAGGCCTGCATCTCAGACAGCCTCCTCTTCACAGCCCTCGGGAGCCCAGATCACGTGTGTCCCCTGTGCCAGGCCCAGCAGAGAGGCTCTTTACAAGGGGGAAACTGAGGCACAGGGAGGCCAGGAAACGTGCAAAGCACAGGACGGCACAGAGACTAACACGCACGCATCTTTCAGCCTGATTCCCTTCCCTACCCCTCGCCACACACACCTGGGATCTCAGTACCCAGGGCTCTGGACCAATGTTCCGTTTCCAACAGAGACATCCGAGGAGACTGTGGGAGGCCCTGGTCCTCTCCCTAACGACAGTCTCAAGGCAGACGGGGCTGATTAGAGGCAAGAGAAGAAGAGAAGGACTTGCCAGGAAGGGCCATGTGGTCTGAGGTCCCGTCTCACCTGTCTGGGCCCTGGTCGCACCCCTGATTCCTGGTGAGCCAGGGAAGTGAGACCCCTCAGAAGACTAGGTACCAGGGCAGTCTCTGTCTCTGGACCGATGCCTACTCCTCTCTTTCCCCTCAGTTACGAGGCTGTTCCCTCCTTTAGGTAGGAAAGTCTCTGCCCCTGCACAGGTCTCGGCCAGCAGACGAGACCCTCGGCTCTCGGGGGAAGCTGGGCCCGGAGACCCCTGCATGTCCTGGCTGCGCGCACCGAGCTGGTAGCATCTGGGCAGACAGAACAAAGAGCGTTTCACCACACAGACAGGGGCGATGAGAGAGAGTCAGCCCAGAATGCGGGGGGGCGGGGGGCGGTGAGTTAGCCGGTGTCCACACCGGTGGGGCCTCACGCTGTCCGTGGGGAATGACCTCACTACATCTCTAATCTCTGCTTTTACAAACCTACCCCCGGGTCCCCCAATGACCCCACTGAATTCTGGGGGATCATCTGTTGTGACCTTGATAGAAGAAATCTATAAAAATCATTCCCGGCCTCTGGGTAGCACATTCCCATCATAACATAGGATTTCATTCTCAAACAACCTAGCGATCTAGGGTGAGGCAGGTGTTAGTCTCCACCTGCTTTAGGACATTCACGCTCAGGAAGGTTGAGAGCGTGGCCTCAGGTATTCTGGCCCCAGGCATGGGAGCCGTGATGACGTGGGTCCCAGGCCAGGGGCTGTCGGATCCCCGGTGGACTTCTTGGCCTCTCAGGGAGGCCCGGGCCTTCAAGGGCTCCCTGTGCATGACCCTGGCGAGCTCTCTCGGCTCTGGACCCCTTAGGGCTGTGCCTGAGCCCCGCACAGACACACTTCTCATGGCTGGAGATGTGGAATGTCAGAGCCGAAGCAGCCTTAGAGCTCCTCTGGCTCGGCGCCCAGGTGTTCCCGGGGAGGGAAGGTGGGCTGAGGAAGGGCAGCCCTTCTGCAGGCCCAGGCCGCCTGGCTCTGGGGCGGTGCTACCACTTCTTTCCAACTCCCTCCCCAGGGCAGCCTGGGCTCCAAGGGAGAGGTGGAGAGTGGGTGGGAGAGTGAGTGTGGGTCGGGCCTGGAGGGCAGATGCATGCGTGGTGGGGTGTCCCAAAGCCCAGCCCCAGGTCCGGCTGAGATGTTCCTGGGGCAGCAAACGAGCCAGCTGGAGGAGGGGGTCGCATTCCCAGCTGTATGCCTGCTTCCCAAATATTTACACAACCTCTGAGGAGGCCTGCCTTCCCTGCCACCCTGCAGCTGGGAGAGGCGGCGTCCCGCCAGATCGCACACAGTGGGCAACTGTTTCACATCGTCCCAAACCTCAGCGTCTCTGTGTGGTTCTGAGAGCGCAGGACAGATGGGGCGGTGGGAACGGAGACAGCAGGAGGCTGCCCGCCCTCCACAGGGCCTGCCGGACCCTCAGCTGCCCCCGGGCAGACGCGAGCGTGTGTGTGAGTGTGTGTATGAGTGTGAGACCCCCGAGGACAGCGCAGTGATTTCAGGTTGGCCGAAGCACCCGCTGACCCAGGTTCCCCGTTCCTGAGCTGGAGCTCCGATCTCTGCCTCCCGCCCCACCCCGCCCCGCCCAGATGATCGCAGCAGCTTCCTTTCGCTGCCCCCTCACAGGAGCCAGGCAGACGCTTTGCAACACGCGTCCGATCTCATTGCTTCTCTGCCTGGAAGCTGCCTGTGGCTGCCCCTCACCTGTACTACCTGGCCCCTGGCTACACCCTGACCTCATTTCTGATCACCGTCTGTCTTGTTTACTCTGCTTCAGCCACACGGACCTCCCTGCATTTCCCTGAACACATGCCCATTCTTGCCCCAGGGTCTTTGCACATGCTCTTCTGGGCATCAATTACTGGAGAGTTTTCCCTGACCACGCTCCCCAACAGCCCCCACCCACCCCTCTGTCCCTCACCCTGCTTCATCTTCCTTTATGACGCACAGCACCGCCCGATCTACCATGTATTTACCTGCTGGCCGGTTTGCCTTCTCTCTTTTGTATATGAGTTTAAGAACGATGCCTTTTTCTCCTGCTGTACGCCCAAGTGTCTGCACAGCAGGTCTCTAGAAGTACTTACTGACCATGTGAATAAGCAGCATGAGGTGGGCACTGTCATCCCCTTTCCCTTCAGACGCTGAGGCTAAGTCACTTATCCAGGGTCACGCAGGCCACAGCGGCAAACCGAGGATAAATCCGGGGCAACTGGCCTCTGGAGCGCCCCACCGACGGCGCCGGCCTATCTCTCAAGAACAGGAAACTAACCACAGGGACTGGGGGAGCCACAAGGGACGGGACGGCTGCTGCCACCCAGACCGCAGGGGCGACCGCTCGGAGCCGGGAAGAAAGGACCTCACACGGGGGCCATCGAGGAAAGGTGAGCACGGGCACAGGGCAGCTGCAGCGGCTTGCCGCTCAGAGGGGACGGTGACCGGCAGGTGATAGCTGTGCCTCCTCTTCTCATCATACTCGGCGGGAAGCTGCGTCCTGGGAGCCTCTGCTGCCGGAAGTGCCACCGCCGGGCTCTGTCCATGGGGACAGCATTGCTCCCGAACTGCCCCTTTGTCATCGGACCCACAGGGGCCGAGACAGAAGCCAGACAAGGAAGAGGAGGCTGAGAGGTTGAGAGGGTGGCCAGTGAGGAGAGGAGACAGGGAAGGGGCTGGACGGGGCTAAGCGGTCAGGAGCAGAGGGCAGCCGCGACGGTGGAGACGTGTCCCCGGGTCTGGCTGGAGAGGGCCCACAAGAAGGAAGAGACACGGCACAGGGCAGACCCCTCTTAATAGTTACTTATTTGGCTGCGCTGGGTCTTAGTTGTGGCATGCTGACTGTTAGCTGCGGAATGCATGGGGGGGGGGTCTAGTTCCCCGACCAGGGATCGAACCCATGCCTCCTGCACTGGGAGCGCAGAATCTTCCCCGCTGGACCCCTCTTAATACAAGCCGGCCAAGGCGGGCAGAGCAGGCGGGCTGCTGAGACATTGGTCCCTCCACCTCTCGGACGCTCTGCGGCCTGTGTGGCTGGCGCACGCCCTGCCCTCTGCCAGGGAAGCCTCTTTGTATCCAGCCCCTCACACGTGTGTCTGGGTGGCTCTCCCCTCGCCCCCGCTTGGCTGCACGTCCCGCGCACTGGCTCTGTTTACCGCCTGCGCCAGCCCCAGCATCATCTTGTCCACCCGTCTCTCCGTGACCCTGGCCCGTGGATTGGTGAGCACTTGTCTGTCTCTACCATAGCGGCCTGCCTGCGGTCTCTCAAGGCCTGACTCGTTCTGCCTGTTTTCCAAATCCAGACCTTAATGCATCTGCCTGTGCTGGCTCCATCATGGCCCCAACGTACGGGCAACAGCAACTCAGTCCTGCAGCCTCTCTGGGGCAGCCCGTGCACAGCTCATGGGTGGGTGCCCAGCCTGGCCTGCTGGCCTTTCTTCAGCCACAGTGAATGGTCCTTTGCTGCCTGGCCAGAGACATCTGATACCCCAGAGGCCAGAGCTGGCCCCTCGCGAGCATCCTGGGACAGCTCAGCCTTTGAGCCACGGTCGACAGAGCCTGTATTCATGAGGCGCGCGTCGCTCCTTCTGCCCTTGCCCTGAGCTCCCGGCTGTGGCCGCTCTGTGGTTTGCAAAGCACGACCCTATCCTTGAAGACGGAGCAGTCACTTAGGGGCCTTCCGGGAGGGGGCCTCCGACAGCACGGCCTGCTGGGTGTTGAGGGGAGCTCCTTCTGCAGTGGCAGTAAGGCCTGTGACCCCCGCCCCCAAGCTTAGGGACACACATACTACACACAAATGGAGGCAGCGGGCGAGCTGGAGGGAGCACGGGACGGGGAGGGCAGGTGTCGGAGGCGCCCGGCTCTGCTCCCGTGCTGCCACTTTTAAGTTATGAGCTCCTGGCCAGCCAGTGAAGCCGAGTTCCACTTTCCTCGCTTGTAAAATGGGGAAAAGAATACCTGATTCACAGAGCTGTTACGATTAAATGAGAGAGTGCCACAGAAGTGTTTTGTAAACCACATGTGCCGCGCAATTGTTAGAGAATTATAAAAGCACAAGTTACTACAGCACAAATTATACACACAAGTTCCAGGACGACCCCGAGTCGGGTAGCAGTCCCACTGCAATGGGCTGAATTTGGGGAGGCTTCCAGCAGGGGTGGCGGGAGGAACCGGGCACAGACAAGTGAGCGACTAGGTATCACCCCCAACCCCCCAGCTGGGCAAGTCCCCCTCTGCAGGCGGCCTTCAGACCTTCAGAGCGTTGGTTTTCTAGGTGCCGACCGAGAGAGGGGAGGTAGGTAACATTTGCCGAGCACCTGCTGTATACCTAGCACTTTATTACGATGTACTCCGCGACAGTCTCACGATGACCCTATTCCCATTGGACCAGCCCCACCAGAATGGACGCACAGCCTCCCCAAAGCCTCAGAGCTGGGATCTGAGCCCACTCCAGACTTGGGCTCTTCCTGTAATATCAGATTGCATGGAATTTCCAGCACTCCACGAGCCCAGCTGGCTCATCCCAGAACATAAGGTGTGTGGGTGGGGAAAGGAGGAGGCCGACGATGAAGGAGAAGAGACAAGTGGACAGGCAGGCAGGCGGGCAGGACTGGTGGGGAGGTGCCAGACCCGTCTCCACGGCTTCCGCAACCCTTATCCGTCTTGACTGTCAACCAGCTTGTATATCATCAAACTCGGGGAAAACCCGGCAGCTCAACTGTAGGTTACTAGGACACACCAGAGGGGCCCCTCCTCTGCCTGCATCCGTCGCCTTGGCAACCAGCACACATCCAGCTGCCCCTCTGGAATACCTGGCTCACTGCAACCTCCCAGCGACCCTGTTGGGTCTGAACAGACCCTGTGATTCCACCCCGCACACTCTCAGCAATGCTTTCACTATTCTGTTTTAGGAATGAAGGGTGTTTCGACAGCCACTGGCTCTCTGAAGCCATCCCCTCGCTCCCAACAGACCAGGAATCTGACTCCACAGCTCCTCCCTTCCCATCTTCCCTCTTTATAACTGATGTCCCTTGCATCCCACCTATGTCCCCTCTGCAGTTACTGTTCCCATAAACACAGACACAGCCGCTCTGCAGGCACCTGTGACTCTCAGTCTGCGTGAAGCAGCAGAAAACACCAGGATGCAATGCCCCTGGGAGCCGCCCTCAGCCAGGAACGACTGGGCGTCGAAAGATAAATATCCAGGCTTCCTGGCCCTCTGGGTGGGCATGTAATCCCCCAGAACCCCCAAGCCCAGCTGACCTCAACAGTGACCCGCACAGAACGCATCCTGCACTGGCTTCCTCCTCTCCCCGACCCACCTCCCCACCCCCATCAGTGCTTTCTGGAATCACCTCCCAAATAAACCACCTGCACGCAAATCTTTGTCTCGAGGTCTGCTGCTGGGGACTCCATCCCAGGACACACTTCATGTACAGCACACGCGTTTGAGTGAGGTACAGACAGCCCCGTTAGCCAGGTCACGGCGGGAGAGGACCCATGGTCACTCGCGCAGTCCTGTGTGCAATGAGTTTGCTACACTGCACAGCCACACGCCGGACCCGTGGCCGGTGGTCTCCAAGCCGCACAGGGGCACCCTTTGCCACACGATAGCACTGCATGAGCAGGCAGAAGTGGGTCAGGACGCCGCCATCCTGCTTGGTGAACCGCTTAGTGTGTCCTCCTCCCAGGGAGGCTCAGAACAAGCACGAAGGTTAACACACACTTTTCCAAATACTGTCGCGTCTTTCAGAAGGTGCGTGTGACACCTTAGGGCCCCCAGCTTGCTACCATCGGGCACCAATGGCTAACATCTAACACTTACTATATACAGAGTAAACGTGTTCACTAATTCGGTGCTCGCACCAGCCTCACAGACTAGGGTGCCACCGCTCTCTGCTTTTCCTAGACAAGGGAACTCGGGCAGAGGGAGAGCAGGCACCCGCAGTGACACACAGAGCTCACGAGAAGAGCCAGGGCTCTGTCTAGCCGCGAGCCGTACTCCACACCACTCTGCAGCCCCGCCGGTCCTGGCGTGCCGTGTCGGCAAGGCTGTGCTCCGATGCCGGTTCATTTAACTCTGCACCACAGGACGGAAAGTACATCAAGACGGTGTAAAAATGCAAAACGAGATCACCCCCCTCAACAGAGTCAAAGCCCAAACTCTGTGAACTCATCCGTCAAGCTGAAGAAATCTTACGTGGATACTCTAACAGCCCCTAATTAAGCCAGAGGCCACCAGTTAAATGAACAGAACCGTACGTTGAAACCAGAATAAATATTTCAGACCGACCGTTCTTCATACTTTTTAGAGCACTCTTACTCTTTTCCACTTGATCCTCCCCAGGCACAAATGATGACCTTTTTACAAATGAGCAAACGGAGACTCAGAGGGGTTGGGAACTTGCTTAGTGCCATGCCGCGAGCTGGAGGGGGCTCAGGAGGGAGCCCTGGGTGCTCAGATGCTCCTTCCCCTGCGCCCAGAGAAGGTCGGCCGAGGCCACGTGCATGAAGCTGCAGGTCACCGTTAGATGTTACCCCCGAAGAGGCAACGGCCACTGTCTGCATCAACTACACCTCACTTCTGCTGCTGCCGTGGATACCGCAGGCATCTTTCAGATGTGAAGCCCTTCAAGGGCAGGAGCTGATTCCTTCCTGAACTTGAACGCCGGGTCCTCCCCAGGATGGCCCCCTACCCTTCTGCCCCAATCCTTGTGTTCCACAGGCAGAAGCCCGGCCTGGTCCAGCCGCCCACGGGGTGGAATGCCTGCCACGTAACAGAGGAGACAGGGGCAGGGGAGGAAGACTCTCCTCCCTGCCCACTCACATTCCAGAGTTCTCCTCTCTCTGTACAAACCCTACAAACCCAGTGCCCCTTGTAGGAGGACTCTGTCCCCAAAGGGGGTGCGGTTTGGCATCTTGGGATCAGCCACCTGGAGCCCAGGGAGTGACATTCCTCCTCGGGAGGGGGCTGCCCAGGCCCAGGCCACTCAGCAAGGCGGGAGGCTTTCGTTAAGGCTTGGGCTCCTGCCTCTGGGAGCAGAAAGCCAGCCTGGGAGGAGACCGGGGCCTACAGTTTATTTTATTTGACATTTTTCAACGTCAGGACACTTCAGCACCAAGGAGGAAACGAATCCCATCTGTTCCCGAGCTCCCGAGCACGGTTTAAGAGGACAGGCTGGGGAAGGAGGGGACGAATAGGGACAGGACAGGAGCAGCCAGCCGCCACGCAGGGCAGGGACCACCCGACGGTGGAGCCCCGCTGCCCCCCGGCACACCCGCAGGGCTCTGCCTAAAGCTCTGCGGTCCTTGGTCGAGGTCGCCAGACAGCGGTCCTGCCAGGGCTACAGAGACTACTCTGCCCCAGGTGAACGGCGCCCCCGGGAGGGGGTGACAGCAGCACTGCTGGTGACGCAGCTGGGGTTCCTGCCCACCCAGACCACCATTTACACAGACGGAAGTGGAGACGGTGAGAGGCGCGTACAAGTCAAAGGAGGGAGGGGCTGGAGGGCACGCACAGCCCCATCCGCACGCCCTCAACCCCCGCCGGAGCCCACACTCACCTCTGTAGGTGCAGCACCCCCACCTCCCACCCCAACACTGGGGGTTAGGCGTGTGCAGATGACTGTGGAACTCATCTCCTTATTTAGATTAAATTCCAGACCTCCCTATTTTTAGAAAAACAAATTCCTCTTCTCTTCTCAGGAGGTAAAAATGTCCTGAGCTGCCACCTAGGGCAGCCGGCAGCCAAGCCGATGCTGTCCCCGGCGTCAGGCTCTGGATGTCACCCTGCCAGGACCGGGCAGATCAGTCCAGGTGCCATATTTCTAAGAGGATCATTGACAACCTGAGAGCTTCCAAAGGAGGGTAACGAGGACAGGTGGGATCTGGAAAACTGGGTCATTTCAGGAAGTACTGAAATGAGTTGGGGACTCTTTCTTTTGTAGAGAAGAGACTATCTGAACCATCATTAAGAACGTGTTGAAATGTGTGGATAAAGACTTCCACTTAGTCTGTTTTTCTCAGATGACAACATTCGAATCCACAGGCAGAAGTGAAGCAGATTTCAGGTGAATACTTAAACGCTTTCTTGTCATCTTATGCGATTTGGAGTGGAATAAGCCCCCCCGGCACTGTGCCCACCCAAAGCAAGGCTGAAAGATGCTGTCGGGGTTACTATGAAGAAGATTTGTTAACTTTATGGGAAGACAGACTAGCCCCCAAATCACTGAGAAGCGTCAGAAAAATACGGCTTCCTGAGGTAGGAGAGGTAGGCCGGGCATGAGACTTGGAATTTGTATTTTTAAAAAGCCCCAGCAGCGGGCTCCCCTGGTAGTGCAGTGGTTAAGAATCCGCCTGCCAATGCAGGGGACATGGGTTCGAGCCCTGGTCCGGGAAGATCCCACGTGCCGCGGAGCAACTAAGCCCGTGCACCACAACTACTGAGCCTGCGCTCTAGAGCCCACGAGCCACAGCTACTGAAGCCCGTGTGCCACAACTACTGAAGCCTGCGCGCCACAACTACTGAAACCCACGCGCCTAGAGCCCATGCTCTGCAATAAGAGAAGTCACCGCAATAAGAAGCCCACACACCGCCTTAAGAGTAGCCCCCGCTCGCCGCAACTAGAGAAAGCCTGCGCGCAGCAACAAAGACCCAATGCAGCCAAAAATAAATAAATAAATAAATTAAATTTTTTTTAAAAACTAAAAAAAGCCTCAGCAGCTATAAAACTCTTGGAGAAAAACATTGGGGAAAAGGTTCATGACATTGGATTTGGCAATCATTTCTTGACTATGACACCTACAGTGTAGGCAACAAAAGAAACAAGAGATAAACTAGACTTGATTGAAATGAAAAACTTTTGCGCATTAAAGGGCACCATCAACAGAATGAAAAGGCAACCCACAGAATGGGAGAAGATATGTGCAAATCATATGTCTGATAGGGGATTAATACCCAGAATATATAAAGAACTCCTACAACTTAACCACAACAACCAAACAACCTAATTAAAAAATGGACAAAAGCCTTGAATAGATGTTTCTGCAAAGAAGACATACGAACGGCTAATAAACACATGAAAAGATGTTCAGCATCTCTAGTCATTAGGGAAATGCAGATTAAAACCACCTCATACCCATCACGATGGCTGTTATTAAAAAAACAAACACATGGAAAATAACAAGTGTTGGCGAGAATGTGGAGAAAAGGCAGCCCTCGTGCACTGCGGGTGGGGATGGAAAATGGTGCGGCCACTCTGGAAAACTGTATGTGGTTCCTCGAAAAAATTAAAAATAGAGCTACATATGATCTAGCAATTCCACTGCTGAGAATACACCCGAAAGAATTGAAAGCAGATGCTTGAGGAAATATTTGTACACTCATGTTCACAACAAGCAACCCAAATGTACATCAGTGCGTAAATGGATAGACAAACTGTGGTCTGTATATACAATGGAATATTATTTGGCCCTAAAAGGGAAGGAAATTCCGACTGCTATCACATGGATGAATCTTGAGGACATGATGCTGAGTGAAATAAGCCAGTCTGAAAAAGACAAATACCGTGTGATTTCCAGTTCTGTGAGGTCCTTAGAATAGTCAAGCTCATAGAGACAGAAAGAGGAAGGGTGGGGTGGGGGGCTGGAGAGAGGGCTGGGGAGTCAGTGTTTAACGGGTGCAGAGTTTCAGCTTGGGAATATGAAAAAGTCCTGGAGATGACGTCAGTGATGGTGACACGGCAATGTGAACGTAATTACCACCACTGAACTCTTAAACTTAAAAGCAGTTAAGGGCTTCCCTGGTGGCGCAGTGGTTGAGAGTCCGCCTGCCGATGCAGGGGACGCAGGTTCGTGCCCCGGTCCGGGAGGATCCCACATGCCACGGAGCGGCTGGGCCCGTGAGCCATGGCCGCCGAGCCTGCGCGTCCGGAGCCTGTGCTCCGCAACGGGAGAGGCCACAGCGGAGAGAGGCCCGCGTACCGTACCGCAAAAAAAAAAAAAAAAAAAGCACTTAAGATATTAGCCACATATAAAACCAGATTTTACTATAATTGTTTAAATATATAACTTCAAGTATATGATGGTGTTAGCAGCTGCATTCCCTTCCGCATCCTGGTTTGTTGAGCTTCAGTTTGAAGAACCTGCCTTCCCTGAGCTCACCCAGATGGGCAACCCGGAATCGGCCAGGCATTGGGATGGAGCGGGGAGGGCTGATTCCGGACTGAACAAGGGCTTGGGAAGAGCCCCATGTGGGCGATCCCCCATCAGGGGATGGACGGAGGGCACCGAGAAAGCCTCGGGGTCACTGCCATCCTCCACGTCTCACCGGGATGGCCTGTGACTGTGTCAGCTGGGGTCGGGGGGATGGGGGGAGCGAAAGCCCGGCGGCGAGCCTCACCTGTCCTGCTCGCCCAGCACTGAGACTTCTGAGAGTCGGGAAGTGAATGGTCATGGGCAGTGGCCAACGGGGAAGGGATGGGGTGTCACTGGTAGGTGAGAAGGGAATAGCCCTGCCTGTCTTATGAGTAGGAAAAGCAATTTTCTTAGGAGCAGGACGTTTTCTAAGTTACAAAACCTGGATGGAAACCACAGTGGGAGAGGGAGGACCAGAAAGGGGCTGGGCAAGTGCGGCTCAGGTTCCCTGGAACCCAGGATGCCCTGCTTCTAGTGAAAAAACACAGCACTTAACTGTGAAAACACATAACTGAGGAGTGATTGGTTATATTCAAATTACTGGGGGTTATAAATGGATTCCCCTCAACTCTGACTGCTTAAGGGCATTAAAGGATGGGTGTGTTGACAGTGCTGGCGGGGATGTTAACGCCACAGCCCCCTTAGAACTGGCTCGTTGAGAGCTGCTGCTAATTGCAGACTGACCGTAAAAACTCATGTGAAATTATCTTGGCGCCAGCACTGCAGTTCGCAGTGAGGACCACTTTGTGGGTATCGCCACTCTGTTCTGTGTTCCCTGCGAACCCCATGCTTCCCCAGGGCTGACGGGCATGAGTGCACAGGGAGGGAAGGTCCCATCCATGCCAGTCTAGTGAACTCTGCTTTTGCACTGATTCAGGAGCACACACACGTCCAGAGGAAAGAGGACAAAGACAAGGTGCTAGAGGCCGACTAAAGGGCGTCTCTCCTGGCTCCCCCGCCCAGCACTTCGTACCCACACACCCCTGAATCTGTGTCCCCAGGATTGGCCAGCTGCTGCTACATCTGTCCTTGCTGCCGATCCTGATGGGGCTGTGCTGCACTGCCCAGTCCCTGAGGGCAAGCCTGGGACCCTCAGGGGGCAGGAGTCCCTCCCCGCCTTTAGAAGGTGATTTTAACGATAACAGTAACAACAATAATAGCAATAAAAATAAACTAACACGGATTGAGCATTTACAAAGAGCCAGGAATTATCCCAAGCACTTTATGTAATTAGTGCATTTAACCCTTATCATCACCCTGAGATAAGTTCTGTTATTATCGACAGACAAACCAAGCCTAGAGCGCTTAAGTGACTCGCCCAAGCTCACAGCTGGTTAGGTGCCAGAGGTCCCACCACCTGCTTCAGACTGGGGTCTCTCCAAAGGCAGAGTCCTGGATGTGGGAGCTCTCTGCCCTGTCCAGCTGGGCGATGTCAGAGGGCAGGGACCCAACACTTCCTCAGAGGAGAAGGGCTTCCTGGGGCAGAGGCTGTGCAGAGCAGCATCAGATGCCAGGCTCTCCTCCACCTAGCACAGCCTCTGCACCCACGAAGAGCTGGACAACTGTCTCCGGCCCCAGCCCCACGCTGGCGGAGCTGACAAGAGGTGGGCCGGCCCCTGGGGCTTACAAGAAGTAAACAACCCCATTCATGAGTCAGTTGTTTTGCTCCAAAGCAGCCTGTCATCGGGACAGGCCCTGCCAGGTCCGGTCCTCCCAGTACATCCCTGGGGTGGGGAGCAGTGGACAGCCTGGAGCTCAGCTACCTTCCACTCCCTTCCAGTTCGAGCTGTTTACTGGGGAGAAGTAGTTCCAAGGGGGGTGGGGAGGGAAACTGCGGCTACCCGTGTGGTCCCTGGGGGGGTCCAGCAAACCAAGAAGGGCGAGTGGAGGTAGAGCCAGCCGGAGATGCCTGAGAGCTTCCAGAAGCTGTGCAGTGCTCTGGTCTCAGCTCTTGGACCCTGAAGTCCCTAGCAATTCTTTCTTCCTGTCCTCTCCCCTCATGTCCCAGACTGCGCCCCCCCCCCCCCCCCGCAAGCGGCTCCACAAACCCAACCCTGTCTATGGGGCAGAAAAAGATGAGAAGAGGAAGACGGGAAAGAAGGGTTTGACGGAGGGTGCCGCGTCTGGGTCAGACTCGGAAGTTGAAGCGCTGGCAGAGGTTTGCACAGGAAGAAACCAGAGGAGGAGAAAGGGGGCCAGGGTGGGGTGGGGACAGGGGTTGGGGCCCAGCGGTGGAAGCAGAGCTAGTACTGCGCTCCGCTCTCCAGCGCTCCCAACACACGCCCTTGGCCTCTCTTCTCAGTAGTCCCTCGAGGGAAAGGGACCCTGTCACCCTGACTCTCAAATAGGGAGGTCAGGCTGTCCCACGTGCACGCGTACAGCACAAGAATCCTCCAGGGCCCAGACCACCAGCGGGTCGGGGTCGGAGACCAGGCGGAGGGCGGGGCTGCCACAGAATGACAGCTGCAGGGGTCAATGAGGGGGCACCTTCGCTGACCAATCAGCTCCTCAGACATCGCCCCCCCCCACACACACACCCCGACCAACCTCAGCAGCCTCGCGCGACAGCGCACACGACGCCCCCCCCCCCCCCACTGGCTCCTTGTCACAGAACAGCTTCCTTCCCCGGAGCGAAGTCCATCCACCCTTATGGGATTCACGCGCTGCGCTGTCCGTGGTCCCCTCGCCCTCCCTGGGGTCCATCCGCCCTTCTGGCGTCCGCGCACTGGACTGTCCTCCCCCCAGCTGCCCACGGGCCGCTCCTACCCGGTGGTGATGTCGTCGTCCTCCGTCATCGTCTTGCCCATGAGGTCGCTGTCGCTCATGTAGCCGGACTTGAGGTCCACGTCGTCCGAGTCCAGGGACTCGACCAGCTCCAGGCGCGAGATGTGGCCAAGCTTGCTGGGGGAGCGCATGGGCATGGTGTGCGCGTAGTGCGCACGCTCCCCGTGCATGTACCAGGAGGGCGGCCCCTCCGAGCGGCAGCTGCCGCCCACCGACGGCGCGTCCCCGGCCTGCAGCCGCGGGCTGGACTGGCCGTAGCGCCAGGAGAGGGGCGACGAGCGGTTGGACAGGCTGGACACACTGCGGGGGTTGGCGTCGTCGCTGTCGTAGCAGGTCATCTCGAGGGAGCTGGGCGGGTGGAAGGGCACTGGTTACTCTCCAGTCCAGCGCTCTGAGCCCGGTCCTCGGGCGGCTGTAATGCCTCCCTCCACTCTCCCGCCCTCCCGCCTCTGCCCCTCTGCCCCCCTGCCCGAGCTCCTGGGCCTCCTGGAGGCCTCTTACGGTGTATGTTGCCCTGAGGTGTGTCAGCTCAGGTTGTCAAAGGAAGAGGCCGGTGAGCGCTAGGGAAGGAATCCCGTACCCGGTAAGGGCACAGATTTTATGATATGACCTGGGTTTGAATCCTTTTCTACTATTTATGAGTCAGGAGGCCGAGGCAAGTCATCCATCCCCTCATCTGTCAAATGGGGATAAAACTATAATAGCTACTTTATCATATATAGAGTTGTAAAGACCTGACACAGTGCCTGGTAGACAGAAGGTGTGCAATGAACGGGAAGGGCCCCACGAGACCTGGGAGGGTCACCTGAGAGTGGAAGGCCTCGATCATTCACTTTGTTCAGGGAGTCTAGCACCTCTTTTCTGTTAGTGAACTCAGGGCTAGTTGCTTCCCAAACCAGAGACAGCAAAGTCAGGAGTGGGGTGTGGAGCATGTAGGTCCCCGAAAGACTAGCCCCGGCCAAGGCATGGGCATCGGGAGAAGCAGTGGAACCTCAGCAGAGGACAGAGCGGCCTTAGCCGGACAGAGGGGAGAACGTGGGGAAAATGGACGGAGCGGGTGAAGCCTCAGGCCCCGATCGGCCAGGCCAGGGAAGCAGGTCAGTGCTAGATGGCCTGAGCCCAGGGGGTCTGGAGCTGGGGAAGGAGATGCCTCTCTCCCTCAGGGGCCAAGGTGGCTGCTTGGACAGGCAGAGACCCACAATCCCCCCCCAGCCTAGCAGAGCAACCGCAGGTGGGGTCTCAGTGGCTTGGCCTAAGTAGCCAGACAGGGTTGAATAAATGAGATGGGATCTGGGGGCCAGGAAAGCTGGGCGGCAAACGGAAGCTGGGTTACAGAGCTCAGGAATCTTTATCTGCAAACACATCCATTTCTTAGTCACTCTAGGGGGTCAAATGGAGGGAGACACTGATTTTTCTATTCTTGTTTTTGTAAAGTTCCTTGAAAATAACAAAATCCTCCAAATTGTCTCTGTCAATCCTGAGAAAACAGGGTTTTACTTTTTGATCAAAAACTGGAGGGAGCTGTATGGGCCTTGACTGTGACGGTGGTCCCTGCAGAAGTCCTGTGGGTGAGCAGGGGGCCGGGATGGGCAGGGCAATCAGTGAACAGACTTCCTGGCCTGGTCCACACCCAGCTTCTCCCCTTGGGACTTCCTGTCTATCCTGTGTGTGGTACGCTGGGTACTTTCCCTTTCTAGTGACTCGGACCTCAGGGGGAATGGCAGTTCCCTGGGTGCTTGTGGTCCTGGGGGGTGGCGGGGGCGGCCTGCCTCGCTCGCCGTGGCGGGTTGCCCTCTGCACACCCTGGCGGGTGCTTGGCACTCAAGACCGCATGGGCGGGGGTGAGCCCAGGACGGACGATCAGGCGAGTTCTCGAAGTGAGACTCAGTACCGGGCCTTGTGCAGCAAGTAGGGGCTTAGTAAAAACAAGCTGACCGGGGCTTCCCTGGTGGCGCAGTGGTTGAGAGTCCGCCTGCCGATGCAGGGGACGCGGGTTCGTGCCCCGGTCCGGGAAGATCCCACATGCCGCGGAGCGGCTGGGCCCGTGAGCCATGGCCGCTGAGCCTGCGCGCCCGGAGCCTGTGCTCCGCAACGGGAGAGGCCACAACAGTGAGAGGCCCGCGTACCGCACAAAAAACAAACAAAAAAAAGCTGACGGTGACAAGGGGGCGAGGAGCAAAAGGAAGAAGCCAGTGACGGCCCTGGTGACAGGACGATGGAGAGCTTCAGGGGAGCCCGTTTTGTAGCAAAACTAGTGTCGCGTGTGGGTGTGCCAAGTGCCAGGTCCCTTGGTCCTGTTCCCGGCTCGCGGCCTCGACTTCACTGCTCCCCTCTGTCCCCAAACACACCTCCAGGCACCTCTGAGTCGGTGGTGGAAATTCTAGCTCAAACTTGGGTCCTTGATTTCCAGTCCTAGATTCCGCCCTTCAGTCTTGCTTCTCTCTGGGGAGGACGTTTTATGGGGTGGAGGGCATGGTGGGCCTGGAGCGGGTTGAGGGCGGAGTTCCACTTCCTCTCCGGCTGCAGCTCTCTGACCCACACTCTCTCCTTGCGGGGGAACAAGCCAGGGAAATAGGGGAAGTCGGATAGGAGGAAAGGTTTCTGAAAAGGAACTGAATCTAGAGGCAGCCTGTCAGCTCCAGGGTGAAAATAACCTTGCTGGACACACTCACTGGACTGTAAGCCCCTCCAGGACGGAGCCTGTGTTTGTCTTGCACTCAGCCGGCCGGGCTCTCAGCTCGCTGGACGCAGAAGCCACCCTGATCCACTCGTGAGACTCTGGCCTGTGACCCCTTCTCCGGAGCCCCCCGCTGCACCTTCTCTAACTCAGGGCGTGTGTACACATCCTGTCCGCTCCCAGGGCCGAGGGAAGGGCTGATTGATGGAAAGCACTTTAATAAGTAAAAGGGCCGTAAAAATTCAGGGAATCATTGTTTTGGCTATCAAAGTGTGAACCAGGAATAATATAAACCAAAGCCTAAGACAGGAAGTGGCTCTGGGTCCACAGTAAACAGGAAAACCAGCTTCAGGGCTCTTGGTTCTTTTTCCCATAAAGGGAGAGAGAAGCCAGAGGCCCGAGGCGCTGCCCACGCACCAGTCAACTTTATGCAAAAGGCTTCTGGCCTTCCTCTTCCCACTCTGCCCCCAAGCAGAAAGCAGCAGAGCCTGCCTGGGGTCAAGGTGCCTTAACCTGGAGGTCTGGGGGCTCAGAGGTCGGGGCACCAGGAGGCTGAGGGGCTGGGGGCTCAGAGGCAGGGGAACAGGAGGCTGGGGGCTCAGAGGCAGGGGAACGGGAGGCCGGGGCTGCTGCGGCTGCCCTTTCCCTGTGGCTGAGTCATCTGGGGTGTGACCCTCTCAGGAACGGAGCTCTCGCTGCCTTCTTTGGCATGGGGCTGGCGGGTGATTTGGCGCTGAGCACCGTTCCAACAACTTCCCTGGCTGGGGGAAGGAGGACGTTCAAAATTTCATCCACTGGGTCCTTAAAATGGTCAGCCGAGCCAAGCCAGACCCCTGTCCCACCTGGGCTCTGCTCAGGGCTGGGGGGGCTGGAGGCTGGACACAGACGTAGAGGGACCTGAGTCCCAGGGCCTCCCGGAGCCCCACCATCCACTTCTTTTCTCAGCCCTCCCTGATCACATCCCTTTCATCACTAGTCGGGGTCCTGCTGGCCTGAGCAGAGGTAACCCCAGAGAGAAGAGGCTTTGCTTCATCATGTAAAATGTTTTAGATGTCTGGGAGCAAAGGGCTGCGCGTCCAGATGGGATGGGGCCGGGGAAAGAGTGTGGGAAGGAAGGAGGAGGGATTCTCAGCAGGGGAACCGGAGCCGATGGGTGGGAGCCACTGAGGCCAGACTTCAGCTCCACTTCATAGTCACAGCAACCCCACGAGGAAGGGATGGCTGAGAGGTAGTGAGTTCTCTGTCACTGGAGGTATGTAAAGTTGGTCTGCATATAACTTGGCCACACACTTGGGCCAAGAAAAGCCTTTTTCACACTGCCCCTAGATCCCAACTTTGCTCTCATTTTCCAACCCCAGGAGATGGGGAGGAACTGGCTTCCAGGCCCTTTCTCCACCTTCCTGCTCCACAGCCCCCAGGATTTCTCAATCCTGGCTGTTTGCTCTCTACCCCCCAGGGTGTAGCCCGGCCCTCTGTCCCCCTTGGAGCTGACGGCATGAGCTCATCAGGCAGCCCAAGGAGCCAGTGCGGGAAATTCTGAGTCACGGCAGAGCCTGAGGCCAGGACACCGGGCAGGGAGATGCTGCGGGAGGGGTCCTGGTGGGGGCTGCGAGGCTCTCGGGGGGCAGGTGGAGGGGGTCTGCGTGGCATGGAACCTGGGCCACCGTGCTGGCCAGCGGCTGAAGGGCAAGAAGGATGCTGGGTGTCGGGAAGGGCATGTGGAAACTTCAGAACAGAACAGGAGGGTAGTTAATAACCCCTGTGACCACGAGGAGACGGGCACCCAGCAGGGACACGGATGTGGGAGACCACAGCCTGAGCCCCGTGGTGGCTCCTGCTTCCCACCTCCCTTCCAGTGATGCTCCAGCTTAATGAAACGAAACCTAAGTCTCCAGCAGCAGCAGACACCAAGCAAGGCCACACTCCTCCTGTGGACGCATGGACGTGGTCCCGGGGGCCGAGCGCGCACTGCTCAGACGCCCACCGACCTCGCACACTCGGGCCGAGGTCGCGGGCCCTGCCCCCCAACAATGGGAGGAAGAGGGGGCAGCTGGCTCTCACCTGTGTGTCACCTGGGACCCTCGCAGGCTGGACATGGTCTCCTCCAGGTTCTGTCGTAGATCCAGGACATTCTGCACCGTCCTCTTTCTCTGGGACTCCGGATCTAGAGTGCGGAGAGGAGAAGCTGGATGAGTGGAGAGGAGTCACTGCTGGGCCGGGAGGTGGCAGGTGACCATATCCCCAGGGGAGCGGTCCCGGGGGCACGAGGGTCTGCCTCTCAGGCCCTCCTAAGGGCCCTGGACATGCCCTGGAGTCCTGACGTCCCAGCCCTGGACGGGGGCTGCAGGCAACGGCCTTCAGCGTCCTCCCAGAGCCCCGCAAGACCACCCCAGCCTGGCGTCACTTTGGGGGGCCCCGCTTCTCCCGGCGGAGGCCCCGGCCCAGGCCCCGGAAGGTCTGCCCGAAACCCCGTCTCTGGAGATGTGTTGGTAAATGTTTAACAACCGGCTCTCGTAGGTGGGGATGCCCAAGTGGATAGTGCTGGCCAGTTTCTGGGGTATCAGCACCTGCTGTGAGGCTGCCAACGTGATGTCGCCGACCCCAGGGTCAGGGGGAGGGGCTGGTGTGAGCCAGCCCCAGGCTGGGAGCGTCTGCTGCTGGGGTCCAGGGGAGAGTTTGCCCAGAGCCCCCGAAACGCTGGCGGGCAGGGGGCAGTGAGCAACCGTCTTCCGGGGCACGGGCTGAGCACAGGGCATCCAGACCCCAGGCCGGCGGTGTGAGCCCAGGTGAGGCTGTGCGGGTGCAGCCCCACTGCAGACCCTGCACGATCTGGGTCATAGAACCCAGCCTTGGTCTCCAGGCAGGACTTTAGCCTGGACAGAGGAGACTCCACCACAGCACACAGAAACGTGCCCCATCGCCTTCCCAGGGTGGAAACATCCAAGAGCCTGAGGGTACCGAGCATGGAGAGACTCAGGGACTTTGCCCTTCCCTCCGCCAATCCATCCAGGGAGCCTCCACGAAGCAGACACCACGGTCCGCCCTGCTCCACGGCTTAGCGGGGACCTGGGACACACAGTCACCGAGTGCAGGCAGATCCCCCCTTGCGTCCCTCAAAGGCACAACCCGTGGGAGAGTCACAGACCCACGGAGACGACAGCAAGGCAACGGGGAAAAGCCCAGAGCTCTGACCCCGCAGGCTACCGGGCCCCGATCCGGACCCTCGGGGGCCCTCCCCCACCCAGACCCAGCAGGAGCGTGCAGCTGTGCTAGCTGCCGAAGGGGACGTTTCTGAGTCCCTTCAGGAGGCACTTTTCCCCAAGACGAGGTCCGGCCGGCTGGCAGGCGGCTGCCCTGCCTGTCTGGTCAGCGAGGTGAGGGCTGCAGGAAGCCTTCCTAGAGCCTCGGAGGCACCTTTCCATAGAACCGGCTCCACGGGGAGCCCAGACACCTCCCTCCCCTGGGGGCCTGGGGGCAGCCGGCAGGGAGGAGGGCAGGTCTCCTCGCGCAGCCCGCCTGGGGGTGCCAGTGCCTGTTTATCCTGGCAAGGGTCACGTGTGAGCTGCTCCGTGGCTGTAATGATGGCTTGGTGAGGAGAACAGACAGGGACCCTGTCTGTGTACGTATATTTTTAAAGCTTGCTCCTAAAAGGCCTATATGGGGACCAAGATGGGGGGGGCTCCTGGGCCAGGGCGATGCTTTCCATGGGTTTGGCAGAGGTGAGGGAAGAGGTGCACACGACTCCGAGGGGTGAGTGTCCCCGAGAGGAAGGGACCAAGGGTGACTCGGAGACCGTGTGTGCCAACCCCAGGCAGGCATCAGCGAGGTGGGGCCTCACAGCACGTGGGGGAGCTCTGTGCTGCTGCCCCATTTCACGGAGGAGAAACTGAGCCTCAGAGACAGGGTCCCACGGCTCACATGGAGCACAGGGCACAGTCAAGTCCAGGAAGGAGCTCACACTTCTTCGCATCGATCACAGGGCATCTCGGCATCGCCGGCACCAAGCCAGTGGTGGCACAGAGTAGGTGCTCAGTGACCGTCTCTAGAATGGATGGATGAGACCATAAAAACACATAAAAAAAGAATGGATGGAGACGTGTCCCATCAGGAAAACGTCTTTCTTCCACAAGAGTCCCTGGAAGTGACTCAGTCCAACACGGTCACAGGAGGAACGGGAGGCTGAGGTCAGGGACGGGGGGCGGGGGGATGATTGGCTGGAGGTGCAGAAAGGTATCAATGAGCAACACGTGGCATCAGGCTGCTGCCCCAGGTGTAAGTGGGCATGCAGGGGGGGAGGCGGGGACAGAGCTGGGGACAAAGCTGGGGACAGAGTTGGGTACAGAGCTAGGGTGCCTGGCTCTGCTCTCTGCCCCAAGGCCTGGAGAGTCTGCAGAGGTGCCACCCCTCAGCTCCCTCCGAGCCCCAGCAGCGTCCCCTGGTGGCCATCTCGGGCATGCCACCCTACTCGTCAAAGACTCAGCTCAGGTGCAGCTGGTGGTGAGAGTCCGGCTGTGTCCACATTCTCAGGTGACAGGCCCATCTCCGGGGGTGCAGCAGGAGTCCCAGGACAAGAGGCGGCATGGAAGGGAAGGCCTCTGTGGCTCAAGGAGCTGCAGACCCTGTGCCTAGGCTGGGCGTGGGGGGGAGGGGGTAGGAGGGCAATTCGATATTCACATCCCTGACCCCAGAAGCAAGTCTTTAAATGTTTAGCTTTAAAATATGAATAAGCTGCATTTGCAAAGGCATTCACCCCCCCACCCTACCCACCTCTGACCCCCAACCCATAACAAGCTTCACCCCTTTCCCACCATCTCCGCAGGGATCAGAGATGGGGTGGGGCGGTAATCTGGGGCACACGTGACTTTGTGACAATGTTTTGTTGGCTGAGTCATGATGCCTCCATGCGTCTGTCAAATGTCAGGTCTGGGTATGGGGGAGAGGCTGGAGGAAATAGAGCGGCGGTGGGGGGAGCCCGGGAGCTCCTCTCCGGCCCCCGTGTGGGACACGGACGCACTCAGGACACTCCCAGTCTATGCGGTACCTTCGTTCAAATGAGGAAAAGGGCCCCTCCAGTGTGACTCAGCTCCCGCCAGGGTCCTCGCTGTGGCCACAGAGCACCTCTCCCCTGGGCTGGAGGCCCTGATCAGGACACACCTCACAGCCTCCCTCTGGAGGCCTGGCTTCTCAGCTCCTGCAGGACAGGGTCCACCAGCAAGAGGAGGGCGTGCTGCATGGCTGAGTGTGCGTGTGTGCCTGTGTGTGTGCGCGTGCATGTACGTGTGTGTGAGAAGCAGGGCTGGGGGGAGGCAGGGTGGGGATCCCAGCAGTCATGGGGTGACAAGGAGGCGGGGCGGGGAGCAAGAGTTGTCCTGACTGCTGCTCCAGGCCGCACCCTGCAAATGGAGCGGCCGGGAGGACGTGTGTGCTCCCTGAGCTCAGAAGACGCAACAGTCCTGCAACCCAGCCGTCGCCACGGTAACGCACAGTCGCCACAAACAGCATCCTCCCAGCACGCGCGCGCGGGGGCGGCGTTCCTTATAGGAGACCACAGAGAGCCTGCTGTCTCCATCAGGAGTCCTTGGATTAAGGACCGGCCCCCAAGGAAACCTGACACCAGGTGCGCACGTGTGCACACACACACTCGTGCAAATGCACACAACACCCACTCACTGAGTGTGCACCACGTGGTGGGCTCAAGACTAGGCCCTTCCCACGTCTGTGTGACTCCAAAGCTCTGTTCTTTCCACGACAACACAGGGCCTTAAACAGGCACACACGCCTCCAGACACACACCTCCCTAGGGTCCAGCTGGCAGTCTGTGGAAACCCTCACATCAGAATCACGCACACTCTGCTCTGCCGTCCCAAAGACGTGTGCACGGAGACAGTTGTGTGGCCGTGTCCCCTGCCGCAGGTGTGGAAGGAAAAGACCAGGGCACAGGGGTCACTGGAGCTGGAGACGGGGCGGCACCCTGGGAGGCTGATGGCAAACAGGGTCCCTTCTGCTCTGGAGTCAGAACCAGGGAAACAGGCTTCTGGAGGGCGAGACCGTGAACGGCCAAGACCCGGAGAGGGGGAGTGCCGTCGGGTGGTGCGGTAGAGGGAACGCAGAGCTTGAGGCAGCAAGGCCAAGCGCAGGTGCTGGCCATGCCCTCCCAGCATGTCTGACCTGGAGCGAGGCATCTCACCACTCCTCTGAGTTGTCCGCTCTATTAAAGGGAGAGAATAGCGTACCCGCCCGCTGGCACAGTTGGGAGAATTAAAGAGCTGAGAATTAAAGAGCTTGGTGCCCAGGAGGTTCTCTGCACGAGGCAGCTCTAATGTGTCCAAAGGTACAGCGGGGGCGGGGCGGGCAGTGGGCACACCCAGACACCTGCAGGTGGCAGTGCCGTTCCTGCAGGTGCAGCTCAGGTGGACCCCACCTTCTCCGCTGAGATTCGCTCCCACGTGGAGGGGTCACCAGGCCCACCTCCCCCTGCACTGCAGCGATGGTACATCTTCATCCCCAGTCCCTGCGAGCCCGCCTCAGTCGTGGGAAGTGCTGGGACTCAGGGCCCTTCTTCGGCCTACGATCTGAAACCTGACATAATGGGCACGAGGATAAGGACCCCAAGAGATTTCGGGGCCTGCAGGAAGGAGGAGGGACTCAGCAGTCAAATTTCCCCAAGTTCTGTACAGCTTTAATTACTGGCTAACAGTTAGGTGAACCGCTGTTAACTGCCTGGTAAACTCTTAATTACTTGCACTGCGTCTCGGAGCGCATGTTCAGTTTAGCCCGGGGCAGGGCCTCCAGAGGACTGAATCTGTGTCCAGCCTCGAGACTGGCTCCTGTTCTGAGTGTCTGCACCAGGTGGGAACCGACAGGAATGGAAGTGGCTCAAGAGAAAGATTTTCAAGTCGCGGCATTTCAGAGCTCGAAAGAAGCATCTCGTGAACGGGAGAAAAAGCACATCGCTCCAGCCCAGAGAAGAAAGGCTTGGGAGCGTCACCAGGTGGGCATAAACTAACTGAGACAGTACAGAATAGATCCACCTAGAAATCCAGGCTAAAGGACCTGGGACAGGCAGGACTAAGCTTCTCACACACACATACACACCCTCTCTCTCAACAACTCCCAAAACGAAAAAAAAAATCTCTCCTGACCCTATTAGATCCCAAGGGTAGCGTCCAAGTCTTCTCTAAATTCTAAAATTCATCACAGCTTGGGCTCCCAGTACACGCAGGTCAAATACCATGATAAGAGCCAGTTACAAACACAAACTTCTCTCTGACAAAGTGATCTCCGGCTCTAGCCAGGGGTCCCCTTCCCGAGCAACATTTAGCAGGAGATCCTTGGGAGTCTGCGTCACCACACGACCACCAGTGTCTGTGGACGGTCGTTCTGCGTGGACACGCAGCCCCACGTCTCTGGGAGTCTGCCTCATGTCTACCCCTCTCCTCTGCTCAAGGACGTGACCTTCAAGGTCCAGCCCGGGAGGGCACCGTGGGCCCACCCCCGGTCCCCACATACGCCAGGTCTCCGCTCACGGCTCACAGGTCATACCAGGCGGGTTCTGCGGACTCTGAAAGCCAGTAACCCTGCCCTAGATGGACTGCCAGGGGCATTGGCCTCCGCGTGAGGCTGGCACGGGGCTGAAAGCGCAGATGACAGGACGCTGCACACAAACCTCCCTGCCCCCTGGCAGAGCCCAGCAGCCCTCCTTCACCTGCAGCCACTCCCCCACTCCTTTCCTCACCACCTTTCTGAGCCCAGAGGCCCCAGAGAGCCCGGAGTGGCCCTCCATGCAAGAGGCTCCCACCTTCACCACCGTGTGGGCGGGGGTAGTTTGTTCTTTTACTAATTCCATCGTTTCACTCGCCCCCCACGTAAGTCACAACACCGTGGGAGGCGGGCGCCACAGAGCCCTGCAGCGCGACCAATCCAGTGCTTCCTGCTGCCGAGGGCTCCCGGGTCTCCATCCTTGCTCTGGAGAAGCCTGAACCCTCTCGACCAACGAGTGCCCGCCCGGAGCCCAGCAGTCAGTGGCCCCAGAGCACCCAGGAAGGGCCAGGACGACAAAGCAAGGTACCGGCCATGTGCTTGTGTGAGGCGAGGAAAGGAAACCAGGAGGAGCCAGAGAGGAGGGGCCAGAGAGGAGGGGCCCGAGAGGAGGGGCCAGAGAGGGGGCACGAAGGGGCTCCCCTGGCCCAGAATCACCAGGCAGGGGTCTCTGCAGATCCCCGACAGTTTTGATTTTGCTTGAGTGAGAAGACTTGGCTCAGAGACCCTCAGCGACTTGTCTCCAGTGGGCACTGGGCCAAGAGGAAGTGTGAGGCGGGGTGGAAGATGAGGGCGGTGGCTCGGGGCCAGTGGAGAGTTCCCCTCTTGGTTTCCCCCGGGCACAGCTAGTCGGCTGTGGGGCCTTGGGTAAGCTACCTCCCCTTTCTGGGCTTCAGTTTCTCTGTGGATTAAATACGCGAGTTGGGGCTGGGCACACCCAAGGCCCGAACCAACTCTGACAGCCTGTGCGGCTCTGTTGTTGGCTAAAGCCTGTAAAATCTTTCCTCCTCCCCGACTGTGCTGAAGAGGCAGGTGCCAGGGTATCACCCACAGAGGCTACGACTCAGCAGCTTGGAGACGGGGCCCAGGAATCTGCATCGCCCAAGCCCCCCCTGTGGGTGACGCGGTGCGGAAGGCAGCGCCTGGGAGATCCAGACGCCTTGCTGCAGGCCGCCAGAACAGGCTGCCCATCGAAACCAGGGCTTCCATTTCCCGATGCCAGGCCGCCGGGCGGTGCGTCCTGGCCCTCCAGCTCAAGTCTGCTCCCTTGGCACAAACGCACTGTCCCTTCCCTGCGGAAGTCCACTCCCGCATCCCCAGGCCTCACCTGAGGGGCCCCCTCTGTCCCGCTCCTCTCCTCTGGGGATGCCCTCCCCAGGCCACCCGGCCGCGGCCTCACTGCGGAGACGGGCCGCCAGGGGGCGCTGCCGGACGCTGCCGCAGTGCTGCCGGGCAGGCAGCGTCGGCTCCAGGATCTGGGCGGGCAGCGCCCAGACGCTCTCCTTCCCTCTGCGTCCTGCTTATCACAACCCCCTTCGCCTGGCTCTGCGCTCCGGGGCTGACATCCTCCCTGACCCCATCCTCCTTGGAGAACGGCCAAGGCTTTGCAGCACCTACTCTGGGGAGCCTGCCCGCTGGGATAGAGGCTGCAGGGCCTGGCTTCTGGGCACCCGTCGGCTCCACTCGGCAAGCCTGGACGTGGGGCTAGAGCTTCGAGAGACCCGGCTGGCCTTTCTGCTGCAGGCGCTGCAGACAGAGTGCCTCTGGGGAGTGGAGCAGGCTTCCCATCCCTGCTCTGGCCTCACTTGTGCTCGGCAGTGTTCTCAGGCAAAAGCTGGCCTGATGAGGGAGGAGTCATCCCCGACACCCCGCATCGTGCCCAGCCCCGCCCTTTCTCGGGGGAGTGGCCGCCTCTCTGCAGCGGGCGAAGGGCGGCCCCCTCTCTGCAGCGGGCGAAGGGCGGCCCCCACGGCCGGCCGGTCAGCCCGGCTCAGCCTGCACTTGGAAGAGGGCTTGGACAGCGATCCTGCCACAGCTGCTTCTTCACGCCCAGCACCGTGTGCCTCAGAGAAAGACTTGCTGGTCCAGGGCGGCCAGCGCCGAGGGCTAGGGGACCCGGCGAGGGTGCTCGCCTCCAGCTCTGTCTGGAGGAGTGCCGGCCTGCTCCTTTCTCTTCTGCCTCATTTCCCTCTGATCGTTAGGTTACAGGGTCAGAGAGTGGATTCTTGACGTACTGAGCCCGCCCTCATTTAAAGACCTGAACTTCAGCCTGGGGGCAGAGGGCCAGCCTCCTGCCGACGACGGCCTGCTGGCCTGCCTCGCCGGGGGACGCGGCCCCCTTCCCTGACAGGCCCGGCTCTCCGGCCCTGTAACCCTCACGGTTTACTGGCAATGTTCTCACAGTGATGCGGCCCAGAACCTTCACGTGACACCCGGCTCCAATGAAGTCGCTGCTGCTGGGAGCGGAGTGGTTGTTATGGCAACAGTTCTCACATTAGCAAAGACCATCTGCAGGCAGAGGGGGGAGGGGAAGGAGGAGGCTGCGGGAGGGCGAGGGCTGGGCCCAGGTGTGGGCGACAATTGGAAGGGGCCCTGGGAGACTTCTGGTTGTGAAACTAGTCGTATTAGTATCGGCTAACTGGGCTAAGTCCTCCGGCACCTGCCAGACACGCTGCTACGGGCTTCTGCTCTGTCGCCCATGTAACTGTCACAACAGCCCTTTGAGATGGTCCAGTTATCACCCCCATTTTACAGCTGAGAAAACTGAAGCCCAGAGAGGTTAAGTAAGCTGCCACAGGCAGTACAGCCAGGATCCCAACCAGATGGTCTGATTCTAGAGCTGTTATTACCTGCTGTGACTGCGGCCACGATCCGCAAACGGACATAGGTATACAGTGTGTTTACAGAGCGCTAACTCACAGAGCGTAACAGTCACCCTTTGAAAGGGCTCCATTCAGTGGGTTTTAGTACCTCTGTAAAGTTGTGCAGCCATCGCCACTATCTGATTCCAGAACATTTGTATCACCCCCAAAAGGAACCCCAGACCCATTGGCAATCTCCCCTTGCCCCAGCCCCTGGCAGCCCCTGACCTACCTCCTATCTCTGTGGATTTGCCTATCCTAGGCACCCCACAGAAATGGAATCGTAAACACGTCGACTTCTGTGATTGGCTTCCTTTACTTTCAAGGCTCATTCCTTTACCATGTATCAGTACTTCATGCCTTTCTGTGGCTGAGTCATTTTCCGTTGTATGCGTACACCCTATTTTATTTACCTCTTCATAATTTGATGGGCATTCGGGTCATTCTTGCCTGTTTTACGAATAAAACTGCTATGACCGCTCATATCCAAACTGCTACGTGGACATCGGTTTTCATTTCTCTTGGATAAATGCCTAGGAGCGCGACACGGGATCATACAGTAACTCTGTATCATCTGAGGACCCGCCAGGCTGCCTTCCGAAGCGGCTGCACCATCGTTCCCACCAGCAGCGTGCCAGGCCTCCGACCTCGCCGCGTCCTTTCCAACACTGGTTACTGTCTGTCTTTTTATTCTAGCCATGCTAGTGGGTGTGAAGTGGTGTCTCACTGGACACTTAATTTGCATTTCCCCAATGACTCACGCAGTTGAGCATCTTTTATATTGAAATTAACTAAAATTAAATACAAATTAAGACTTCAGTTGCACCAGCCACACTTGAACTGCTCAGGAGCGCCACCCTCATGCTGGCTGGTGACCAGCACAGCAGAGAGGGGGCAACTCCATCACCCAGGAAGTCCTCCCGGGCAGCGCCGCCAAGCCTGCAGGCCTGGTCTGTACTGGAATCACAGCTTTTCCATAAGATGTTCGCCTTCGCTGCACTTCGAGTTCAGCAAATCTACTTGACAAATGGGGCCCACCTTGAGGTTTGCCAGGCCCAGAGTGAGTCGGACAGAAAGCTAACGGAGCACAGCATCTGAGTCAGTGGCAGCCGGGGTGAGGGCGGGCTCCCCCTGCACTGCGCGCTCTCGCTCCCCCTCCCACCCGAGTCCCCAACATCACTGCCTTTCCCAGGACCTACCAGTGGCCAAGTGACAAGAGGCACTGCCTCTGAAGGTGCCAGCCTTGTTGGGGGCGGGCGCCTCACACGTCAGTGCTACTGGCTGTAGGCCCCCCGGAGATCTCCAACCCGGACCTTCCAGTCTCCTCTGTAGATTCTGCCCCTCCTGGCTCCCAGGGAGGGGCCCCACCACAGCGAGGGGACGGTCAGGTGGACAGGCTACCACTGGCTTTGAAGCCCCAATCGCTCCCCGAGAAGCTGCTGGCGTCCCCACACAGGGCCTGCAGCCGACAGCCCGCACAGAACTTCATCTCCAGCCTCACTCTGCTCACCTGTAAAATGGGACGATGGCCCTGGGACGATGGCGACTGGGCTGCGGGTACAGGGCTGGCCAGCCTGCGTGCCAGCGTGGAGGAGGGTGGATGGTAACACTCGTCACGCATCAGAGCTGGCGGGAGCCTCAGAGGCCATTTGACAGAAGGAAGAACTGAGGCCCAACGGAGTGGCAGTGACCTGGTCAGGAGGTCAGAGCCATGCCAGGGGACAGGGGAGGTGGCCAGGCCTCAGGGAGGATTCCAGTGGGGACAGCTGGGGGCAGGGCACGGCCATGCAGGGCTGCCCGAAGCGGGAGGCCCTCTTCTAGCAGGCTCTCCACTTCCCCCAGCCCGGTGAGAACATCTGCTTCCCATCAGACCTGTGCTCCGCCTGGTCCGGCCACCTCCCCAGAGGTTTCCCATTTCTGAAAAAGCCTTCTATGTCACCGATCCCCTCGACCCTCTGCTGCCCCCCCCACCCCCAGGGGGACCCTCAGGCTCAGCCCATCTGCCACCACCGCCTCCAGGGTAGCCCCACCATCCACCAAAAGGACCAGGCTTAACAAAGGCCAAGGCGCCCCCCCGCCCCCGAGGTTGGGCACAAGAGCAGTGAGGCAGGGAGGCTCATTTTAAAGACGGCTTCTGATTGGGGGTGCAGAGAAATCGGCATAAACCTGAAGAGGTCCGCTGGAGCCACTGAGGCGCAGGCACTATCCTCTGAGGCGGGAAGGGAAGGGAACGGTATCTACTCAGTGCCTCATGCGCTGAGCACGGCACCAAAGCCCGAATGTAGTTACCCCACTTTACAGATGCCGGGCTCAGAGAGGCCGCTTAACTTCCTAAGATCACACAGCTTGTGCAAGCGGTGTAGTAGGAATCTGAATCCAAGTCTGACTCTGAAGTCCATGCTTTTCCCAAAATAAATTATGACTGACAATGAGGACAACGGAGCAGGATATGCCCAGAGGCCCTTCCCGACCGACACGCTGGGATGGGGCGCCTTACAGGTCACAGGAAGAGGCCCCTCCTGCTCTGCTCTGGGAACGCACGAGGGCAGGGCTGCCAGGAGGCTGGGGGAGTAGGCCTCGGGCCAGGCCAGCGTCTCTCTACCTCCAGGACTTGGGGCCGCGGCCAGTCCCCTTGCTGGCAGGCACGGTCCTGCCCAACACTTCCTCGAGGGACCCCTCTCTCCCGCTGGGCTTTGTCCCAGTTCTGGAACCTGCGGGTCATCTGGCCTGGGAAGAACCTTCCTAGAACGTCTGGCAGGCAGGCTGTGTGGCCCGCTTGCCAAGACCGTGGCTGTGCTCTGGGCCATGAGACCCTCCGTGCTCCCCGTCCCCAGCCGGGAGCCTGGGAACCTGCTGCGGCCAAAGCACAGCTCCAACACCCTCTCCCTCCCCCGCGGCCCCCCCGCTCCGCCCCCGCCCCGCCCCCAGCAGCCGGCCTGTCCCTGGAGGAGCCGGCTAGTCCCTATACACTGCAAGGGTGGGCTTCAGAGCTCCTGCACAGCTTCTTCTGGGCCTTTCTGGGGCCTTGGATTCTTCTTTGAGAGCGATCAGCCGGTCCCCACAGCCTGATGCAGGGGGAGGGGAAGCGAGGGATGAGCAGGGAGGGGCTCATGCGCGGTGCGCCGCAGCCCCTCCTCCGGGAGGACCAGCCTCAGCTCCCGTCTGGTCCCGTGCGGGGCCGGGCGAGGCAGGGGCACTCTGGAGAGCCTTGGACCCACTCAATGTAAGGCCAGGGAGGGTCAGGGAGAGGCAGTGGGGACACCGGGCCTTCTTTCAGCCTTCACCCAATCCCCCCAGGGCCGGGCTGCAGCCGCTGAGCCGCTTAGGACTGGTCACCACTTGAATGGAACCAAATTCCCAGGGAAAATCCCCCTGGAGAGCATCCCAAGTCTGTGCGCTATGAGGACACACCCTCCCGGTGGGGAGCCCCGGCTCTTCCCCACACCCCACGTCCCCACTGTGTGAGGGTTCTTGGAAGAACCCAGCAGGCTTCCTTCTGCTGGAGCCTTCTAGAAGGGCAGAGATGGGCGAGCGTTGAGCTGAGTGAGGTCCAGCTTGGGCCAGGAACCACACTCAGGGCTCAGAGGGCGGCCGGGGGAGGCCAGCCTGTCTGCAGGAGCCCTCGCAGCTGGAGGCCGGGGCTAGGCAGAGAGTGGGTGCGGGCAGCGGTGCAGAGAGGCTCCCTCAGGGGGGCCAGTGTCCTTTGCTTTCATCCTTCCCCCGGTGCAAGGGAACGTCCTGAACCCACCAGGCCAGAGCAGGAGGCCTGAGTGCAGAGAGGCTGGGGCAGGGCTGGGCCTGGAGGGAGCGTCTCCGGAGGAGAGGGGGGACCAGGAAAGTAAGCCCCGAGGGCCTGGCCGGGCTCGCCTCCTGGAAACACGCAGGCCCTCTGGCAGAAATGAGCTCGCCTGTCCCTCTAGCGTGGAAGCAATACACTTAACGTGTATTAAGTGCCGACTGCGTGCCAGGCCCCTGCACGGTTCTGATGCCATTTAAGCCCTGTGCCGACCCTGTGAGGTGGACGCCAGGAGAGCGGGTTCTGCAGCTCGGGGTGAGCCCAGCACCGCTCTGGGGACGGCATCCCGCCCATCACAGGTCTTCAGTGATAAAGCACCCCACAGAACACAGGGCCCGGGGAACACGGACCCCCTCCCGGTGGCTTCTAGTGTCTGCCAGCGGATGGACCTGTTCTCAGGGACGTGATTCTGAAGGCCAATAAAGACCACCATCCCAGGGCTCGTCCATGGCCTGGCTCAGCCTGCTGGCGGGCCAGGCCACCATCTCCTTGCAGATGACCCCCAGCCCAGCGAGGGCAGGAGGCCCCAGCAGCTGGTGAGCCCTGCCCCCTCTCGGGAGTCATCCGTTATTAATGAGACCGAGGGTGCAGAGGGCTCGCCCCGGGCTCAGAAGGAGGGATGGGAGGAGAGATGGGGGTCAGCCGTGCCCAGGTCCAGCACCAGTCAGCACGTCACTGCTGTCTCCTTCAAAGGACAAAGGGAGCCCCTGGCCCTCCGCTTTCCTGCCTGGTGCCCTCACTCCCCATTACAGCAAGCAGCTCCCCTCTGCCCCCACTTCTCAACGGGGGTAGCCCAGTGAAGACTTGGGGCTCTCCGTGCTCCCACGGCTGGTGGTTGCCATGGGAACAGCGGGCCAGGGCTCCTGGGGACCAGGGTGAACAGACTTGACTGAACTGATGTCTGTGCGTCTCCCCTCCCCCATGGGGGAAAGAATGCAGCACAGGAGTGCCAAGCCCAGGCCGGAGGCTGGGGAGGGGCTCAGGTGGCTTCAGACAGACCCTGCCCCCACCCCACAGACCAAGGAGTCACAGGTCACGCCATCCACGCCACGTGAGACCTCCGTGCCTCTCAGATGCCATTCGAGTCCTCGGCCTGGCGTTCAAGGCCCTCTAGGGGCGGTAGCCCGATTTTCCACCGTTACTTCCTAGCCTGGGTAGAAGTCACTCGTCCTGCCCTCGGGTCCCTGCTGGGGCCCGGGCAGACTTGTCCACGGCCTCTGCACCCCACTTCTGTCCACACCTCTTCACTGTCTGTCCGCCTCCAGGGCAGAGACCATAGCTCTCCATCCCAAACGCCTAGCACCTGCCAGGTGTGGCAGGTCCTCCGTAAAGCCTGCCGCACATACGTCCTCTGCCATGCCTGCCCTGCCTCAAGGGACTCTCGGGTTCACAGGGGGCAGGGAGGCAGCCTCCTGTCCCCAGGTGCCCCCAGCAGCCGGCCCCTCCCGCACTGCCGCCCCATCTTCCTGCCTCGGGTCCTCCAGGAGGCTTCCACGCCGGCCCCGCTCCACTCCCCACACACCTTCTGGATTCCTGCATCCGCCTCAGCAGCTCCCCCTCTACCCTGCTCCCACCCACGGGCGGGCTTCGAGGACACCCCACTGTCCCATCACACTCGGGGCGCTTGTCTTCATCTCCCTGCTCAGACACAAATCAGAGGGAAACGGCTCCCCTAACACCATAAACGCTTTCCGTGGAGCTCAGGAATTCACTCTAAAGATTGTCCTGTGTTTTCCGGGCCACTATAAACTCCCGTTACCCGGGAGCCGCCGTGATCCTCCCTGGGAAGGCAGACATATATTTTACTGGACGTACAGCTCTTTAACACGCACTGAAGAAAAGCTCCAATAAGACTCTCCATCCCAGACTCGTGAAGCTGGGGCTCCAGGGACCCCTTCCCTGCAAGGGTCCCGACAGCCTCCCAGGGCCGGCTCTTAGGCGAGGCTCCTTGGACTCCCAGGGTGCAGTCTCCCTGACATAGCCCTCAACTTGCCGTCACCCGGCTGCTTGGGGACACCCTTCAGCTGTTGCCGTGTCCCCTCTGCACCTCAAGGGTCCAGAACACGGGCTCATCAAGCAAGCGAGTAGGCCATGAGCCAGCAGGGAGGAGAGAGGAGGACCCGGCCCCTCACGGCTCCACGCCCAAGAGGAAGATGCAGTGCAGGGGACATGCAACACGCACGTGTGAGCCGGGACCAAGAACGGCCGGCGCGCTCCGTTCCAGGGTCTTCGGGCGGGTACACTGCTCCCCGATTCTGCAGTTAGAGCCCGGAACGTAGCCAGGGAGGGCAAAGCAGGAGACGTCTGAGGCTCCAACTCCAAACAAGGGAGTGATTTCTGGAGGGCTGTGTTCAGATGTACTCCAGGGCCCAAAACACCCTCCCAGTCTACCAAGAAGGGGTGCTGTGGTCAGTCAGTGGGGGCTTTAGGAGACAGGCAGCTGGCCCTCTTCTTAAGGGTCTTCAGAACAAGGCCTCCTTCTACAGCTTCCTGAGCCAGAGCTGCAAAGCTGCTGTCTTTCTACTCACCCCCGGGACAGGGAGCGGGCGGCCTGCACCCCTGCAGCCCTTGTGCCCTCGCTCGGGGCTGGTCTCTCACCTGGGACACCTGCACCCCGTGAGCACACGCTGAGCACCTCTGGGTCAAACACCGGGCTAGACTCCAGCCATAAAAGGCTGAAAAAAACCAACCAACCAAACAAACAAAAGGCTGTTTTCTTGGTTTGGTCCCCACAGCTCCTCTTCCAGGGAGCCTTCCCTGATGACGCCCCCACCCAGACGTCATCGCACTTGCCACGGGGGCTGAGCACACCCCTTGCACCTCTATCACTAGGTTCTCAACTGTGGGTGGTGGTGGAAATATCTGGAGACGTTTTTGATTGTTACAGCCTGGGATGGGACGCTCCCAGCGTCCAGTGGGGAGAAGCCAGGGAGGCTGGTAAACACCGTACAACGCACAGGACAGCCCACCTCCAACCAAGAGCTAGCTGGCCCTAAAGGTTAACAGTGCTGAGGGGGCCTGTCACCGCACTGTTAACACTGAGGCCCCCTATCTCCACTGCCTAGATCTTAAGTCCCTTGGGGGCACGATCCACGGACTGTAACATCTGGAGTTGCTCACGCCAGATAACAGAGGGTCCTGAACCCCCCTGAATGTATACGCAAGATCTCGTGCCCAAGTGCGATGGTCATTTTCCTGGGGAGAGGAATCTGAGACCAGAAGGGTTTAGAGGCGCTGACCTGGGGCCCCGCCCGGCGGCTCGGACAGGCCACTGTGCAGACGGTGGACAGTCCCCGGGGGAGCAGACTCCCCTCGCCCCCAGGTGCTCTGGGGCCCCAGACACAGCTTCCATTACCACTCAGACCTCTCCCCGAACTGGGGTTGTGATTCTGATCAGAAAGGGTAGCTCAGCCAGTAGAGCTCCCCTCCCTGGGTTCCACCATCTGCCTCCACTCAGAGTGCAAGACTATGAAATTATGCAAAGTAAGTTCTCACAAAAAGGAGGGCCTTGGCCTTAAAACTCCTGGAGACTCCCCCGTTCAGCGGGTGTGCTGGGATTAGCTGCTTCTCGGAGGCCCAGGAAGACCCCCCCGTTAATCTGCTGGTTGGTCACGTAGCTCACACCCAGTGCCCCTCACGTTCCCATGGGATAAACCCAGGCCTTAACCTCAAGGTCGGGGGAGCAGGCTGCACATCTAGGGGCCCAGGCCCCAGCCTTTGCTGCTCCCCAACCAGCTTCCTCGTTAATGGCGACAGACTATCAAAACAAGAAGATTCCATTCCATCAAGACAGGGACGGGAGAGGGAGAGAAAAGGACATTTGACCCCCCGCTGTCAGCCTGAGACCCTAACGAACGCTTTGCTTCCGAAGACGATTATCGAACAGAATAATTCATCGCTAGAGATTAATTGGACTAATCACGTTGCCTTTCAGCATCCCCTGAATAATTATTTTCTACAGGACGGTGTCAGTGATAATTGTGTGATATTGGAGCCTCTTCCCCTAGTGAAAGGCCGCAGAAAGGGGTCCCTGGCTCTGAACGGTGGGATGGCTCCGTCTCAGCTCTGATCTGGTTAGAAGGTGCCCGTATTTCACGTGGAAGCCCTTTGTTTCAGGGAAATATCACCACGTCTGATAATCTTCCTCCACCCTCACTCAGCATGTTCTCAGAACACCCTGCTCTCCCCAGGATGTTCCCCTTGATGTCATGGGGTCAGGGAGCCCATGAGCTGTGGGACATGCACTTGCCCCACAAGCCTGCCAGCGCCCCTTCTCCCCCGGCACCGCTCCCCCCACAGCCCCCCTCAGCCCACCCGCGACCCAGGGCCCCCAGACCCCTACACATCAGGACAACCTGCTCTACTCCGACGCTCCTGCCTTCTCTCCCTCTTTAAGAGTCGACAACCTTGTTATGTGAATAACAGAGGCTGAGTGCACAGCAAAAGAATCTAGTGTTTAAGTAACACAACGAGGTCAATGTGACACAGGTAATAACCCGCACCGTCACATTCCTGTTCTGGGGCGATCAGATATGCAGTGCCGGGGCCGTCATTCTCCTAACTGCGTAGCAGAACGAGGGATGCTTAGCGCAGCACCATCAGAGGTGGCTCTGGGACACTACGACCCCTGGTTCCCACCTCCTCCCATCCGAAGAAGCGCTTTGGAGAAACCGGCTTTTCCCCTCATCCTCCCCGTCAGCCTCTGGTCTGCAAATTAAGTCGGTTTTAGGAGGGGTGGGGACCACGTTAGTTTTACGGCTCCAGGCTACTCTGAACCCATATCCAGGGTGGGTAGGCGGCAGCTTTAGAATCAGACAGATCTGAGTTTGAATCCCGACTCAACTAAGAGTAAGCTAAGAACGTAAGCCAAGAATCTTCGTGTTCAGGAGTCTCATGTTTTAATTTCACCTGCAAAACGGAAGTAATTAAATACCTACTTCTTAGGGTTACTGGGATGAGTAAATCAGATAACACCTGTTAAGTCTTAGCACAGAGTAGGTGCTCAAAGAGTAGCAGTTATTATTACTATTATTATTATTCCTGGAAGTCGGAAAGCCTACCCACCCATCTTCGGTTATAAACCTAGGGGTCTGCACAGGGTTCTCAGCTTGAAGCTCTTACCAGCCCTCCACCTTAATGGAGGAAAGTACCAGAGGACATAACACTCATTTCCACTCCCTTTGCTTGGAGATGGATAGATGTGTCTACCGGGCTGCGTGGTGATATGATTTCAGGGAAGACAAATCCCGCCCCAGGATAGGTTTTTTTTAAAGCGGTCTATAAAACTGTCCTGTAGTAGCTGCCCAGACTCAATCAGTGAAATATATCTGGTTATATATTGATGTTAAAACTCTTAGAGCGAGGGTCATTGGTCAATCCGTGGAGTAATTTATATAATACTGTGTATATTGGCAAAGGAGACCTTCCTAAAAACTGTGCGGTGGGGCTTCCCTGGTGGCGCAGTGGTTGAGAATCTGCCTGCCAGTGCAGGGAACACGGGTTCGAGCCCTGGTCTGGGAAGATCCCACATGCCGCGGAGCAACTGGGCCCGTGAGCCACAACTACTGAGCCTGCGCG
This sequence comes from Stenella coeruleoalba, assembly GCF_951394435.1. Taxonomy (NCBI): domain Eukaryota; kingdom Metazoa; phylum Chordata; class Mammalia; order Artiodactyla; family Delphinidae; genus Stenella; species Stenella coeruleoalba. The sequence goes on from NC_137169.1 coordinate 124,865,444, forward strand.
TCTGGAGCCTGTGCTCCGCAACAAGGGAGGCCGCGACAGTGAGAGGCCCGCGCACCGGATGAAGAGTGGCCCCCGCTCGCCGCAACTAGAGAAAGCCCGCGCGCAGCAACGAAGACCCAACACAGCCATAAATTAATTAATTAAATTTTTTAAAAAAAAACTGTGTGGTTATGAAGACTTCCCAAGGGAGAAAAGGAAGGGCATTTAGGAAGAACCATGCAAGGAGCTGAAAGGTTTCTGTTAACGGGTAACTATGCATAATCGCAGAATACCTTCCAAACCGGAAGGGGCTTCTCAGTTGAGTGACAGATCAGCTACCGTTGGAGCCTTCTGCAGGGCAGCAAACGTAAGCCCCCTCCTGCCCTGGCTTTTCCTGCGGAGGGTAGCGGGAAGGTATGAGCTGGTGGGGAGGCAGGCTGCAGGGGTTGAGCCATTCTCCAAAAAGAAAAGGATAGACTGCGGCCAGGAAGCAATCTCAGGGCTCCTTAGGAGGCAAAGATGGCAGGATGAGTAGCCAGAGAAAAGTCTACTTACAAAAGCTCCTGAAATAAGCAGGTGGATTGGGGGGTGGGGTGGCGGTGGGCAAATGCAAATGGTTGCAACCTTGCAATAAAAGCACAAGGTTGTCAGTTCAGCATAAAGAAACATGGTTAGAAATGCCCGAGACGCACTAAAGACCAAGTGCAGGTAACAAAGGGGCATCCGCTCCTAGAGTCAAGGCCTGCACCCCAAATAGTCAAGATGCATTAACAGATCTCTGGAATTCGAAAGCATCGCGTCCCGTACTTTAATCAGACTGCTTTCCAAACATCTTGACTAAAGAAATAAGTGTTTTGATAGGGACTCTGGGGAAGGGCTGATCTGGACAAGCCATGCTGGATGGCGGGGGGCAGACAAGACGGCCCCCAGGGAAGAGTGAGTACGGGGGACGGGGCTGAGAAGAGGGGCAGAGACAGGGATGGAGCAGGTGCCAAAGGCAGCCCTGATCGTGCTTAGGACCGGCACGACTCCCTCCCCTCCAGGAGGACAGGACAGCCGTCACCTGATTCTTCTTAGGTCTGTGCCTTTCCACACCCTCTTTCCCAGCTCTGGGGCCTCAGGAGCGCGTGAAATCCAACTCAGTGAGCTGAGGACATCCTGTCCTGCTGACCTGCAGAAAAGTCTCAGGCACTCCTCACGGGGACATCCTGCAGAAAGGGAGCCACGGATGTGCTGGGGTGTTTAGTTTAGGTGTGCCGTTAGACCTGCGGCTTCCCTAAGAATCCATCAGGCATCGCCACGGTTCCAGTGTAGGACATTCAGACGGATGGGCCCGGGACAGAGTGGATTTGAAGAGCGAAGTGGCTTGGGCTCTACTTCTTGCTCTGCCACTAGCTATGTTTCCTGGACCTGTTTCTCATTTGGAAAATGATCCGGAAGTCATTTCAAGCTTTGTGGACTCTGTTTAGGGACACACATGCCTTGATCGTCACCGCAGGGGAAGGAAGTACTGGATGCTGAGTCAAGGGGGACAGGCAGGGCTGTCGCTAAAGGTTCTGCTGCAGGCAGTAATGGATCCCAGACAATTTGGCCTCACACCAGGAAGTATCAGGTGTGCCGGGAACCAGATACAGGAGGAAATGTGCAGAAACACCCAAACATGGGGTAATGGACACATTAGCGAGGATTACAGGCTGCTTCCCACAGAGCATCACCTGGGGGAAGGTGGAAGCTAATGTGCTCACAGCGCCAGGGGTAAGAGATGCTGCACGTCTGTGATGTGGCAGGTGTAGCTTCTTAGATGTGCAGCACCTTGAAACTCAGTTAAACTTAAGACACATCTGCATGCTTGCTACAGTGCCTTTAAAGTGCAGTCTTTGCCTTGAAGACTGTGATTGAGAAGAAAGAGGGCTTTAAAAAGCCATAAAAGAAAGAAGGTTAGAATGAACCATGTGGTCCTAGACTGGAGTTGGACACATTGGTATTAACTAATGTCTATTATTTCAATTATATTAAATGCAATTATAGGTACGTGTGTTACTTATACTCAGGTTAGCATACACACATATATGTCCTAGCTCCGTCCACTGAGAGGATCTAGAAGCAGTGACGCCCTAGGACCAGCGAGATCACCAGCACCTAGATCTTGGTTTCTAACACCATCCTCCAATGAAAGGAACAAGGCTCCTTGGAGAAATGGCTGATTCTTGGAATGGGGCGGGGAATATACAAGATGAGTCTGGAGCGTCTTGTAGGGCCCCAAAGCATGGAAATTAAAAAAAAAACAAAACATCAGGGTATGTCAAAGGGACGTAGGTACCAACTGAAAGCGGTCTCGCAACAGCCTATGCTGAAACAGTTTGAGCAAAACAAACAATGCAGTATCAGAGTCTGACTCCAAGAATGAAATGAACATCCGGGAGTGCAGGCTCACCTAACTAAACAAATGGAGAACAGAGAACTCTCCTCCACAGAAGAATTTACGTGGATACGCTCCATGGCAGGGGGCGGAGCCTAACTGCCCCCACTCCCTGACCATGGCTATGCCGGGTGACCGCCTTCTACAGAGTGCACCATGGAAAGAGAGGGGAGGGTGACTCTGCAGTGGGGACACACAATACTACATCAGCCGGACGGTCAAGGTGAACAGCCACGACACATCACGTTAGGAGGAAATAGCCTTCATCCGATGCCGTGAGAATGACACTTTACCTCCGTGGTCATCAAGCCTCTGTCTAACCATCAGACCCATGTTGCAGGACGTTCTACCAGACACCTGACTGTCCTCTTCAGAACTGTCAAGGTCATCAACACAAGGAAAGACTTGGGAATTCCCTGCCGTCCAGTGGTTAGGACTCTGCTCTTTCACTGCTGTGGGCCCAGGTTCAATCCTTGGTCGGGGAAGTAAGACCCCATAAGCCACACCTCTCAGCCAAAAAACAAAAAAAACAACAAAAAAAAGCAAGGAAAGGGGCTTCCCTGGTGGCGCAGTGGTTGAGAATCCGCCTGCCGATGCGGGGGACACGGATTCGAGCCCTGGTGCGGGAAGATCCCACATGCCGCGGAGCAACTGTGCCCGTGAGCCACAACTACCGAGCCTGCGCGTCTGGAGCCTGTGCTCCGCAACAAGAGAGGCCGCGACAGTGAGAGGCCCGCGCACTGCGACGAAGAGTGGCCCCCGCTGGCTGCAACTAGAGAAAGCCCTCGCGCAGAAACGAAGACCCAACACAGCCAAAAATAAATAAAATTTTAAAAAAAAAAGCAAGGAAAGACTGAGAAACTGCAACTGCTATGGCCCAAAGGAGCCTAAATGGAATGGAATTAAATGGAATGTGGTCCCTGGATGGGATCCTGGAACAGAAGAAGGACATCAGGTAAAAACAAGGGAAATCCATACAAAGCATGGACCTTAGTCAGCAACAATGTCATCAGGACTGGCTCATGAACTGTGACAAATGAACCACAGTAACTAAGACGTTACCAACGGGCGAAACTGGGCGTGGGCTACGGGATACCTCTCTGTGACGTCCTTGCAACTTTCTGGTAAATCTGAAACTATTCTAAAATTTTAAAGTTTATTAAAAGATAAAAAGCTGCATGGGGACCTCCCTGGCAGTCCCGTGGTTAGGACTCCGTGCTCTCACTGCCCTGGGCCCCGGGTTCGATCCCTGGTTAGGGAACTAAGATCTTGCAAGCCGCGTGGCGCAGCTAAAAAAAAAAAAGCCGCACAGACAGTTCTGAGGCACAGCCGGACAGCCGGGGGATGTATCTTGTGAAGATACTGAAGAGAATAAAGTAATGAGGACACGGCCCTACCAGCGAGGGGCTTAGAGTCTGACCAAGGGCAGAATGGGGGTCACCGCCGGACAAGAGGACAGAAAGTGAAAACAAACAGTTTCAACTGGTGGGCGCTGTCAGAAGACTGCCACGCGGGCTCCAAAGACTCCAGGAGAGGCTCACGGTTGGGGTGGGGGGAGTCAAGAAAAGTATCGTTAAAGGACAGGTAAGGTTTTTGTAGGGGAAGGTGGAGGCAGTGGGGGGCTTCAGGCTGGGGATGTGGCTAAATCCAAGATACAGAGACCAGAACATTGCGGCAGGCTCTGGGAACCGCAGAGCCCGACCTGACCAAAGACGGGCAGCGTCCCCACGGGGTCCACGGACCACCGCCCTGCTTAAATTAAGCCCCGTGAAAACAGGATCCCGGGGACACTCGCTGGGAACTCTGCATCCCACTAACTGATCCTAGGCAGTCACGAAGCCGGTGAGTACAGGCTCTGAGAAGTCCGGCAAGAAAGAAACCTGTTTAACTCCGTTCAATCCAGGGTCTTGCATCTTTCAGCAGAGCAATTAACAAGTCTCACTGAACTTCCTCAGGGAAATGCGGGCAGATGGCTTGGGCAGGGAAGAGGAAGGGGGGTGGAGGGACCAGGGGGGCAGGAAGGTGTGACCGTGGAGGCCCAGAACGTTAGGATGAGAAATCAGAACGCTCTCTTCTGGGAGCCACTGGAGGACCCCCGTGTGGGGAGCAACGGCGTCTCAGCTGTACCTGAGGAAGGCGCCCCCAGAGCGGCATCTGGGGGTGAACGGGAGAGAGGGGAGCCGGGATGCTTCCCTGATGGGGTGATGGCGTGAATTAAGACAATGGGTGGGGGAGGTATTTCAAGAGGTGGAAGCAGCCAGACTTGGTGAGTGATGGAGTCAAGGGCAGGGTCAGGGCCAGGGAGGGAGGAGAGAAGAGGCGTGGGAGCCGCCCCCGCCCCGGCTGGGACAGGCCATCTGCAGCACAGTCCACCCTCCTCCATTCTCTGTCTCCAGAGACCCAGATCAGAGTGCCACCTCCAAACCCCACTGGGCAAAGAGCACAACAAAATTAACTCGAGCAACAGGATAAACCCGTAGCGCTGGATCACAAGTCAGAGTACAGATAACCACGAGTGTGTGTGATACAGATCAGCGATGGAAAAACAAATGCATCGGGGAGAGAAGCCAGGTCTCCATACGGAAGAATTCCAAATCATGCAGGTAGGTTACGGTCCACACAACAGCACGACCCCGCGGCTCCAGACACCGGTTCAAAACCCTTTTCCACCACTTCCCAGCTGGGCGGCTCCAGGCAAGCTACCCAACCTCTCTGTCTCAGTATCCTCATAGGCAGAAGGAGAACAAAACAACGCCAACTTGTAGGCTTATTATGAGGAGTTAACCTATGCAAAGTGCTTAGAAGGGTATCTGGTACACGGTCTGTGCCTGGCTAGCATCAGTGGCTCTTCTGATTGGACGGGCTGAAGGAAGGAAGGAGGGCACACGCCAGCTGCTCCCAGGCAGGGGAGGAGGAGGGGTGCTCCGAGGGTCAGGACTGGTCTTCCTTTCCCTTTGTGGGGCGTGGAGGCTGCCTCGCGCTCCTGACGCACCAGTCATCAGAGGCCTGGGTTTCTCACTCGCCCAGCACCTCCAGGCCCTGGGGGAGAGCTGTGAATGGCCCCCCCATCCCCGCCCCAGGCCTTGTGAAGAAGGTGCTAAGAAGGCCAGCTGGCCGCCTGCAGGCTCTGCTGGGGAGGCATCCCAGACCCCCAGCGATCTGCCCACCGCCTCCCGTCTAGGGCCCACTGACCACTGCCTTCCCAGCAGCCTCCCTCTCTCCAGCATCTCATGAAGGCCGGAAGCAGATGGAGGGGAGGGGCTGCCAAACCTCTCCCACCCCAGCTCCCCCGAGGCTCTGGGCAGGGCCCTTCCTCCCCCAAGCTTTTTTGTCCGCGAAGCCGCTGGGTTTGGGTTGGAAGGAGTGTGTCCTTGAGTCTGAGAGGCGTGTGGTGAGTGGGGGGGAGAGCAGTGAACCCACAGGATGAATGGAGCCTGGGGCTCTGGAAAGCAGCCTCTTTTGTTGGAGGCTGGATGCAGTCAGAAAGCTCAACTAAACTGCTGATAAAGCCATTCCTGTCTCCCTGGCTTCTTCCTTTTTAGGGTTGCTGAAGTCCCTAGGAAAGCCACCACGGGGGAGAGGAGTAGAGAGCTCGGCTTCCAGTGCTGGCCGCACCGCTGACCTGCAGCCGAGCGCCCACCCTCTCTGGGCCTCAAGCTCCTCGTCTGTGAAATGGGGGCAATTCACCTCAAAGGCCGACGGGGAAGGTGGAACGAACTCTTCCACGCACAGGGTCCTGAGCACGGGAGGCCCGGGCACGGAGGCCTTCACGGAGCTCGGGGAGGCCGGTCTGGGCAGGAGACCCAGGAGGCCTGGATTCCTGTCCTGCGTTGCTGCAAACTCACGGCCACGTCCATTCGTGCCGTGGCTCCCCGTCCGTCTCACAGGGATAATCATGCTCGTCCCACCTGCCTCCCAAGGCTGGGATGAGAAGCATGGGCGCTCACACTCCCGACACGTCTCATCTGCTGTGTCTCTGCTTCTGCTCCACCTCGAGGGGCTACCAGGCTACAATGCTCCCAACTTCAAGCACCAGGGACGGGGCAGGAAGCAGAGCCAGTCCGAGGGCTCGCTGAAGCTTCCTTCAAGAGGAGGTGATTTTCAAGGAAGGGGAGAGACCGCCTTTGAGAAGCAGAGGAGGCGCTCTCCAGAACGAGGGACGAAGGGGTGCAGAGAGGAAGGGGACGGGCACAAGCGCCCCCCGGCCTGGCCAAGAGGCCCACGTCCCCCGGAGGGAGGCCCGGGGTGCCGCTGAGCGCAGGGTGCAGAGGACCCTGCGGGACCAGGGGGAGCATCCCTGCCGGCTTCCCGCCCCCACCCCCCACCCCGAGCCTCCCTCCGTGTCAGGTGCACACCTGGGGCTGGACAAAGGACCCCAGCCATTGTGACATGTGACATCCCCTCCCCTCCAGTGGCTGGGGCTCAGAACCAGGATTAAGTTGATTTAAAGGCAAGCAAGAATGGGACCTTTCCCGGATGCCTGAGTTGTGGGCTCACATTCGTTCCACACAGATTCCAACGTTTAAAAAGTGTGCCATGCCAGAAACACAGCCCACGAGATTATTAACCACCTAATGATTCTGGTATAAAAACGCTTGGCGGGAGGGGAAGAGGAAAGGTTCACAGGCCGGGAAGGGTTTGGGCCGGAGGCACTGAGGCTGTGCTCCCCTTTCAGGGGCTTGCCTGGACCCTGGCCTTGACCGCTACGGTGAGACCCTCTTTCACTGCAGCCCCCAGTCTGCTTGACTTCCTGGGCTCCCTGACCCCTCTCTGCCCTCGAGGTCCCAGCGCGAGGACCAGGCACGGGGGGGGGCTGCTCCCAGGGAGCCCCTCTGCAGGGTGGGCAGCTGGGCTCAGCCTTACTCAAGGAGGTGCAGCTTCCGGGGGGAGCGGCCACGGGGAGACCACGGTCTGCAGCGCCTGGCCTCCGACCTCCGGCCTCCCTGCTCTGACCTCAGCCCGGCTCAGACAGCGGGGCTGCCATCAGCTCCTTTTGGTGCAGGGGGCCTGAAGCCTGAGCCGGTGATTTGGGAATGAATTCTTCCAGTCACGAAGGACTACTTATGGGCTGGGCCAGAAAGCCATTCTTTTTTTCTCCCCTCTTGAGGACCCCCTCCTGCCGTCCAGCTTCAGAAAATGGTTCCAGGCGGCGAAGCCCTGTGACCCCCAGTGGAACTCGAGCCCCAGAGGCCGGCGGGGGCTGAAGGTGAGTTATGTGACGTGTGTGGGCATCCGCCGGGTGCCTGGAAGCACCTCAAATTCCACTGCTTTGTTGTAAACCTCTTCCCACTTTGTGATGAAGGGCAAAGAGACAACAGGGCACATGCTGGTCATCGGGTAACTGGAAGCGCCTGCCAAGGGCCGCACCGGGCTCCGTGCTGGGTCACCGTGAACAGCAGGCTCTGCTCAGTGTCTGAGCAGGCCTCGCGGTTCCCCAGCTGCCCAAGACACAGGACGCTCATCCCTCCACTCGGCACTGAGGAAGCCTCGGCTGGCCACCCTGCCTTGTGACTGGCCAGAAGGGCCTGTCGGCCGGGAGGCTGCAGGTGAGGGGCCGCGGACGGGCTGCAGAGGGACGCGGACCTTGCTGCTTCCAGAAGCAGAGTTGACCCTGGAGGCGGCTGTGAAACCTTCCCCAGAGACGGAGGAACATCTACCAGCGGAGCCCTGGGTGCCTCCTTGGTACCACCCTCCACCACCCCCAGAGCCCTGGTCTGGGCCCGAGAGAAGCCCTGGCTGAAGGAGGACCCAGACCAGGAGGAAACTACTGCCCAGGGGCCCAGCTACCCCTCCTCCTGCTGAGACCCCTCCCCCATAATACTTTTTGGGTTTAGACAAGTTTCCATAGCAACCCAAGTCCCTATCAGCCAGAGGGTTACCATGGCGACTGAACTTGGCTCTGCGTCCACAGCTGAGAAGGGCCCTGGGCCCTGGGCTTATCTGTCAAGCAAGGCTCACAGGAAACCATGTGAAGGGAGGTTGGAGGGCCGAGGGCAGGGCCGGCCTCCGGGGGTGGCGGCAGCAGCAGCGGCGGTTTCCGCCCCCCCCACTCTTGTCCTCCCATTGAGGGGCCTTCAGACCATCAGTGCGCTTCCCCCAGGCCCTGCTCCTCCCCTTCTAAGAATCCTCCCTAAGCCCTTCCGGGCAGCTCCTGGGCAGCAGTTCCGGTCCAGCCAGGGCTGGTCCTCAGCCGCAGGGAGCCTCCCTGAGCGCCGGCCAGCCCCGGCGTGCCACTCCCACTGTCCACGCCCAGCCGCCCCTGTTAACCGGTCTTTTCTCTGGGACCTTCTCCCCACGAGAGTGGAGGCCTGTTTCCTGGCTTTGAAGTGGCGGGCTCAATGCTCCCAGCTGTAAACAGCAGGAGGGGCCATGGGGCACTCACACCTTCTGGGGGGCTGAGGTCCAGTCTGGAGAACCTGTTTCTCAGCCTCCCTCCCGTCCTTGCAGCAGAACCCAGATCTGATAAGCCTGTGCTTCCCCTGACCACCCCTCCCAACGCCCTCTCACTGGGCTCCGCTGTGCACCGAGGCCTGTCTGCGGACCCCTGGCCCACACACCAGCAGCGCCGGGCTCAGATCTTAAAAGCAACCCACCAGATGCGGGGACACACTCACTGTGCTCTGAAACACATTCTCAAGACTTTAGTTGCTCTCACAGAGCCTACGACAATAAACTCATTAAAAAAACAGTGAAAGTGTTTGCTTAAGCTCACTTTTTTTTTTTTAGCCTGCAAAGAGTGTTATGTTTAAAATTAACAGCAGTATTATTTTTAAAGGCTAGAGTTAGGCTTTTCTTTCCACTCAGAAAGGTCCTGCTTGCCCATCAGCCATGGGCAGAGCTCTGTGTTGGGCCTAACGAGCACCCCAAAGGGCTTCCGGCTCCCCAGGCACCCGCATCGCTCCACGTGCATCCACAGGGTGGTCCAGCCTGGGCGTCTGCTGGGCTGCGGATTCCCAGGGCCCCTCTGCTTTGCAGGCTGTCTACGGCCCACACCCAGGCCGGCCCTCCAAAAGCACCCGAGCATGGGCGTGGGGTCCCCTGGTGGGACCACCTTGTTTTTGAGGCACCTTGGCAGCCAGCACAGCCCAGCTGTTGAGCTTGTGTTGCCTACTAGCAGTGTCACCTTCAACAAGTAACTTTCCTGGCCCATAACAAGGGCACGAGCAACACCGGCCTCAGTGAGTGGGTGCGAGGATTAGCTGGTCTATTATAATAAAGTGCCCGGAGAACTGCCTGACGACCGCCTGGCGTAAGGGAAATGCTGTTCCCCCAAGGCGGGGTTAAGCCGCCCCCGCCCTCGTTCCCAGGCCCTTCTGTGCTTGGAAAGATGGTCCTCGCAGGGCGGGGCTTTTCAAATTGCAGGTTACAACTCATCTGTGGGTCATGAAATCAGTTCAGTGCATTGTAACCGGCAATTAGAGAAAAACAGACACACATTCAACAAAACAGAACATCAAGTACATTGGACACAGTATTGTTTCAAAACTCTTCTGCCTCAATATGTACACGCTAGATTTGCTAGAAGATGTATTTCCTATTGGAGGTCAAGGCAGGAAAAAAACCCTCTAAAATCCACAGCTTGAGGGTGTTGTCAGTTAGTGACAACCTCCGTGTGAATGAGTCCTCGGTTCAATCCTGAGAGAAAGTGGGGAAGGGTGGAGGACAGGAAGGGCAGGCTCAAGCCAGCCCGCATCTCACGCTTTCCGCCCTCCTGGAGGACTGGAAAAGCTTCCTTTTAAAACCTTCTTCCTCAAGATAGCCTGAGGTTATTGCTGGAGATAAAGGCCGGGGTCCACTCAGTGACGGCTGCCTGGTTCCCAGGGAACTGGCAGACAAAGGCCCCTTTGGGGGCAGGTCTGCTGATCCGACGGCAGGCGGTGGAGGGGGGGAGGCCTGACCAGAGACACGCTGCCCACACAGGGCCAAGGGCACGTGCCTCCCACGATGTGGTCTCATACGGTTCTCCCAATAGCGCTCTGAGCTAAAAAGGGTGGGGAAAACATTACGCTCTATTGACAAGAGATGAGAAAACTCGCGACCCAGGAGGGCGTATGATTCGCTCAAGGTCAGAGTAACAACTGGCCCCAGAGGCCACACTCCGGTTTTAGCCCAGCCTAAGCCAGACCAGGTCTGCACAGAGACAGGTGTGGACGGGGTCAGGGAGGAGGCAAGGGGGTGTCAGCTTTGAAGAGGGTGCAGCTTGGCATATCTGATGCACCCCGTTCAGTGCACGAGAAGAGGGTGAGGAGAGCGGGAACGATGGGCAGAGTGAGATGGGACACGGAGAGACGGTCACGTCTTGGGAAGATGACAAAATCCCTGAGGGCAGGGACCATCTCCACATCCTGCTGTAACCTCACAGCACCTAGCATGGCCCTGGGCTCAGTAATACTTGTTGCCTAAGGAAGTGGAAAGTGGGCTCTCTGGAGGTCACCTTTAGCTCGAGTGACCGGGCACATCTGGGGCAGAAACCATTTGCATCGCCGGGGCCCCGGTTTACTGCAGACGGAGTGACTGCTATGGCCATCACCCTGGGCGCCATCATCCCCTAAACCACCAACCACCAAAAGCATAATGACCACCCCTGTCGTCTCTGCCACCATCACCAAGCCCATCACCACCACCGTCAGGGTCACGACCACATCTGCCAGCTCGGGGCACCGACTGCCCCCTCCCTTTCCTGAGCTCAGTTTGTATGAATCTCGTTCAGCTGAGACGAGCTTACATTTTTTAAAAAAAGGTATCATTGTTCAAAAAACCCCGAGATGTTGTTCTTGGATGTCTGTGCTTTGCACCGAAGAAACTTTAGTATCTAGGCAAAATGAGGTCCCCACCCCTTCCCCAGAGTGCCCCCCCCCGCCCCGCCCGGGGCTTGCAGGGTCCCATTCACTGCCAAGTAACTCCTGCCGCCTGCTGCGTGTCCCCCGGGGAGCGCCAGCTGGGACCTTCCCCTCGGGACCCCTTCATTCTTGCCTTCTCCGACTCGTCCCCCACCGTATCCGGAGTCACTTTTGAACGACACGAACCTGATGTCACTCTCCCCACTTACACCTTCCCTGTCTTCCTGCTGACACAGGGATAAAACCGAGCATCCCGACCCTAACCACGCCCCCGCCCCTCCCCCCGCCTCCCGCCCAGCTTGGCCCAAACCCCGCCCAAGCCCAGCTTCCCAGACTCGTGCGGGACCCCTCCCTTCTCCGCGACCTTCTTCCTCTTTCCTCCACACCCAAGCTCCTCTGCTTCAGGCCCGCTGCACAACCTGCCCTCTGCCCGGCTGCTCCCCTGGCCCCGGGGAAGCACTGCCCGGCCGGCTGGCCCCTCCAATCTAACCATCGCTCCCTTTGCTTCCCCCACAGGGCACTTACCGGGCCGACTTAAGGATTCCCTTCTGTGACTATGTGCTTAAGGTCGCCTCCCCCCCAGACTCAAGTCCATGAAGACAAAGCACGGGTCTGCTTTGTTCACTGCAGCGGCACCAAAGACCACGCCGCCGCCCGGTCAGGAGCAGACACCCAGGGCCTGGTGAGGGTCCCCGTAACCCCAGAGAGCACGAGGCTCTTTCTCCTCCAGGTTATGGGCTGAGCTGTCGGGGGCCCCGGGACGGGCCTGCATGGGACGCCACCCCTTCTTCGGCCCGTCATCCTGGGCTCCTGCATCCTGGGGGTGGCCCGTCGAGCCTAACCTCAGGAGACAGAGGACAGTTGCTTGTGCCGCCCCCAGCCCATCTGCTCCCCTTCCAGACTCCAGTTTCCTACGCTCAGAGCTGCTTCAGATAATCTGGAATTTTTTTTTGCTGAGGAGGGAAGCAAGATGAGAGTGGGTGTGGGGACAGATCCCCTTCCAGTTCTGTCTGGTTCAGGCTGATGCGAGTGTCAGTTTGCGTTCCCTGAACAGCCAAGAACAAGGGGGAGGAGCAGCATAAAGGAGGAGGGGGGCTGGGCTGGGATGGGTCGGAAAGGTGGTCCGAGTAACAAGACGGTGGGATCTGGAGCCCCTTCCCTCGGCTCTGGCCTCGGACCCCCATCCAAACAGGACTTCACCTTTGACAGGTGGCCTTCACCTGCCCATTCACTGCTTTACACGTGAGCTCAGGGCAGCAACGTAGACCAGCTGCGAAGTGACGGGACGCCAGACAAGTAACACGGCTCTCCCCAAACCTCGGGGAGAGGACCAGGCTGCGGCAACGCTTTCCTCAACGTTTACCCTGGCACAGGTCACTGAGGGATGAGGGCATCTGCAACGTGATGGCAGGAACCCCAAGCCTCCGCCGTCAGGCTGGAAGCAGGAGGCAGGGCCAGCTCTGGCCCCTTCATCATGCTTCTCCACCAGTGAGAAGAGCCAGCCCGGAGGGTCTCACCCAAGCCTCCTGGCCTGGGAGGGAGCCACGGTGACCCCCGCCCACTGCGGCTCTGACGGCCGGCCAGCGGCTCCAGGACTGAGGGTGCTGGGGGCACAGTGGGCACGGGCTGTTCCCCGGCAGTGCCCAGGGGCCCGGGGCGGGGTGTGGGGGGGCGACCAGAGGACGCCCTGAGCTCAGCAAGGCAGGAGGAGTGGGAGAATGGCGGTGGGGAGAGAAAGGAACAAATGTGGGTGGGAAGACGCTGCTGTCTTTTAATCAAATGCAAATGTAAGGCTGATAGCACGCAACCGGACTTGCCTAATTTCTGGGTCTGTAGTTTGGGCGGTGCTTGGAGAGGAACGAGCACCCTGAGGAGAAGCTTCCTGAGCACAGGCTCCGTGCTGCTCGCAGAGAGGACCCGGGGACAAGTCACCTGGGGGCTGCGCCCGGGGAAGAGACAGCACGAGCACGACGGAGGCGGGGCCCAAGGACACCCCAAAGAGAGAGGGGGCGTTCTGGAGACGGAGGGGCCTGGCTGCAGGGGGTGTGGGCTGAGGGCTCGCGAAGGCTCAGGAGGGAGGGCCCAGAACGCAGGGATCGGAGGACAGAGGATGCTGGGCCGTGTCTCCCTCATCTGCCTGATGCTCCCTGAGGACAGGCCCTCCTCCCGCTACGGCCCACACAGTGAGCGTGGACGGGTTGGCAGCAGCAGGTTAAGAACTAGCTCTTTTAAGCCTGGCGGCCGTCCAGCAAGGTAGCTACAATCTGATCTGTTGAACAGGTGAGGAAACCAAACCTGGCCCAGGGCCTCGAGACCAGTCAACACAGAGGCAGGATTTGAACGCAGGTCTGTCTGCCCCGTACCCTGTGCGTCTGCCCACTGCGCTCTGTGTCTTTCCTTCCAGGACCCCCGTCACAGTACACGGAGCCGTTACAAACAACTTGCAGTGAGAAACTGGGAACTTTGTGACTGTGATTCAGAGATAGGATTTCAGCAGGAAACCCAATCTCTGTGCCGTGTGGGAAAGTGGCAGGAATCCAGCCCCTGCCCAGCCCCAGGCCAGGCTGGGCTCCTCTGGGGCAAGTCCCTTCCCATCCCCCACCGGAATCCCACCCCTAACTCCAGGCCAGTGGGCCCCCAACCCCGGCCCCAACACCCAGGCCCCAGCCTCACGCCTGTGCGAAGGGACGGGTCAGCGTCACCCCATCACCTGTGCTCCCCTGAGATAAGGAAGGAGCCAGGATGTCTTGGCCTCGTCCCTCCCCAGATGTCCTCCCAGCTGTGTGATGACAGCCAGCAGGGTGGATTCCATGTCTCAGCCCTGGAGGACGTTTCAAGGACCACCAGAGGGGCTGTTGGCGGAAGGAGGTCCTGGAAACGGGGCAGGACGATTCCAGAGGACCTGGGCTGGGGAGGGGACAGATAAGGCCACCACAGAGCTCTGGGTCAGGCCTGAGTCCCCATCCCTCCCAGAAATGAGGGCACTGCCAGCTTGTCTCTGATCTGGACAGAACCCAGGCCTGAGCTGAAGTCCAGGAACGGGTAATGAACTTGAACACGAGGTGCTCCTTCTGCCACCTTCACACACCCACCTTCAAGCCCTCTTTTCCTACTGTCTCTGCTATTTTCTTTCTTATCACAGTCTGAACAGCCACTCAGCTGTGCAATGACCTTAACCACTTTTGATACAGCTGACTCCCGGAGAATGTGTTTTCCCTCTCTCCCGCGATGGCTCTCAGGCCCCCCACCCCCCAGGGGAGACAGGCAGGTCTCTGGCACAGAGGAGCCCGGGGCCGTGGGCACCACGTTCTGCCTCGTGGACCAGCAGCAGGAGTGCGGGTCTGTGGTTCAGAAGGCAGCAACCAGGCGTGCGGGGCAGTAACGCGGAGCAGAAGATGCTCAGTAGGGCCGGCCCCCTCCCCCTGCAAACCCGGCTGCCCCTGCCTCCCCCACAGCCCTGCAAGACTCTCCCTGTCCTGTAACAAACTCCCCCTCCCCCCAAGCTGGCTCCAGACACAACCAAGAGACTGAACTGAACTAAACTACCAGGACTGAACCGGAGCCAATCCGTGAGGGACGCCATTGGGCTCACTGGTCGCCACCGGGTCTGCAGAGCCTCGGAATCAGCGTGAAGAAGCCAGGGGTTTGGGGCCTGCGGGGAAGGCGGCAACAGAACGAACTGTATGGTCACAGGCGGTGCCAGGCACCGTGACTCCCTCTTCTGTTTAATCCCCACCATTACCCCGCGCAGGGCGCGTAAGCTCCATCCTATAGATGAGGGACAGGTTCAAGGAGGGCGAAGGGCAGCCAGCAGGTGAGCCTCAGGGTGGATGTGGACCCTCGTCTGCACGGCTCAGAGCTGGTGCTTTTCTCTTAGGCCAGGCAGCCAGGGCCCCAGAGACGCCGGGTTCCGGCCGGGGGCGGACACGCCGTCCCCTGCAGCTCTCGGGCCGGCCATGGTCCTGCCAGGACAAGTGTGCAGGGGGGCGACGTGAACACAGCTGTGCTGCAGGTGCCCTAACCACAGACCCCACACACTGTCCACAGCCTGGCAGCGGGGACCAAGGGGGTCCGGGGGACGTGCTCGGCTGCCTGGGCCACCAAGCTCCTGCAGGAGACCTCAGAATAGGGCCGCGCTATTTAGAATAAAGGACAGGGCGGCTGCCCAGAGGACCTGCCGTGTCTGTGGAACTCTGCAAGGCCAGAGCTCTCCACCGGCGAGGGGCCCTGTAGCATGGTGGTTAAGGAGGCTGGCGCTCGAGCCGGCTCCAAGCTCCTCACTTCCTGGTTGTGTGACTCTGGGGAAGTTACTTAACCTCTCAGTTTTCTCATCGGTAAAATGAGAATGAAAACAGCACCTAACTCACTAAGTTATTCTTGATGGTTAAATGAATTACTACACGTACAGTGGTCAGCGCAGTGCCTGGTACGTGTCACATAATGACTGACAGATATTATGATGAGACCCTGGATCTTCCCTGAAGCTAACACCACCGCCCCCACCCTCCACTTCCTGCAGATGCGGCATTCAGCAGAATCTAATCTAGAAATCAGGAGCCACTGGCCACGGGGGAGCAAGGAGGTGGGGGGAAAGGAGAAATCAGGCCCTGAGATGAAGATGGCTGAATCTGTGGCCTTAGCCCCGGGCCAGCCCTTCCCTCCCCGAGCTGCCAGCGGCAAGTCTGACCCCTCTTTGACCACCAGGGAGGCTGAGGCATCACGGGGCTTATTCAAGTTCCACGGTTACGAGGGACGGGTCCAGGGTTCATAGGCAGAGGGGCCAGGGGAACAGCTTATCCCAGGCGGACGCAGAGAGCCACGTCTCCTCTCGGCCAGTCTGGTCATCCTCATTGTGGCCACGACCTTCCTGTCCCCGGGGGAAGCCCTCTCCCCACAGCCTGCCTGCAGCTCCGGGTGCTGCTGCCCCGTGACCGTCCGTCTGTGATCTGCTTCCCAGATTGGACACGCCGGGACGCAGGGTCTCGGGACCCGAGGAACGTTTGCCGAGGGCCGGAGAGAACTGATTCTTACAGACCGGGGCTCTCGGGACCGTATCAGCCTGAAGGCTCTAGACTGTCTACAGGGCAAGGGGGGCAGATGTGCCTACTTGTGCCAGAGAAGAAGAGTCTGGATGAGCCCGAACCAAGCCTCGGCTGAATCTCAGCTCTCCGTGAACTTGCCGAGTGGCCCCGGGCTGCTCTCAGCTTCTTCACGTCTAAGTCTGCGTCAGTGTGGGGTCTCCAGTCGACAGCGACGCACCAGGAGGGTCACGCTGGTTGCTGAAGATGAACAGCTCCCACACCTGTGGCAAATCGGCACTCTTCCTCCACCCCCGCCCTGCCCCTGGGACCCCACTACTCGGCACCTGTGGGGTTGACTTCCGGCATAACAGGGAGCCCCAGGCACCCCCGGTTCTGCAGCCTGGCCCGCGAGGATTGTGAAACAGTCTGCGTGTGACCCTTGAATAGCGTCTCATTGTGAGGCTGACCTGGGTTCCCACAGAGCGCTCAGCACAGCTGGCAAACAGTGGGAGCCCACTAAGTGCTAGTCGTCGCTGTTGTCAATCCCCAGGGATTCCTGCCTCTGAGTGTCCCGGGGACCACCACGGGGCCTCGCGAGGGAGGCTGCTGACCCACCTGCAGAGTACAAGGCCGATCGGCGTCTTGGGCGCTGCTGTTTCTTCCTGGGAGCTCAAACCCTGCGGCCAGGCCCCCGGTTGCCCCCAAGCCACGTGCTGGGCGGAGGTGCCCAGCAGGGAGGCGCTGCTGAGCGTCCAGGAGAAGCAGGGGCAGCCTCTCTGGGCTGCCCGCTGAGCCTCAAGCCAACCCCACCGGGCGGGCAGGGCGTTGGGCGGCCCAGGGCTGAGCCCTGACCCTGGGGCTGGGGAGCGGCCCTCGAGGTCCCTGCGGTCCACATGACGGCAGTAGCACCGCCTGCCCGCCCAGGGGCCACCGCAGCCTTCGCTGCTGTAACGCCCTCCCCGCGGGGCCGGACGAAGGTAGGCCAGGCGGTGAACGCCCCAGCACCCCTGGACGCCTCGTCACCATCCGTGGAAACCCTGAGACGTTGCGACACACCTGCGTCCTCCAGCAACCCTGAACTCTTGGACTCCTGAGGGTACCCGACTCCAGGACAAAGCCAAACAACCCAGCTCCTGGGACAGTGGGACCCCATGGCAATGCCCAGGGCACGGAAACTGGTCCAAAGGACAAAGCAGGAGGAGGATTTGCACTGGGTACAAGGCTCCCCATCCTGCCCTGGGGCACCCTCGCCACCTCGAGCCCTGCTACCCGGGACGGCCCTCGAGCACCGTCTGCTCCCAGGGCTCCCAGCCAGCGAGCTCCAGTCCGGTCCTCCCACGCCCTCCAAGGAAACAACTGGGTGGCTGGAATGCCTCAGCCCCTTATGCCGAGCGTTTCTGACCCCTTGAAACAGCTCCCGACTCCTGGCTCCTTCAGGAAGGCTTCCCGGATGCAGCAAGTGCCCTGGAGCCGAAACGTGCCGCCCGCCCTACGCACGGCTCTCCTTCCACGCCAACCAAGTCGCACGGCACGGGGACACTGTCAGCCCTCACGCTGCTTTACGTGCTGCCGCTGCCGCTGCCACGTACGGGCTGGTGCAGCTCTGCGGTGAGCTATGGGTCTAGGCTCTCCCGGGGGCTGGGGCCGGAAAGCACTGACCCCTCGGGCCTCATCAGAGCTGCTGCTCATCAAAGACAAGCTTCTGGGCGCACAGGCGTCCTCCCCCTTGTCCCTCCCACGTGGACGCTGCAGGGGCAGCAAGGGCCACATTCGCTCCAGCGAACAGATGTGGAACTTGCGAGGCCCTGGGCCGGCTGGTGTGCTCACTCAGAAACACTCTCCCAGGACCGATTCCAGAGCCGGGACTCTCTCGGGGGCCTTTGGGGGCAAGCCCTGACAGCTCCCCACCAAAGGTCTGCCCAGCGCCTACTGCAACCCCTGGGGCCGGTCATGGTCACGTCAGGGCCGCCCCCAAGCTGCTTGTCCATCTCCTTCCCCACCTCTCCCGCAGCTGGATGGTACCCACGATGAAGCCCTCCGTTTACCTCCTTCTTCCGTTTCCAGTCCCTCCCATCTCTGCTGCCGGGATCCCAACCTGCATTTCAAAGCGCAGGTCACTCGTCCACAGCGTCCCCTCCTGCCCACGGCACCGCACTCACCCCACACGCCGACCGGCTCCAGGCCGCCCTGCTCTCCCCCGCACCCCTTCCCAACTTTTCCGTAGCATCTGCCCCGCACGGGATGAGCAGGAACCCTTATCTCCTCACCCAGCAGGCCAGCAGCTGGCGAGCGGGGCCCAAAGCCGCAACCCCAGGAGCTCATGCTTCGTCCACAGCGACTGCTTGACAGCAATCCTGAATTAAATGGAATTGAACTCAGCACTGTGGGGGGAGGGGTCTTGAGGCTCCTGGAAGCTGACATCACAGGGCTCAAGGTCAAGTCCTGGCCCTGTGGCCCACCTGCTCTTCTGGCTCGAGCGGCCAACCCACCGACCAGTGTCTCTGTCTGCTCGGTTGTAAGCTCGGGCTCACAGGGTCACTGTGGGCAGTAAGTGACTCATTAAACCTAAGGGACAAGAATCTCATGCCCCACATGGTGTCTGGGTGCTGGTTATGGGCAGGTCATCACTTTCTCTGGGCCTGTTTTCCTCCCGTGGAGCATCAGGTCCCAGAGCCCTGGGGAGGCAACTCCGCAGCCTGGGGGTGCTGGAGCCCGCGGCCAGTGGCAGCTGAGGGCTCTGCACAGAGAAGCCAGGCCTCCGGGTGGCTTCCTGCGCCCCCAAAAGGGAAGGCCCGCTCAGCGGTCACCAAGGGCAGAGGGAGCCTGTGTCCTCCTCAAGGTTCTTTTCTGGCACAGGAGCCAGGCAGGGAGCCCCAACCCCTGCGGTCTCTGGCTGGCGGTCTCTTTGGGGGAAGTTGTTCCAGCCCGGTCGTGGTTCAGACCCTTTCAGGCCTGGGCAGTTGTGTGCGTGCACACACGCGCACACACGGACACACACACCCCTTCGGTCTGTGCGTAGCTGCTAGGGGCCGAGTGTGCAAGTGTTTCTGTGCACCGCTCCACGTGACACACCCAGCCCCTGTGCACCCTTGTGCACACCCTGACTCCCAGCCCCATCTACATCCTGGGGGTTTACGTCCGGACGTGAAGGTTTACGTGCAGGTCTCCCCACCACACTTGCCTGTCTTGCGCTCTCAACCTTCACTACCTCCCTACGCAGCCCAAGGTCACGGCTGACGGCCTGGCTCTCCAAGAAAACTCCAGCCCTTTTCACCAGATCACTCCCAATGGCAGCGCCCCAACTGGACACCCTTGCAGACGAGCCAGCTTCCCCGGGGACCAGCCTGGGCACAAAGGGCCCACACCCTGGCTTTGCATGCCCGAGGCACGTGAGCAAGTGCCCTGGGAAGTCGGTCCAGAGCCAGCGCTGCTGCTTGGAAATTAGAAGACGGGGCAGGAACCGCCCGCTGCAGAGGCCCTGAAACATATCATCGGGATGTCGAAAATAGACCTGATGAGGGCTCAGGCCAAAGCCCGCCCTGGCCACTGGCCAAGCTCTGGCCAGAGCTGAGCTGGAGAAGAGCCGCGTGGTAAACAGGCAGTGCTGGCGGTGACAGCCTGGACGCTGCCGGAGCCCGAGCCCTCGGGGTGAACCTGTAACGTGCCCAAGGTGGTGCCCGTGCTCTCCCGCCTCAGTGCCGGCGGGGACCCCGCACCTGCTCGCTCCCCACACCGGCCACACCCCTGCAATCTGCCCCTTCTTCTGCCAGAGGCACAGGTGCCGATCAGAGACGAAGAGCTGGGATCCGCCCTTCCCGGCACGCGGCTGCGACCGCGCCGGACACGCCGCGGGCACAGCTCCGGGAGACAGACACCACTCCCGGGGCATCTTCCCGGTCTGAGCCCTGATGTCTGCTGGTCAGAAGGAAGCCTTGGACCCAGGGGGCTCTGGTTTTCTCTCCCTGCAGGGACCGGGTCCCCAGGAGCCACAGTAGGGGAAGTTGCAGGGGGCGGTGCCCACTCTGAGGGCTGACGCAGCCTTCCAAGGCTTCCACGCAGGAGCGCAGCCTGCCCACACAGGGCCAGTGAGCTGCGCCCGGCCCCCCAGCCTTCCTGGGCAAGAGAGGGAGGCTGCAGGCCCCGGGGACATCAGGCACAGCTGGGTAATGCAAACAGGCTGTGGGAGGAGGTCAGCCAACGCAAATGAGAAGCACGTGGCATCCACTTCCCCTTGGCTGGCAGGCTGGCACAGGCCTCCAGGCCGAGGGAGACGCTGCGGGAGGGAGCCCAGGTCAGCCAGGTGCTGGGGGGCAGACCTTATGGGGGATGGGGGGTCCAGCTGGGGGCTGGACTCTACGGGGCCCAGGAATCAGGGGAACAGCTCGGCCCCTCCTCCTACCAAGTCTTACTGCAAAAGAAAAGAGACGGGAGAAAGAGGAACGGGGGGGCGAAGGGAGGAAAGATGCGAGGGGACGCAGTCGGGCACCTGAGAGGCAGGCCAGCCTAACCCGAGAGGATCCGGAGAGCAGGTCTGCACCCACAGGCAGAAACTCTCAGGAAACAGAAACTCTGCTCAGCGGGCTTTCTAATAACGAGGGCTTTCCAGGAAAATGAGGTAGTGAGCTCTCTGTCACCGGAAGTGTGTAAACAGAACACCCACTTGCCTACGACGCTACGAGGGAGTAATTTCTGCTTTAGGTGGGTGGCTCAACCAGACAATTTCCATTGTGTCTTCTGTGAATCCCAGGGGGGAGGCGGGGGCTCTGCACGGAGAGGGTTCTTCTCTCCGGCTGTACAAGAAGGCGCCGCAGAGCAACGGGGATGGGCCTGGGGGCTCTGCTCAGCCGGGTCAGCGCAGGACCCGCTCTCCCTGGAGCCCCGTGGAGCTGCCTGCACCCCCAGCCCTCGAGGTCAGAGGCTGTGGGCTGTGGGCACGGGTGTGGAGGGGCGGCCCAGAGCAGGGCGAGGCTGGAGGTCTGCAGAAGACAAAGCCTCTGGTGTTGGCAGCTGGGTGGGGACGGGCCACGGGGGTGGGCGGTTGTGCCCGCAGGAGATGTTAGCGGGTGGAACGAGAGCTAACGGTCAGCAAGCAGCCCAGGATTCCAGGCGACTTGGTGCTGTTCTGCCTTCAATCCCCATCCACGAGGGCCTGGGGCCTGAGGGTGGAGCCGCTGCTGACCACCAAGGGCATCTCCCTTGAGAGAAGCCCTGGGCACCTCCCCTCCACGTGTCCTTGTCCCCAGAACACAGGAGCTACCCCAAGGCCTTCCCGGGGAGGGGGAGGAAGACGGCTTTGGCTGCAGCGGCCTGAGCAGGGCGAGGCCCAGAGGCTAAGAGCAGGACCCCACGGGCCCCGGTGGAACCCGAAGCCTAGCCCTGGACACGGGGAGCAAGAAACGTCCTCCCCAGCGCTACCCTTGAGAAGACAGAGGCCTCGCAGCGGGAAGGGTCTGTGCCAGCTGCCCCTCCGCTACGCACGCGCTCACCTGCAGGCCTTGCCTTCCCTCACCTGCGGCTCTACAAGCCCGGGAAGGCTGCAAGTCAGCGCCCTCAGCTCCTGCCGGGCCTCTGGGGAACCCCTGGGAAGGCACCAGGCACGGCCCTGCGTGTGGGGCCTTGGCGAGCTTGCACACGCGGCCTGGCTGCTCGGGCACTGGATCCTGGAGGACCCCCCAGTGCACTGAATAACAAGGAAGAAAACCATCTGAGAAGCCATGTCTTCCCTCCTCCTATTCACAGCATCCCAGAATGCAACCTCTAGGGTAAATTCCCACCCCCCACAAAAAGCCCACAACAACCCACTGGCTTAGAAACGGATAATTTCCGGACTTCCTTCCCCTGCTCTGTTTGGCCTGCGCCTCTGAGGGCCCAACCGTTGTCACGGCAACCCCTCACGTGGGTCCAGACACTTTCTGAGAAAGTGGAACCAGGCGCTCCAGCCGCCTGGGTTCCTCTGCACCTGACCTGGTCCCCTTGCCTGGAGGGCTCAAAGGGGGGTGCAGTGTGCGTGGGGTCACCAGACCGCTTGGAGGTTCTGGGACTCAGGGCTGAGGAGATGGAGAAGTGTGGTCGGGTCGGGATTGTGTATGTAGCTGCTCTGAGTTAAGACAGGCTCTCTTAGGCACCTGGGGCCCTGTCAAGGTCCGATCACCTCTCTCTGCACCCCTCCGTAATGCCGACAGGTAGGAGAGAGCCGTGGAGCAGCTCTGCCACTCACAAACGGGGAACGTGAGTCCCAGAGCAGGTCACAGAGCTTAGGACTTCTGCACAGGGAACTCAGGACTGCGGCCTCCTGCCTGCCCCAGACCCAGGCCAGGGGCCAGTGACCTTCCCTCCGGAGCCGAACTGCCTGACATGGACTGTCCACCAGGGTCCGAGGGCATATGATCCCTGAGACAGGCCCCCTTCCCCTGGACACTCACCCCTCAGTCTTCCAAGTTTCTAGGGTTTCCCAGTGGGACCCTAGTTCTTTGGCAGCTTCCAAAGCAAGGGAAGGGCAGGGCGCCTGCCTGGACCATCTGGGCCCCAGCTGATTCCTGGCAAGCCGTGATCAGCTTTCATTCCCTTTCATTCCAGAAAGGCTCTTATTCAGGGCTGCCTCACTCCTTCTCCCTCCAGCAACCGGGGCTGGGCAGCTTCCGGGGTCTGAGATGGTCCCAGGGAGTAAGCGTGTCCTGACTTGGAGCCTCACGGGTGTAGAACCTGCGTCCTTCACCACCATCCGGAGGCAGAGGCGTCCACTCGTCTCCCCAGGGGCCACCCTGCTCTCCAGGGAGGGTCCTGACAACCGGACACCTTCATGGGTTCTCCTGTTCCCCCATTCCACACAGGAGAGGGGCTCTACCTGGCCGTCACCTTCTGCCATCACCTTCTCCCTTCTCCTCCCCTGCCCTCCCTGCTGCACCCTTCAAGGTCACAGCACTGCCCTCCTGGGGCCAGCCCCGCCCAGGGTCAGTCCAGCACGTTCACCAGACTTTCCACTCCTCTCCCCGCACCAGCCCCGCCGTGGGGTCATCAGGGCCGGTCTGGTGGCCCATGCCCAGCACACACCAGCTTGGTAGGGTCCCTCTTTGCCTGCTGACTCCCCTCCCTCAATCAGGTCCCCTACACAGAGCTGTGACTTAATAATCAGGACACACTCAGGACAGACGTCCAGAATCTGCCTTCCCATCACTGGCTCAGGGAAGACTCCAAGCCCCTCGAGGCTCTGACCCTGCGA
Source organism: Stenella coeruleoalba (assembly GCF_951394435.1). NCBI lineage: Eukaryota > Metazoa > Chordata > Mammalia > Artiodactyla > Delphinidae > Stenella > Stenella coeruleoalba. The sequence goes on from NC_137169.1 coordinate 124,888,922, forward strand.
TTCCGGACCGCCTGGGAAATGGGGTGTGTTCTCCCCTCACTCCCAGGGGCACTCTGAGACATGACAAGTGTCAAGTGGGCTGAGGGGTTACCACAAAGCCTCTCCTCCCGCCCTCCTCTCCCCTCGCCCACCAGCTCTACGACTATCTGCCTGGGTTTCTGTGGTCACTGCCTCTTGAGATGCAACTAAGAGGGCTTCGGCCAAGCCGCTAGGTCCTGGGGCAGTGTAGGGACTGCAGGACTGGGGAAGCCTTGACCTTGAAATGGGGCTGTGCCCTCCGCTCTTCTGTGTCGCTGACACTCCCTCCGCTCCCCCCAGAGACAGCCCCCGCCTTCCTCTCCCCCATCCCACCCCCCCACCCCCGTCTCAGCCCTGCAGGGAGTATTCTCCCTGCCTGCCCCTGCACCTCCCCTGGCCTCAGTCACAGCTCAGTACCACCTCCTCAGAGGCGCCTAAGCAGGCCCTCCTTGGTGTCTGCAGTTACTTTCTTTCTTTTCTCCTTTACTGTCTGTTTCCCCCCATTAGACTGTAAGCTCCTTGAGGGCACCACTCCGCACAGGGGGGGAGGGGGGAGGCCGCCCCTCGGCTTCTGCCCCCACCCTCACCCCCACGGGTCCCTGCCTGCGGAGGCCGGGCCCTTAGGCCGCTGCGCCCCTCTCTTTGCCCTTGTCCAGCCCGCCCACTGCCCCTGCAGAGCCCATATGCGGCCTCCTCTGTGAGCCTCTGAATCCGAAGCTCCAGATCCCTGCCCCTGCTCGGGGTCCCTCGTCCTGGCCCACACGGGGCCTGTGGGTCCCGCGAAGGTCGCGGTAGGTCGAGCCCGTCCTTCCCAGCGCTGCCTTCTCCAGGCCGCCAGGCGAGCACCTCACCCCCCATTCCCACGCGCCCCACCTCGTCCTGCCCATCACTCGGACCGCAGCCCGCGTCGGTCCCGCCCCTCACACGCGCACGGACACGCCCCTCCCCAGCCCCCAGCGGGGCTGGCAGCCCGGGAAGCTCGGGTCCCTCGGCGCCGGAGGACCCACATCCCCGCCACCGCAACAAGTCCGCGGAGCCACGGCGGCCGCCCGGCTCCGGGCCTCGCCGCTGTCCTCTCGTGGCCCCGGCACGGCCCGCGCCGGCTCCCGAGGCGCAGCGGCCTTGCGTCCCGCGCATCCCGGGTCCCTCCCTCTCAGGGCACAGGGTCCCCGGGGAAAGCAAGCGCAGTTCCGGGCCCGCTCCGGGTTTTTTGCTTAGGCTCTTCAGGCTCGGAGAACAATGGGGCAGCTCTCTGCGCTTCCTCCGCCCGAGCGAGCTTTGTTCCTCCCTTCCCGCCCGCTCGGCTTCCATTAGCCAAAAGGCGAAGGCTTCCCAGTCAACCAGGAGTCTCCGCGCGAAAGCCCAGACCTTTCCACACGCCCTAAAAACCTGCGGAGTGGGGTGGGGTAGGGGTTTGGCCCAGGCCTGGGGCCGGGGCCGAGGTACAGGACACGCGTCCAGATGCGGGCAGCTGGCTGCCCGCCTGCCCCCAGGCCCCTGTCGTGCCTCCTTGCCAGAGCCCATACCCGGGAAATCCGACTCGTGCTCCCACCGGGGATCCACAGAGGAAGCGGAGCCTCAGCTCTGCTCCGCGGCCAAACAGCCCTCACATCTGCTTTCCCCACATCTGTGCTCTAGATCGGCTCCCACCGGCGCTCCCCGGCAATGCTGAACGTGATCTTGCCCAGCACGGACCACACACGGCAGAGGTCACCCCCAGCCCCCCAGGTTTTGCCGTATTAAGATTCCAGGCTTTAAGATGCCAGGAAGCTGATGGGCTCTATTTCTGAGAAGCTGAGCCCCCCACCCCATTGTCCAGCCTCACCTCCGGCAGGCCAGAGCAGAGCCCCAGCCTGGGGACATCTCTACCAAGGCGCACTTGAGCCATATGCACCTGGGGATGGGCCAGCCCTGTACATCTGGGCGCAGTGTCCCCGCATAGCCCGAGCCGGGGCCTAGAGAGCCCCGCCGCTCTCCCCACAGCTTCCCCGGCAGCGGGCGAGGGGAAAGGCAGGGGTGGGGCGGGGAGGCAGGACTCACCCAGCACCTGGCTGAAGAGCAGCTGCTCCAGGTCTCCCAGCACGGTCACCACGAGCTCGGGGTCCACCTTGAGGAAGGCGCGCTCCTCCTGGCCCTTGGCGGGGGGCACGGGCCCGGAGCCCTTCTGCGCCTTGGCTTTGCTGGAGAGCAGCTCGTCGTCCGACTTGCCGTCGTCGCTCACGGCCGCCTCAGGAGCCTTGCTGAGCGGCTTGACCTCGGCGTAGGGGCCGCGCGGGATCCGGCTCGGCTTCCCCAGGCTGGGGGCGAGCGGGGCCAGGGGGGTCTTGGCGCCGCCCGCCGGGCCGCCCTTGGCCTGGAAGAGCGAGTGCTCCGACTTGGACAGCGTCTTGGACATCAGCGGAGCCTCGCGGCCTTTGGGGCCCGCCTTGCCTAAGCCCTTGGGCGCCTTGGCCATGTCGTCGCTCCACTCGGGCTCGTATAGCTGCATCTTCTTCTCAGAGTCCGTGAGGAACGAGAGGTTGGTGAGCGACTTCTGCTTCCGCAGGTTGGAGGCGGGCGGCCCGCCGGGGACTCGGCCGTCCACGCTGCCGGACTTGAAGACCTTGAGCTCCGCCGCGCTGGCCTTGGCCATGCCGCCGCCGCCCGGCGCCTTGGCGCGCTTGGGCAGCATGCCTCTGCCGTCCGCCGCCGCCTTCCTGCCCGCGCCCCGAGGCTCGTCCGCGCCCTCGTCGCCGCCGCCGCCGCTCTGCTCCACCTCGGGCTGCACGCTCTTGACGCTGCCGCCCAGCATTCTGCCCGCGAGGAGCGCATGGACGATCCGCGCGTCTGCAGGCACCGGGGGCGGGGGGGGGGGAGCGCGCAGGGAGGAGGCGGCGGGGGAGGGGAGGGGAGGGGAGGGGGAGAGAAAGGACGGAAGAAACCGAGGAGGAAGGGGAGAGGAAAGAGGAGGGAGCGAGGGAGCGGGGAGGAGGCGAGCCGAGGCGCAGGGGAAAGAAACGCGAAGAAGGAAGCCGGGGAAAGGGAAGGAGCGCGGAAGCCGTGGAGCGATGGGGCGGGGTCGGAGGAAAAGGGGCGGGGCGGGGAAAATACAAATCAAAATCTTAAAATCAATCAAAGAAGAACGCAAGCCCCGCAGCTGGCCGGCGCTCGGAGCTGCCCGGCGCCGGGACCCGGTCCCCCGCCCGCCCCTCCGCCCGCCGGCCGGTGGGTCCCGTGGGTCGCGCGCCGCCCGCCAGCGGGAGCGGAGGCTGCGGGCTGCGGCTCGGAGCGCAGGAAGGAGGAGGGAGGCGGAGGAGCCGGCGGAGAAGGGGAGGGGTGTGCGCGAGCGCCGGGAGATGGGGGGGAGGGGTGTGCGCGAGCGCCGGGAGGTGGGGGGAGAGGGGTGTGCGCGAGCGCCGGGAGGTGGGGGGGAGGGGTGTGCGCGAGCGCCGGGAGGCGGGGGGGGGAGGGGTGTGCGCGAGCGCCGGGAGGCGGGGGGAAGGGGTGTGCGCGAGCGCCGGGAGGTGGGGAGGGAGGGGTGTGCGCGAGCGCCGGGAGGTGGGGGGGAGGGGTGTGCGCGAGCGCCGGGAGGTGGGGGGGAGGGGTGTGCGTGAGCGCCGGGAGGTGGGGGAGAAGAGTCTATTTCTGGCTGGAGAGGGGGTGGTATCTGCCGCCGAGAGCCAGGGGCGGATGAGTAGTGGGTAGGGGGAAATGAAGGATTCGACCCGGTCTTCTCATCGCTTTCCCCGCCGAGGCGGGCAGGTTCCGGGGCACGGGTTGCCCCCTGCCAAGCCCGGAGGTGGGGGGGGGGCGGTGGAAAGGTTCCGTTGAGCTGGTGTGGGCGTGCGGGTAAAAGGGGCTGAGACGGGGCGGCTCGGGACGCGGAGGGAGAGTGGGCTCGTGAGGCCTGGGGGGAGATGCGGCGAGCGTGGAGAAAATATCCAGGTCGCCTGGGAAACTCCCGGCCCCCCTCTTGCCTTCCGTCTCTGAGGCTCCAGGCTGCTCTCCTTAAGTGCGGGGTGCTTCCGGAGGACGGGGGCAGGGGGTGGACGAGGGTGGCTTGGGAAGACCCAGGGTTGACTGGGCAGGGGCCTCAGGGCGCTGCAGGCAAGGCCTGACTCTCGGGATCCGGAGACTGGGTTACCAATGACTGTATGACCTTGTCAAAGTCACTGCACCCCCTCCCCCGTCTTCTCTCACGGTGGTTACAGTACCAGCTTAAGAGCTAAAGGGACTTTGGACCTGCAAAGCGCTTTGTCAAACCCAGGGCATCAGGAGAAGCTGAGCCCTGGTCCCTTGCCTGCCACACCTCCAGTGGAGCCTGCAGAGCGCTTAAAAAAGACATTTTCCTATAGCCCTTCTCCCTTCCCTGACCCCCGGGCCCTGGGAAGAGAGATGGGGTCGAGGGGGGACTGGAGGCTAGAGGCTGACTGAGCAGGCAGCCGTTTGCATGGGGCTGTCCCTCAGCAGAGGGCGACACTGCCCATTCTCCACGGCCTCCCAGGTCAGGGCCAAGTTGCCTAAGCAAAACGGTCCTCCGGCAAGAAAGTGAGGGACAGGAGAAAGGGAGGAGTGGGCCCCGGCGGAGCCACACACTGGGGAAGGCACAGCCCTGAGAACCCTTTGCCAGAAAGCACTGGCCATCGGATACCTGCCCACTTCATCCCCAACCTCCATCTCTCTGGCCCCAGGCCCCCCTTCACCCTAGAATCGGAGTCTCCTGCTTCACGCACTCCGCTAGCGCTCATCACAGCCTGCCTGGTGTGAGGGGCATTTGTGTACGCGTCCGTCTCCCCCACCGGCACCCACGCTCTCAGGGACGGAGCCGTGTCTCTCGGCACCTTGGTGGAGCAGATGCTGCCGCTGTGTTGGTAACGTGGATTTGGAGGCCTGAGGGCTGTGCTCCGGGCCTGCTCCCCGCACGGCTCCTGGGTCCTGTCCCCAGGACTCTGTCTTCCATCATCCCAGGCCTGGACTGAGACACTATAAAGTCTGCAAGTCCAGGTGTCATGGCAGAGAGGATGCACTGACCGCGGTACTGAGCACTGACGTCTCAGGCAGAGGGGTGTTTGGTAAGAAACGTGGACCCTTGGCTGGGCACTGGAGAAACAGAAAGATGGCGATTCTGCCCTCAGGGAACTCAGTGTCTGGGAGGACATGCAAGATAGCACTACAAGACCTGGGAGAATAATACTCCTTTTCATGGGAAACAGCAATGTCAAGCACATCACCACATTCACTGCAGGCAGACAGACGGAGGTGGGTGTATACTGATTACAGGAATGACAAGGGGGAGACTCCCAACCCCGGAGAACAGAGCTCCTGGCTGTCTCACTGATGCTGTAACCCCAGGGTCTGGCACTTACGTAGGAGGCTCCCAGTACGTATGAGCATAGGAGTAAGAGGTCGTGCTGGCAGGTGGGAGAATAGGTGGAGGAAATCTCAGAGGCTTCCTGGAGTAGGATGCAGTGTAAATAGGGAAGGGTTCAAATGGGGGGCGGGTGCAGGGTCAGGGGCAGCGAGTGCACGTTCACTAGAAGGTCCCCGGGCACAATGCAGACTGGCCTCTGGGCCTGTGTCCAGCACTTAGGAGACTCAGGTAGGCTGGGATGGCGATTTCAGATAGGGAGTGAGAAGCAAATGGATGGGTAAAGGGACTTCAGTGGTTTCATGCCAGAACTTGGTCCGGGCACAGAGAGTGCCCAAAGGAGGAGGCCAGTCAGGAAATCTTCCCTCTGGTCACACGCGAGACACTCATGCTTAAGCCCAGACACAAGATCCCAGCTCAAGGAGGGGATCCAGTCCCATCGTCGGTGCCAAAGGTCTGGGTGATCATGCGCTCCCTCCCCCGACACAGGCCACTTTTCATGAAATCACAATCGCTTCTGAAGTCCTCATCCTTACTCAGGGGTCTCCTCCAGTTTGCACAAGACACAGCTAATTCAGTCACGGGGGAATCTCACCATCCCTAAAAAGGGCAGCTTGACAGTCTGGGGACACTTGCTCCCTAAGGTGCCAGGCTGCAGTAGTTTGCTTGTTTGTGTACATTCTCCTCCTGCACATAAATTCACTCTCCTTAGCAGACAAGGAGAAATGAACTGGCTGCCGTCTGGCCGAAGGGCATGATTTGCGCTGTGGTCCAGCCGGTGCGCGCTGCTGTACACAAGGTCCGGCGCCTCCTCCGGCCCCTCGTCTCTGGTACCCATGTCTGTAGGTTCCCTCCTCCCACGTCAGTGCCTGGAGTTGCTCTGACACTACTCCACCTGTTGCGCTGTCCACTTGCGCTTCCTGGTCCCTGGATTCCCACTGCCCCGGACCTGATCCTCCTTCCTTCCTCATCGGCTCCCGTGTTTCAGCCTGGTCCCTGCCCCCTCTCTTTATTCCCCTGTGTCTCCTCCCGAGGGATATCACATGCCCCAAACCCCGTGCCCGTCCCCTTGCTTCAATAAACAGCTCCTGAAAATTTGCCTCCTTCTAGAAAAGAAGGTTTTCCACAAGAGAGGCACCAGACCCCCTCCATCCTCCCTCTGCATGAAACACCACCTGCCGATTTATGAGGCAGAAAACACCTTCCGTGCTCACCTCCCCACCGTCCCTCTCTAAAGGGTGTTGCTGTGATCACGGGGTGGTCCCTTTAAAGCGTCATCTTGGCATCCTGGAACTTAGAGACGCTCCCCAGTGAGGCCTCTCCCTCTGTCTGGCGGCTCTCTTTATTCCCTTCACATCCCCTGAGTTTCCCACCATCCTCTACTGCAGTGGGAGCCCTCAGCTGCCGTGGCAACAGCCATTCCAGCATCAGTCGATAAAGCCAATATATGCTTCCTCAAGTGATTCCTAAAAAGAGAGGATCCTGCCCTGTCACGGCACCCCCAATCCCAGACTGGAGCCCCTCCCACCCTGCCCCGTCCCCTCGCCCCACTCTGCAGGACCCCCTGGCCGGGAGGGTCCAATGAAGAGAGAAGGCGAGGATCTGTGTGCGGAGGCAGAGGCCCGGCTGGGCAGGGAGTGGGTGCCGGGGACTGGACCCTGCCTGGGCTCCAGAGGGGACTCGGGAAGGACGCTGGTTTGGAATCATGAAAGTCCCCAATCTCCAGCCCCCCGAAACCGCTCATCACCCCACTCCTCTGTCTCCAAAGGCATTGGCAGTCTCTGCAGTGGGTGTGGGATGAGCGATCTGACCACATCTGTTGACCGATAACTTAAAGCAACTCGAGGAATGAAGATACGGGCACACGGCCAAGGACAGGCATGCAGTGCGATGTTACATCCCTCTCCCGTGACTGCAAACGGATGCAGGCCTGCTTGTGGGAGGGCGTTCTGGGATCTGCCCCTGGGTTTGAGAGAGCATTTTGGGGGGTGGGGAGTGAGGAAGAGAGGAGAAGTTGGGAAGGAGGGCTAGGCTGCCCCCACCTGGTTGACCTTGAAAGGTGACCTTGGGAGAAGGTGGGATCTGAGGCAGGGGGAGTGGGCAGGCGAGTCCACACTTGGTTCCCTCAAGGGCTAAGGGCAGAGCAGAGAAGAGGGGAGGGTTCTCTTGATTTCTATGCCCACAGTCAGGATCTGGAGAGCAGGGGCTGGGCACCAGCCCACCCACCCTGGGCCAGGGGCTGAGCGACAAGCACCTTCTTTAAGGTGTCCCCACCTGACCCCTGTGATGAGGTCCTCCATCACCTCCCGACACCTCCACCTTTGTGGAAAGCCCTCGAGCCACTGATGCCCACTTCCTTCTGCCCTTTTCTCTTCCATGTCACCGACCCCCCATGTCCTTCCACCTCTCAGCAGGGACTTTTTGACGAGGCCAGGCTGGAGGCCGCGGAGGTGGCTGATGCCCGAGTGGTGTCTCGTCTGCAGCTGGACGGCCAGCCTCCCAGTGCTTACATCTGCTCAGCGCCTCCACACGCCAGCTCTGACAGGTGCTGCGGGTGCAGCAGAGGACAGGACAGACAAAAACTCTTGTCCTCATGGGACATCCACTCCACTGGGAGGGACAGGCAGTAGACAGAAATGTCAGCTGCTGAGAAGTGCTGAGGAGAAGGAACAAAGCAGGAAGGGGATGTGAAACCGCTGTGGGCAGGGGGTGACTCTCCGATTCGGTGACCAAGGAAGGCTTTACTGAGAAGGTTCATTTGAGTAAAGATCTGAAGAAGAGAGGGGACAATCTCTACGGATATCTGGGGAAGAGGTTTCCAGGCAGAGGGAACAGCCCAGGCAAAACCCTGAGGCAGGGTGTGCCTGGTGTGTTCGGAGAATCGCAAGATCAGAGGCACATCTGCTAGAGAGAAAAAAACGGGGCCGGCGGCAGGCAGTGAGGTCAGGATGTGATGGAGGCCAGTGTGCGGAGGCCTCAGAGGTCATCCCTTGGCCTTTCGCTCAGTGAGATGGGAGCCCCCCGGCAGGCTTGGAGCAGAGGACTGGCACAGCCTGGCTCCCCCTCGGAAGGGTCCCTTGGCTGCTGGACGGGGCTCCTGGGCAGACTGCAAAAATCAAGGTGAGGGAGGATGGTGGCTTGGAACTGGTGGTGACTTTGGCGGTGGTGAGGAATGGTCAACGCTGGGCATCTTTTGAAGCCGTTAGGGTTTGCTGATGGACCAGAGGTGGGTCTTTAGGAAAGAGAGGGGTCAAGGATTGGGTTGAGACCCCAAGGATTGGGGCCTGGACAGTTCTAGGCCTGGGGTTGCTGTCAGTCAAGGTCGCAAAGACTTCAGGAGGAGCTGGCGTGGAAAGACGATTAGAGCCTCTGCTTCTCCTCCTGGCCCTTCTCAACACCAAAGGGCCCTCCTGTGCGATTCCGCTCCAGACTCACCCACGCGCTTACTGCAGCCAGTGCAATCATTTCCCGGCATCCAGCCAGCATCCTTTATCCACTCATCTGTGATTCCCAAGGATCCACCCTCGGTTGGCTTTACTGACCATGAACTTTTCCCAGAACCCATCACGGCTCTTTGCACACAGTGGGCTCTCAGAAATATTTGATGAATGACGATTGATGGAATGAATGAATGCGTGACTCAGAGCAGATGTGTGGGGAGTGTAAACAGCAGTGACCTCTCGGTACCCGTGGTGAGAGACAGCGCAGCTGGTGCTGAACGGCAGCCAGGCCCGGGGACAGCGTCCCAGCCACATCTTCCCTCCCTTCCGTACAGCCCCGGGCTGCGGGGAGGCCGGCAGACCCTCCCTCTGCCCCTTGGAGGAAGCTCCAGTTCTTGTGACCTCGGGACGGGGCACAGCTGAGACCCTCTCCTCCCCCATCTCTGCCCTGCACACCTCTGGGGGACAGGGCGGGAGTGGGCAAGAAGTCCTCACGTTCCCTCGCGCACCTAGCAGTCCCACCAGGAACGTGACCCCCACCCTCCCGGGCCACCTGGAGGAGAAGAAGAGCCGGTGGACACAGTGGTCCAGCATGGATGTACCAGCTGGCTCGCACCTCATCCAGGAAGCCCTCCCAGACTGATCCTCTTGCTTCCTCCCAGCCTTTGCTTTCCAGGGCCTTGGTAGCTGAGACGTTTCTGTGGACTCTGCAGGGCCCTGGCTCCGCCTCTCTGGTCCCAGGAGACTCCCTAAGCTTCAGGGTTGGGGGGTTTTCCCATGGGCTCCAAGGTCAGGAGTGTGGGCCCAGCAGAGATCTGCTGTCTGCCTGTGCTGGGGAAAATGAGGCCCAGCCAACCCAAGGCTGGGAGTGGAGCCAGGGACCGTGGGCCCCAGTCTGCCTCTGGCCCAGCGTCTCAGGGAGCACTTCCGGGAGGCTGAGGGTGCTGCGGAAGTCTAACTCCAGCCCACGTTCCTGGGAGCTCACAGCAGCCTGGACGCATCTGCCCTGAGCCTCCGTGCCAACAGGACGGGGGTGAGCCTGCTCATCCTGTGAAGTAGGGGGGCCGACACGAGCCCAGGGGGGACACAGGGCCTGAGCCTGAGCCCAGTGTCCCCAGCTGGAGGGCAGGGCTCTCCTGGGCTGGGAGGGTATAGGTCCTCTGCCCAGAGGCTGGGTGCTCCGGGTGTGCAGCCCCACAGGGAGTGGGGACTGTGGCCGAGGGCCTGAGACCCGGGAGGTGAGGTCCGATTTAGGGCTGGGCTGTGGCCCCCTAACGCCCCCAAGCACCCTGACCCCCAGGCTAGATCACGGGACCTCCGTTCCTCGGCAGGGGAGCCGGGCATGCACAGCAAGACACTGGGTTCCTGCTCTTCGAAGCACCCCGCCCAGGCCCCCTGAGCGCTGACGCCCTCCTTCTCCATTTCAAGCCGGAACTCCGTGATGGCGGGCGGAGGTGAGCTGGGTGGCTCCCCAGGGAAGGACTGCCCCCCACCCTCTGGTATCAGCCGCCACAGAGGCCAGTGCGGACCCACACACAGCACTCGGCCTCCCTCTCCCGCCCCCGGGAGCCTTGCTCTCTGATGCTCTCCTACCCACCCTCCGGTCCAGGCCAAGCCCCACGCCTGCGCCTTGGCTGTGTCTGCCCTTCTCCACGATGCCTTCTCTTATGTGAATTCAAGTCCAGTTCACCCTTCAAGGCCCAGCCTTGGAGCCGCCTTCTCTAGGAAGCCTTCTCTGACTACATCCCACGCTTATCTTGAACTTTCCTCTCTACCGATTATAGTCAGGGTGCCACGTAGTCAAATTCTGCCCAGTTGTATCCTAGGGAGAGATCCTCCCCCTCTAGCTAAATTGTAAGCCCCCCATTATAGACTGCATGTTGGTATCCCCCCAAATTCATAAACTGAAACTCTAATCCCCAGTGTGGTGGTATTTGGAGATAGGGCATTTGGGAGGTGATTAGGTCACAAGGGCGGAGAACTGGCAATGGGATTAGTGCCCTTATAAGAAGGGGCACCAGGGCGCCTGCTTCCTCTGAGCCAGGTGAGGACACAGCGAGAAGACGGTTGTCTGCAAGACAAGAAGAGAGCTGTCCCCAGGAACTGAAAGGGCTGGCACCTTGACCTTGGAGTTCCCAGCCTCCAAAACCGTGAGGAATACATTTCTGTTGTTTAAGCCGCCTGGTCTACGGTACTTTCGTTAAAGCAGCCTGGGCTGACGACGACGTCTCCCTACATGGAGCTGTTAAGAAGGGCTCACTGGGCTTCCCTGGTGGCGCAGTGGTTGAGAGTCTGCCTGCCGATGCAGGGGACGCGGGATCGTGCCCCGGTCCGGGAAGATCCCACATGCCGCGGAGCGGCTGGGCCCGTGAGCCATGGCCGCTGAGCCTGCGCGTCCGGAGCCTGTGTTCCGCAACGGGAGAGGCCACAACAGTGAGAGGCCCGCGTACCGTAAAAAAAAAAAAAAAAAAAAGGGCTCACTGATGCTTGTGGAGCCGCGGGGAAGGGGGTCTTTACCGCCACTAAGCAGACCCTCTTAGACCTGTCACTTGCACTGTTCCGTCAAACCCCCTGAAGCGGGGACTCTCATTATCTTCATTATACAGAGAAGTATGCTTGCCCAAGGTCACCCAGCAGGCTGCTGGTGGGATCAGAACTTGAACACACATCTGCGGGTCTCACAACTTCCCACAAGTTCCTGCTGTTTCTCGGGACTTGCTCAATAATTGCACGTGATCCCAAAAGGAGGCCTGGGTCCTGGAGGGGGTGTGGGGATTGGGAAGGACGACCTATCCAGCCAGGAGCTTCCTGGAGCCCGGATGCCCACCGCACCTGGGGTCTGCCTGGGTCCAGGACTGCAGTCACACTCGGACTGGCCCGCAGAATACTGGGGCTGGGGGACAGGGTGGAGGATTCCTCTTACGGCCCCTTGTCCACAGCACCATGGGCCCTTCGTGGCTCAGCCTCGGGACCTCTGTCCTGAGATCCTTGTCACTTGCAGGGGACCTGGCAGCCCTAACACACCCAGGACCCCTTGGGGACTTCCTTATTCCCGAGTCTTGGGGGTCTCGGGTTCTCTTCAGGACTCGCTATGTGGCCTTAAGAGAATGCCCACATTCTCTGCCCTTCAGCTGGTCAGGAAGTCAGGCCGGGGTGGAGGTGGGCTTCCAGCAGGGAGAGGCAGGAGGAAGCACCTGACCCGGAGGACTCGGTCTGAGTCCTCCTGAGACCTGCTCCCGGCTAATGCAGAGACCAGGGTAAGAAGTCTGGAGGTTTCCCGCACGGGCTTGGCTTCTATGTTGCCATGGCAACCGTGCCCACACACCTGCTGGGCCTCAGAGGAGCTCTGCAAGGCCCAGGTACACCATCCTGAGACCAGGAGCAACCATCGGTCGTCGTGGCAACCGCAGGCCTGAGAGGTGGGGGGTGGCGGGCAGGAACTCTTGCCAGGGCAGGGGGAGGGCGGCGTGCGCTGGCTGTGCCCTGTGTCATGTGGGACGGAGGCCCATGAACTACCTGTATGTATGTGTCCTCTGATGCAGGCGAACCTACAGTCCGCTTTGACCCGTCCGTGCAGGATTGGCTGTTCTAAGGTCAGAGGAACCTCAAAGATAATCTTACTCAGTTTTCTGCTTTAGGGCAGACTGGTCCGTTTGTAATCAATCCTATTACCTTGCTGTGGGCCAAGAAACCCAAAAGCCAGATGAGGAAAAACACAAGGCCCAAACCCAGGTTGTCTGGCCAGCGCTGTGATGATATCAGTGCCGCAGAGCAGAATTTCTTAGTCTGGGTTCACAGACCAGACACAGAAGGCCCATAAAAGCTACCATCAAATGCAAGTTTTGTGCTGTGAATACGTCCATTTGTCTGGGAGGCGGATTGAGTGTCCAGCGGCTTCTGAAAGAGGTCCTTGATGCCAAAAAAATTAAGGACAGCTCTAAGAGAAAGGAGAAAGCTCTGCCCACCTGGGCCGGGGAGGGCCGGGCCGGCTGAGTTAACGAACCTGGCCTCTTCCCACCTGGAGATACACTCCCATCCGGTGGCCGCTCAGATGGCAACTCTATTAGAGTTTTGTTAGGTTTTTAAACAAGGCATTAAACGTAACAGAAGAATGCCATGGCTCCTGTCTCAATGAATGGTAATGGACTATTCACTGGTGACCGCTTGGCACTTACAAACTGCCCTGCAGATGCCCAGAATACCCACTGGTGCGGGCTGAGGACTCCACCTCCCTATAGCCTGACCTCCTCCCCAGACGCTCCCCTCCTCTGCTCCCCGCTGCACAGCCCACCTCCCAGGCGGGAAGGATGCAGGAGCTCACGGGGTCCAGCTCCTGCCCTGGACTGTCAACCTGGGCTGCCGGGCTCCACTGGCCCTGGGCCTGAGCCTCCCTCCTGCCGCAAGTCCCTTCCCTCTCTGACCTCAGCCCTTCTCCCCCCAGAACCTGCTGGCTTCCCTCCCGCCCTTTGAGAGAAGGGACAGCTAGGTGCTTCCCTGCCCTCCCCACCCCCAGGGCTTGGGCGACCCCATGCCCACCCGCCCTCCCTCTGCCCGGACCCTTTAACTATCTTCAGCTGCCTCTGAAGCCCCCGACCCCTAACCCAGGAATAATGCACAGGAAGGCAGGGCTTTGATCCAGGCTGCCTCTTAGAGGACTCGTGTGCACGAATGTTATGACCAGGGGTGATTCTCAGCTTAATCGTCCTGGTCACTGCGTCCGTGTCCCCTCACTCTCCACTGTGTCTCCCAGAGCTCCTTCTGGGCAGGCTGCTGGGCATATTCTTGTGTGGGGGGGTGTCTCTCAGCGGGGACCCTAACCCTGTAATCACGGGGGTGGGGGAGCTGTGGGCAGGGATGCTGTGCGCCCATTTCTGCCCATTCAGTGGTGCCCAGGGCGGGACTGAAGCCTTGCATGTCACTGGCTTGGAGGGTGCTCTCCACCTGCCTGGGCCTCCCCAGAAGTTAGGAAAGGGCGAACCCACCTTTGCCCGCGGGGAGGGGGCAAAGCCTTGTGAAACCAAGTCTTAAGGGAACCCTGGAGGCGAGGTCTTTCCACCGGTCACAGAGGGACAGTGGTGGGAGCCTAGCAAACAGCTCCTCCCACGGCTGAGATTTCTAGCTGCCCCGCGACCCCAGCTCCCCGAATAACTGCCCTGAAGTTGTATGGGGTGGTCTGATTTGGAGAGATTCCCAGTGACCAGGCCCACCTCCTCCCAGTAAGCGTCCTTATCCTCAGGACCCGCCCACGGCCCACAGGCGCACGGAGGAATGAACAGGGTAGGATCTCCTAGGAAGAATGCAAGCAGTTCATCTGAGGCTGGAGAGTCGAATCTCAAAGCCCTGCAGGGAGGAGCTGAGTCCAGGACAGACAGGCATGGAACACAGGGGTGAAGCTCCAGGAAAACCACAGGGGATGTTTATCACCTTCCCTCCCACCATCCTTCCCAGCATCAAAGACCCCGGCTTTCCCAGCACTGAAGGTGGCCGCTGCTCACATTCTCAGGGGGAGTCCCGAAGCCAGAGCTCTGTCCTCGCTCACTGGGATGCACGCACACTCCAGAGCTGGGGCTTCTCCACCACGGGGCTTCTGTGCAGCTCATGTACAGTTGCACAGGCTGAACACTGCACAGCTCGACAGCCACAGAAGCTCCACTGGGCAAAGTCTGTGCCTGCTTTGTCCCTGGATGTACCCAAGTGTCTAGAGGAGTGCCTGACATGTAGTTGGTGCTGGATAAAAATTTGGTGAATGGGTATAATTCTGTGGAGTTGGGCGACACAGGGGCCCTGTGTTCTTGGGCAGAACAGGAAGCAGGGAAGCTAGGCCCTGCCGGCCCTGTGCATTGCTTTTCGAGTGCTCGTGGGTGGTAGTCCTGGGGGGCCTGGGCTGCTGGAGGTGAGCCCCATTCCCAGCCAAACGCTGATGTGAGAAGTCCCCCAGGCTCCCCCCTCCCCCTCCCCCTCCCCTCCGCCAAAGAAACAGAATCCAGATGCCTCCAGTTTTTAGGTACCACACCCCGCTCAGCAGGCTACCCTGGATGACCTCACTACCTGGCCTCTCCCTCTGCGGCCCTCCCTGAGCCAGGCCCGTCTCACTGGTCATCTCACAGCCTCCCCGGCCTCCCTCGGTGCCCAGGGACGTGTCCCCTGCCCCCAGGGAGGTCATGGCAGGGCTGGCCCAGAGCGTGACCTCTGAAGGCTGGGCTCCAATCCTGGCTGGACCACCTTGGGATGTCCCCTAGCCTTCCGTCACCTGTAAGGTGGGCACATTAGGAATGGCCCTCTCCCCACCCCAGGGCAGCAGCAGGTCGTGCCCAGCATGCGCTGAGCGGCTCCCGTGTGCCGGGCAGAGCTTCGCGGCACTTGGCTCGCACGGGTGCGTGTTATCCCCTCAAAACCCTTGGAAGAAGGTGTGGGTGTCGTGACACAGGCACAGAGAGACTAGGAACAGGCCAAGCCCGCACAGCCAGCAAGCAGCAAGGCCCCGATGCCAGCAGAGGTGTGGGTCCCCACCCCGCCCAGGCGTTGGGAGGACCAGAGGCGCGTAGGGCAGTGCCTGGCTCAGAGGAAGCCCAGTGGAGTCGGCACTGCCATTCAGTGTTACGACGACCTCCTGTCCCAGGTCCTGGAAGGCTGCTCCATCGCAGACGCCTACTCTGTTTATCCCCGAGCTCTGTGCCCCTCCAGCCCTACAGCGGCCCTGACCCGCCTGAGCCCCGAGAACACAGCTCATAGCGCCTGCCCCGAGCTTGCGCTGTGTTTTCTAGTCGATTGTCTGTGCGTCCTCTCTCCACGGATGGCTGGGACACAGGCCCGGCTCAGCCCGAAACTCCCCAGAGGGTGGAAACGTGAAGTGGGGTCCGGAGGCGGGGGTGGTGGTGGTGTGAACGCAGCATGAAGGACACAGGCTTGGGAGGCAGAGGCAGCGGCATCCCGGGCTTGGCTCAGGTCGGGGGAGGTGGTGGCGGGGACTGGCTCGCGGGAACTGGCTCACCGGCCCGTCCCCTTCCCGCCGCCTGGCAGAAGTGAGGGAGACCCAGCTGAGCTTGAACCATGCAACCGGCAGCAGACGGGAAGGCAGGGGTGACCCCGGAAGAGGGTGACCTGGACTCCAATCCTAGCGCTGTGCATCCTCAGACAAGTTGTTTGCGTAACCTCTCTGAGCCGAGCTCACTCATCTACAGCAGAGCAGTGGCTCCGCCTCAGAGCGTGTGTAACGTGCTTACAAGGACTTTGAGCCTGGCACCGGGCCTTGCACACAGTAAGTGCTCAATAATAGCTCATCAGCATTTGGTCCTCCCTGCATCTGGGGAGTCCGAGGCAGTGGTCCCAGTTTCAGCTCAGCTGTCACGAACCACGCACGCTGCCCTGAGCAGGCCTTCCTCCCTCCCTGGGCCTCTCTCTCCCCAGTGAAACTGAGGCCGGGTTTGGGGGAAGCTATAGTCCGTTACAGCTTTGACCCCCAGGGCCTTCGAGCCCAAGTCCTCTGCAGTCCCGGGAGAGCCTGGTGGGCATGCGGCCACCTCGGGGCCCAGAGCAAACCCTCCCCGAGGGAAGTTCCAGCCTCGCTCCTGCCTGGGAAGACACACCAGATCTGGAGTCTTCTCTCCCAAACCCACACGACGTGGAAAACTTGACTGTGGTTTAAAGATGGAGTCGGCTCAACAACAGAGAGGGATAAGGAGAAATGCGACCAGGCCCAGCGCGAGGCCGGCTCCCGGGCCCCTCGGCCTCGTGTGGGAAGCCAGGCGGGGGCCGGGCGAGGGGGGCTCGTTCCCCAGTGACACGTGGTGTAAGGACGAGAGAAGGCCCCTTCGTTCCCTGCCCACTCAGCGCTCACACACGCCACGAAGTGGAAGTGATTAAGACGCCTGTGTCGACCTTGGGGCGACCCTTCCGGTCCCTCGCACACGGCCTCACACGTGGGCGCCGGCGACATCGGCCCTGGCTTCCCGACTCTCCAAGTTAAGACCCAACGGCGGCCCAGGCACTGTTTGTGCTGACGGCAACCAAGGGGCGCGTCAGCAGGGGACCAGTGCCAGGCTCTCCCTGGCATAGCTGGGTGGGCACGGGGAGGGTCAGGGCACCAGCACAGTTGCCCCTACACTGCCCGGGGCAGAGGAGGACAGGGCAGCTGCCAGTAGATGGTGGACGGACACTGGGACAAACGAAGGCCACGCCTAGCGCCCTGCTCGGTGGCAAGTCATCATGGGAAATTCTCTTCCTGCTACACAAAGCTGGCTCCCTGGTGGTTTCTTCATTGAATGAGAGAAGTAACAAGTGAGTGAGGCCCTCCTTTCCGACCCCCTTCCTCTCATCTCCTCCGTTTCCTCGGGCTCAGAGAACAGAGCCCCTCCCCCACGAAGCACAGGCAGACCCCAAATCTCTCCCCGTTCCACCTGTCAAAGAGCTCGGGGTATCCTTGGCCAAGACGGACACCGTGACCACAGCTACAGCCAGAGCACAGGTGGCGCGGGGGCCTTGCCCACATCCCGGGAGGCTGGGGGAGGCAGGGGGCTCTCTCCTCGCCGTGAAGCCCACCTCCCAAGGCTGCCCTGCACCCCCCCAACAGAGAACCCCCCCCCCGCCATCCACCAGACACTTCCTATCTAGCTGGCGAGGGGGGTCCTGCCAGCCGAGCAGCCCGGTGCTCCCAGGGCCAGCGTGCGCGGATGTCAGTGTGAAATTCCTCTCTGCGCGCATGGCATGGCAACGGTGAGCGGGCACCTGGGTAGCCGGAGGCCATCAGGCCCTAATGATGTGGCACACACATAAGGAAGCCATTACACTTGCAACACTGCAGATGCAAAAATAGAGCTTGCATAGTTTCCTGGTTACCGCATCCCGATACTCATGGGCTTTTGGTACCAGGGAACCGAGGTCTCCTTCTGTCCCTGCAGTGCCCTGCTTCCCCTGTGCCTGTGCCGCTGTGGAAGCGCACGGCTGACTTTCTAGACGCCCGTCTCTGCCCCACGAAGCCCCTCGGCAGGGCTTGCCGTGGAAGACGGGCTGCTGCCACTCCCAGCACTGCCGGGGACCAGGCCGGCAGAGGGCTCAACACGGACCCCGGCCACCTGCCCCGCGGGGAAGGCAGGAGCTGCCACCTCCGGCGTCTGGCGACTTCAGGGTCAGGCTGTGCTCTAAGCCCCAGCTTTGCCCACTGTGAGCAGGGCCCTGAGATGAAGCTGTAAGACAAATCCTGTGGACCACCTCAGCTCTGCCAAAAGCAAGTTCATTCCTGTCCTGGGGCAAGCGACCCTGCTGGGAACGAAAGGATGGAGCTGGTTCCCGGAGTCTCACGTACCTCTGGGGTGACCACAGCCATCCTCCGGGGATTTTTTTTAATGTTGCAAGAAAATCAACACACACGCCCAAACCCCGCTAAGAGTTTAGACTCGGACCCCTTTAGAACCCAACCCTCACCCCTCACCGTCCCTCCATCCAGAGACCCCCCACTGAGCACCTGCTGTGGCCAGAGGCGGGACAGGCCCTGAGAACGGCCGTGTCCCTGCGCTCGGGGGAGACCGCCGTGGCGAGTTCTGGGGGCCCTCTTGGCAAGGCCCACATTCTGCTTCCCAAGGTGCGTTAGCGGCACGACACGCGTTGGGGGCAGGTGTGACTACAGGAGGCCACAGGGAAGTGACCTGCAAGGGAGTGGCGGTTAAAAGTGGTCCTGCGGGAGGGGGCGGGTGTCAGGCCGTGGGGCCCAGCCAGGTGCCCAGCACCTCCTCTGTTCTGGGCTGGGCTCGGACCTGGCTCTCGGTTGT
Organism: Stenella coeruleoalba; assembly: GCF_951394435.1. Classification (NCBI taxonomy): domain Eukaryota; kingdom Metazoa; phylum Chordata; class Mammalia; order Artiodactyla; family Delphinidae; genus Stenella; species Stenella coeruleoalba. The sequence goes on from NC_137169.1 coordinate 124,907,491, forward strand.
CAGTCTCCCAGCTCGTCACTTTCCGTCAGGGCCTCAGCGACACCCACCCTGGGCGTTGGGTCAGCAGGGAGCCCGCTGGCTCCTGCGCTGCCCCGAGCTCGCAGGGCTGCTGGGTTTGGTGGAGCGACCCTGCGTTGAACCAAGCACAGCACGAGCTCCGAGTGCAACTGACACGCCGGTGCCTGGCTGTCAGGCGGGGCCGCTTCTCCCCTGGGGGCGGTGGGGAAAGTTCTGGCGCACCAGGAGGAGGTCGCGCCCCCAGAGCACTTACCCACGCACGAGAGGCTCTCCTCAGTCCTGCTGGGGGGGCCGGAGTAGCCATCAGCAGCCCAGCTGCCCTGGCGGAGGGGGCCAGGCTCCGGATCGGTCTGCGCCCTGCGGGACAGAGAATGGTGGTCACTCACAGCGGAGGCCGCCCTGGCCTCGAGTCTCTCCCCTTGGAGGTCAGTTCTTCTCCTGTGGTGCTCTGCCCCCCGCGCTGGGCCGGCCCCCCCAATGGGCATATGTGTGCCCCTTCCCCTGGCAGGCAGCGGGCCTTCTAGGCAAGGTTAGGCCAGGGGCAGGGGTGGGGGCACCCGAGGGCAGGGGGCCACCTGTTGCCCCCGGGAGTCACCCTTCAGGGTCCCTGAGTCCCGTGAACGTAGGGCGTCCGCAGGGCGGAAGGACCCCTGGTAACTCGAGCTCGCAGCCTGTGTCCTGCCCTCAGGCTGCGCCGTGCACCCACGCGAGGGGCTCCGTCTGCAGCTGAGGTCACTGGCCCCTCGGGAGAGCCCAGGGGGCCCGGACCCCAGAGTCCAGGCAGCAAGGAGGTCGGAGGAGGAAGAGGGGCGGGCTAGGCCGGGGTCACCTCGACGCCCGGGGGGCCGAGTCCTCGCCCGGCCTTCTGTGGCAGCAGGAAGGAAGGCGGAGGTCTCCGGGCCCCATCTCCCAAGTGCACACAGGCCTCCGAGCACAAGCCCAACTGTGCAATCGCTCCCAGCAACAAAGGCTCTAGGAGCTTTTATTATAGGCAATTACCCAGGCTCTCCAAGCCGGCCGCCTGCCCCGCCCACGTCTACAGCTAAATGGACCCTTTGGCAGCTTGGTGCGGCGGGGTGGGGGGGGACGCAGGAGGAGAAATCGATGCCTGGCCTGGGCCAGGTGGGGGGGGTCGGGGGGTCAACCTGCCTCCCTCTCTCTCCAGTCTTGACCGTTTCCAGCACCGAGATGGCCGGGACTCTGACTGTGTAACGCAGAGCAGGTCTCTCCACTCTGGGCCTCACTGGGTCACGGGGCGGAAGAGATGCCCTCGAGGCCCGGATCAGCCTGAGAGTTCAGGGCTGTGGGAGGTGTTTGCCGGCTCTCAAAGCCACGCAGGCAGCCGGGAGCCCTCGATGGTCTGCAGGCCCCTGTGCCGGGGACGGCGACAAGCAGGGTGGGGGAACCCAGAGGAAGCAGGAGACCCCGCTGCCCTGGGAAGGATGGGGTCACTCGCCATGGGCTACTGTCAGTTAAATGTCCAGGGGCCAAAGAAAAACTGGAATTGCTAGGTTTCTTCAAAGAAATGAGCATAAACCTGGGTTGTTAAAATAAGGGATGCTAGGGGCTTCCTGGTGGCGCAGTGGTTGAGAGTCCGCCTGCGGATGCAGGGGACGCGGGTTCGAGCCCCGGTCCGGGAAGATCCCACATGCCGCAGAGCAACTAAGCCTGTGAGCCACAACTACTGAGCCTGCGCTCTAGAGCCCGTGAGCCACAGCTACTGAGCCCGCGTGCCACAACTACTGAAGCCTGCGCGCCTAGAGCCTGTGCTCCGCAACAAAGAGAAGCCACCGCAATGAGAAGCCCGTGCACAGCAAAGGAAAGTAGCCCACATGCAGCAACGAAGACCCAACGCAGCCGAAAATTAAATAAATAAATAACGCAGTGTATGGGGGGAGAAAGGGGATTCTAGGCCGTGCAGAAACATTTCACCAAATAACGTCACACACATAAAGAGCTAAGCACCGTCTGACCCCGAGCAGGCAGGCAGGAACCACGGCTACGAACAGGAAGACCTCGTGTAGTGCTGACCGGCACCGCCATCGTGAGCCAGGGTGAGTGAGGGGCACACGGGCCGGAGCGCCATCCCGGGTCAGTGAGGAAGCAGCCTCAGCTGCTCCGACCTCACGAGCTGCACACTTTTACGTCCTCTTCCTGCATCTCCCCCGCACGGCCAGGCCCCCGTGTCCCCTCCCGTCCCAGCGGGAAAGGACAGCACCATCTATGCCAGATGTTGTTTGGAGGTTGAACCAGACGCCGACACTCCTGACCCCGTTAACCGCACCCTCCTAACTGGGGTCTGAGTGGAGGCCACCCGGGAGGGAAGGGGAAACCCCTTGGGGAAAGAAACCCCTGCTGGGGCTCTTCTCCCGGGGGGCAGAGGGCAGAGGGCAGTGAGGGCGGAGATCTGAGGGAAGCAGACGGTCCCGAGCAGACCCAGACCGAAGGGCGTTTTGCACCTTCTCTGTCCCGGGAGCCGGGCTGCCCAAAGGGAGACTGTGGCTGGTCGTGGGGAAGGGCCGCACCCAGACCCTTGAGAGGCACCGGCTGAGGAGACAGGGAAGACACCTGCTGGATTCGTTCCCCGAGAAGCAGGTCAGGCAGGAGGGGCCTGGGGATGGGGATTGGAGCCCGACAACCCCAGCTGCTGCAATGGGCTGGAGCGTTGCAGGGCGCAGGGCTAAGTTTCCGTGAAAACAGGGTGTCTGTGACCCTACAGGGCCGATGGCGCGTCCTTGCCGGGGTGGCCCAGCCCGGCACTCAGCAGAGGTGCCCACGGCTCTCACCTGTTGCCTCTGGGGTGTCCTTGGCCCCAGTCTTCCCCTGCCCAAACCACAACCCTCCTGCAACCCTCACCCGGGGCCTAAAAGGGGCAGGTCTAGGAGGCGGGGTGGTGAAGACCCCTGCTGCGGTGGTGCAACACTTTTCTGTTTACGACCCAAAGAGGCAACAGATGTTTGCTGAGCGGAGGAAACCTGTCTGTTCAGGTCACATTGAGACATTCAAAGGAAAAAGTCCCGACCTTACTGGAGGACGTCAGATTCTACATCTGCCAGGGGGCTCGCAGGGTAGATGACGTAAAATCTTGAACAGCTGAACGCCTAGACACTTTCCCCCAAAGATGGATTCAACAGGAAGAAACTCAGGGAGGAGAAGCAAGTCCCAGAGTCCGCAGGGAAGCAGGTCAGGGATGGGAAAGGACCAGTCCCAGGAAGGTGTCTGATCAGCTACGAATGGGAGTCCAGGAGGTCACGGGGAAGAAGTGTCAGGTGTGCCAGGCGGAAGGGATGCTCTGAGGGGCAGGGGTCCCCGGGGCAGGCCTGCTCCCGTCGTGGGGTAGCCGGGATCCCTGCAGTGCCTGGAAGCTCACTGCCGGGGGGTAATTTGTGAGCCTCTCTAGTTGCTGGAAAGTTCTTCCTCCTGAGCTTCAAGAGTCTCTCTACCTTCTAAGCACCATGACGTGGATTCAGGGCGTTGGAGCCGCACCAAGTGAATCTAAGTCAGCTTACAACACGACAACCCTTCACGTCTTTCAAAACAGCTCTCAGACCCTCTCTCAGCCTTCCCCTTCCAAAGCAAACTGCTTCGGCTCCGTTAATCGTTCCTGTAACACCTTTTCGGATCCCTCACCAACCCGTCCGTCTTCCTCTCCATGTATTTTCGTGCACCAATGTCCTTTTAAACTGTGGAGTTCGTAACTGAATGAATGCAGTGCGCTGGAGGAGGTGGAACGTGCAGACGAGGTGTTGGGGCCCAGCTGTCTGTTACATGGTGAAAGGGAGCCCAAGACCTTTCAGGGGTCAAATCACACTCTTGGCTTTGAGGGAAGGGTGCAGCTCCCCTCACCAACCCCAGCCACTCCAGCCCGGGAGACCCAGTGTCCGGGGAGCGTCTCCACCCAAACCGTGGGAGAGCTTGTCCTCGAATCAGCACAGAGAGGAAACCCGGGACGTTCGGTTAGCCGGGAAGCCGCTTCCTTTGCATTTGAGTATCTCTAACCCGTGTCATACTTAGGAATTAGAATGCCGCTTACTTAAGGTGGCCATTTCAGTAAAGAGTTATATTTTTATGAAAGAACCACAGTTGATGGAAGCGTTTTTCTGTGCTCTCCACTTGTGGTGTCTGAAGAAAGCAGGACAGGCTAGCTTGTTAACCATGCCGGTATGAACGGTGGCCTGGCCACTGCAGACGGTGGTGACGTGGCCCAACGTGACCACGTCAGAAAGAAGCACGTCCGAGCGCCCTGGGGACAGATACGCACAGGCAGCGTGGAAAGTGGAGAGAGAGGGCAGCAGACGGGCAGGTGCAGGGCATCAGTGGGGGCGGCCAGGGGGGCCGTGGGGGTTTCAGCGACCGCGGGCTGGGGGCACAGCCCGTCACGTGCTCTCAGTCTAACTCAGTGGTGGCAGCTGTCCCACTGGTGAGTCGGGCGAGACCCACCTGCCTACCCGCCTACCCAGGTAACTGGCTCTTCGGCAGCCACGGCACCCTGACGCACGGCCGCGTTGGGGGCACCCTCCTGCTGAACCTCTTTGTGGCGGCGTCCCCAGAGTCGGGTCCGGGTCCCCCTGTTAAGGTCCTAACCCCGCCCCAGCTCTCCAGGCCCCGCCCACCTTCTATTCTCTCCACCAGCCCCGCTCCCTCCGCGGGCTCCGCAGCTCACCTGTAGCGGAAGGGGGCCACGGTAGCGGTGACAGGCTGACTCTGCTGATGGACCGAGGAGAAGCTGATGACCCCCGGGGCGGGCGGCGGGCGTGCGCTCCGCACGGGGCTGCAGACCGGGGAGCGAGGCCCCGAAGCTTCCCGGGCATCAAGCTCCGAAGACCTGGGGCCCCCAGCACTTTTGTAGGGTACATCTCTTTGATCTTTTCCTGGGTGGTTAGATGGCTTTCGACCTTGACCTTCGGGAGCTTCTGCATGAGAACTGGTGCGGGCGGGGCTCCTGCCCCGGGTCTGGCGGGTCAGAATCCCTTCCTGGGCCACCCTCTTCTTTCCCTGGGCGCCCTGCGTCTCCCCGGCGCTTCTGCACCCAGCCCGGCTGGAGAGCGCTGCTTTGGGGGTCGCCCTGGGACTGCTCCAGGGGGAGCAGGCGAGGCCTTCAGCCCCCTCAGCTGACTCCCTCGCTGCCCCAGAGGCCCTGGGGGAGCCTCTCCCCCGGGAGGCCTTGGGAGACGAGCCTCTGGAAGGGCCCCCCGGCTTGCCCAGTCTTGGCGAGGCTGCCCGCTGCGGGCTCAGGGCCAGGCCGGCCTGGTGCGGCCGCAGCTGGGGAGAGGCGGTCGGTGTATGAATCCTGGTCTGGGAAGCAGCTCGAGGCACAGGGATGGAGGAGGCGTAGTGAGGGCGGCCGGCAGAGTTCACACTGGCCGTCCCGTCCATGGTCAGCAAGGCTGGCGGCAGGGCTACTGTGCTGCGGAGAGAATGCGGACAGTTAGGCGGTGCCCTAGGGAAGTCACATCCTGATTCGGTCTCGGGCCCAGCTCGAGGCGAACCCCTCTACCTCTTGCAAACACACACGTGAAAGTGCTCGGGGATTGTAATGCCCTGTACAAACGGGGTGATCTGACCTTGACTCCGTTCCTGTCCACCAATCGGGGCCAGACTCCCCTCCCACAGCCCCTTCCTTCTTGGATCTCTCATTGTACCTGAGTCTAGAATGTTCTGCCCACGGTGAACCGACTCCCTGTGCCCCCAGCCTGCTCCTGCCACCTGCCCCTTTACCTGATGCCCAGCTCTCCCACAGGACACCTCTCCAGTGGACTGTAATCTCCCAGATCCCACTGGGCGCGAAGGCGGGGCAGCCCATCACAGTTACAGATCCTAAACTTGTACCCCCGCCCTGGTCAGGGCCCTGCCACCTGGCTCACACCAGCCTCTGTCACTGACGCCACCCCTCCTGGTCCCTCCCCACCGTCCCCACCCACCCACTCTGTCCCTGGAGATGTGGGCACCCAGCTCACAGCCTTTCTTCCTAGCCCCTTCCCCACCCACCTCCTGACCTGGCCAAACTGACCTCCGCCCCCTCCTCTGGTCTCAGAGATGAGTGTCCCACTCTGAGATAAAGGCAGATCCCTCTGGGCACCCCCTGCCACCTGATCCTTCTCTTTTGGACCCCGATCTACGAATTACCCCATCTTTCTCACGTATCCTTGACCAGCTTCCCCTCCCCGCCATGTTAACGAATGAATTAATTGATCTATTAATGGCTTTCATTTCAAAGGGAATTCGAAGCCGGCTACAAAGACACGGAAAATCAACTCCAGATGAAAGAGTTCCACGTCGAAAATGAAATCATGAAAGAATGTGCAGAACGTATGCATGGACGGTCTCCTAATTTTGTTGTGGGAAAGGTCTTTATAGCATCACATCAAAGGTAGGAATCACAAAGGGAAACACTGATAGATTTCAGTTCATAAAAATTAAAATCCCTGAATGGACAGAAGAGCCCTTTCCAAAGGTTCATACCGTGAATAAACTGTAAATATACTCGCAACATATATAAGAGACAAGGAGTTAATAATACCTTTACATACAGGGAGCTCTACCAAATCAACCAAAAGCAAACACCCTGTAGAGGAAGGGGTCAAAGGGTTGAACAAGAAGTTCATAAGATAATAAATACATCTGGCCACAACATAACAAAAACAAAGGGCTTCATTAAAATTGAAGAGATGAAAATTAAATGTTATCGTTGGTTGCTGTCAAATTTACTATCTCTTAGAAAATTATAATTTCCAGTCGTGGTATGAGCACAGCACCACAGGGCCCTGACACTCGGCCATGGGAACAGCCCCAGATCCAGAAAATTATCCTTGGGGAATGATGACAGATGTGAGCAAATGTCTGTACCGGGAGGATGCTCGCGGTGACTTGGGTGAGATGGAGACAGGGGACACTGGCACAGAGGAAAGGCCACCAGAGCATGGCAGGTCCACCTGAGGCCACGGGGATGTGCCCTTCCCTGCTGTGCAGAGAGCTGCCGGCCACAGCACGGACCACAAGCTAAACTGTAAGAAGCCAACGGAGACCCTCAAGCGTTGATGGATTTATAGGACTAAGCTTGAAATGACCGTGGGAGTCTGTCTGCTCTGCTGACAGATGGAGTAATTTCCAAGAGACCCAGAAATGCCGTGACCCCTCGCCCTCTCCTCTACTTTGCATGTCCATGACTTGGTACCAGTATTGGATGAGGTGAAGCCCCCCTACCTCCTCTGGCACAGAAGGAAGGCAAAGCCCGGTGTGACCAGGGGGCCACAGCCGGCTGCCCCACCCCCAGTGTCTGCCCATCACCTGGACCCACAGGGCATCATGTCCACGGCTCGCCTGACCCCACTTCTGCCTCGTGTACCCCCTGACCACCCACCAGCCACAGCCTGGAAGGTCACTCTGAGTGGCCCCCCACCTGCCCACACTCTCCTGCAGGGCCTGCCGTGTCCCCAGCCCCAGCAGGCCCAGGACAGCCCTACAGGAGGGCCTGGGAAGTGCTTTCGTAAAGGCACTCAGAGGACGTCAGGCAGGAGCTGCCTGCAGCTGTAAGAATTCCAGTCAATGTCGTAGCCCCTCCACGCCCAGTCTGCAAAACGAGGGTGGGATAAAACCTGAAACCACAGTCGGGTGGGGAAAGAGGGAGTCTTTAAGTCAAGAAGAGGACACCGTGCCTCAGCCTGGCCTCAGGACCTGCAGTAGAACCTTCCCCGTGGAGGTGAGAGCAGGTTTGCGCTGTCACCCCTCCTAGCCACCGCCCCAGCGATCAGCTCCACGCATCTCTGGCGATGCCTCGTAGGACCAGAGGCCCAAGCGCGGACCTGCTCACAGGCTCACGTGGACCTGAGCTGCTGCCTTTGGCCTTGGACACAGGGCTGAGCCACACGCTGACCGGCAGGGCCAACCAGCTGACCACCTATGAGCAGGGCCCCAGACCACAGCTCTGCATTTCAGCACCCCCAGGTTTAGTCCTGCACAGGTGGGCACAGTGCCACATGACCCGCTGCCGCTTCTCCCCTCAGCCCCAGTGGGGGCACAAAGCCACGTGGTGCCCCAGACCACCCCTTCTGGGAGCTGTAACTGCGAGGGGACCCGGAACTGCATCCTGGCTCTGCCCGCGTCTCTCCTGGGAGCCCCGTCCCGTCCGGGTGGTGCTGCCCACGAGCCCCGCTCACCTGCATGGTCCTCGGCGCACCCCCAGCTCCCCTCGATCAGACCCTCCCCTCCCCGCACCCAGGGGCCCCTGCCTCTGGGCCTGGCCGGGTTTCCAGCCAGAGAGCCCTGAGGCCGCGCAGGCTGCCTCTTCCTCACTTGCTGATGGACCAGATGCAGTTGCTTTTACTCCATCACCATTTTTTCCAAAGCCGGATGGGAAGAGGATTCATACTGGTCCAGTGGCAGGTCACAGCTGGGCAAGGGCGGGGACCGAGGAGGAAGACCCCGGGGTTACGGGTCTCCAGCAGAGGGTGGGGGGGTTGCTGGGGAAGAAAGGGGAGAGATGTTCTTGAGGGTGGGCTCCTGAACCCCGAGGACAAAGGTGCCTCCGTGGCACCCGAGCTGCGTTCTAAATGGACCAAATGATCTGGGGGACTCCCGTGCCCGCCCCGGGCTCAGGCTCTCCTCCGGGAAATGATGGGACCCCCCTCTGCCTCCCTGCTGCCCCGCTTCCTGTCCAGAGCAGGCTGGATAAGGTACGGGGGCGAAGAGGTGCGCCGTACCGGCCCCTGTCCAGGTTCTCAGCGCCAGACAGAGACGTCCCGCAGAAGCAGGACGGTCTGCCTCTTCGGGGCAGGGCTCTGTTCAAGCCACGGTGCTTGGCGTGACCGCCGCTCATCCCTTGGGATGCCTCCCACATGTCTGGGGAGCCTCAAGGGCAGGAGGCTGGTGGGGCTGACCGTGGAAGCAAGGAGCCCGCTTCTTGCCGTGTGCGTGTGCGTGTGTGGTGTCGGGGCTCCTACCAGGTCCCCTGCCCCTAAACACGCCCTTTCTGCTCTTCCACACTCCAAGTGCCCTATCTGAAGTTTCACGCCACCTCGGCGAGCGGACTGAAGCCTCGGGGGTCCCTTAGCGCTCTCGTTCTGGGGTCCTCATCACAAAGCTCATTGCAGCCACACAAGGACCCACAGCAGGACCCCTGTTTTCGCTGACCGTGGTGCCGGGGACCCCCGAGGGCTGAGCTCCGGGTTCTGCTCTCAAGGAGTTAAGTCTGCCCGGGAGGAAACACGGCCACCCTCATCACGGCACGGGCGTCGTGTGGACGGACGCGAAACCAAGTGCCGTGGGGAGCGTGTGTCACAGGCTGCAGATGAGGCGGGACCTGGGAGGCTTCGGGAAGAGGCAGCAGTGGGGTCGGGGCTGCTCGGGGGTGGTTTCGGGTCTGGGGAGCAGAGGGTGTGATGGCTGGTCCCGAAGCCCACGGGCTGCCGGCGCCCCTACAGCCCCTGCTCTTCAAAGTGACTCTGGTGGGTGGTGAGTAAAGTGCTGGGTGCAAAGGTTGTTTGCTGATGGTGCAACCTCAGGCAACTTCCATAACCTCTGCTTCCTCATCTGTGATGTGAGGCTGAAACTAGACCTGCCTCTCAGGGTTGCTTTGGAGACTAAGTTAGTTATAAGCGTAAAGTGCTTAGAACAGTGCCTGACAACTAGTAAGGGCTACAATCACAGGCGCCCAGCGATGGAGACGGGGCCGCCTGGTCTCCCAGAGCCCCTGCCAGGCCCGGCTCAGAAGCCTGCGGCATCAACAGGAAACACGCCGTCCATGTGGATAGGACGGCACCCAGTGTCCATCCACCAGCAGAAGGGACAGGAACACGGGCGAGGAGGGAGTCCAGCTCTAGAGTCAGGAAGAGCTGAGTTCAAATCCTAGCTCTGCCTCGTCTTGCTATGTGGCTGTAGAGAAGTTATGTAATTTTTCTGAGCCCAAAGACCTCATCTGCAAGAAGCAGTCTGAGAATGTTGTAAAGATTAAATGAGAGAATAAAGGTGACGGAGCCAGCAGGTGCTCAAGAGATGGCAGAAATGGTGTTAAGAACAGCTGTCCTCCTCCCGGAAGGGAAGGAGACAAATTCACGTGCCGAGCGGGACAGTGTCGTGGGTACCAGGGGAGTTGAGAGGCTGGGGCCTTCCTGGGTGGGGCGGCCTGGTCCCAGCACCCCACCCCCAGCAGGCACGTTCACCTTCCCCCACCGCCAAGGGCTTCGTGTGTATCAATTCGCAGTTGCCCCACTCCACAGGCAGGGACACCAAAGCACAGAGACATACGGAAGGCTCTGGTAGACACACAGCCAGTAAAGGGCGGCATCACGTAGGGCCGAGACGGTCGAGCTCTGGCCAGGGCTCTGCCTGCCCCGGCTCTGTCGCCCGCCCGCCCGCCCGCCCCCAGGCCTCCCCGCCGACTCCCTGCCGCCCCCAGCCGCCCACCTTTCAGCCGGAACCATTCTGGCCCCCGGCCCCAAGGGGACAAACGGAGCTACTGGCTCAAGGCTCCAAAGACCCCAGAACCAGGACCCGCTCTGGTCTACGCATGCTTCGCTCAAGCTCAGAAGGAGGTGAAAGCGGGGGCGGGAGGGAGGCGAGGAGGGCGGTCCCCCCAGGTCTGTGGTCTCCGGGCAACGTCTAGAGGCCCTGGTGCTGACCGGACAGCTCCTCCCGCGGGGGCGTGGAGGAGTCGCGTCTGCGCGCTGTGAACGCAGCCGGGGTGCCCCTTTCAAAAGGGTCAGAACATTTAACCACAGCACTCAGAGGTGGGATGTGCCGAGAGACAGAGAAAAAGACAAAAATAAATACACAGAAAAAGATATTTAAAAAAGGAAAAGCCTGGGAGGTGGGACTCCCGGGTGCTGGTCCCATGAGTCCCCCCGGGGCTGCGTGAATTGGGGCAAATCATTTCTGTTCCCCGGTGCGTGGAGAGGCAGGAAAAGCTGCCTCTCAGGAAGAGGGGGGAAGGCAGCGGACTGGCGCGTGGAAAAGGGCTCGCTGAGGCCAGCTCTGCACCGCGGAAGGTCCTGGAGGCAGAGTCCCCACCCCCTCACCCCACCCCCTGTGCAGGTCCGGCTTGTGGTCCTAAGCGAGTCACTTGTCGTGCTCCCTCATCCGTACAGCTGGGTTCTTCATCGTCATCCCCATCTTATACAAATCAAGTGAGTAATTACAAGAAAATCACTTAAGACAGTGCCTGGCCAGAAAAATCACTGAAGAAATGCTAGTTAAAGTCAAACAAGTCATCAGCACAGGGTTTATCCCTGTTCTACCCAGATTTCCCGCCGGAACCTCCGTCACCCATTCCAGTCCCAATAACATAAACGTTTCCCTCTAACCTAAATTTCTACGCCCTTATTGAGCATCTGTGGGACAGCCAGTTTATACGGGATGGGGGTAGGAGGGCAAACAAAGCCAGACACGGTTCAAAGTAAACCTTGGGAGGTGTCCTTTCTCTGAGGCCCCTCGAAGCTGAGGTCCTCCTGCAGGATGAGGAGGGACGGCCCAGGGGCGACATTTCCACAGGCGGGAAGGTGGGCGGAATGACCTTCGGGGGCCGGAAGCACAGATAGATCCCTGGGCTGCAGCCCCGGACCAAGGGCAGGTTTCCTACCCCAACTGACACGTCGGTTCTTCCACCCTGGAGCCCTGACCTCCCGTGGCCAAACCCAGCTTGGGTCTCACTTCCGGTCCAGAGGCCCCGTCTGGTCCCCAGAGGCAGAACCACCCCAGGGGACAAACAGGCGACTGAGCCGCCACAGCCCTCGGACAAACCCCACAGGTACAGTGACCCCGCTCACTCGCACCCACCACGTCGGTGCAGGGACACACGCAGCTGTATGCACACGTGCTCGCTCACACACACCCCCACACACGCCTACACACTTAGATGCACACGTGCCCTGGCTCCGGCTTTCTGCCCTCTCTCCGTGTCCCTTGCACGGCTCCCATCCGGCCGGGAGGTGGGGACACCCTCTGTGTCCTCCCGTCCTGGTCCATCTCCAGTGCTCACAGGCTCTCCCTGGAAAAGTGGGCCCGACCCCCGACTGTGTGCGCACAACTTTCATCCCGTGTGTGTGCGCCCCAGACCGTGTCCAGCTGACACGCGGGCTACGGACGAGGAGGGAGCCAGGGGAGCATCCCTGTGCGGAGAGGAGGAAACGCAGGGCCTGGGCGCCTCCCGGCCCTCCTACCCCCACCCACACCCACGCTCTGGCTCCACGAAGGACCCAAGACCAGGCGTCATGGGGGGGTTCCCAGGGCTGAGGACAGGCCTGCAACACCGTTTACTAAACGTTCTCTCTTGTTCAGCCTCTAGCCTCTGCCCACCTCTCAGGACCGAGATGACGGAAGACCTGAGCTGTGGGTGGGCACTGGGGCCGCAGTAGAAGGATCTCAGGCCCCCCCCCGCCCCTCCTCTTGGCCTCTAGACCCGGCTTTGGACTCCAGCAAACTGGGGCGGGGCGCCATTCAGCCGGGTCTTGCCCTTGGCAGAGAAGGCGATCACCCCGGTCAGCGTGGAGAGGACAGGATGGACAGCCAGCGGTGTCGTCATTTCCAGGGGGCATGGGCAGACTGGGCACCGCGCTGGCAGGGAGAGAGGAGAAGGGTCCGCTGGCTGGGACTTGGCAGAAGGTGGGGGGCGGCTCAGTACGGCAGCGCCCGCCTGGCTGGCTCCTGGCTCAGAGTCGGGGCCCGACTGTCCCCGAGCGGTGGGACTCAGCAATCCCCTCCCCATCTCCACCCCCAGAGCCGGGGCTGTGCGCACACCCTCGGGGATTCCTTTAGCCTAGAAACTGCAGACAGCTCTTCTTTCTGGCCAGACGGCAACAAGTTCTCACAGAGGAAAAAATGGGACCGGCTGTGATCATCTCGGGCGACGTGAAATAGGTCAGTTTGCTGGCATTTACAGTGAGTGGTCAAGCTCGTGCCGAGACCCACCCAACTCTGTCCCCGGGTCGGCTTCCCAGGACCGAGCAGCTGCCTGGATCTGCTTCCCAGAGAGGGTTCTCCAGCCCTTGGGATCCTGGCTGAGTCCAGGCTGGGTCCAGGCCGACAGGCGGGAAGAAGGGAGACCCCAGAAAACCCGACGGAAGAGGGGCTCACCCACCCCCTCAGAATCTCTCACCCAGCTCTCTGGGCTGCAAGTCCTTCCCAGGGGTCTAACCTCCACTCTTCCTGCCCAGGGTCCAGTTGCCTTCCTGGTCCCCATTTGGGGGGCTGTTTCTCTGGCCTCTGAGAGAGAAGCCCACCCGAGCTCCGGGGAGGCCCCGAGCCGCAGCTGAAGGCTCACGTGTGTCAGCTGGGTGGCGTTTTTTACTGATCTGATCCATGTAAACGGCTCCACTGTCAAGATCCTTGGTTCCTTTAGCCAAGAGAAATGACTTAGTACCAGTGAACATCAATGATTTAAAACTGCCCCACAGGGACTTCCCTGGTGGTGCAGTGGTTAAGAATCCGCCTGCCAATCCAGGGGACACGGGTTCGAGTCCTGGTCCTGGAAGATCCCACATGCCGCGGAGCAACTGAGCCTGCGTGCCACAACTACTGAGCCTGAGCTCCAGAGCCCACGAGCCACAACTACTGAAGCCCGCGCACCTATAGCCCCGTGCTCCGCAATAAGAGAAGCCACCGCAATGAGAAGCCCGCGCACCGCGAAGAAGAGTACCTCCCGATCGCTGCAACTAGAGAAAGCCCGTGCACAGCAACAAAGACCCAACACAGCCCCCAAAATTAATTAATTTTAAAAGAAACCAAAACTGCCCCACTAAAACAAGAGTGGATACATGTAAATGTATATCCCAATCACTTTACCGTACAGCAGAAACTAACACAACATTGTAAATCAACTCTACTCCAACAAAATTTCATTAAAAAAACCAAACTGCCCCACAGATCACAGGGGCTGGAGGTCTCCGCCAGGGAGCTGAGCTGGCCTGGGGAGCACGTGCAGCCCAGAGCTGAAACCCCTCCGGGGGCTCCCAGGGCCCCTGTGATGCAGACGAGAGCTTGGGGTCTGCGTCACAAGGGTGCAAATGCCCAGACCCTGGGAGGTGCCCCACGACCGTCCTGCCGCACCCCGTCCTTCTCTCTCTCCTCCCCTTGCTCGTGACGCCCTGCAGGCCAGTCAGTCACTAGAGGCCTGGCTTCCCAAGTGACTGTTGAGCCTTCAGATGGGCCCCGGAGCAGAAGCTGGTGGAGCCTGGGGCGGGGAGCTCAAGGCTGACAGAGAAACTGGAGCCCACGTGGCCCCCGGCAGCTCCATGTCTGTCACACTCGCTTCCTTCTTCTGCTCCCTCAGCTCCAGTGCCGGCCCAGGGATGGCTGGTCTAGCCAGGCGCACGGAGGGGAATCACCCAACAGGCACCACATACGTCCAGGCCCCAAAGCCCAGGGCCACGGGGCTGGGCAGGAGGGGTCTCGGGGATTCTGAACTGCTCTCAAATTAAGCTCTCCACCCGGAGATGCTGCCCCTTGGGGAGTGTGGGCTGCTACCCGCTGTGGAACACCAACCCCACGGTGGCCTTTGGAGGGGCTGGACTGCAAACCTACGTGAGGCACAAGTCAGGCCTCCCGCCTCGGGCCGGTTACACGAGCAAAGACCCTGGAGGGCGAGGGTGAGTGGGCACGCGGGGAGCTGGTGGCAGCCTGGGGGTCAGACCCCCGGCCTGGACTCCAGTGCTAAGCATCTCCCGGAGTTGTTCACGTCTAGGCCTCAGGTTTGCCATCTGCAAAGTGGGGCAGGCAACTCCAGCGTGAAAGAGGGGTCAGGTCCTTCCAGAGCAGCAGCGAGAACACCCCCGCTCCTGGCACATGAGTCTCCACGCCGGGCCCATCCCCCTTTCAGCAGCAGCACATCTGCGTGGGAGTCACGCACGGAGGAGCGGCCAGGCCTGGCTGTCGCCCAAGGCCCAGGTGCTAGGCTGCAGGAGACCCCAATCTCAGAGAGCGGCTGTGAGGCTCCCAGAGCTCAGCTCCCCAAGGCCCAGGGTCCGCCAGGTGTCAGCAGGCTGGCCGGCGAGCTCGCGGGAGACCCGCCTCAGCTGAAGCTGGGAGAGCCCCCTCTTCTCTCTCACTACTTGGGGGCGGACGCAGAAGCCCACACCCGAGGCCCCACTCGTGACCGTCTGTACCTCCCAGCACAGGGGCTCCGGGTAGGCTCCCCCCCGCCGGAAGCCTTGCTCAGGAGCTGGACCCGGGCCAGGCGAGGGGGGACGCGTAGGCGTTTGCACTCTTAGAGCAGAAGCCCACAGCTACACAGATCCACCGCTTACCCTGAACGACAGCTGTGACTTCTGGGAACTTTTCTGGGGCGCTGCTCAGGGCCTGGTTCTGCTATTTATAAACGTGTGGCTTTGCAGAAGTTACTTAAATCCTTCAAACTTTGGTTGCTTCATTTGAAAAACAAGGGTAGGGGGCTTCCCTGGTGGCGCAGTGGTTGAGAGTCCGCCTGCCGATGCAGGGGATGCGGGTTCGTGCCCCGGTCCGGGAGGATCCCACGTGCCGCGGAGCGGCCGGGCCCGTGAGCCGTGG
This sequence comes from Stenella coeruleoalba, assembly GCF_951394435.1. Lineage (NCBI taxonomy): Eukaryota > Metazoa > Chordata > Mammalia > Artiodactyla > Delphinidae > Stenella > Stenella coeruleoalba. Next base: position 124,923,001 of record NC_137169.1, read on the forward strand.
CCGCTGAGCCTGCGCGTCCAGAGCCTGTGCTCCGCAGCGGGAGAGGCCACAGCAGTGAGAGGCCCGCGTACCGCAAAAAAAAAAAAAAAAGAAAAGAAAAGAAAAACAAGGGTAGTGACACCACGGAGTTGATGTAAAAATAATGTGTCTTAGTCCGTTCGGGCTGGCTTAACAGAATATCATAGACCGGGGAGCTTACAAACAATAGAACTTTATTCCTCACGGTTCTGGAGGCTGGAAGTTCAAGGTCAAGTTGCCGGCAGATTCAGAGTCTGGTGAGAACCCCCTTCCTGGTGCACAGATGGCATCTTCTCACTGTGTCCTCACGTGGAGGATCTCTTCATGGGGGTCTCATTATGGGGGGCACTGATCCCATTCATGACCTAATCACATGCCAAAGACCCCACCTCCTCATACCGTCACCTTGAGGGTTAGGATTTCAACATAAGAATTTTAGGGGACACAAAAATTCAATCTAAAGCAGTGTGAAAAAGGCTTAGCGTGGTAGCCCAGGAGAAGTGCTTAAAAAGGGCAGTTCTTATAATAAAAATAACATGCTCATCAGGAAAAACTTGGAAAAATCTACAAAAATATAAAGAAAAATTCTATCCCCTACTAGCCGATACTTAGCCTCTTTTAAGTGTTTCGATTTCTTCCAGGCTTTTTACAACTCACACTCATACATATATTCACCATAAAATTATGATGATACTATGTACATACATTTTACACCTTTTCGCTTACTATGTAGTACGCATTTTTACTTTTCATTTAAAAATCTTCAGACATTTTTTCAGAAACATCCTTGTTAATTGCTGATAAACTCTTCTGTGATTGCAGTAACCAAACACTGCTGAATTATCGCACTGTCACTAGCCATTTAGGTCGTTTCCAGTTTTCTACTATTTCCTGTAACACTGCGATGAACAACCGGACCAGCTCTGCCTGAGCCTCAGATGACTTCCTCAGGCTACATTCCTGGAAAGGGGATTATGGGGTCCAAGGCGGGAATGTCATAAAAGGTCTCAGATACAAACTGCAGATCACTGGTCAGGAAGATTCACCCCACTTGTCTTCCCCCAACAGTGTCTGACCCGCCGCATCCTTCTCCCAGTTGCCTGGTACAGCAGTGGGGGCGGGGGGTGCAGCCTCTGTGGGGAGCCTGGCCCTCCTTGCGGCCACACATGCCAAGAGCTTTCACAACGTTCTCGAATAGTCAGGCCAGGCAGGGGAGCAGAACTGGAGGCCAAAATGTGGGCCGCTGCCCTGCCAGCAGAGCTGCTCTGCCTCTGCTCACTGGACCCAGAGAAGAAAACAAACTGCTCGACTTTGGGGCGTCAAGTCAGAGGCTAGGAGGAACTTTCCATCCGTGAGGAGCACCAGTACTGGGACTGGGGCCTGTCTAGTCCTGCTGGGAGGTTTGGAAGGCAGAGAATGCTCACGGCCAGGTCCACGGGCAGCATGGCGGAGGACCCGGGCCTCAGAACAGCCGTGGAGCACGCGGCGGCACCACTGAGGCGGAGCCAGCGGAGAGGGGAGATTGGTGGGTTTGCCGAGGCCCCGCAAGTGCCCTCCGGGCCCTGGGCTGGAGGGGTCTTCCGTGCACCATCCGCCTTGAACAGTAAATACTGCCCGAGCAGGCCCTGCTGTGGCCGCAGGACGGGAGGTTCTGTAGTCAAACATCTTTGCCCTTCTGAGGGTCCTGGGAGGCCCCCGCCATGCATCCAGGTCGCCAGTTCCTCTGTGCCCTAACTGACCCAGGCCCCCTCCCCTTTCTTTTCAGTCCTTCCCTTTTCTGAGACCATCCCCCGACTTGCTTTGCAGGTGGGCTGCGAGCCACATGGTGGCCACCTGTCAGCCCCTTGGAGACGGCGGCCAGAAGACCCAGAGTGAGCCCCAGCCTGGGCCCCTGGGGAGCTAAGGCTTCCTCACTTCCCCCCACACCTCCTCCATCCCTCCTTTCCCTACAAGCTTCCTCCAGGCCTTTAGGGCAGGAAGGCCAGGCGGAGGTGACGCAGCGGCTGCCGAGATCGGCCTATCGGGAAAATCCACAGGGTTCACCTACCCACGGCCCCTGGGCAGGTGCCTGTGTGTCCAAAACCCTGCTTATGGTACCCCCGCCTCCCACTCCTGCCCTGGGTCTTAGCCTGTCCCTAAGGGCTGCTTGCTCCAGGCGTGGCCCTGTTCAGACACACACCTCCCCATGTGCTCCTGAAACCCCCTCAGTCAAGCAGGGATCGGAAACTCCTCCCTCTTCCGCTGCCTTCCTGTACTGACCCACAGAAAGGTGATCACGGGCCCCGCCCCACTCTGTCTCAATAAAAAATGTCTGTGGCTCTCATCCTGGGCCCTCGAGAGAATCTCCAGCCCCACGTGCAGACGGTCAGCCTGGTGATTTGTCATCTCCTCGGTTTGGGTCCAGGCCGCTTGTGACCCCACCCTGGGGACCCTGAGAGCAAGCAAGTTACTACTGGCAAAACTGCACCGATGTCCTGGAACACAGGGTCTCACCACCTCCCGCTACCACCACCTAACTTCTCTTTCTCTCTCTTTTGGCAATACTTGTTGTCATGGAGATTCTAACACAATGGGGCAGGTAGGAAGCCTGTTGCTTGGCAACGAGATGCTGGAGGCACCGGATTGGCTGCTGAGATCTGAGGGAGCAGCAAGGATGCTGAGGGAAGGTGGGAGAGTGGAGGAACACCCTGGGGGACCACCAAGTTCGGGGCGGGGGGAGGGAAGCAGACAAGAGGACCGGGTGAAGAAGGAAAAAGGGAACACGGAACGTCCCCGGGGGCTGGGTCACCCTGTGTATTTGCTCTGGTGCCCTCAGTAAAAACAAAGCAAAATAAACGCACAGTACTGTATTTTCATAGCTCTGTTTACACTGCATCAGGATGGACGGAGATTTCAACAAAAAGAAGGTCCTACATATCAGAGTGGGAAATGCTACAGGAAGACCCTCCGGCACAGCAGAAAGAGCAGGACTTGAGGTCGAAAATTTGGATTTGAAGCTCAGCCCCACCCATTCCTCGATGTGTGACACCATCAAACGACAGCGTCTTAGCTTCAGTTTTCTCATCTGTCAAATGGGAACAGCAGCGTGCACCTCCCAGGGCTGGTGTGATGAGCGCCAACCAGCACGTAGCGGGAGCTCAGGAAGTGGTCGCTAGGGTCACTAGGAGGGCCTTTTGTGACCCACCATTCCTTGTTCTCTTAGTCACCATCATCACAACCAGAATGGAAAGGTTACGTGGAATGGAGAGAGCCTAGCTCCCGATGCCCAGCTGGCTTCCACCCAGACTCACGCAGCTACTGTCTGAGACCCAGTCAGGCCCCCAGTCTCTCTAGGGGCCAGCTGTCCATCCGTGAAATGGGGTAATAGTCTGTCCCTTGGGACGCCATCAGGAGGACCAGATTCAAGTGGGCTCATGACAAGCCTGTGCCCGTCCGGAGCACCCAGTGGGTGCCCTAAATGCCCTAAAAGCCAAGGCACCATTCGAGTCCACGCCCAGGTCTGTGCTCCGAGGCGTAGAGCGTGGCCCCGGAATTTCCGTCTTCCTTCAAGGAAGGGATGGCTCAGCAGTGCCGGGTGCCCTTCCCAGCACCCAGGTGACACGTGACCCCGGAGAGAGGCGAGAGAGCGCGTGCGGGCGCACAGAGATGAAGCAAAGGCACATCCTCCAGGCTCGTCGCCGAGCGCACGAACGTGGACAGGACAATGGCTTCTGTGGGCAGACACAGAGGCAGCGGCCACGGGCGAGGACGGACCACAGCCACCCCTGCGCGCGTCACAGCGAGGCGGCGGGTCCAGGCTGGGACTCTCTCAGGACCGCCACGCGGGCGTCCCCAAGTCACAGAAGAGGAGGAGCTCGAGGGGGCGGGGCTGACCTGGGTTACCTGGGCAGGTGGAGCCTCGGCAAACTACTGGCCGCCTCGCAGGAAGGCGACTCCGCAAACTGCTTCGGGCCCATAAAGTTCTGCAATGATTCCTGATGTCTAGCCTGAAGCCCGCCTGCTGTAATCTTCTGGTCCTGTCCTCAGAGAGCAATGCAACTGGCTGAGCAGGGAAACCAGCTTCAAGGGTCACGCCAGGACCAGGGAGGTGGGTAGACAGGTGGTCACGCAGCCGCCTTGCTGTCTGCAGCTCGCCCCAGCCCAAGCCCCCAACGCTGAATCCCTCTGTGGTTTCCAAGATGACTTTTCCAAAAATGCCACAGGCAACAGAGGGACGCTGGTACCACTTCCGCTGGGCCTGAGGCAGGCTTGCCAGGCTGGGGCGGCCGTGAGTGTGGGCCAGGGGGCCTGAGGAGAGGGCTACCCCGCCCTCCTGGGGTAGCCCGGCTTAGAGCAGCCTCCGCGTGGACCCCTTTTCTCGGGAGGCCTCGGAAGGCCTGGCCCTGGGGCCCAAGCCTGAAGGACTCTAAGTGATTTCACGGTTTAGAAAAGGATCATTTAGAAAAGGATTAATTCAAGAACACAGAGTTACTCTGGGTCTGACAGCGTTCAGGTCTTTTTCTCCTGCGCTGGGAGGAAACACGGAGAAAAAAGCCGTGATTGCAGCAACAAAAGAGATTCAGGGGAGCAGCTCTCTGACCCTCGTGGTGGGCGTGATCCTTCTGGACCCTTGAAGGGTGGATGTTTGCAAAACCCTTCCCTCTGGTGGGGAGGGGAGGGGCAGGTGTGATCCGCAGACCAGGGGCAGGGGCGGGGGAGCAATGGGTGCCCAAGCCGGGCAGGGCTCGGTGGTCCAAAGGGCTTGTGGGGACCCCGCTGCAGCTCCCATGAGTGGGTGGAAAGGGGTGCGGGGGGCCTCCCCCACTTTAGCTTCAAGTGGATCGGTTTTAAACCTTGGCTCTCCACGTGAGATTCCGTTTAGACGATGTGTTTGAAGACTCCTCCAGTTGAGTCACTCCCTGGAGCTGGATGGGGACCGGTGACCAGGAGAGCTTTAATCAGTCTGTCTTGGACCGGAAGCTGGGAGGGGAGACCCCCCTGGGGGTCAGAGAGCTCAGAAAGAAGGAAAGGGGAAAAGCAGGTTTACTGACTCAACCTTTGCAGAGGCCCTGGGAGGGGGCCACCCTTCAGACTTCAGGTAGGGGACCACTGGAGCCGGAGGGTGGCTATCTCCGGATAAACCGGATGTAGGAGCTGTGCCCCCCGACGGCACTCTGCTTTCCCACGAGTATGGAGGGATCAGACACCGAAACATGCTAAGCCTCACTAGTCTTGAATTTCCTGACTCATCTTTGTTCTTTCTTTGTCCCTCCCTTTTAAAAAATAAAGTTTATATTTTGAAGCAATTTCAGACTTACAGAAAAGCTGCAAAGATACTACAGAGTCCCCGTGTGCCCCCCATCCAGCTGCCCTCATGCTTCAGCTTCACATATCCAGGTACATTTGTGAAAACAAAGAACTTAACATCAGCTCCTTACTGTTGAGTAAACTACAGACTCTATTCAGAGTTCAGCAGTTTTTCCACCAATGTCTGTCTTCTGTTCAGGAGACCCCCCACTGCAGTTAGCTTCCCCTACGTTTTAAAATTTAAATTTTCTTCTGCAAAGTCCGGCCTGTCTGCACCGTGCTCCAGGGGACGAGGAGAAGGCATCTGGGCTGCAGTCACTCGGGAGTGATTCTGGGCAGGTCATGGGCAGCAAGGAGAACGAGAGACGGTCTCTCTCCTGGAGCTCTCCTCTGTGCGAACGGAGGTCATTCAATGGTACTAAGGCTTTTAAGCGTGACTGTGGGGGTCTCTGTCCCCAAGAGCTATGGGAATGAAGGGACCACAGTCACTTCTGCTCCAGACCCTTCCCCTCCAGGGCACACAGCCTGGCCGGAGCTGCCCCCTTGGTTCGGAGCCCAGGATTTGGCCTGTTTCACAACTCAGCCTGTTTCTGAGCACAGAAGACTTGGTAATGACAGCAGGAAAAGGGAAGCTGAGAGGGGCCTGCATCCCGGCAGAATTGTTTCCAAATAAAGTGTTATTTTTCCCCTCTCGAGCTCTCCCTGGAGATGACTGTGGAGCTTAAAACCCACTAAATCTCTCTCCTTGTTTATGATACTGACACCCCCTCCCTCCCTCAGTACCTTAGCATGGTCTCTTTCAGAGCAATTACGCTAGGGGTGCTAAGAGTCAGAGCCAGTGCTAGGAAGCCTGCCTGAAGGTCCCCTGCCCCTAAAAGGGGCTCACGGGAAGGGCTTTGATTTCCTAGAGAAACAGATTCATGGAGAGGAGCTCCCAAGACTGGAGCATCAGAGCAGGCCCTGAGTCCTGCATTTGGGGGGCTGGTGCCCTGATGCAGAACTGCCAGGAAGTCCACCCCCCTGTGGCAACCGTGGGCCAGGGCCTCTCGAAGCCCCCAACCCACTTGTTCTGTGCCCTGTGGCCTATGATGGGGTACAGGGCGAGGGCCAGCCAGCGACAGACTAATGGACTCAGGTGCTTGTCCCAGAGTGCAGGTCACGGGGAGGCTGGCTAGCGGGCTTCGCAGATAATAAATCCTTTGTTCCTATTGCCACTGAAAAGAGGGCTCTGGAAGAAAAGGAGTCCCCTTCCAGCCAGAAAGATTGGGTTGGACACAAGACAGTGACAAGGCGAGGACCCAGGAAACACTGCAACAAGGGACCCAAGAGCAGAGTGACCTTATCGTCCCAGAAGTCCCACCCCAACCCGCTGTGGGATCCTGCTTCCCGGGGGACCACCCTGGGCTGGTGAAGTCCATGCAGGAGGCGGCCGGCCAGCTGGCAGAGGTCTGCCTCGCTCTCCTCGTGGCCACGTGGGGCTAACAGAAGCCCCGACCCCAGGAGACGGTCCAGAAGTGCTTCCTGAAGGGCAGAGCCCCACCTGACGATGGTCACCTGTCCAAGGAAGGCAATGGGATACGATGCCCCCTGGAGGGCTCTGCCGGCCCCAGAGAGAGAGCACACCTCTCTCCCATCTACCCATCACCAAGCTGGAGCAGCAGAGCGGGGCTGGCGTCCTAACAGGGCCTCTACCAGCCAGCAATCCACAGTCAGCAGGACGCCTGCCCTCACCCGCCGCCTTTGCTTCCATCACCCTGGCTCCATCCATAAGCTGGGGATGCATTCGACGCATGATGAACTTGAGGTTCGGAGAGTGTGCGAGATGGTCCAAGGTCACAGAGCTACGGCCAGGTTCCCGATTCCAGGCCAAGGATGTCTGGTCAGACCTGCGGTCCTGCCGGCTTTTCGTGACCCCTGCACCCTCGTGCCACGGCCCTAAGTCAGGTCCCTTTATTTCTCACCAGGACAGATGCCTTGTTCTCCTGCCCCGCGGCTGGTCCACTCACACCATTTCCTCGCTGTGGCCACAGGACCCGGCCAAACTGTGGGGCTGACCACGACTCCCCCGTGTAATCAAACCAAGCTCCTTGGGGGCCCCGGGACCCCCCTCGACTTGCCTCCTCCCATTTCCCAGCCTCACCTCCCAGCCTCTCCCTCTCGGACTTTACCCTCCAGTCTTATCCCCCGCCTGCCCCTACCACGTGGCTTCAAGTTTTCCTCCAGCTAACTTCTCTTCACCCTTGCTGCTCAGCTCCGACATCGTCCCCTCCAGGAGGACCCCGGGCCCCCGGCACCATCTGCACAGCTGGTTCTCTGTCTCCGTGGGTCTCGGGCTCAGCTCCAGAGCTCAAGGGATGGAGGCGCCTGAGGCTCCGGCATCAGGTGCCCTGAGCCCCGCTGCTCGTCCAATCCAGGCGTGGGCGGGGGGGGGGGGTGGGTTCCCGGGGCCCAGGAAGCCAGGCCAGGGCCGGGACGCCTCACCTCTGCATGCTGAGCGGGCCACGGGAGGGAGGGAGGAAATGAGAGGCAGCTGGGGAGGAAGCAGGCCGGGAACGTGTCCCCACCGAACAGGAAGCAGGTGGGACGCTGTGCACAGCTTCCTGAGGCCTGAGGGGAGGGGAGGAAGCCTCGCCCCTTTGCTGGGCCGGCTGCTGGGTGCCCCCAGCTCGGCCCCCAGCCCGGTGGGCAGAGCGGGAAGGGGTCTTCTCGAATCCTCCCCTCGGGCTGTAACCAGAGGCCCCCGGGGCGTGTCGGCGGTTACGTGAGGCTGTGGTCTGCACAGGAGGCCCCGGGTAAGCAGCTGCCTTCAGGCTGGGGCGGGAGGTGGCGGAAGGTGTGGGGGGCAGCGGGGCCGAGGCTGGCCTGTGTGTGGCCTGGGAAACGCCGGACGGTAGGGGACGGGCGGCAGGAGGGCTGCAGGAGGCCTGGACCCCTCCCTCTACTCACCCCGTTCACCCACCCCTTCTCATCCTTCCTCTCATCAAAGGCTCCTCCTCAGGGGTCATTTCCTTTCATCCCACCCCAGACCCACTGCTTCTCTCTGGCTAAATCCCATCCCACCTGGCTGGGAGCTCTCCTGGGCGGGACAGTATCTGTGCATCGTTGCACCTCCTGCACCCATGTACACAGTAGATGCTCAATAAATGAGGTCCAGTAGATGGCTACCTGGACCAGCCTGGGAATGATGGGAAAGGACCCTCACAAGCAGCCTGGTGGGAGAGGTGGGCCTGCAGCTGGACCAGGCCCACCGCTCGGAGGAGGAATAACAAGGCCGACATTCACGGCCACTCCCCACCCAGCACAGCACCTGCCTCAGCCCCGCTCGTCTTCACAAAACCCAGGAGGCAGATAACCTCACCCTCTCATTTTACAGCGGAGGAAACCTGGGTCCTCAGCTGCATGGCGGGTCCAGTGGCCACTGCAGCAGGCCACGCCCCTCTCGGTGATAGTCAGACTAGAGGCATGAGCGATCCTCCTACGCGTTCGTGTCCCTCCCTCGGGGCCACAGGAGGTGGAGAGCAGAGCAAAGACCTCGCCCTTGCTGATGTTCAGAACTGAACACGTGCTGCTTCTCTCCCCTACCCGTCCCCGTCCCTGTGGAGAAGGGGCAGAGATCCTCTGCTGGGTGTTCCCCTTCTCTGACCCCCGACGCTGGTCTCTCAATCCCTGGGGCAGAGAGTGGGCAGTGGGCCACAGAGGGCCCTGGGAGAGCCTCCTGCGGGCCAGGGCCCTGCTGGTTTCAGCAGGCTCCGTGCTGGACAGCTCCCAGGGCCCCGGCGGCGGGCGGGCGAGGCTGGAGCTGCCTCAGGCCTGCTGCTCTGCCTGGGTCTCTGCTCGGGTCTCTGCTGGGCCAGGCCAGCTACGGCGAGGGCCAGCTCCCTCCCTGCTGCCGCCCCCCCCCCCCCCCCCCGCTCACCCCACCTCTCCCGACCCGCCGCGTGTCACAGGGAGTTAGGCCCACCTCCCACCTGCCTTGCCCCCCCCCCCCACCGTGGGAACCCAGCGGCTCAGCCGTCCTCCTGGTGAAGGTGGGCTCCACGGAGGGCTCTGCTAGAGCCTGGTCTGACCCGGTTCCTCCTCGGGCTACTGGTCCCGAGCTGTCCTCAGTTAGTCTGACCACAGACCCCTACGCAACCGGCTCTGAAGGCTTCTTCCTGCGGCCTCCCCAGACCCCGTGCAGCCTGGGCGTGGCCTCGTCTTCCCATTCTGGCGGCCTCCTCCCTTCCTTTCTCCTGGGTCGTCCTAAGAGCCCCAACCTTCCCAGCTCGGGGGCCTTGGGGCGCACAGCGCGGCAGAGAGGAGCCCCGCCGGCACAGTGCGGGGGTGACCGCCCGGGAGGGCCTGTTGAGCCGCCTGTGGGGCCGGGGTGTGTGGTCCCATCCCCGCAGACAGACCAGACCCCCCGGCTCCCAGCTCCCGGCCTCTCAGGATGCTCGGCACTTGGTCTCTTCTCCCACCTGCTCTCGGGGCGGTCCCACTACAACGACCCGCGGGGCTCTCGCAACTCGTCTCCATCCCGGGGGCCTCCGCTGGCCCCAGGCTCCTGCCTCTCCCATAGCCCGGCTGGAGCAGCGGCGGGAAGGGCAGGGCCGGAGGGGCCAGCTCGGACCTGGGGAGGAGCCCGCCCCGGGGCCCCTGGGGTCCCCAACCTGACGGTGAGCGGAGACAGCACCCAGGCTCAGGCCACACTGCTTGCCCACCCCCGCCGGAGTACCAGCAGAGGCCCCGTCACAGAGACGCACTAAAGACAGCAAGCACGGTGCCCGCCCGGCCCGCAGAAGCCAGAAGAACTGCTGAGACAAGGAGGAATCAGAAGAGAACGGGGCCAGCAGGTCCCCAGCACTTGGATAGGCTCTCGGTTCCGGATTTGGTCCTGCAAACCTCTGGCTCATCTGTGTCTAGGCAGTGCCCCGGGGCCTGACGACCTGGGGGAAAGCTGACTAGGGCCAAAGACGACAGTGGTCCAGGTTGTGGAGCCTGGGGTCCTCGGGCTGGGAGAGAGCAGAGGTCTTAATTTAGGGGCCTGCAGCTGCCCCACGCCCGCCCCCTCCAAGGGGGCTGGGGGAAGTTGTCTCCGGCCTGGAGCGGATTGAAGCCTGGGAACCAGCGTCGCCCCGACCTGCTGACAGGCATGGTGGGACTGACGGATGAGCCAGGCCTGGGCTGGAGACTGACCGCGGCTGGGAAAGGCGTCGGGCACCGAAGGCCCGCGGGAGCCAGGCGCGGCGCGGGTGACTGGCCACCTCTTTCCCCGGCCCACGCTGAGCCGCTGAGCGCTCGGTCGCAGCCCCTACTCAGCCCCAGAGACCCAAATTTCCGCCTTCCGAGGGACCCACCGCTTGTGGCTTGGAGACGTCTTTGTTGTGTTTGTCCACAGAGACCCCTGGTGATGGGGAGGAGGGTGCAGAGACATGGCCCCTCGCTGAGAACAGCAGCCTCTGAGAGTGACGGGGCCACCCACGGAACCCAGTCGCCACTGGGCTCGCGCCTGGTCTGCAGGTGCTGTTCCGATGCGAGATAATGGCCCCGGGCCACCTGCCCCTCCAACAGCGAGCCTCCGTTTGGCCATCTGGGCCACAAGACCTGGCTCAAACCAACCTCACATCCTGTGGACACAACCATTCGCCTCGTCCTGCCACTCTTCACGACTCAGCCTTTAGAGCACGATCCTAACACCGCCTCTTCCAGGAAGGCCCCCATCCTTCAATTCCTGATTCCCACTCACTGTCGGCCCCTCACAGCCACTGAAGGGACAAGCGAGCACGGCGTGGCCTGCAGAGCTCCGGCCTGGCGGTCAGGGGACCCTGCCGTGTGCTCTAGGGAAGCCCTCGCCCACTCTGTTTCCTCTGCTTCCTCAGCAGCAAAGCGAGGAGCTGAGCCAGGCGCCCTCCAGACCCCACTCTAGGCCTGGCGGTGCTTTGCGCCTCCCTCCCCGTGTCCCCACCTTTGCAAAGTGACCGGAGGCTTTCTCAGGGCAAGGCCTGCGTGTCTCCCTCCAACCCTGATCCAGGCTTGTGTCGCCACTGCAGGTTGCACCACGATTTGCTGACGGCAGATGTCGGGGGGTGGGGTGCACGGAGCAGAGGGGGCTGAATGCAGAGGAGGGGGGAGGCAACGTTTGGAACAGTAAAGGCCCAAACCTAGAAAGCTGGCTTCCCACACCTCAGGGCCCTCCCCCTCCCCCAGGGGGAAAGGAGCTCAGCCTGCATCTAAGGTGTCGCCAAGCCCTGCCTCATCTCGCCCCAGCCCGTGAGCGGCGTGTCCGTGAGGGAGGTGGACGTTTGGGGCTCTGGGCCTGAGTAGCGGCTGCAGCCCGGAGCTCGGGGATGGCGCTGTCGCTCCAGTCTCCCCACCTCCTGACTCAGCTTTCTCACTCTCTGGGACCCTGCATGGGGGTGGGGGATTCTCGGCCACAGGGAACGGCGCACCTGGGGTGGGCCCCGGGGTGAGGCTGTGGCTCTCCTACCCGGAGACCAGCACTGAGGGCAGCAGCAGAGATTTGCACACATCTGCGTACATTTGTTTGTGCTTCTTTCCCCGGTGCCAACCCGCTCCCCACGCCGCCCCCCACCTTGGTGCCAGGCCTGCCCAGCCCCTCCCCAGGCGGGAGCAGCGGGGGCCCACCCAGCCATGACGGAGCCCTGGCTGGGCCCTGACACTGAGAGGCTATGCGAACGGCCCTTTCCCTCCCTACCACCTGACAAAGAGGCCCTCGGGCACACTTCTCCTTGTCACTTGCTGCTAAGGGGTGACAACCACGCAGCCTCACTCCCCTGCCCCTTTGCTCCCAGGCGACCCCCTGGTGCCTTGAGTGGAGGAGGAGAAAAACCGGAGTGTAGAGCCAGAGAGAAGCCTTAGGGATCTGGGAATCCAACAGCCCGGCTTACGAGGAGGCAAAGGAGCGGGCTGGGTCCTCATTCTCAGGGCTGGGAACTCAGCACCATCGTCCTCCTCAGAGCCAAGTGCATTCTAGTAAGAAGAGAGGCAATGAAGAAAAAGACAGGTGGCGGGCTGGATGGCTGAGGTTGCAGGAAAAGGAAGCGGCACAAGGGCGCCAGGAGCGCCAGGTGGGGGTATCGTGGGTGAGCCAGTCACAGAGTCAGAGGCAGTCAGGCCGCGGACTCTCAGCTCTGCCCAGCACCGCGGGGCCGTCCAGCCTCACCCCTTCCTTCCCGGTGCCCGGCCATGTGCTCAGCTGAAAAGGTGGAGGGAGGCCTGGCTCACAAAGATGATGGGCCTGAGGCCCGGCCCAGCCCCGGCTTTGACCAGACGCTCTGCCCTGGCCCCCAGCTGCCCCCCAACCAAGCAGCAGTCCCCGCCCCCCTGCACACCCTCCCCGCTGGTCTCGGGCACCTACCACCTGAGTCCAGAAAGGCAAGGCCAGGGTTGCCGGGGCCAGGAAGCAAGGGATCAATAGAAACTTTCTGAAGAGCTGGAAACGTTCTAAGTCATGCTTGTGACGGCAGTTAAAGGACTGTATCTGTCTGTAAAAGCCCGTTGGGCTTCATTTCCTGTAAACTGTACCTCAACACACCTGCACACATGCTACGTCAGGCAGGGCCTCACTCCTGGGGACATTTGAGGCTGGAACTAGAGGCAGCAGGTGCCTGGAGTTGGAGGGCTGGTTACACTCCCCACCCGTCCTTTACTGGTGACGTGGCCTTGGGCGCTGACTCACCCGGCCTCGACTCTCACTTTCTGATCTGTGAAGCGGAGACGCTGATGTCCTCCTCATAGGGTGGCTTTAAGGAAGAAGCTATACAACTTGGTGATGATCCCATAGCATGTGCTCAGGCAATAGCAACAACAAGTGTTTCCTTCCTTGTTTTACATATATTAACTCATTTAACGTCACAGCAACCCTACAAGGTACTAAATATTATTATATCCTCATTTTCCAGATGTCTATTTCTCCTCTGCTTCTCTGGAAAGTGGGAATTCTCAACCTGTGCCCATCCAGTTCTCTTGGGTACGCACCAAGTAGAACTGCTGGGCCAACTGGCCTCTCCATGTTTAACTTTTTGAGAAAATGCCAAACCATTCTCCAGAGCGACTGCACCATTTTACGTTCCCGCCAGCAATGTACGAGGGTGCCCGTTTCCCCACACTCTTGTCAACCCTCGTTATTTTCTGTCTTTTTGATAACAGCCATCCTACTGGCTATGAGGTGACATCTCACTGTGGTTTTGATTCGCATTTCCCTGATGACTAATGATGTTGAGCATCTTTTCAAGTGCTTGTTGGCCATTTGTATGTCTTCTTTGTTTTTTTTTTGGTTTTTTTTGGTACGCGGGCCTCTCACTGCTGTGGCCTCTCCCGTTGTGGAGCACAGGCTCCGGACGCGCTGCCTCAGCGGCCATGGCTCACGGGCCCAGCCGCTCCGCGGCATGTGGGATCTTCCCAGACCGGGGCAGGAACCCGCGTCCCCTGCATCGGCAGGCGGACTCTCAACCACTGCGCCACCAGGGAAGCCCTGTATGTCTTCTTTGGAGAAGTGTCTATTTAAGTCTTTTGCCCATTTAAAAATTGTTATTTGTCTTTTTTATTGTTGAGTGCAAGAGTTCTTTATATATTCTGAATACTGAACTCACGTCAGACATATGATTCGCAAACCTTTTCCCCACTCTGTGGGCTATCTTTTCACTTTCTGGATAGCGTCCTTTGAAACACCAAAGTTTCACATTTTTTTTTCAAACTCTTTATTGAATTTGTTACAATATTGCTTCTGTTTTTTTATGTTTTTGGTTTTTTGGCCATGACACATGTGGGATCTTAGCTCCCTGACCAGAGATCGAACCCGCACCCCCTGTATTGGAAGGTGAAGCCTTAACCACTGGACCTCCAGGGAAGTCCCCAAAGTTTTAAATTTTGATCAAATTCAATTTATGGATTTTTCCTTTGGTGCCTGTGAATAAAGAATTCTGTGGGGCTTCCCTGGTGGCGCAGTGGTTGAGAGTCCGCCTGCCGATGCAGGGCACACGGGTTTGTGCCCCAGCCTGGGAAGATCCCACATGCCGCGGAGCGGCTGGGCCCGTGAGCCATGGCCGCTGAGCCTGCACATCCGGAGCCTGTGCTCTGCAGCGGGAGAGGCCACAACAGCGAGAGGCCCACGTACCGCGAAAAAAAAAAAAAAAAAAGAATTCTGTGGGCTTCCCTGGTGGCGCACTGGTTGAGAATCTGCCTGCCAATGCAGGGGACACGGGTTCGAGCCCTGGTCTGGGAAGATCCCACATGCCGCGGAGCAACTAGGCCCGTGAGCCACAACTACTGAGCCTGCGCGTCTGGAGCCTGTGCTCCGCAACAAGAGAGGCCGCGATAGTGAGAGGCCCGCGCACCGCGAGGAAGAGTGGCCCCCACTTGCCACAACTAGAGAAAGCTCGCGCGCAGCAACGAAGACCCAATACAGCAAAAATAAATAAATTAATAAACTCCTACCCCCAACATCTTCTAAAAAAAAAAAAAAGAATTCTGTGGAGCCTTTTCTATGTTAATGCGGATAGATATTCCAAGAGGCAGATGGACTGGACTGCTTTTCCAAACTGTAGCTGACCACAGGGACCCACCTGTGTGCCCCGCTCACAGGACATCCTGCAGCAATGCAAGCCACAGGACACACTCTGAGATGCGCGGCTCCCGGGCTCTCAGTGCTCCACAGAAAGGCCCTCAGCAAAAGATGAGGCACCACAAATCCAGAATCCTCAGACCTGGGGCATCCAACCCAGGGCCCGACCTCAAGGAGCTGCTCAGAGCTTGAGAGATGGGGTGGGAGGTAAGCGCGGGGCCCCCTACGACGACGGTCTGTGGGGAACCTGGTCAGGGAGCATCGTCTTATCTGCCGGGCTTGGCGGGGAAGGGCTGGGGAGGCGGGTGGGAGGAACTCAGTCAGCTGCTTCCAGAGTGAGGACTCTAGGCCTGCCTCTCTCTCACTCTTCTGAGCTCCTCAGTTTGCAGACGCAGGGGCTCTTCCCCCCACTCCCTCCCTCCTGGGGCTCCAGGGTCTGGGCTCCCTGCCAGCCAGCCAAGAGCTTCCTGGACCCCCTCCAGCCCTGTCTGCTCCAGACTCTCCCCAGACCCCCTCTTTGGATGACTCAGGAGCAGACTAGCCATCTGTGCAGAAGGCCCAGGATCAGGACCTTGGTGAAGCACCCGAGCTGTCCCAGCCTGTCAGCGACCGATGCGTAAGCCAGGCCAGCTTCTGTGGACTCAGGAGATGCTAGAAACGGGCCCAGGAGGGGCCTCAGCGGGCGGCACGGGGCTCTGCTGCGCACAAGCTCATCCCAGCCCAGAGCGGCTGCTGATTTAACAGCTGTGCTCCATCTCTGGGCTCAGTTTACCCAGATGGCAACAAGAGCCCAATGCCTGAACATTACATAAACTCTTTTATTTTTCTTTCAGGGTCTGCACACACATCTCAGGCAATCTCTCAGTCACGCTGGAGACCAGAGGGAATGTGGTTCTTTGTCATTCATTCTTTCCTGGACAGAGAAGTTAAGGGGTCATAATTCAGACCCCTTTGTCTTAAGTTAGGTCACTTCTCCCTCTGCATTCAGCCCCATCTTGTAAGGAGTCATTTAGTGGGCAGCCCTCTTAATACACGGGGTCATGGAAAGAGCAATGGCTTTGCAGCCTCATCAACGTGGATTGCAACCCAGAGTCCTCTGTGTATTGGACGTTTGGCCTTGGACAACTTATTCAATCTCTTTGGACAACTTATTCAATCTCTCTGAACCTTGTTTCCCCACATTTAAAAGGGGAAAAGTGATACACGTGCAAGTCCTGGCACATGCTAGGGGTTCAGTAAATGCTAATTCCCTTCCTTCTCAAATTGTGTTGGATAGAAGAAATCATCGTGGGTAATGGGATTTCTCAGTTGGAAAGGATCTCGGAGGTTATCCAGTTGGATTCCCTAATTTTTCAGAGGAAGAAACTAGAGCACAGAGAGATTAAGCGACTTGCTGAAGGACACACTGCGACGTGGGGCTGCAAATCCTATTAAATTCAAGTCCCTTTGGGCAGTTCAAGGTCCCAGCCAGCAGATCCCCCGGCACGAGCACCTCTGGTCATCAGGCCACGTACACGCTTCATCTATAGAAGCACAGGGTCTCGACTGCGGGAAGAACTGTTCGTACACGACTGGGTGAGACCCAGGACGTTCACAGTTACTCAAGGGAGCCGACAGCTCGAGCAGCTTCCCGGGCAGAAGGGCGGGGAGGAAAGGGTTCCCAGGGCTCAGAGAAGGTCACCTGTCTGCCCAAGGTCACCCAGCGAGGCTGTGACAGAGCCCTTCCCATCAGCCCCAGCTGCCCGCGGAGCTGGCTCTCCTAGGACCAGAGGGTCCGGACGACAGCGGGGAAGGGGTTAATGCCAGCCTCCACCGGCCTCTGCAGACGCTGCTCCTGAGAGGAAGCCCTCAGCAGAGTACAGATGATACAGCAGGAGATAGCGAGCTTTCTGTCTTAATTGCAGCTGAGGAACAGGCTGCGCTTGTTGGTGGCCTGGACAATTAACACAGCTGGGCGCCGGGAGGCTGGGTCCCGGCAGGGGCCTTGCCCCACCAGGCCCTCTCCAAGCGCGGGATCAAGGCCATTGTCCCCACACGGGCGAGCCGGGTGCAGCGGGGGCCAGGCCAGGCAGCGAGGAGCCCCGGGACGCCCACACGGGCTGGCCCCGCCCAGGCCTCGGCGCGGGAGGTGCTGGGGTAGGCGGCACACACGCTCCAAAGGCTGGGGAGACGGGGAGCAACCAGCACCGGAACTTGACATCAGGAGTGGGTGTGAGCTCGGACTTCACGAGGGGAGCGGCCGTGTCTGCGGTCGGGTCCAGCTTGTTGAAGGTGTCGAGGGCTAGGCCCCGGGTCACCAGGCCGGGCGGACGTGGGCCTCGACTCCTTCCCCGAGGTCCCCGATGCTCTGCTTGGCCCCTTCCACAGCACACTTCCGCTCGGGTCATCAAGCCCTCAGGGCTCCCAGGCACCGCGCAGGGCTCCCTTCCTGAGCCCCCTGGGCCCGGGCCCTGCTCTCCGCCCCTTCGCACGCTCTTCCCCGTGTGTGGCGGGGGACAGCCGAGCCCTGCAGGGGCCTGGCCCGGGGTCCTAAGCTCCGGCTCCTGGCTGAGTCCTGCCAGCGCGGCCCCGGCACCGGGGGCCTCCCGCCCTCCCCCCTCCCTCAGGAGGCAGCAGAAGCCACTTCCTCCTCTGTGTATCCCTCAGGGAGTGGGCTCCCCGCGTGATGCTTTCCTCCTGGGAATGTGGAAGGTGGTCCTGGTGAGACTGGTCCAGCCTCGCCAGGGGCCTGCTCTGACCTTCCCCGCCCTCCTCTCCACGAGGCGGCAACGCTCTGATCTCGTCTCAAAGCCTCTCCACGAGTCCCACTCCCTCCTCCTCGCGAGGTTCCCAAGCCCATTCCTCTCTCCGGCTTTAACGTCCTGCTGAGACATGGCTGCCGTCCTCACCGGGCTCTTCAGACTCTCCAAAGCCAGCGCGTCCACAGCCGGACGGCCGGGGCACCCTCCTCCCGCCTCCACTCCACCCTGCAAATCCTGTCTCCTAAATGTCCCTTGAGGTCACCCCTGCCGTCCACCTCCACCACCGCTGTCCACGTCCAACCCTCGCTTGAACCCTGACAGAAGCCCGCTCGCTGGCCTCTGCACTTCCTGTGTCATCCCTTCCAGGATGACTGGCCCGGAATACAAATCCAACTGTATCATTTCATGCTTAAACCTTCAGGTTAGCACAGCACACAGTGCGCTCTGTGGTCCCATCCCCACTCCCTCCCTCCGCCAGCTTCCTGGGTTTCCTCACAGCCCTCCCTTCCAGCCGTGCCCCAGCCTCCTCAAACAGCCTGCAGCGAGCTCTCTGAACCCTGGTGCTTTCTGATGCCTCTAAGCCTTTGTACCTGCTGTGTTCCCCGCTGGAATGCCCTGTCCTACCGTGTCCAGCCAGAAGTCTGCTTATCTTTCACAGTTTAGCTCAAGTATGATGACCTCTAAGAAGCCCTGCCCCCACCCCACCGCCTTCCAGCCCTGCCCCCACCCCACCGCCTTCCAGCCCCCCAGCACACGGCATCTAGTCTCCCACCAAAATACTTAGACTGCACTCTTTGATCTATTCGTTGGCACATCTGTCTCCTCTCCTTTGAGCTCTTTGAAAGCAGAAAATTAATTTCATTTGTCTCTGCATCCCCAAAGGTTGGCGTAGCCAGGTGTTCAGAAATAATTCTGGGAAGATGTGGAGTACTTCTCCCTGTTAACCAATGAAGTACAGCTAAAAACCCTGGACATCATACATAAAACGAACACAAGAGGACCCTAAAAGGTGGAGAGAAGAAGGCAGATTGGAAGGGAACCCCCCGAGGTTCTCATGGTGGTGAGGTCCCTGGGTTTTCTTTCTGCCTCATGTATCCCAGACTTGGAGTTGAAGAAGCCAGCAACTCAGTGATGCCAACGGACACAAACAAACAAAGCCCCAACAAAAGCCTGCTCTCTCCAGCCAAGGGGCCAGGAAAGAGGGAGCCTAGCAAGATAGAAAACTTGTGGGCAATAACTGCTCCACTTCAGCCAGTAGCACAGTTCAGCCACCTCCACCCACGCCAGCAAATGCTGAGTGGGGAGCGGAGGCCACCCTCCCCCCCCCCCAGGCTGAAGCTGCGATGAGACCCCTGACAGGGTGGTGTCAGAACGGGCCAAGTTGGAGCAGGACCACCACCCCCCACCCGCTGGTAGTGAGGCCACGACCCCCAGTTCATTGTCACTGGAGACCCCGTGTGGAGCTTGGATGCCCACCCCCGGCCAGTGGCAATGAGGAGCAGAGAACAGAAGATATAAAGAAGAGCCTAACGGGAAATTTCCAACTGAAAAATAGAAGAGCTGAAATATAAATCTCAGTGGATGGAATCAACAGCAGAACGGAAGAGACAGAACAAAGGATCCGTGAACCGGAAGAGAGAACCACAGAAACCACCCAGGATGAACAGCGGAAAGAACGGCTCAAGTATGATGAAAACAATAAGCACATCCTTAGGGACCCAAAGACCTAATCCATGTCCTCAAGGTCCTAGTAAGGGAGGGGAAGGGGAATGGAGCCGACAAAGTACTCTGAGACAGGGGTCCCCAACCCCCAGTACCCGTCCGCGCCTGTTAGGAACCAGGACGCACAGCAGGAGGTGAGCAGCAGGTGAGCAAAGCTTCATTCGCTGACCCCCATCGCTCGCATCACCACCTGAACCATCCCCCCAACACTGGTCTGTAGAAAAACTGTCTTCCACGAAACCGGTCCCTGGTTCCAAAAAGGCTGGGGACCACTGCTCTAAGAAATAACGGCCGAAAATGTCCCAAAGTTGGTAAGAGACATAAACCTACTGGATCCAAAAAGCTTAGCAAAAGACAAACAGGAAAAACCTAAAGAAATTCACAAGACACATCACAATTACACTTCTGCAAACTAAAGACAGAAAAAAAAAAAATCTTGAAAGCAGCCAACAAAACAGGAAACCTTGTCTACAGGGAAAAAACAATTGAAATGACAATGGATTTCTCATCAGAAACCGTGGAGGCCAGAAGGAAGTGGCATAGTATTTTTCAAGTACTAACAGAAAAGAGCTATCAACCCAGAACCCAGCAAAAATATCCTTCAGGAATGAAGGGAAAATCAAGAACGTTCTCAGATGAAGGGAAACCGGGAGCATTTGTTGCCAGAAGGAAAGAATGGCTAAAAGCAGTTCTCTAAACAGAAAGGATACGAAAGGGAAGAAATCTTGGAATATCAGGAAGGAAGAAAAAGCCCATTGAACAAAAATATGGGTAAATGCAATAAGGCTTCCTTTTCTTGAGTTTTCTAAATTATGTTCGATGTGTGAAGCAAAAATTATAACACAGTCTGATGTCCTAAATGTATATACAGGAACTACGACAATTATGTTATAAACAGGGGAAGGTAAAGGGATATAAAAAGAAGTAAAGCTTCTATACTTCCCTCAAATTGGTAATAAGAAAACACCAGGAGGCAGTGATAAAGTATGTATATGTAATTTAATACCTGTAGCAACCACTAAAAAAGCTACGCAAAGATAAGCATAAGACTTATTGTGGGGACTTCCCTGGTGGTGCAGTGGATAAGACTCAGCACTCCCAATGCAGCAGGCCCAGGTTTGATCCCTGGTCAGGGAACTAGATCCCACATGCATGCCACAACTAAGAGTTCACATGCCACAACTAAGGAGCCCATGTGCTGCAACCAAGGAGCCCACGGGCCGCAACTAAGGAGCTGGTGAGCCGCAACAAAGGAGCCCACACAACCAAATAAATAAATAAATAGATAGATAGATAGATATTGAAAGAAAAAAACTGAATGTGAAAGACTGAAAGTTTAAAAAAAATAAAGTCATCGTGGTGGTCATTTTGCAATATACACAAATAGTGAATCATTATGTTGTGCACCTGAAACTAATATTATATGTCAATGATATCTCAATTAAAAAACTACAGGGGCTTCACTGATGGCACACTGGTTGAGAATCTGCCTGCCAATGCAGGGGACACGGGTTCGAGCCCTGGTCTGGGAAGATCCCACATGCCACGGAGCAACTGGGCCCGTGAGCCACAACTACTGAGGCTGCGCGTCTGGAGCCTGTGCTCCACGACAAGAGAGGCCGCGATAGTGAGAGACCCACGCACCGCGATGAAGAGTGGCCCCAGCTCGAGGCAACTAGAGAAAGCCCTCACACAGAA
Organism: Stenella coeruleoalba; assembly: GCF_951394435.1. Lineage (NCBI taxonomy): Eukaryota > Metazoa > Chordata > Mammalia > Artiodactyla > Delphinidae > Stenella > Stenella coeruleoalba. Next base: position 124,944,028 of record NC_137169.1, read on the forward strand.
ACAAAGACCCAACACAGCCAAAAATAAATACATAAATTTATATTAAAAAAAACCCTACAGATAAATTAAAATGGAGTTCTAAAAAATGTTCAAGTAACCCACAGGAAGGCAGGAAAAACAAAACAGAGGCATAAAAAACAGAGAGAACAAGCCAAAAACAAAAAACAAAATGGCAGACTTAGTCTCTAACACATCAATAATTACATAATTGTAAACAGTCTGAATATATTAATTAAAAGACACAGATTGGTTGAATGGATTTAAAAAAATGCAACAATATGGTGTCTATAAGAAACTTACTTCAAATATAACAATATAGGCAGGTTGAAAGTAAAAGAATTATGTAAAATTAATCAAAGAAAGCAGGAATGAGTATATTGATATCAAATAAAGTAGACTTCAAAGCAAAGAAGATTACTAGAGACTGAAAGGGATATTATAATATAATGATAAAAGGATCAATCTGCCAAGAAGACAGCAATCCAAACTGTGTATGTACCAAACAGCGGAACTGCAAAATATGTAAGGCAAAAACTGATAGAACTGGAAGAAGAAACAGACAAATCCACAATTACAGCTTGATTTTCAACACTCCTCTCTCAACAACTGGTAGAACAACTAGACAGAAAACCAACAAGGATAGAACTCAACAACATCATTAACTAATAGGATCTAGTCAGCATTTATAGACACTTCATCTAATAACAGCAGAATACACATTATTTTCAAGTGCTTTTGGAACACGTACTGTAGACCATATTCTGAATCATAAAACAAACATCAACAAATTTCAAAGAGTAGAATCTATGTAGGGTGTGTTCTCTGGTCACACTGAAATCAAACTAGAAATCAGTAATAGAAAGATAACAGAAAACTCCACAAAAACCAGAGAAAACAACACACTTCTAAATAATCTAAGAGTCAAGAAGGAACTCAAGGAAAATGAAAAAACAATTGAACTAAATAAAAAATGAAAATACAACATATCAAAATTGTGGAACACAGCTAAAGCAGTGCTGAGAGGAAAATTTATAGCATTATGCGTACATTAGAAAAGAGAAAAAGCCTCAAGTCAATCATCTAAGTTCTCATCTCAAGATCCTGTAAAAAGGAGAGAAAAGTGAACCCAAAGCAAGCAGAAGGGAGGAAATAGTGAAGATAAGAACAGAAATCAATGAAACTAAAAACAGAAAAACAATAAAGACAATCAATGAAACAAAGAACTAATTCTTTGAAAAGATCAATAAAATTGACAAACCTCTAACAACGTTGACAGAGAAAAATAGAGAGACTACATAAGTTATGAATATAAGTAATGAAACAGAGGATATCACTACAGACTCTGCAAACATCAGAAGGATAATAAGGGAATAATAAGAACAAACCTACACAATTTGACAACTCAAGTCACAAATAAATTTGGCAACTTAGACAAAAATGGATGAATTACTCGAAAAACACAAACTACCATAACTCTTCCAATATGAAATAGATAATTTGAATAACCATTTAATTATTTAGGAAGCTGAATTCAAAATTTAAAAACTCCCCCAAAAGAAATCTCCAGATGGTTCCACTGGAGAATTCTGCAAATATTGAAAGAAGAAGTAACACCAATTTTACATAATTTCTTCCAGAAAATAGAAGAAGAAACACCTCCCTCTTTTTGAAACTTTTATGAAATGAATTACTCCAGTACCAAAACCAAAGAGAGTACCAAAAAAAACCCATTGTGGACCAATATCCCTCATGAATATAAACATGAAAATCCTTACTAAAATATTAGCAAATAGAATTCGCAATATATAGAAAGAATTATACACTGTGATCAGATGAGGTTCATTGCAGGGATGCAAGGCTTGTTCAGGATTCAAAAATCAATCAATGTCATCCAGTATTTTAACAAGATAACAAAGAAAAATCATGTGGTCCTATCAATCAACGCAGAAAGAACATCTGACAACAATCAATGCCCACTTATGATTTTTTTTTAAACTCTCAGAAAAATAGGAATAGAGGAGAACTTCCTCAACTTGATAATCTACACGAGTCCTACAGCTAACATACTCAATGCTTTACCCCTAAGACCGGAAATAAGGCAAAGATGTCCACTCCCAACACTCTTATTTAACACAGTGCTGGGAATTCTAGCCAATGCAATAAGGCAAGATAAAGTAATAAGAGCCATCAGATTAGAAAGGAAGAAACAAAATTATTCCAATTTTCAGATGACATGATTGTGAAGAAAATCCCAAGGAAACTACAAGAAAAACTCCTAGAACTAATAAGTGAGTTCGGCAGGGTCACCAGATACAAGATAAACATGGAAAAATCAATTGCATTTTTATAGACTAACAATAAACACATGGAAACCAATATTTATAATACTATTTGCATTGCTAAAAAAAGATATGACACCACAAGCACAGGCAACAAAAGTAAAAACAGACAAACTGGACTACTTCAAAATTTAAAACTTCTGTGCATCAAAGGACACAACCAACAGAGTGGAAAGGCAACCTATGGGATGGGAGAAAATATTTGAAAATTATATATCTGACAAGGAGTACCTAGAATATATATAGAACTCCTAAGATTCAACAACAACAACAAAAACAATTTTAAAATGGGCAAAGAACTTGAATAGACATTTCTCCAAAGAAGATATAAAAATGGTCAAGAAGCATACGAAAAGATATTCAAAATCACTAATCATTAGGGAAATGCACAATGAGATACAACCTTACATCCACTAGGACAGCTACTATAAAAAAAGAAAACACAGAAAATAACTAGTGTTGGTGAGGATGTGGAGAAATTGGAACAGAACCCTTGTGCACTGTTGGTGGGAATGTAAAATGGTGCAGCCGCGATGGAAAACAGCATAGCAGGTCCTCTAAACATAGAATTACCATATGATCCAGCAATTCCACTTCTGGATATATAACCGAAAGAATTGAAAACAGTCTTGTAGAGATATTTGTACACCATGTTCATAGCAGCATTGTTCATAATAGCTGGGATGTGGCAGCAACCCAAGTGTCCATCAATGGCTGAATCAATAAACAAAGTGTGGTATATATATATACAACGGAATATTATTTGGCCTTAAAAAGGAAGGAAATTCGAACACATGCTACCACATGGATGAACCATGAAGACATGATGCTAAGTGAAATAAGCAAGTCACAAAAAGACAAATACTGTGTGATTCCACTTCTGTGAGGTCCCTACGGTCAAATTCATAGAGACAGAAAGAGGAAGGGTGGCTGGCAGGGCCTGCGGGGAGCAGGAAATGGAGAGCTGTTGCTTAATGGAGTTTCACTTTTATAAGATGAAAGAGCTCTGGAGATTCCCCGCACAGCAGTGTAACTGCACTTAGCCCAGCTGAACCGTACACATAAAAATGGTCAAGGTAGTCAATTTTGTTATGTGTATTTTACCACTAGTTTTAAAAAAAGAAATACTTAGGTGCAAATCTGATAACACATGTACAGGTTTTGTAGGCTGACAACTACACAATGCTGATAAAGAAATCAAAGATGATCTAAATAAATGGAAAGACATATCGTGTTCAGAAATTTCAAGATTCAACACAGGAAAGATGTCAGTTACTCCCCAACTGATATACAGGTTTTGACACAATTGCTAACAAAATCCCAGCAGGAATTTTTGTAGATATAAATGTTATAAAATTTATACGGAAACACAAGGGAACTAGAATAGCAAAAACAATTTTGAGAAAGAAGAATAAAGTAGGAAGAATAAGTCTACCCAATTTTGATAATTACTCTACAGCAACAGTAATCAAGGCTGTGTGTTATTGGCAGAGGGATAGACACAGAGATCAACGATGAACCAAGGAAGGAAGTCACAAATAGACACGCGCAAATATGACCAGCTGATTTTTTTTTTTTCGCGGTATGCGGGCCTCTCCCTGTTGTGGCCTCTCCCTTTGCGGAGCACAGGCTCCGGACGCGCAGGCTCAGCAGCCATGGCTCACAGGCCCAGCCACTCCGCGGCATGTGGGATCTTCCTGGACCGGGGCACGAACCCATGTCCCCTGCATCGGCAGGTGGACTCTCAACCACTGCGCCACCAGGGAAGCCCTGACCAGCTGATTTTTGAGGAAGGTGCAAAGCAATTCAATGGAAGAAAGATAACTTTTTCAACAAATGATGCTGGAGCAACTGGACATCCACAGGCAAAGAAATGAACCTCAAAAAGAAGAAAAAAACAAAAAAAAAGAAGAAAAAAGAGAAATGAACCTCAACCTGTGTTTTACACCTTACACACCTTACACAAAAGTCAATTTCAAATGGATCATGGGCTTAAATGTTTAACACAGAACTCCAAAACTTCTAGGAAACAGGGAAACATCTTTGGGATCTAGGTCCAGGCAGAGAGTTCTTAGACTTGATAACAAAAGCACAATCCCTAAAGGGAAAAGCAGAAAAAATGGACTTCGTCAAAAATCGAAAACTTTTGCTTGGCAAAAGACGCCGTTAAGAGGATGAAAAGACAAGCTCTGGAGTAGGACGGAATACTTTCCAGTTACACATCCAGCCAAGGGCCAGTAGTACGTTGAACGCATAAAGAACTCTCAAAACTCGACAGTCAAAAAACAAACAATTCAATTAGGAAATGGGCAGAAGATGTGAAGAAACCTTTCACCAAAGAAGATACACAGACTGTTAAGTAAATACATGAAAAGAAACTCAGTATCCTTAGTCATCAGGGAGATACAAATTAAAGCCACAGTGAGGTATCACCACACAGACATTGGACGGCTAAAATGTAAAAACCGTGACACCACCAAGTGCTGAGGGGGACGCAGAGAAACGGGATCATTCGTATGCTGCTGGTGGGAATGTAAAATGGTGCAGACATTTTGGAAAACAGCTGGGCGGTTTTCTTAAAAAACTAAACATGTGACCCCCACAGCTTTCCTCAGGTCCCTGGCACGATGCGACATACTTTTCATATAAGAGCTCATCTAACTACCTCAAGAACCTGGGAGATGCCACTCTTGTCCTCATTTTACAGATGAAGAAACAAAGTCCCAGAGAGGTTAAACGGCTTGCCCAAGGTTACACAGCTCGAAAGAGGAGACACCAGAACCTGAACCCAGAAATCTGGCCCTAGAGTCCACTCTCAGAGCAGCTGTGCTGTCGGGGCCTCTCTTAGAATTTCCTGGACAGAGCTGCTGTGGCTTGGGCTGGACCAGGCCGTCTAGAGACCGGGTGGCCCCGAGGGCTGGCTCGGGGCGGCTGGGGGGCTATGGCCGGGTCTTCCCTCGCCCCACCGGGCAGAGTGGGCAGGGCCGACCCCACCACGCACAGCTGCCTTCTGGGAAGGGTGGGCTTTTGAAGTCAGTGGAGGCCATGCAAAGCCACAGAACGGCCTGGGCCAGCGGCTGGCGGCCCCACTGCTGAGCTGGTCTAGGCTTCCTCGTGGCCACACCCAGGGCAACCACGTCTGGGGCCGACCGCAGGCCGGCCTGGAGCAGAAGACAGCGTGGGCATTCCTCTCTCGTGATGGAGGGTCCTGACTGCAAGACAGCAAGGGGGGTTGTGTGTGTGAGATGGGGGGGGCGGCGGTAACAAAAGCTCTGTGTGAGGGACGGTGCCAGGAAAAGCCGGTCCAGAGGAGGGCGGGCAGGGGCTGCACACGGCTGTACCCGGGGTCACGGGGCCCCTCTTCCAAGATTTGCTTTTGTTCCCTCCCTCCCTCTTTCCTTCCTTCTCCTCGAGAGAGTTTAAATATGGCATGGGTGCACGCACATGTGTACGCGCGCACACACACACACACACACACACACACACACACACACACCCATCAGGAAACAAACAAAAAGTTCTCTGGGGTCAGCAGCCGTATTCTGGGCCAGCTCCCTGCGGCCTGCCTTGGCTGGATGTCCCGCTGCCTGTACGTCCTCTGAATCAGTCAGGGTGTCTGGCCAAGTTGGTAAATTCCTCAGGGACAGGCCCTGTGCACATGTAATTCAATCTGCGCTTGACCAACACAAATAAACACTACATCAGGGTTTCAAACAAAGTTTGATTATTTACTTTTGAGGGGAGGGCCCATCTGTGGAGGCTCCCATGATGACGGCGGTTTCAGGTGGCCTGGCCTGGGTGCTGCGCTCACAGAGCCTGGCCCGGGTCCGATGGGAAAAGCCCGGATGGGATGGCGAGTGTCAAGAGCTGGACAGCTGCGAGGGGACACCCAGAAGGACACAGCTGGACACCATGCCTGAGGGCATCTACTGGGACAAAGAGCATCTCGTCCTGGAAAAACTAACCCTGCATGTTCTCCTGCACAGTTAGAGAGGGCCCTGCAAGGCCTCCTTTGCACCCAGTGAGGACTTGTTGGAAGTAGGTCAGACAGGCATTAAAGGCCCCATTTCACTGACGGCAGCAGAGGCCTCAGGATGGAAGAGGAATTCGCACCTGGGTCTCTGGACGCCAGTCCTGAGCTTGTCCCGGCCCACGATGCTCTCAGGAGCTAAGAATACAGCTTGGGACCTGCAGTTCTGCAGGCTGGAGAGGGTTTCGTCACCACAGAACCGCCACGCGGCACCGTGCACGCCTCAGCCTGGAGGTGTTCCGATATCCCTGCTCCCCCAGCGTCCTCACCATCCCATCACGAACCCCCGACTTTTCTACTGCATCTCTGATCACACTCTCATCCACACACACGTGAATAAAAACACTGTGTCGTAAAGGCCTTTGCTCCGAAGGTGCTCAGCGAGCGTGAGCCGCGTGGGCAATCAGAGGAAGGTGGAAGGATGACAGGAGGAATGAACGAACGCGCCCCAGGACGCACGCGGCACAGCAGATGGTCCCCTCCTGCCGATGGCTGGACCGGGATGGCGTCAGCACCCCTGGTGCTGGGCCCGCTCAGACTGTTTGCAGCCTTTCCACTGTGATCAACGATCCTGCAGAGAACATTCTTGCTGCTAGATCTTTGTACATATTGATGATCATTTACTTAGGATAAATTCCTACGTAATCCGCCTTTAATAGTGGGATAAACAAAACCATATTAGGAAGGGAAATTTACTGCAGAAGAAAAAGAAAACTATAATAAGCGATTCTCGGCAAAGCAGAAGGCTGGCCAGGCCCCCTGTTCTTGACTGTGGATAATCTAGGGGCCCCTGTAGTTGCAGCGTTGGGCTCCCATAGCCAGAGGCCCAGGGTCCTCACCCTGGGGCCCCCTTCGCCCGGGCCTGGCCCCTCGGCTGTGCTGCAAAGGCGGGCAAGTCAGCCCCCCACCCCCACCCTCGCAGAAGCCCAGAAGTTGCTCGGTAGGTGCAGACAGTCTGCAGGCAGGTGAGCCAGGAGGGCGCAGGGAAGGGAGGGAGATGCCACTTATTGGTCGGCACCTACAACGTGCCAGGCTCTGTGCTCGGAGCCCTGCCTGCACGACCTCGTCCCCACCTCATGTCGTTCTCACAGCAGCCCCCCCACCGCCTCGGCGGCGTCACTGGTGAGGACCAAGCTCCGGGAGGTGGCCCGACGCCCCCCCATCACACTGCGGGCGCGGGAGGTTCCGGCCTGGCCAAGCCCGGAGCCCAGAGCCGCAAGCCCGCGTGGCTCGGAGTGTGCTGACAGCACGCACACCGTCACCAGGCCACGGTCACCAGGCCTGGCAGGGACGGAGCAGCCCCAGGCACCTCCACCCTGGCGGCGGCGGGGTGCACGTAGACACAGCGGAAATGGGCGCTGAGATGCCGTGAAGCTCAGGAAACTCGAGGCTCGGTTGCCTTAGCAACGGGCAACCAGGGTCAGCGGCAGAGCAGAGGCAGCTGCAGGGCTGGTGCTAGAAAATAGGCCACGCTGTCCGGCCCGGGTTCCAGGGACCGGAACTCCCGGAGGCCACGCGCTCCCACACCTGCGCTCCCGGGAGCAGGCCCGCGCTCAGGGGCGGGAAGGGGCTACCGCCACCCAGGTCTCAGCACTCAGCCAGGCTGGGGACACCCTCCAGCAGAAGCCAGGCGGTGAACAGGGCGGAAGAGCCCTGTGTCCCGCCCCCTGGGCACCAGGTAAACGTCCCACAGCCGCTCTGAAGACTCGCCTCCTGTGTCCTCTAAGGACAGACTCCGGAGGGCGTGCGCCCGGCTGCGGGGCCCCTGCCCACCAGCCGACCTGTGCCTCCTGGGACTGCAGGCCAGGTAAGGACGGGGTGCGTGGCCAGACGCCCCCGGAACTGGAGGGGACTGGATTCAGGGCTGTCTTGCCCAGCCCTCCTGACCCTGGCCGCTGCCTGCTCTGTGGACTGGCTGCCCTGCAAGGGAGGGAGGGGTGGCCCTGGGCACGGCCTGCACGTGAGCCACCGGCTCCTGCCAGGGAGGGAACCTGCTCTAATTTTTTGTTTGGTGTTTTCCAGGTCAGCTTAATCAGGACACAAGAGAGGCCAGGGGCTTCCACCAGGATGGCTGCGGTGCCACTGTCATAATAAACACATCCTAGTAAACGATATAAATCGTAATGAATAGAACAGATACCGTATTTTAGGGTTAGAACATCTTCACGTGTATTACCTCACTGGGTTCTCACAATAATCCCGTGGGCCAGGCGGGCAGGTGATAGGTTTCCCTTTATTTCGCAGGTAAACTGCAGAGGAGAAGGAAACCGACTTGTGGGCCACCGTGGTCGGAAGCCTCCAGGGCCTGCTTCTTTGCCCTCCGCCAGCACTCGGGGGGTGTCCAGATGAGCTAAGGGAGCACTGACGGGGAGGCTGGAAGGACTTCCTAATGCACCCTGAGGGGGCCCCCCCACCCCTGGGAACAGCACCCTTTTCTTTGTGCTGCCCCACAAGCTCCCAGCATCACTGCGCTTCCCCTAGATGATTTTTTCCACCAGAATCGTTCCATCAGCCGTTTCTCGAGCTTAAGGACACAGTCCCCTTCCTGCGACTACTCCCCTGCCCCACTTGCCCCAATTTAGGTATGAACTCCGGGTCTGTGGGAAGAATCCAGCTGACCTCGGTTTGTGGCAGATCTGTGATGTTTATATTCCACAATGCCTTGTGTCAATCACTTAGATTGTGTGAATTCAAGCTAGGCCTAAAATAGCAAAAGAACGGACATACACCTGAAGGACCAGAGACGTCCCAACATGTAAAAAAGCTCAGGCTGGGTCCATGGAAAGCTGTGGTTTTTATTTTGTTTCTTTACCTTTTCTGTTTATTTTTGATTAACTTTTTTGGAAATCACCTTAAAATTAGAGAAACGTTCCAAGTTTTAGTACAAAGAACGTTCCCCCCTCCCCGAACCATTTGAGAGTAAATGGCTGACTTTAGGTCATCACCCAGATTACGGTAGCGTTTACGTCCTAGAGTCCGTACCTTCTATGTAACCACCACCCAACCTCCACGGTCAGAAAATTAACACTAATGTATTGTCGCTGAATCCTTGTGTTCTTTTCAAGCTCTGCCACTGTCTACAGGGTCCTTTGTGGTAAAGAGACCCTGTTCAGGCCCACGGACTGTATTTGGCCCTCCTGCCTCTTCCTAGGTAATTGTTTAAACGCAGACACACCCTTGGCAATCTAGAACGCCTCACACGGTGTCAGATCACAGAGGGCTGCTTCAACAACCCTGGAAATGAAGAGAAGGTCAGGGGCCCATGACACCCTCTGAGTGTCCCTGGGGCTTAGTCAAGTGCTTCGAGATCCCTGGAGTCATTTGCTTCAAGAACAGAAGGTGATGTCAGTTCTGGACATCAGAATCCTTCACAAAGCCAAGCCCCTTTGGGGCCGACCCCAGCATCAGCGGGCTTCTCACTGTGGCTGTGACGCCCCGCGCCGTTGCCCTGGGTACCAGGAGGTGGCAGGCAGACTCCCCCTGGAACGAAGCCCACGGTGGCCCACCCAACGTCAGCCCCAAGTCTGGATCATTTGAGCATCTCTGGCCAGGGCTGGCTGCCCACCTCGGACAAGCCTCCAGCCAGCTCAGAGGTCCTGGGGTTGAGGGAATGGCCGGGGTTTGCCCAGTGCAGGGAGGAAACATGCTTCTCCCGGGTGTCCTGCTAACAGGAAGCGGCTGGGAGGAGGAGAGCGGAGGGGGACCCACCCTACACAGCCCTCCGGCCCCAGGGCCCTGCCTCCCCAGGGCCTAGAAGGCCCCCCAGAAAATTCTGTGTGCGCACAAGGCACGTCTGGACTTTCAGACCAGATAGATGCTGAGGAAGGGGGGTCAGTTAGCAGCCTGAGGCTCAGAGCCCCTGCAGTGGAGCCCCTCTCTGAGCACACACCCTGGGACAGGCTCCGTGCACACGGGTGTCGCTCACATTCTCTTGCTGAATCCAGATAACTTCATGGAGTGACTGTCATTAACATTCCCACTTTACAGGTGAGGAAACTGAGGCCCGAGGAGGCAAAACCACACGCCTAACGGCCGCAGTGATTGTCAAACCCACGTCTGCCCAGCCCACCACGCAGGCAGCATGTCTGGGTCCACGTGTGCAGGCAGCATGGAGGTCCTCACAGGAACTGCACGGGGCCCAGATGGGGCCAGACATGCCACCGCCCAAAACTCAGAAGGGGTAGATACAGCATCGATCAGACGGGGATCAGGGCCGCAGCCTCAGGGGGCGGCGGAGGCGGGAGTGGGTGCCGACGCTGTGTTAACAAGTAGGCTTTGGAGCGTTCCGGGAAGTACAGATTCAGGCGCCAGGACTCGGGATGGGCAGCCCAGATCTTCCCAGGGGACCTGCCAGCTGGGGACAAGAGCCGTCCCCGGAACACGGCCACCGCACGAGGGGTGCGCTCTGGGCTGGGGCCAGCCCCTCCCCACGCCGGAGCAGCAGGGGGAGCCTGTGGCTTCTGTGCCCCCCACCCCCCCTGCACTCCAGCCTGCACCGGCTCCCTGCTCTCCGGGGGCCCGCCACGCCTCCTCTGATGGCCGGGGCAGCCTCCGGCCCAGGACTCCGGGGGTCTGATGGAGGACGACGGTGGGACACAGCTGACCGCACAGCCAGGGAGAGCGCTCAGGGCGGCTCCATCTCCGGGTCTGACCCCCGTGTGGGTCTGCTCCGTGTAGAGAAGGGCACTCCTGAGGTGCGGCCGGGGACCGTGTGCACGCCCGGGTGCAGACGTGGCTGGGGACATAGGTGTGTGTGGAGCCACGGCCCTTATGGGAGGCACTGGCCGCGCTGGCGTTGAAGGGAGGTCCCGGGGAGCTGTAGGTCCCACTCCCTGGGCCTCAGACGGCCCGGGGCACGTATACACACAGCTGTCTATACACACAGTGATCCCGATCGCTGGTTTTATCAGACCAGATGGAGCCCAAGACACCTCGCTGAGCCGCGTGGCAGCAGAGCCGGGGTGGGGGGCAGAGCCCAGCGTCTGCCCAGCCCTGCACCACCTGGTAGCCCCTCTCCCCCGAGCGGGCTGAGAGCCCCTTTCATCAGCGCACCTCTGACCACAAACACGCCTGGAGTCTGGGGACGGCCTCATCAGAGAACCCAGCAGAGACAACCACCTGCACCCACAGAAGCTGTCTCCCCACGAGCAGGGTGGGGTGTTTGTCAGCCCCCTGCAGCCAACTGCTCTCCCCTGTGTCCGGCAGGAAGGGCAGGGTGTGGGGAGGGCGCGACACTGATTTCCAAACTCCACCTGGTTCAAGATCGTAATCAGAGTCCCGTGAAGAGCAGCTGGTCATCTCTTTTGTCTCCCAGAGGCTGGGGGTAGGGGTGGTCTCTTCCAAAACACCGACTCACGCAGCCAGCACCCTACGGTTTGGGGTCACAGACCGCCGAGCAAATTATGGAACACCCATAGGAAAGAACGTTCAGAAGGATGTGTACGGAGCTTTGCTTGATATAGAAAATGCCTGAGAAAATATTAAGCAAAAACCACAAAACTGTAGGCAGGGAGTGACACTAACTGTGAGAGAGGAGCCTGCCTGAAAAGAGAGACCAGCAGGGAGTTAACCTGTCGCTTCTGGAGGGGGTGGCGGCTATTCTATTGCCCCATCGTGAGCTCCATCAATCAGCAAAAAAAAAAAAATTGTTAAAACTTAGGGGGGGGGAAAAAAAACAACTTAGGGGGGAAAGGAACCCTGGCAGGGAGTCTGTGGTGCAACACTGATTCCCAAGGGAAGAGGGGGTTTGTGTGTGCCCGTGGCGGGCTGGGGAGAAAGCCCCGTGAGGGCTGGTACAGACACTGGACAGCGGGGCAGGCTGCCCGGTAGCACAGCTTAAGTACGGGGCGGGGGAGGGAGTGAGCCCTGGGCAGTGTGCCCGGGCCCTGAGGGGCCAGGGGAACGAGAGTGGGGTGCTGGGGAGTGCGGTGGGCTTCCTGGAGGCGCGGGCCTCCGACTGAACTGGGGTGAGGATGGAGCTGCCGGGTGTTCGGGGGGGGGGGGGGCGGCAAGAGGTGGGGAGAGGTCCGGATGTGATGGGAGGGCACAGGGCATCTGAGAGAAGGACCAGACAGGAGGCGGCGGCATTTCAAGTTGGTCTTTTAGAGAAAAGCCGGAGAGGGGCCGCAGGGCGTGTGGGCGTTGATTTGGGGTTCGGTTCAGTGAACGGGGGGGTGTTGGGGGCAACGTCTGGCTGGTCGAAGCCTCTCCGTCGTGTGGCCGGGGGTCTGGCCTCTGCTCATGGGGGCCTCAGTGTTCCCCGGAGAGGCGGGGGTGGGTGACAGCCCCCCACTGTCCTCGGATCCCTGGGGCTCCGCTAATAAAAATGATTGTAAAACGCTTTGCAAACAGCAAGGCTGCTCACAACGGAAGGTTTCTTCCCCACAGAGGGGCTTCAGTTCCCTCGGGGGTCCGCCTGGAGCCTTGCTGGCCTCTGAAGAAGGGGCCCTTCTGTTCCCCCGCGATCTGGGTGGATGCCGCATCCTCAGGAGAGCCTGGGCCGGGCCCCGTGCCCGCTGCTGGCAGCCGCCCTCGGGCAGCACAAGGGGACTTTGTGTGTCTCCTCGGCCTGGAGCTGGAGCTGCCCAGACCCTCTGATGGTGAGGACACGGGGGCACAGGGAGAGTGACACTGGAGCTGCAGCTTCTCCCTCAGGACAGCAGCTGAGAAGTAGCGGTGACGCTGAGACCACAGCCAGACACTCACTGAGCCCTTCTCCGGGGCAGCCAGTTGACGTGTGTTAACTCCTCTCAACAACCCTCTCTGTGATAGGGACGCCCTCCCCGCCACGGTCCGGGACCGCAGAGACGCCCTGATGCTCAGAACCTGCGAACATGTTCAAAAGGGTCTTTGCAGACGTGGTCAGGGGTAAGGGCCGGTGATGAGAAGATTACCCTGGCTGAGCCGGGTGGGCCTGATCTAATCACACGGACCCTTCAGAGCGGAGCTGCCTTCCCGCCCCGCTGCAGAGACAGAGAGAGGGCGGCACGCGGAGGGCCTCGCTGACGCTCCTTAGAGATGGAGGCAGGGCCTCCAGCCGGAGGGAGAGCAGTCTCTAGAAGCCGCTAAGCGAGGCCACAGGCTCTCCGGGAGCCCCCACGGGAACACAGCCCGGCCACGCCGCATCTTAGCCTGGCGGTTCCCTGTCGGACCTTTGACCTACAGAGCCCTGGGGTCACAGGTATGCGCTGGGCAAAGCCACCACGTTGGTGCAAATCTGTTACAGCCGCAGTGGGAGCACACAGCTCCGCCCTGCAGGTGAGGGACTGCAAGTGAAGGGTGAAGCACTGCTGGCACCAGCGGAGGACTAGCTCCGGCCACTGGTCCTTCCCCCGAGGGGAGCTGCCCCCTCCCCGACGTGCCAGACCCCGTGCGAGGCCAGCGAGAACTGGGGCCCCGCCAGGCGGGTTGGCCGGCAAAGCCCCGCTTGTCGGCTCCACGACTCTTCCCCGGCTCCTCGTTTTAGCCTCACAACACCTGTTCCAACAGGAGTCAGTGCCCTTACGTTCGTTGCAGATGAGACACGGAGGCTCAGAGAAGTGGAACGGGCGGGCGGGGGGGGGCGTGTCAGTCCAGAGTCAAGTGGCCCCGTCGGGCCTGGAGCACACACTCCGGGCGTCCGATTCTGCCTGGACTCAGGGTTAGGGCGCTCTGGGGTTCACCCCGCTATGTCCCTGCACCTACAGCAGGGAGCTGGGTCCTACCGCCCCCAGGCAGCATCCTGGGGCCAGCGCTCTCATGCGCTCACCCCTGGCCCAGGCCCTCCCACTCCTCCCAGCCTGGGCTGCCCCAGAGTGATTTCCTGGGGCAGTGACCCCCAGTGTGGGCCCCTGTGTCCGGAGAGGCTCCTCCCAGGACACATGTCTCCTGCTCCCGCAGACGCTGAGGAGTGAGCCCAGGGCAGCACCCCCCTACTGCCTGCTGAGCACGTCTGCACCCTCTGCCTATCCTGTCACCTCTTAATGGGTCTGTCACCTCCTCACACATACGCCCCCCACCCCCAGGGCTTCCCCACAGGACAGGGCAGCCGAGTCGGGGGCCCAGGCCATCCCTCCCGGCAACAACTGCTCATGAAGCCCTGTGTTACCTCATCGACTGCCCACCACCTGGGCTGCTTTCACCACCCCCACTTTCTGGAGATGCTCAGACAGATCCCATGACGTGTCCCCGATCGTCCAGGCACAAAGGGCCCGGCATCCGGACTCAGGTGTGCGGTTTCAGAGCCCACCTTCCTTCCCGGCGACCCGCTGGTTCCCTTACAGACAAAATACCAGAGACAGGACCAGCCCGCCCTGCCCTGTCTGCACCCGCGACGGCCAGCTCACCTCCAGCCCCCCCAGCCTGGAGTCCCGCCCCTACCCCTCAGCTCAAGCAGACGAGGTCCCAGGGCCTGCTCTGCACACGCCCAGGGTGGCCTGCTTCCTATGAGGCTTTTAAGCCCCACCCGGCGGGAAGACTGGGGCTGGTAGCCAGTCCTGCCAGGATCCCTTCATCTTTTCCTGCTGAGATGCAGCTGTACCCGAGGGGAGAACACCACTGCCCTCCCCCACCCCAGGCCAGGCCCACCAACCCCGTCCCTCTGCGGCCAGCTGCGGAAGGGCTGCTGTGATGGGGGGCGGGGTGTGTGTGAGTCCCAGAGCCTGGAATCCAAAGCCTCCCAGGCCTCCATCCAGCCCGGCCAACTCCGCATATGCACCCCAGATGCCTCCACTGCAGAAACACCTTCTGCCAACAGGGACCCGACGCCGGGGTCCGGGACGGACACGGCCTTAGAAAAATGCCCTCAGAGCCCACCAAGTGCGTGGTGCTAGCTACCTGCCCCTCGACGACTGTCAGACTGACCTGCCCTTAATCCTCAGGTGCCTTTGCTCCAACCTTGAAAATCGCTCCCAGTCCGATGGCACAGGAGGAAACACAGCCCCTGCCGTCAGAGACAGCGCCCAGTCTGATGCGCAAGGCCTAGCTGCCACGTTTACAGAGGCCGAGGACGCGTGGGGAGACAGGCCTTGCCTCCAGTAAACCCCACACTGACGCCGGAGAAAGAGCCCGGCCCCAAGGGAGCCTGCAGTCTGGGGAAACAGCTTCAGTCCCTGGGACAGAACGTCGGGGGCAAAAAGACTCAGAAGGAAAACCTAGACACACAGATGATGGAAAATGAAGCTGACGTCCCTCGAGGGCCTGCCGTGTGCCAGCTACCCTGCAGGTTTAATCTTTAAGTCTCATAATTTACAGCCTAGGACACTGAAGCGCCGTAGTCAGCTACCCAGCCAGGAAGTAGCGGAACCAGGATTGAAACCCAGGCCTGTGCCTGCCCACGTCCGCGTTAGTACAGAGCGCGCGCGTAGGGCAGGGTGAGTCCCCTCATCCCCCACGACGCCATCCTTCAGGCTGGGAGCTCTTTCCCATCCACAGATCACCGCTCTCACGTGATTAAAAAATCACGACGTTTAGGACAATCCATTGACTGTCAACATCCCACTGTCCCAGCAGTAAGGGGACTGCCGACACTCTCCCTTTAAAGCAAAGAGGAGGACTCGGGGCAGGACAGGACCTCCCGAGGCTCCCGGGGTCAAGGACTCTGGGGTCTCAGCAAGAGAGGGTTCAGAGCGCCAAGTCCCCACCCCAGCTCCACCCCAAGCCAGTCCATGGACGGACGCCCCACTCAGGACCTCTGGAGGGAACGAAGACTGGCAGCAGATGGGAAGGCCCTTGTGGGGGGTGGGAAGCAGCAGGATGCTGACCCCTCCCCAGGCCCACTGTCCGCTGCGTGCCCCCAGGGCTGGCCTGGAACCGCGGCCTGGCCTCAGGGCTCATGACACAGACCCTGGAGCTCTGCACAGCCCCCCTGTCCCAGGAAAGGGGCCCTGCAGGGAGCAGAGGCAGCAATGCAAAAGATCTGGATTGTAGAGACCCTGGTTCCCGCCATGGGACAGTGACTTGGGCCCTAAAGGACCAGGAGGAGGGTTTCAGGGAGTCCCTGTGTCTCAGGGCCTGCCATGGGGCAAGGAACCCAGGGCCCAGCGCCAATCCAGCCCCCTCTGCCCCACTCTGGGGTGTGCCGTCCCCTGGGCACCCCAAACCAGCACCGATGCAGGGTCACTGGGCTCCTGCCTGCTGACTGCTGGCCCAGGACGGCCAGAGCTGGGCCGGCATTGGGATGAGGAAGGGACAGCCCCCAAGGTGCAGAGCTGCCCGCTGCTGCCCGCTGCCCACTGCTGCCCGCTGCCCACTGCCCACACAGGAGAGGGCGTGGGGACTGGGCTTCTGCTGGGCAACTGCGCCCTCTGGTGGCAGAGGTGGGAAGATGCAGGACCTGCAGACAAAGGGCGAACCCCATCCCTTCTCCAGCTCCCAGAATCCTCTGCACTGCCCTCACTTACTGGAGGGTGGCACTGGGCCCTTCCCGGGGCGGGGGGGGGCGGGGAGGAGAGTGGCCAGGCACCACCCTGTTCCCGAGGGCTCCCAAACGGACTTCCCCAGGAGGGAGGTGACCTTCCACAGCTCCAGGCGATCGGGTTCCCCTCCCTCACACTCCAGCCCCAGCAAACTTGCCCCCTCTGCCCATCGCTGACCCCAAAGCCCTGCTCCCAGCTCCTCGACCGAGAAGCCAGTTCTGCTCCAGAGCCTTGGCCTCCCCACCCAACACAGGGGTCCAGGCAGTACCCCCACCCCCCACTCCCCGTGTCGGACCCTCCGAGGGCACGGGGCCAGTCCCTCCAGCTGGACCGGAGGTGGTGGGTCAGGGGCGAAGTTGACCAGAACAGGTTCACACCAGCAACTTATCCTCCCAGCTCGCGGAAGCCTCCCACGGGCCTGAGCGGGGAGGCCCCAGAGCAACCCAGTTATGGAGGGAACTCCCCTCCACAGGCCAGGCCTGACGGAGAGCTGCCCTTCCCCAGGCCAGACGCCGTGCCTTATGTGGGTGATGTCATCCCACCCTCGACCAGTCCAACGAGCTGGGTTAAGGTGGTCCCCACTGTGCAGGTGAAGGCGTTTTGCGGACACATCCCCGGCACAGACAACTGGAAAGTGGCGGAAGGGGAGGAGCCCTGCTGCCCCACCGCCTTCTTACCCTCAGCCCCCTCCCCGGCCCCCCAGGAGCCCTTTCATCCTCTTCCTGGTGCAGACACAGCCACCCTGTGCCCCTTCATCCCTCCTACCGGAACAGACCACGTCTGACAGTTCTCAGCGTGACTACGGTGAAGGTCCTGCCGTCTACTCCTGGGCCTTACTCATTTTTTCCAGTCTAAGTGGCATGGGCCAGGTGGTCCTCACTTTACCCACCTGAGAAGTGGGAAGATCAAGAGGTATCTCTAACATTTGACCCCAGCAGAGGAGGCTACGGGTGAGATCCTGACCTGGTTCTCCCTCCGGCTGACCCCGGGGACCCCTGGGGAAGGTGCGGCTTGGCAGGTGACTGCCCCAAGGAGAGTTAATGTCCGGATCGAGGCCTGACGGGGCCCCGAGGCTGTAGCGGACTGGGCTGAGGGACTCAGGCAAGCATGCAGCCCAGCCTTGGGTCTCTTCCCAAACCACCGAGCACTGCCTCACAGGAAGGGGGCCGCGGAGGCTGAGCTTTGCCCAGCCAGATTCCTCCGAAGGCGCGGACCACCAGCCACCCTGGCTGAATGACCACAGCTGGCACGTGGCATTTCAACAGCACTGCTGGTGGCCTGGGGACGCAAAGGTGTCTCAGCCTGACACTCCCCGAGCTTCTGAACAGAAATGACAGCCTACAGTCCCCTCCCTCAATTAAGGGGGCCGGTGCTCGGGCAGGGCCAGGAGTCAGGGCTCCCGGGCTCGGGCTGACTTGCGATCGTCCCCTGCCCCAGGGATGAGCCAGTGTCCGCGCTTTGGCCGGTGACGTTCGCCACCGCAGAGACCTCAGCAGAGTCAAGCCTCTGTTTTTCCAGGGGGAGTGATGACTTTGTAAGGCTCTTTAAGGACGCGGCAGTGGAGACCCTCACATGTCTTCAGCACAGGACACGGGAGACGGTGCTCTCAGCCGTCCAGCTGCGGGGCGATGCTCCGCAAGGGCCCAGAGTCTCTGTGGAGGCGACAAGGGCTGCTCTGAGACCACCAGCACCCCGGAGGCCCTTCCTGGACAAGTTCTGGGCCAGAAGAACAGAGGTGAAGAGTCTGCCTGGAACGCCCCCGACCCCCTTCACAACCACTCTCTGCCTGACTCGGTCCTGGGAGCCAGCAGCACTCACTGCCCAGGAGGTCCCCACCCCCGCCAGCGCCTACGATTCCTTCCTCTGTCTCGCCGCCGCCCCCCCGCCAGCCCTGAGCTGCCTCTGGGGCGCTTGTGATAACCAGGCTGTATCGCTGGCTTGCGTTCTGGACGTCTTTTGTAACTGAGCCTAGACCACCCGTCCCGGCGCCCAGCACAGTCCCGGCACGTGTTCGGTGGATGAATGAGCGATGCCGGGTCAGTGAACGTGGCACCTTCAATCCTCGCTCCACCTGAAATCCCGCCTCCCAGCCCAAACCCCTCCTAGCCCTTTTCCACGGGCTGTTCTCGTGAACACAGACCCCAGGCAGAGCCAGAAGCCAGTCCCCCGAGCAGCCCTAAGCCACCCACTGACCCATCGCCCAGCTGCCTCCGCAGAGCCTTTCCTCCCCTGAACCCCCTCTAGCCTCTCCCTTTTCTGGCCTCTCCTTCGGAAACACCTTTTTCCTGCCCTCAGGCTGCTGTGTTTCCTGCCCAGGAAGAGGGCCTCTGGATCGGAGAGCGCTATTTATAGCAGGCCTCCCTCCTTCCAGGCCTCACTAGGTGAGGGTCAATGGCCCAGGGCTACGCACAGAAGATGCCCAGGGCTTGCCAGGGTCCAACCACCATAGGAAGGAAGGGGCAGGTCCAAGAGGGAGCCTCCTCTGATGTTCAGACCGGCCCCCTGCCCAACCTCCCCGTACCTGCCAGGGACCCCACTGCTCTCCCAGGTTCCCAGACTTGAAAACTCAGAACCGCAGAGGCAAAGACTTACAGGATTTAGATCTGGAGAAGAAGCTAGAGACTAAACTTGATGAGGAAATGGAGACTCAGAGAGGGGAGGGAATTTGAACAAGGGCCCAGGACGTTAAAGCAGGTCCTCCAGCCCAAATCACCCCTGGCACTGGCCGTACACGACACAGCTACAAAGGCACTGGTACACATCGCCTCATTCCACGTCAGGAGGCAGGTGGTATGTGAGGGGCTGGACTGCGTCATCAGGAGAAGATCGTTGAAGCGGGGTGGTGGTGGGATGAACCGGGAGGCTGGGATTGACATGGACACACTAATATATATAAAACAGATAACGAATAAGGACCTGCTGTATAAAAAAATAAATAAAATAAAATTCAAAAAAAAAAAAAGATTGTTGAAATACTAACCCGCAGTGTCTCAGAACGTGCCCTTATTTGGAAATAGGGTCTCTGCAGATGTAATTCATTAAGACGAGGTCACACTCCAGTAGAGTTGCCCTTATAAGCAGGGCGCCCTCGTACGTAAGTAGAGGGAAATCTGGACACAGATGCACGTGAGGACCCCACAGGGAGGAGGGGGCCACGTGGTGGCAGAGGCAAAGGCCGACGTGATGCGTCGACCAGCTGAGGGACACCAAGGACGGCTGGCAACTCGGGAGGCCGGGAGAAGCAAGGAAGGACCCCCCAGCACAGGTCTGCGGGGAGCACAGCCCTGCCGACACCTGGAGTCCAGACTCGCAGCTCCAGGAACCGAGACGATAAACTTCCGTAGTTTTAGGCCACCCCGTTAGTGGCACTTTGCGATGACAGGTCCAGCAAGCTGACACAAGGGGCGGGTCCTCTTCGGCAGGCGAGGACGCTGAGGCTGGGGCAAGTCAAGTGCATCCCCCGGGTCCAGGCTCAGGGCAGCAGGCTCGCTGCCTCTCCATCCTGGTCCTTCCCGTGTGGGACCTGCTGCTTCCTACCAGCTCTCGCCGCCTTCCTGCAGGGCTGCCCTCGCTGACTGTGACAGCAGATCTGCCGGCTGGCTCTCCCTCCCTACCCATCCGTCCACTCAGAACCTCTCCTGGGAGCCCACCGTGCGCCAGGTTCGGAGCACGTGCTGGGGTCCCTCCAGAGACCAGAGCTGAGCTGGAGCTCCGGACACCGGGTCAGACGCCCTCTCGGACCTCGGGTGTCTCCCCACCGGCTTGGTGCCACCAGTGGGGCCGGATGTCCCAGCTGGTCCATGATCTGAACCTTCCAGGAGGGAAGGTGGCTCCCAGCCCACGAAGGAAAGAAGCGGCACCAGGGCTACGCACAGGGAGGCACGAAACGGGATGTGGTCTCGGCACAAGGAAGACGACACCGCCAACCTCAAAGGCCTCCAGCACATCTTCACTCTCAACACCCCAGCAGAGATCCTGGTGATGCGGGAAGATGTGGCTCCTGGAACGGGAAAAGCGTTGGAAGCTTCCCCCAGAAACAACCCGGTTCGTCCCCACGGCAGGAATTAAAAGGAACAAAGTGGAAGCTTCCCTGTAGTGTGTTGAGCGAAGGGAGTCAGACACACAACAGAACCCACTACGTGACCCACGTACGTGAAGTTCAAGAACGGGCACCACGAATCTGTGGCGATAAAAATCTGAACACTGAAACAATGGTGGGAGAGGTGTCCTGACCAGGAGGGACAGGAGGAAACTGGGCTGATGGAAATGTTCTATATCTGGACTGGGGTGTGGTTACCAAGGTACGTTCATTTGTTAAAAACACATGAGACGGGACGCTTACAGTTTGTGTTATTTCACTGTTTGTAAATCATACCCCAATTAAAATACAACAGAATAGGGGGAAAAGAAGGAGAAAAGGGTTCCTTCCCTCTGGGTTGGAGGGAAAGGCCAGCCCAGGGCCCAGAGCATGGGGGGCGCCATGGACGGTGAGGGGAAGAGTTTTCTTCGACTGCTTTCCAGGCTGGAGTCTCGCTCGGGCTCTGCTCAGCCCGCGGCCAGCCTGAGGCGCCAGCCACCTTCACTACACAGAGGCGGGTGGACGCGGACAGAGTAGAAGCCACCCCTCCCCACCCCCCCACCCCCACCCCCAGTCCACGGGCTGCTGAGCACGGCTCTCCCCCCCTCATAAATCAGGCCCTCCTTCCGCCTGAGGCATCCGGGCTGAGCCCTCCCTGGTGTCCTGCTGCCATGGCGACCGCCCCAGCCTGGATCTGGGCTCCCGGGGCTCGAGCTCATCCTTTCAAATCTCCCACCTTCCCATATACTCTGCCTCGTCCACACCTGCGACCTCTCCTCCCGACGCCGCGGCTGTGTGCAATGCCCTGGAAACACAGCCTGGGCCAGCGATGGGCAGGCTCTGCTGAAAGAGCCCCAGGTCCCTCCACACCCCCTGCCCCCCCCAGAGGCCTGCAGCCTGGAGCCCACCGGGGCCCAGAGAGATCACACATCTTAGAGCCGCACGTCTCCCCCCTCCCCATCTGGCCCTGGCAGGGAAGCTTCTCCCCGTCTGGCATACAAACACCCCTTTGGGGATCAATCCACCCAGAAGTGCGGTCTGCGGGACTGGGGCACTGAGTGCTTGCGGCCTCCTCGCTTTGTCCTGTCACTGGCCCAGCCAGCGTTCACCCTCCGAGGCCCACATGCAGCGGCCACAGGGGCAGCGTGGGGCGTCGGACAACAGTGACCAGTGCCCGCTCCAGCCAGGCAGCTCCTGACACACTAACCCTAGGACGACTCTCGCCATTCCGTGCGGTAGCAGTGACGGTCCCCATCTTACAGTCGCCGGAGCCCGGCTCAGACGGACCCCCATCTCCCACCGCAGAGGCCCCAGGAGCAGCTGAGGACCCAGGAGGTGGCCTCTCACCCGCCAGGGAGAGTCAGGACCGGGGCTCCCCTTGGCAGGAGAGAGGGACGGACACCCACGGCCACCTGGCCCTCAGCTACGAACAACCCACCCCCTCCCCTCGAGGCATCAGTGAGCAAGGATTTCCTGAGCCTGACTCCCCGCCGGGACCCAGCCAGGCCACCTCCAGCTCGAAGGCCAGCCTAGCGTGGCCCAGCGGGCTTTCCCCTGCCCTGGGCAGCCTCTCGCAGACACATCGGCCCGCCAGCCCCCGCCCGGATCCCAGACACAGGGCTTTGTCTGCGCTGGACATGGTGCCAGAGTGTCCCGGGCCCTCTGGCCAGCTCAGCAGGGCCTTCCCGCCCTCTTCCCACAACTACTCCAACCCTGCGGCCACGTTCTGGGCTCCCCTAGTGGCCAAGGCCAGCAAGAGGAAGCGGTGGGATGACTCAGGGGTGACGTGGCCTCCAGAGACGTGCCCCTGTGATGACATCTGGTAGGGAGATGGGTAACGGCGGGGAGGTCTGGATTCACGGGAGATGCGGACCTCGGGAGGGGCCGGTGTGTCAGCTCCAGACCAGCTAACAAGCCAAAGAGTCTCAGTGTATTGCAGAAGAACACAGGCTAAATTCGTGCAAAAGGGTTATTTTCAACTCTGAGGAGAAAATGAGAAACAGAACTGAAAATATAACACTTTGACAGTGTTCCTTGGACTAACTGGGTAGAATTTGTAGGAGTGATGAAATCGGCACCCCGGGAGCCTCTGCTACTAGTGCTTTGGGGGGTTACCCACACAGCCGGGGATGATACACTGCTAACTCGACTCCCTGCTTTGCCACCTTTAGACAATATCTACCGTTACCCGACAAAATAGTAGAAAATAAGAATCTTTCTCTTCTCCTTCTCTTCCTCCCAATATTTTATTTTCGTTCCTTTTATCGGTTATTTCCCACCTATAACCTTGAGTTTTGTTTTCTTGTTTTAGGACGCTTGGACGACTCTCTTGAACCCCCAGCCGGATAAGACGAGAGCACTGGAGAACCTCCTGGCCGCTCCCCTTCTCCTGCCCCTTGGTCACATCCGCTTGATTCCCCTTTGCCCAGCAACCAGCAGTCACACTGAACTTGCTTCAAAAGGAACGCAGGTCACTTATGGTGTTTGGACTGCTGGAGTGTGGTTTATACCAGGCTTGGAGGCTCCCAATCTCACTTTCCTCGTCTGTAAAATGGGGACAGCATAGCAGGTCCTAAGGCCTCACAAGACAAGATGGCTTTCTGTAAGTAAGATCACACGACATGCAGCCTGGGATGGTCATGACGGCTCACGTTGCTGGGGCCGCTGGGATAACTCTCTGAACCTCAGTTTCTTCACCAGTGAAACGGGGAGAAGATGAGTGCCCGTCTCGCTAAGAGGTTGTAAAGACCAAATGAAATCATAAGAATCAAAGTGCTTTGCAAAACTCAGGGCATCCCCGTCCCAATTGAAGGGGTCATGACACCAGTTCCCTCTTTTGGGAGATAAAACTGCAGCTCAGGCCCCAGCACATCAGGAGGGGAAATGCACAGCTCCCTAGAGGGCATCTGGGGAACGACTGGGAAATCTGAATGTGGCCCATTTGTTACATATAATAACGCTATTAAATTCACTATCATCGGGTGTGATTGTGGGGCTAGAAGTCCTCGGTCTCAGGAAATGCACGGGCAATCGTTAAGGGTTAAATACCACCATCTCAGCAAGTTATTTTCAAACGGCTCGGGAAAGTGTTATTATATATACACTGATGCGGATAAATGGGGAGAGAGAGACACAGCATCGGAGCAAAACGTTACCAATCAGAGAACCCAGTCACTGTCCTATCACTCGCCTTCTCTACTGATATGACATTTTTTCAAAATAAAACATCACAGGGAAAAAACTTTCCACGTCGGAAGCACCCTAACTGTCGTGGCGCCTTTCCTGTCCCCAGGGAAGCAGGGGCGGGCCCTGACCCCGCAGCTGCCACCATCCCCCCCCCCCGCCGAGTGCGTGCGTGGCACGGGGGTGCTGGGGAGGGCCCAGGGACTCGCAGAACCACCCCAGACGAGGGCCGGGCGGGCAGCTGCTGGTCCCGGCCCGGGGCGTCAGCTGTCTCCTTTGTTAAAGGAGAGCAGACAGACAGTTGGCATCTTAGCAGTACCTGGAGCCCAGCCCCCTGCCCGGTCAACTCAACCATCTGCACCAATGAGCTTGGCAAATTCTACACGCTGCTCCAAGTCTGCAGAAAGCTAGGGAACACCAAAAGAACACGAGGCAACACAGACAGCAAAGGGCAAAAGACGCCACCAGACTCTCCCTGCTTTACGCCTTATCCCGTGTCCCCAGCTGGACAGCCAGCTCGCAGGCTCTGGGGGGCGATCCACACGTCAGAAAGAGAGCTGCCTTCCCAGCTGATGGCAGGCATCTGCCGACGTGCAGGGAGCTCGGGACTGGAGAGCCGTCCTCTGTTCGGATGGAGATGGACCCCGGCTTGTCCTAAGGGTGATTAGTGCAACGAGGAGGGTGAGGGGAATCTCACCCTGACCGTCCCTGGACCAGGGCAGGCTCCATGGGCTCACGTGACCCAATCGCTCTCCGAGTGGATTTCCCAACCTGGCCGGATCACGGGAATCGCTGTGATGGGAGGGGGAGTGGTGGAAGGGTGGTGATCAGGCGGCTGGGGAACAGTGTCTTAGGAGTGAGGCATTTTCATTCAGCTCTCCCTGGGGAAGAAGTGGCGTCTCCACCAGGTACTCTAGCGGCCCAGGTCCCACAGACAGCACGGAGGCCAGTGGGGAGAATACGATTCCAATCGCTAATATGTGTGGAATATTCATCACGGGCTGAGGACTTTGCATGCAAAGTCAAGACCTGAACCTTGACTCCCAGTCCACCTCGATTCATGGTCCAGATTCTTACTATGACAGCATCCGTCTTCCCAGAGGACACTTGAGACCATACCCAGTGAGGACGATCTGAAGGAAACAGGGCAGAGGAGGAGCCCGGGCAGCGCGTGGCACCTGCTTCCAGACCCTGAAAGGCTGTCACCATGTGGAGCAATAGCACTTGCTCTGCGTGGGTTATTGCTAGCCCCCCACTTTATTTGGGGGTGCATTTGGTGAAGCCCATTCACCTTTGGTATCTTCACCAGAGGCAATCACACCCACGAAAGATAAACCCAGGAGGAACCCTGAAGGACAGAGCATTCACATACAGAACCAGATGGTTTCAGCACACAGCCGTGGGGGGTCCCCAGCCAGAGGACCCTGGAGGGGACGGTTTAGAGGCGCCTGTGGTACCTGGAAAGCAAACATGGGGCTTCGTGGCATGGTTCTTTCCAACTTTGAAAGTTCAGTTCTACAGAAGTTGGCATGTATTCTATTTACAAATGGATTTTAAAGTCGGGGAGGGATGTAAGGTGGGTCAGTTTTACTGTCCAGATGGGGAGGGAGTTGCGTCACGGAACGCGGTGACCAGCCAAGGGTTCCAGGGAGGAAATCAGCTCAGCCACCGAGCGGCCGTAACCCTCACCGTGCCTCAGAGTCACGGAGGCAGCTGTGTCCAACCAAGGGAAGCCGACACTCTGGGGCTGGGCCCAGGGACCCGTCCGTCCCGGTCAAAGCTCCCCAGTGAGGCCAACGGGCCATCAAGATGGAACCACTGAGCTGGAAAAGGCAGCTCACGCTGGGGTGGCCTTGGTGCCCTCCGACCCCATGAAGACCCGGAGTCAGTTCACGTCTGCACCTGGGTCAGCTCACGTCTACACCTGGGTCAGTTCATGACTACACCCGGGTCACTTCATGTCTATATCTGGGTCAGCTCACGTCAACACCTGGGTAAGCCCATGTCTACACCTAGTGAGCTCATGTCTACACCTAGTGAGCTCACGTCTACACCTGGGTCACTTCATGTCTATATCTGGGTCAGCTCACGTCCACACCTGGGTAAGCCCATGTCTACACCTAGTGAGCTCATGTCTACACCCGGGTCACTTCACGTCTATATCTGGGTCAGCTCATGTCCACACCTGGGTCAGTTCATGACTACACCTGGATCAGCTCACGTCTACACCTGGGTCAGTTCATGACTACACCTGGATCAGTTCACGTCTACACTTGGGTCAGCTCATGTCTACACCTGGGCTTGTCAAATGTCTCTGACACAGGGGCAGTGGTTGAGCGAGTGTTTAAGTCAAAAAGATCTGAATCAAAATCCCTCTAAGATGTTCCCTTTGGACATGGGGTGAGGTCCTTTAATCCTTCAATGCCTCAAAGTCCTGACTTTTCTAGTTATTACGAAGTTTTCACAAATTCATGGACATAGAAAGCAGGATGGTGGTTGCCAGGGGTTGGGGAGTGGGCAGAAGACGAAGAGTTACTGCCCACTGGGGACAGAGTTCTAGTCTGGAAAGTTGAAAAAGTTCTAGAGACGGATGGTGACAACAGTTAACAACAATGTACTTAATGCCACTGAACCGTACACTTAAAAGTGATTAAAATGGTCAATTTTATGCTATATGTATTTAACCACAATAAAAATTTTTAAATGTTTAAAGTACAATAACTATAGAGAAAACTATAACAAACATGTACCCACCCACCCAACTACAGAATGTTAGCACTTTGTCAAATTTTCTTCAGTTTTTTAAATAAAAAAATGAAATTTTGCATATTTTTTTAAAAAAAAGCTTTCAGAGGGATTTTTCTCAGGAATTCAAGGGTACTTCGACATAAGAAAATCCATGTAATTATCAAAACACATGATGAACTCAACTGACACAGAAAAAAAGCATTTGACAAAATCCAACACACTTGCATGATAAAATACACTTAGAAAAGTTGGATTAGAAGGGATTTCTTCAACATGATGAAGAGCATTTATGAAAAACCCACAGCAGACATTCTACTCAGCGCTGAAGACTGAAAGCTTTCCCTCTAAGATCAGGGGCCAGACAGGGCTGCCTGCTCTCACCAGCCGCTCAACGCTGGATGGGAGGTTCCAGCCAGAGCAGTTAGGGAAGAAAGAGCAGTTAAAAGCCATCTGCACTGGAAAAGAAGGAGTAAAATTATCTCTGTTCACAGTTGACATGACCCTGCATATGGAAAATCCCAAAGAATCCACCCATACAAAAGCCAAAAGAGCTAATAAACAAATGTTTCAGGCGACAAGACCAGCACACAAAAATCAATTGTGTTTCTACACACCAGCAGTGGACAATCCAAAAAAGAAACGGAGAAAACGATCCCACTCAGGAACGCTTTCAGAGCGTCGGAGGACTGGGCATCGGAAGGGTCTCAGGGCCCCTTGAAGCGGGGACATCTCGTTACTAATGGGCCTTGGTGGCGGAGCGTGCATCAGCGAGCACCTTGAGTTTTTCGTGTGTGTTAGCGCGTCTCTTACTAGAATCAAGGCGAGCAAACAGGTCTGATGGGGATGATGGTCTGTGCAAGAGAAACGGAACCACAGCCGCAAGCAGGCCAGAGTGACCTGGGGCTCAGCCTTCTTGCCTCCCTTCACATCGCAAGAGCCACAGGAAGCTGGCGAGCAAAATCCCAGGCCCCCTGGAGGAAGTCAGGCCTGAGTCAGCCTTCCCAGGAGGGGGAGGGAACAGACGAGGCCCAGGAAACTGTTTACGTGGGGGGGGGTGTTTTCCACTTGAAAAGTTGGTGGGTTTTTTTTTTTTAAGTTGAAGAAGGAACTAGAAGTGGTTTTCTTTGTTTGTTTGTTTGTTTGTTTTTGAGGTACGCGGGCCTCTCACCGCTGTGGCCTCTCCCACTGCGGAGCACAGGCTCCGGATGCGCAGGCTCAGCGGCCATGGCTCACGGGCGTAGCCGCTCCGCGGCATGTGGGATCTTCCCGGACCGGGGCACGAACCCGTGTCCTCTGCATGGGCAGGCGGACTCTCAACCACTGCGCCACCGGGAAGCCCCAGGAGTGTTTTTAATGATTGTTTTGTGACTCGGGGCCAGAATGATGGAGTGTTTGCCAA
Source organism: Stenella coeruleoalba (assembly GCF_951394435.1). Taxonomy (NCBI): domain Eukaryota; kingdom Metazoa; phylum Chordata; class Mammalia; order Artiodactyla; family Delphinidae; genus Stenella; species Stenella coeruleoalba. The sequence continues at coordinate 124,972,199 of NC_137169.1, forward strand.
GGATAGACACATTTCTCAGTTCTCCGTGGTCCCTAGACTCTAAGAGCTGGTGGTTGGTTCCATGACACAGACGCTCTCCGTCCCCCTTGTTTCTGTTCCTCTCTCTTGCCAACAGCTATGGAACATCTTCTGAGATCTACGGATGGCAATACTAGGAAGAGAAGCATTCTGATGCACGAAGTGATTGGCTGAAAGGGAAGGAGCCCTAGACCGGGAGCCAGAGCCCTGCGTTCCAGGCTGGCTTCCGCAGCCCCAGCTGTGCAGCTCCGAGCCCCTCCACTCCCTCCTGTAGGCCTTGATTCCCCGCTGTAAAGGGGAGGGCAGGGCAGGGGCTGGGCGAGACCTCTTTAGACTAGTGCTTCTAAAGGCCAAACCCCTTAAGAATTCAAAAGAACTTTAAAAGAAAAGGGAAGTGACATTGATGGGAAATGGAAAGATGAAAAGAGAGACAAGTTTTAAAAGATGGACAAGAGCTGTTTCTTCTCTAGGCCATTCTTTCCTACTGGGCCAAAGCTGGGCTAATACCAGAGGCTCCCAAGGACTCAGGAGGGGGCCAGGTTTGGGAAGGGAAGGAAAAACAGCATTGCTGTTCTCAGTTTGCTCAGGCCAGGACTTCCCAAGGAGATCCCAGAAAAGGCCTGCATGCTTAAAGCTTGCCCACCTGTGAACAAATCCACCTCGTTATGGACCAGGTTTGCAGGGGAAAAGCGGGGTGGGGGGATGGTGGTGGAGGCAAATCACACGACTCCCAAAGAAACACATAAATAAGAATAAATGGGCACCGGAGTTGGATGGGAGACCTCTGGGTGGGACCCAAATTTTTTTTTTCCCAATTGTATTAATTTGGCAAACATTTGAAAGATGCCTGCTGAGCACTGGGCGTGGTCAGACAGGACAGCGGGCAGGAAGGCCTTCACAGGGAGATAAAAACACAAAGCAGAATGGAAACCTGCCCCGGGGGAGCTCAGAGTAGGGGCTCTTCCCTCTAAACCTGGGGAGCTCGGGGAAACAGACCCTAGAGGCTGCAGCACAGATCAGAAAAGCCTTGGTCATTCTCTCCTGCTCCATGGTACACAAGTAAGGAACGACCTGCTCTCGGGTCATCCAGGAAGTGAGCAACACAGGCTGATACGGAGCTACAAACTGATCAGCAACTTTCCCCTAGAAACCACTGGTAAAAGCACGGACCGCTGTAAAGCTCATCTCGGGCGAGGAAACGCACAATCACTGCGATTCCCTGTCTCATTTTCCCAGTTTAATCCCAAAGACACACAAACCCAAATTCAAAGCAGGATACAAAAAATTCATAAGCAGGCTGGAGTCCTCTGTGTCTTTGGCCTGAAGGGAGCCCAGGTCTACCTAGTGGCAGCTCCGCCTACTAGGGGGAGGGTTCTTTGTGTGAAGTCCTGCAGCCCCGTTATAAGAGTCGCAGGGGACGCCGCGTAGGGGAACAAAACGCAGGCAGGATGCAAACCCAGGCAGACCCTCTACTTCTGCAGCGCGAACAAGGCCGCAGGCTTCTCAGCTTGAATTTGAACGAGCCAATGGTGTGCCAACCACTGAAACGGGAAGCCAGATAAACAGCACATTATCGAGGGGGATCCGGCGCGTCCCAGAAGCCGGCGCCAGCTGCGCCCTGGGCTGTCTTAACAAAGTCCCATTGACTCACCAGCTGATGTTCCCATGTTGGGCTCGGGGACAAGGAACCCTCTCTGCAGCGTGGACGTCAAAGCTGCACACCATCCCCACCGCCCCCACTCACGCCTCCCCGATCCCGCCTCCCCTCTCTGCCCCCTGCAGACTTGGCCAGTTCTTTATCTTCCGACCAGTTTCTGTCGGCTCTGAGAATAGAAGGGACCCCAGGGCCCAAGCACCGGGGACTCTTAGGTGAGCTCCCAGAGCGGCCACCCTCTCTTTTTCCCTCCCTCCCCGCTGCTCCGGGAAGCTTTCTCAGGCGTGCCAGGAGGACAGCCTCCGGGCCCGTGCGATGCTTCTCGGTGCATCCGGGGGCCAGAGAACGTTTTCTGGAACAGTGCGCCAAGGTCACCTGCCCAGCTGTTCAGCTCGCTCCGCTGGGGTGGGAGGAGAAGAGGTGGGCAGGGTGTGTGTGTGTGTGTGTAATGTAGCCCTCGGTGTCTCTAATCAGAGGATCTCAACACACTTTCAACAGCAAGGCAAGGGAAACCGAGGCTCCGAACTTGGGTGGCCCATGGTGAGTCAACTCCTGGACCAGACGCGCAGCCCCGCGTGGACGCTCACCCTCCCGCGGGCGCAAGCTCACCCCCCGGCGCTCGGGCCCTCCTGCCCTGCAGAACCCGCCAGCCCCGTCCCTCAAAGCGGGGAGCATCAGACTCGAACCCACCCCGCGACCGCCAGGTCCCTGAGCGGGCTACTTACCCGCGCGCCTGCGCCCCGGGGCCCCGGGTCCACGCATCCCGACGGAGCCGGCCAGGCCCACGGTGCGAGGAGAAAGTTCTCTGGCTCCCGCTCTGGTCGGCTTCCCCCGGAGTCTCGGCGTCCGCGCTCCGGTCGCGGGTGGCACTAGGGCCGCCGCCGGCCCGGGCCCCACGACGCGGAGTGAGGCGGCATCCCGAACAAAGTGCGTCCCCTGCCGGGCGCGGGGCGGAGCCTGGTGACCCGCTGCCCCGGGCACACGCCGGCCGCCTCCCCGGGCCGGGGGCGGAGGCTGCGCCGCCGAGCGCCCCGCTCCCCCCGCGCTGTGCCAGTTGAACCCGCAGAGGGGCGGAGGCGCCGGGCCCTTCCAGACTTTGTCATTGGAAAGCTATTCCCGTAACCCTTTCCTGCCTTCGCCTTCCGTCCCGCCTCCGCGGCCGCAGAAAGGCGGAGCTGGGTGGCGGGGCAGGAAGCCTCCGCACAATCAAGCCTTTCCTCGGCCGGGACCCGCCGCTTCCAGGCCCGGCCCCACCCCCACGCGCCCTTGGGCTGCCGCCGGCCGGCACTTCGTAGCAGCGCGGACAGAGGGGTCGGCCGGGCCTTCCCACCCGCTTCCGCCCGCGCCCCCTTCCTTCCTCTCTGTTCTGTTCCGCTTTCTGGGCTGGGACTCGGATGCAGAGGGGAGGGGAGACCCCAGAAGGGCCGGGCATATAGTAGGTGCTCAGTAAAATGCGTGGGGCTTTGCCCGACCTCGCGACCCTGCCACGGGCCCTTTCTCCTTCTACGGCCTGGGAGGGGGAGGAGGGAGGGGGAGAAGAAACGACCAGACCCAGAGAGAGGGGCTGGAAGTGGGGCCTCGGCCAGAACCTAGTGCAGCCTAGGCAGTGCGGCCTCCACTGACCCTGCCTCCCGGGACAGGGCAGAGGAGGTCAGGTGCCTGGGCTTCTGGAGCAGGCTTCGAGCTCCGGGAGAAAGGCGGCAGTGCGACCAAGGACCCACCAGATTGGGACCAGAGGCGTCGCCAGCTCCAGTCAGCAAACATGATTGATTATTTCCGGGGCCAACTCCCTGGGAGGTTTCCCAAAGTTTCACCAGCAACGGGTCAACCAGAGGGAAGCAGGGTCAGCAGAGTCCTGCCCACCCCCGTCCAGTCAGTCAGTCGGGTCACAGTGGCTGGGGACCTAAGGGAGTGATAAAGGGACACTAGACAGTGGACAAGCAGTGGCGTTGAGGAAGTTCCCAACTAACCAGGGAGAAGGGTTTCTATATGGGAATAACCTGCCTTTTCTTTGCGGGGGAGGGGCTATCTCAGAGGGACACAGGGGGCGAGTCCTTGCCCTGTGGGTACAGTGGCTGGAAGTGTGGGCTCGAAGGCAGATTGCCTGGGTTCATATCCTGGATCTGCTTCTCATCAGCCATGGGAACCAGCACGGATTCTTTAACCTCTGACCATTTCGGTTTCTTCATCTGTAAACTGGGGTGATGACAGTTGCCATCTCCCACGATTGTTGGTGAGAGTACGTGTGCTAATCTAGGCGGCACACTCAGAATAGTGCCTGCGCTACTCAGTAAACATCAATTATTATTGTGATCCCTGAGTCCTGCAACCCTGCATCCAGTGTGTCATTCACCCATGTGCTCACTGGAACCTCTCTCGCTCTTCACAGGCTCCTCGGCCTGCTAAGGGGAGCCTGGTCCTCTCGGAAGAAGCACTGTCCTTTCTCGAGGGCCCATAGGGTGGGCCGGCTGAGTTCCTCACCTCCTCGGTCTAGGGACCAAGGATTACACAGCAGGCTTGCAAAGCAGTTTCAGAGACTGAACTGCCCTCTGGGCCACGGTGAGGCTGCACACGGGGCCCCACCCATACTGGTAATGGCAGGAAGGTGCTGTTCCTTGGGTGCTGAATGGGGAAGAAGGCTAAAGCCATGGCTTTCTTTTTCTAATTTATTTATTTATTTATTGGCTGCGTTGGGTCTTTGTTGCTGCACGAGGGCTTTCTCTAGTTGCGGCGAGCGGGGGCCACTCTTCGTTGCAGTGCACGGGCTTCTCAATGCGGTGGCTTCTCTTGTTGCGGAGCACGGGCTCTAGGCCCGTGGTCTTCAGAAGTTGTGGTGCGCGGGCTCAGTAGTTGTGGCTCGCGGGCTCTAGAGCGCAGGCTCAGTAGTTGTGGCGCATAGGCTTAGTTGCTCCGCGGCATGTGGGATCTTCCCAGACCAGGGCTCGAACCCGTGTCCCCTGCATTGGCAGGCGGATTCTTAACCACTGCGCCATCACGGAAGTCCCAAGCCATGGTTTTGTAAGGGTTAAATCTCTTCCTCCGTGAGATCAGTATTTCTCTCCCATTCATGAATGGCTGATCACACCAGTCCCCCGACCCTGCTCCAAATGTCCCAGTCACAGACCTGCAGCAGTGAAGTGTGTCTGGATAAACACGCTGGCATATGGACAGGTAGGGGGGTGGGCAGGGGATGAACAGACCAGCTCTAGTTGTGCTGAAGGGCAGAGGCAGGGACAGCTCCTGAGAGACAAGGTGGTGGGACAGGGCGGCAGAGAGAAGCCACAGTGACCGTGGACGCAGGGCCGCCTGGGTGGGAAGTAGGGTCCCCCCCCCAGCCCAGGAGAGGCCTCTGCCAAGTGCCTGCCTGTGAACAGTTTTCCTCCGAACACAGCGATGACTCTGTTGCTCTAAATCAAGCAAATGGCTTTTCCTTAAATATGAAAATCAATAAGAAGTAAAGGCAAGGGCCTGGCCACCGGGAGAGGAGATTGGAGGCGCTGGCCACAAGGGAAACGGTGAGATGCAGGCTCATCCCCCCACCCCACCGCGAGGCGGCCTCCAGGCCCTGCTGCCCCCCCTGTGACTCCTTAAGCCCAACAGCTGCCCCTGGTCCCCTCCTCCATCCACGGCTTAGAGTCCATCCTGAATCAGGGCAGGAGATTGCTAACGAGAGGATTAATGTCAACGTGACAAATAGGTTTTAAAAAATCAGCCCAGGAGCCTGTTGTCACCCCGTGGTCTCAGACCTGGCTTGAGTTGAGATGCTCCGGGAGCCCCAGCTCAGCAGGTAGCATTTCCAGGCCTGGCCTGATTTCCTGGGGCCCCTGCCCATTTCCTGCCCCCTTGAGCTCTGAGGACCGAGACTAATCTGTTTTACGTTTGGGATCCGGGAGTTTGCACTGTCAGAGCTCCCCCATCCCATGTGGCCCGCCAGGGTCTGTCTGCACCTTCCCGCTCCCGTTAGGCGCGCAGAGCCGTCTGTAAGGCAGGGATGGGAGCAAGTACATCACTTTATTTCTTGAGCCTTTAATGAACGTCGTTAGAGGGAGCCTCTGGCTTCCTCCTCGGAAGAACAGTGGAAAAACACTGGGTGTCAGAGGACCCGAGTCCACGCTCTGGCGGGGCCCTTGCCGAAGCACATGCTCATCCGTAAGCGGGGTGACACCCAGGGGACACCACCGCCTACCGAGGCCTGGGTGAGCGTTCAGTGAGAGCCGAAGAGAAGGTGTGGTAGGTAGTGCTGAGCATTTGCCAGCAGAAGCTCGATTATCAAACAGAAAACACATCTCATACCCCGGCCCCACCCCATCCCACCTGCATACACATCCCCTCGGGCATACTCTCCATGTTCGAAAACACGCTTTTTTTTTTTTTTTTAACGTCTTTATTGGAGTATAATTGCTTCACAGTGGTGTGTTAGTTTCTGCTATATAACAAAGTGAATCAGCTATATGTATACATATATCCCCATATCCCCTCCCTCTTGCGTCTCCCTCCCACCCTCCCTATCCCACCCCTCTAGGTGGTCACAAAGCACCGAGCTGATCTCCCTGTGCTATGCAGCTGCTTCCCACTAGCTATCTATTTTACATTTGGTAGTGTATATATGTCCATGCCACTCTCTCACTTCGTCCCAGCTTCCCCTTCCCCCTCCCCGTGTCCTCAAGTCCATTCTCTACATCTACGTCTTTATTCCCGTCCTGGCCCTAGGTTCTTCAGAACCTTTTTTTTTTTTAGATTCCATATTATGTGTTAGCATAATGGCCACCATTATGCTATGTTAGAGAAATGTTTTTCTCTTTCTGACTTACTTCACTCTCTATGACAGACTCTAGGTCCATCCACCTCTCTACAAATAACTCAATTTCGTTTCTTTTTATGGCTGAGTAATATTCCATTGTACATATGTGCCACATCTTCTTTGTCCATTCATCTGTCGATGGACGCTTAGGTTGCTTCCATGTCCTGGCTATTGTAAATAGAGCTGCAATGAACATTGTGGTACATGACTCTTTTTGAATTATGGTTTTCTCAGGGAATATGCCCAGTAGTGGGATTGCTGGGTCATATGGTAGCTCTGTTTTTAGTTTTTTAAGGAACCTCCATACTGTTCTCCATAGTGGATGTATCCATTTACATTACCACCAAAAGTGCAAGAGGGTTCCCTTTTCTCCACACCCTCTCCAGCATTTATTGTAGATGTTTTGATGATGGCCATTCTGACCGGTGTGAGATGATATCTCATTGTAGTTTTGATTTGCATTTCTCTAATGATTAGTGATGTTGAGCATTCTTTCATGTGTTTGTTGGCAGTCTGTATATCTTCTTTGGAGAAATGTCTGTTTAGGTCTTCTGCCCATTTTTGTATTGTGTTGTTTGTTTTTTTGGTATTGAGCTGCACGAGCTGCTTGTAAATTTTGGAGATTAATCCTTTGTCAGTTGCTTCATTTGCAAATATTTTCTCCCATTCTGAGGGTTGTCTTTTTATCTTGTTTATGGTTTCCTTTGCTGTGCAAAAGCTTTTAAGTTTCATTAGGTCCCATTTGTTTGTTTTGATTTCCATTTCTCTAGGAGGTGGGTCAAAAAGGATCTTGCTGTGATTTATGTCATAGAGTGTTCTGCCTATGTTTTCCTCTAAGAGTTTTATAGTGTCTGGCCTTACATTTAGGTTTTTAATCCATTTTGAGTTTATTTTTGTGCATGGTGTTAGGGAGTGTTCTAATTTCATTCTTTTCCATGTAGCTGTCCAGTTTTCCCAGCACCACTTACTGAAGAGGCTGTCTTTTCTCCATTGTATATTCTTGCCTTCTTTATCAAAAATAAGGTGACCATATGTGCATGGGTTTATGTCTGGGCTTTCTATCCTGTTCCATTGATCTGTATTTCTGTTTTTTGTGCCATTACCATACTGTCTTGATTACTGTAGCTTTGTAGTATAATTTGAAGTCAGGGAGCCTGATTCCTCCAGCTCCGTTTTTCTTTCTCAAGATTGCTTTGGCTATTCAGGGTCTTTTGTGTTTCCATACAAATTGTGAAATTTTTTGTTCTAGTTCTGTGAATAATGCCATCGGTGGTTTGAGAAAACTTGCTTTTGAGCGATAGAAATCTGACTGTCTACTAACAACCCTCATCCTCTCTGGCTTGATCCGTTAACCAGCAAGGAGTTTCACGGGAGTGGGATGGGGGGACGTGGGTGTGGCAGTTGTCCCCATGTGGCTACCCTGGCCTCAGGGTGCCGGGCCCCTGTGTTGATGGTCTAGACGAGGACCCGGGAGGAATGGTCTGTGAGGAAGAGCTGGCACTGGGCTGCGTGTTTCAGGATAGTGAGGCTTGCCTTATGGGGAAGATGGCTTTTCTCCCTTTCTATCACCAGGAAGTGAGCCGTGCTGATAGTCAGTCATGGTGTTTTTCCAATGATGGCTTTTCCAGAGGGGTGCTTCTGGAAGGGGCCAGCAGGGTAGGAATGGGGTGGGCAGGGAGACATGCTTCCCTTTCGGGAGGCTGGCTCTGGCTGGAGCTGCCCCGAGAAGATAACAGTCCGACTTACAGAGCTCTTGCTGGGTACTGACCGCTAGTCTAAGCCCTTAACATCCATCTCATTTTTGTCTCTATTTCGTAGGTGAAGAAATTGAGGTTGAGATCTTGCCTGGGTCCCCAGCTGGTCAGTGCTGGAGCCGGGACTTGCATCCCGGCATCCTGGCACCCAAGGCCACGTGCCCTGGTACCATGCAGATCCGCAGAGGAAAGGGGGGCTTGGAGACCATGTGGGGCCCGGGGAGGGGCTCTGTCACTCAGCAGCTGCTGCACGTTTCTTTCTTTCTCCCTTCTTAATGGCTTTTTTGGAGTATAACTGACATAAAATTCACCCCTTGTAAGTATGCGAGTCCATGATTTGTACCAAAGCTACCGAGTTGTGCAGCCGTGACCACAACCAGGTTCTAGAACACGTGCTTCACCCCAGACGCTTCCTTGCTCGGTTGCTTTGATGAGTCTCGACTCCCTTGTCTGTAAAGTGGGAATGACACCGCCTGCCTTGTAGGCCTGTCCCAAGCATCAGATGAGCGTGTAAGTGGCGTATGGTAAATGAGTGAGTTATTCCCATTCTGGTCTCTTAGAGTCACTTACATACAGACTTTCAGAGCTGGGTGTGGTCTGGAAGGCTGTCGAATTCCACCCTCTCCTTCAACACATACGAAACCAAGGTGCCAAGAAGGTCAGCAACTCACCGCTAAGGACACGCGGCTCAGGACATGCAGCTTGGTAGTTCGGTGCTCTCTTATCTCCCGCGAGACTTTCCCCTGAGGCACAGGGGAGGTGTCATTGCCACCACCCCCGCTCTTCTGGGGGGCGCCCAGGGCAATGCTGACTGGCAGGCATGGACTGCCGGAGTTCGCTTGTGCTGGTGGAAGACTGCCCAGGACTCTGGCCTTGGAGAGAGAGCGCAGTGGGGAAGACTGGGTGCAGAATCCAGGGACACGGCCCAAGGTGGGGGCCGAGGCAGGAATGTCCACTGTCGGGACAGAGGACGCATTGATTCAAACCACCCACAGGCCGGCCAGCTTCATGGGCACGTGCGCAGTCACACGGGACCCCGTGTTTGGTTTAATGCTTTGCTGTTGCCCCCTTCAAATTCTTACCAAGTTTTTAAACAAGGGACCCCACAGTTGTATTTCGCACAGGCCCCCATAAATTGTGTAGCCAGTTTTGCCCACAGGACAGAAAGCAGAGCCCAAGCTTGACTCTCAAGGTCCCCGTAAGGAAGAGCATTTCTCCGCCCAGAACTTACTTACATGTGAGCTATTTATGTACATGACACGATCGTGGAGTCTTAAAACTGAGCATTAAGAGAAATCAAAGTTGCAAAACAAACAGCACTCTCTGATCCGAGTTATGTCAAAAGATGCCCCACAAAACTCTATATTTCTATGTGCATTATACCTGTATGAAAATACGTTTTTCGAGAACTCTGGAAAGTCTCCAAACTGATAGCAGTGGTTATCTCTGGGGAAGAGTCACCCAGGGCGTTGTTAATTCTTTCCGTATGTTTGAGTTGCTGGGGTTTTTTCACGAGGAGAATGTATTCAGGAATTACATAATGACAGGTAAAATGGTAAGATACTCCTAGTATATTCTGTGAACATTTTCTTATATCAGTAAATATTCCTTTTTTTTTTTTTGCGGTACGCGGGCCTCTCACTGCTGCGGCCTCTCCCGTTGCGGAGCACAGGCTCCGGACGCGCAGGCTCAGCGGCCATGGCTCACGGGCCCAGCCGCTCCGCGGCATGTGGGATCCTCCCGGACCGGGGCACGAACCCGCGTCCCCTGCATCGGCAGGCGGACTCTCAACCACTGCGCCACCAGGGAAGCCCAGTAAATATTCTTAACACCTTAAGAAGTGTCTTGTGGGACTTCCCTGGTGGTCCAGTGGTTCGGACTTGGCGCTTTTCACTGCCGAGGGCCAGGGTTCAATCCCTGATCGGGGTTCTAAGATCCCGCAAGCCACACAGTGTGGCCAAAAAAAGAAAAATTTCTTGAGAAGGAAAAGGAGGGACATGGGGTGGGTGTGGAAGCCATCGCCCAGATGGCCCGTGGGTGCTTGGCGTGGCCACCAAGGATCTGGAGGCTGCGGGGTCCACTTTCGTGGTGGGCGGGTGACAGGAGGTATCAGGGGCGTGGGTTGCCAAGTGAACCGGGTGACGAGGTTGTAGAAGTGACTTTGGCTGTGGTGAACAGAGGTGACGGAGGCAGGGGTGCAGGGAATCCCCTCTGCGGGAGGAAGGGATGGGGCCCCGGTGTGGGATGTACCAGGAAATGGGGGGTTTCAGGCAGGGCGCCTAGTGGACAGAGGGCAGCTTTGGGGTCAGGGCTGTAGTCAAGCCTCAGATCCACTGCCTCCTCGCCGTGTGCCCAGAACCTGGGTCTGTCCCCCGGGAGACAGAGGATGCTGACCATGCACTCCTGGTGGGGATGTTGGGAGGATGTGATGAGACGACGTCGGCGAATCATTGGACCCAGTGCCCGCCTCAGCCTGGGAGCCCCAAATGTCCCCCCTTCCCTTTAATTGACTGCAGTTTGAGGCACTAAAATGGCCAGAAGTATCTGCATGTATGAAGAGCCTTCTTTCCAGTGCCTCCCTCCCCAGTTTCTAGGCGAGCTGCCCAGAGCCTCCTGGGTGCAGCCTGCAGAGCCTGAGCGGAGCCCGCCGGGAGGGGAGAGCAGCTGGCTACGGCCAGAGGGCTGGGCCGTGAGACAAGAGGGCCAGTGAGGCTGCTCTGGGCAGCTCGGCCAGGGGTCCCACACTGGGATCCTGGGAGGGGGATGCTCTATGAGCGCTGATACCAGTCCCCCCACATTTCTCTCCCCCTGGCCCTTTGGGCTCCCCCGCCTCCGGGGTGTCCCCGCGGCTGCTGCAGCCTTCTCCGCGGGTGCAGATGTGCCCTGCGGCAGCTGGAACGCCCGGCACCTGTTGCCCGGATAAGCGACCGTAACTCTACTCCAGGGAAGGCAGGCCAGGTGCCGGGCCTTGCCGGGTCCTCCTTCCTGCAGGCGGAAAGGCGGGGCATCTGCCTGTCCTGGCTGCACGTGGAGGCCGCCTGGAAAGTGCTGGGCCTAGAGTCTCAGCACAGACTGGACCCTCTTCCAGCCCGGAGCTGCTTCCAGCCATGCAGCTGTCCCCTCGGCCCAGCTGGTTCGCTGGGGGCTCCCACACCGGGGCGGGGAGGCTGGGGAGTGGTGCCGGGGGCAGGGCGCGGGGAAGCGGGGCGGCAGCGTGGACCCGAGGGGTCAGAGGCGCCCAGAGCTGGGAGGAGGCGGGCAGTGAGGCCAAGGTGAGCTAAACTCGCTCCGTGTGGCCTCGGCTGCAGAGATGTCGTTCTGGAGATGCTGGGATGCAGAATCTCCTTCCCAGCTGAGTGTGCGGGGGTGGCGTGGACCAGGCAGGCCTCGTGGGAGCCCGCACAGCCATGCGGACTGCCAGCCTTCATGGAGAGCGCGAGCACCCGGTCAGGAGCCCCGGGTCTCTGAGAAAAGCTCATGGGGCAAATCCAACACACACATCTCTGACATCCAACCCACACACGGCATTGCACATGTCAATGCACGTGAAAACCTCCCAGGAGAAAACCAGGCAGTGAGTCAGCATCGCTGATGTCTGGGTCACACATCCACTCCCCTGTCCGTTGGTCCTTGAATGAACGTCCCCCTGCCCCCCACTCAGGGAGGGGAGGCTTGAGCCGGCGATGCTCAGAGATGCCGAGGTCCCTACAGGAAGCTGACCTCCAGCTCCCGTCTGCCTGGGCCAGCCAGGACCCATAGTCCAGGTGGCGGGTGGGTGGCCCCAGCCACACGTGGGACACTGCTGACCCCTACTGGCACTTTTCTGCCCATAGCCAGCAGGCAGAACCCTAGGGGGAGTGGAGTGTCGGGAAAACCTCGCCGTCCGTCTGGGAGGGGGTGGGAAGAAATAGCCCAGCTCAGAATCGCCCCCCGCGCGGGCTCCTTCGATGAGACCAAGAAGAAGTTAGAATACAACCCAGACCGTGTTTCTGGGAAGAGCGAGGTGGACTGGCAGCATGTCCTCCCAGCCTCTGTGGCTTGGTCAGCTCCTTGCTACCCATTCCCCAGAACCTAAACCGAGAAACCATTAGCAACACTCCACCAGCCAGATTCAACTACTCAACCGGATAAAAAAGGAAAAAAGTGAACTTTCCGCTTAATTTCCTGTGGGTCTGATGCACCCTTTGGACCTGGGACTAACGGGATAATTGTGGCTTTACCGTCTCCTTTTCCACGAGAGGGGTTGGTGTTACACTCTTTGGGAAACTGCTACCAGGAAAGCTGGCATCTGGAGGATTTGCCTCTGTGGCTAGATATTTTAAAGATCATTTGTACAGCCCAGGGGTGTAATTTAAGTCTTCCAGAATCTTTACTGGAATCGTCCCCGGGACCAGAGGAACACCAGACGCCAACAATTCCGACAGAATTAGTGTGGAGGCCCCCGGGAGGAGGGAAGCCACTCCTTTTTAACCCCCTCCTTCTCCTCTGCCCCCCATCCTAGCGGCAGACCAGAGCTCTCCTTCGCTTCATGGCTAACCTCCTTCGAGGGTGCGTGCGCTCCCTACCACCAACCGCCCATCACCGTCAGGCCTCCGCTCTGGACACGGCGCTGAGCCGCTCCAGCAAAGGCAATCGTTGGCCTCTTGAAAGCTAACTCTCAAGCGCGTTTTCCATCTCTCATTTTACTTGATCTCTATAGCATCTGACATCTTAACAGTCGTTCATCATTTATTAATTTAAAATTTTATTGTGAACTATTGTAGACATGCCGAAGGTATGGAAAACAATATAACAAACATACCTGTTGCATCCGTCAAGGTTCTGCAGAGAAACAGAACTAACGGGATATTCATTCATTCATTTATTCACTGACTTATTGTAAGGAGCTGGCTCAGGCAGTTACGACAGCTAGTCCCGAGTTCTGCCGAGGGAGCTGGCAGCCCACAGACCCAGGAAAGCCAACGGTTTAGTTCCAGTCTGAGTCTGAAGGCCTGAGAACCGGGTGAGCTGATGGGATAATTCTGGTCTGAAGGCCGGCAGGCTTGAGACCCAGGCAGAAGCCGATGTCCCAGTTTGAAGGCGGCCAGGCAGGAAGGATGCTCTCTTATTCGGGGGAGGTGGGGGTCACAGCCCCTTTGCTCTATCCAGGTCTTCAGCTGATTGGACAAGGCCCACCCACATTAGGGAGGGCAATTTGGTTTACTCAGTCGACTAAGCTAAATGTTAATCTCATCCAGAAAACACCCAGAATAATTTTGGCCAAATATCTGGGCACCCCGTGGCCCAGTCAAGTGGACACATAAATTTAACCATCACACCTGTGAACACCACACGGTGTAAGGAATAAAGCCGCGCGAGAACATAGTTTAAGCTCCTCCCCTTTTGAATTTCTCTCTCCCCACAGAGGGGATACTATTCTGCGCTTGGCATTAACCATTCCCACACGTCTCTTTATGCGTTTACTATGTTACACACTCTACCTGCACAGACTATTTTAACTAGACATCTGAAATCATACTGTGTGTGTTCCGCAGCTTTCTTTTTGGACTCAGCACATGCTGTCTGGGTCTTGGATGTTTCCAGAACTCCTCTGGCTCTCCTGAACTGACCAGATCAGGTGTGATTAGGACACCAGGCACAGTTTTTTCTTTTCTTTTATTTTTTTTAAATCTGACTCTGTTCTTCTTCCTTCCTTCCTTTTCTTTTTTCCTTTTTACACTATGACCAGATACTATCTCAGGCACTGGACACGCAGAAGTTGACCAAGACACAGTTCTGTCCCCAACTTCATGCTTCTCTGTAGCCCTTTGTAGCAAAGGAAGTTTTGTCTGGGACCACGTCTGTGCAGCCCAGACTACGAAGAATCAACCTAATCCTCCTAAAGGAGCATAAAGCTGCCCGCAGGGGCTCAGGTGATGCCCGCAGGGGGCTCAGGGGATGCCCGCCAGTGCTCTAAAGCGGAAAACACAGGCGATGGGCTTTAGCATTCCGCGTCCTGGAGAGAGAGCTGGACCAGTCTTCTGCAGGCTGGGCCCCAGGCTCCGTAGAGAGAGGAGCCGCGGTCCCCTTCCCTTGGGTCTCGGGGCCCAAACGCGGTGCCTCGGGAAGCTTGTTTCCGAGACATTCGGCTACTGCCGAGGGCCAGCCCCACCCCCATCCCCCTTCCCGGACAGCCACGCTCGACCTCGCCATCCCAGCTCGTCCAGCCTTTGAAGCAGGCTCAGCCGTCCTTCCCTGAAGGCTGGTGGGTGACACGGAGGGTCCTGGGCATCCGGGCCTGCCCCCCACCAGCCCGTGGGCGCTCGCGCTCCGCTGTGGTCCTCGATCTCTCGCTCCCTGCGCACTGCAGTGCCATCCTGCCTTCTCACGGCGGGCTGCGTCTGCTCTCCGAGCAGGGTCTCACTCTGCACGAGGACCGCTCCCGGCGCCTGTGTGACACCCACACAGGGAGCTTCCACGTGACCACGGCCATACCTCATCTCGCTGTGCTGCGGCCTCCCCTTACTGGTCGCTTCCCGCTTTGCGCTCTGCCCGTGCCTGCTTGAGAAGACTCAGCGGGGCAGCGTCGCTGGCTCTACCTGGCCACTGGCTGTGGTGACACCAACTGGATTCTTCTGCCTCTGGGAGTCCGTCTCGGCAGAACCTCGCTGCACGGGCCCCCTCCCCCAGAGGCCACTACTCCCTTGCCTTGGTCGATGCTGGCCGCCAGCCAGAGTCCCCGCCAGCCCCTCGGGAGAGCAGCCTGCATCCACCTCTTTCTCTGAGGCTCCTTTTCAGAGAAAGGTTTTTGCAAGCCTTAGTGAGGACGGCTCAGCGGATACTTGTAAACCCTCACGTTTTTTCTTGGCAACACCCCATCTGTAGAAACTTTCTTCCTTAGGAAATGCATCTCTGAATGCAGCGTAGCTGAAGGGATCCACCTGGAGTGACCCACCCACCTCTGGAAACTGTCTTTTCCCAAAAGGGCTGTGTTTCCATCCCACATGCTCTTCTAGAACCTTGCCACGGTGCACATCAGGAGGTGGGGTCTGTGTCCCCTTTCCTTGAAACTGGGTGGGGCTTTGAGACTGTCAGCAGAGCACGAGGGGTGGGGTGGGGGTGGAGTTCTGTTCTGCACCTTCTGAGGCTGGTTGGCAAAAGGCCAGACAGCTTCCTCCTGGCTTCCTCTCTCCCAGGACGCTTGCCCTCGTGGCCCCGCCTGGCCGCCTGGCGAGCTTACACGTGGGGGTCCCCGCTAACAGTCCAGCCGCCAGCCAGCACCAGCTGCCGGCCACGTGAGCAGGAAAGTCACGATGACCCCAGCTAGCCATCACCTGACTGCATCACATGTACGGTCTGAGGAAGAGCTGTGCAGCTGAGCTCATAAACCCCAGAACCACGAGACAGAAAAGGGAGTGACGGCTGCAGTTCAAGCTACTGAGCTTGGGGCGACTCGTTACGCAGCAGCAGGTACCAGTCTGTCCACTTCCGTGTGGTCCCGCTCGTCAGCGTGCGCAGTAGCTCAGGTAAATCTGTCCCGGATTCCTGCAGGGGAGCCTCCCTCCTGAGCCCCCAGTGCTCTTTGCTGTGCCGGCCTCCTGCACCCCGTCCAGCGCCCGCATGTCCCCTGGCCCTGGGAGGCCCCGAGTCTACAGCCCAGTGCTTGGCACAGAGGGGGTGCTTCTCGGAGGACGGGGAAGACGATCCCGGGGAGACAGGAGGGCCCTGAGCCAAACAAGCTTCCACTACCTTCAAAGGCCTTTTTCTCTGACCAGCGTCCCAGGACTTTTGGCTTCTCTGCTAGGAGCCTAGGATGTCTCAAGTGAGAGTCAAAAAAAATTTAAGTAGCAAATGACCCCAGTGGACAAAGGATGAAGGGCTGCTTAAGCTAGGAGGTCCCTGAGAGTGTGATTCACAAATTGGCCGGCAGGTGGCAGTCTCGCTCCTGGTTCTTACCCTGCAAACTGGAATGAACGCTTTGGTGCTGGAATTCGTAAAACATAAAAAAACAAAGTAAAGCCAAGCACCTCTCCAGGCTAGGCGCGTGTGAGCTACGAAGGAGACGGAGCCACAGCCCTGCCCTCTGCGGCCGTCCTATAAAGAGTAAACTCTGTCTCTTGAGCTCATCTTTGGATTGCCGTCCAGCCCTTTCTTCTGTCTCGGGGTCCCATTTCATACGATTGACCCTGATGGACCAGAGGCGTCAAAGCTCTTGCCTAAAGTTTGGTTATTTTCAAGCTACTCACTGCTTACACCTCTGCTGTCTGGCCGGATGACCACAGGGAAGTTGGAGGGTCCTCGACAGGAGGACAGGGAACGGATCAGAAGCAGAGGAGGCAGGTCTGCCGGAGAGACTGCCCGGCCACGCTTCTCCCCGGAGCTGCCAGGCCCCGGGCCCTCCTTTGCCGTCTCCCGGTGCCTCCTGTCTCCCTGCCCACACCGGCCTGGTGTGGACGCAGGCTGCTGAGAGGGAAGCAGCCTCACAAGGCCATCGGGCCAGGGGGCGGGGTAGGGGAAGTGGTGGATTTAACTGAAAGTTATACAGCCTGTTTCACAACACCCTGAGGACCCAGCCGCGGGCCTCCCCCTGAGGAATTTCTGAATCACCTTCCAAGCTCCCTGGAACATTCCTTGTGGTTCACAGTGTAAAGGGCAGCTTGAAGATGGGAACACGTTTCCCTGTTGGAGCCCCCATAGTACCCTCGTTCCTCTCCAGGTGGATTTCCCCCTTTCTTTCTTCCAAGCATTTTATCCTCCTGACGTTTACACATGGACTTTCCTGCCCTTTCTTTTATCTTTGGCCATCAGGCTTATTTCTCCTGCAGACCCCGAGAGGCTCTGGGACTCCTCCTCGGGAAACATGAAGACAGGGACTGAGGGTCCCGGTCAGGAATGCGGGGCCATCCCTCAGCCCCCTGTCACAGCCTCAGCACTGCACAGCCAGATCTGATCCAGGGAGATCCAGTGAGATCCAGGCAGATCCAGGGAGATCCCGGGAGACCCCCCGGGAGATCCAGGCAGATCAATCCTGGGAAGAGCCTTAGAGCCACCCCAGGCCCCTTGCTGGGCTTGTCAGTCCAGGGTCCACAGAGGCTGGCAGGACACCCTTTCCAAGAACCTCTGTTTCTCTTACTGTAAATAATTTTCAACATTATCTTCTTATTAAAACAAACACAGGCATCTGTGAAGGAGAACGTGAAATTTAAACAAACTTTATAATAAAACCAAAGACTTCAGGGCCCTGGGAGCGACGGATCCCGCCAGCCCTCGAGCTCCTGGGAGCAGCGCGTCCCCTCTCTGCTGGCAGGGGCACCTCCGCGGGAAGCTTTGCGAGTGCGGAGCTGGTCCCAGCCCTCATTGCACACACGAGGAAAGCCGGGGTCTGGGTCACGGTCACACGGTCACCGAGCTGGTTACCGCCCAGTATCACCTACGTGCAAAAGAGGTGAAAACAGCCCTACAGCCTTCAGCCACTGGGGAGAGTAAGGGGGGCTGCTGGAAAGACCCCCATGGGCAGCTGGTGCTCGGCACTTGTTTGTTAGTATTGATATCATTTATTCTCAGTCTTGTCGGGACGTAATAGACATAGGGCACTGTAGAAGTTGAAGGTGTGCAGCATAATGACTTGCCTCACATACATCATTATCAGGATAAATTCAGTGACCATCCGTCATCTCGTATAGCTAGAATAGTAAAGAAATAGAAAACTTTTCTCCTTGTGATGAGAACTCTTAGGATTTACTCCCTTGACAGGTTTCCTGTAACGGACAGCAGCATTCACTGTCACGTTGTACGTTACGTCCCTAATACTTATCATCTTCTACTGTAAGTTGGTACCCTTTGGCTGCCTTTATCCAATTCCCCTCCCACCACCCCCTGCCTCTGGTACCCACAAATCTGATCTCTTTATCAGTTTTTTGGGTTGTTTTTCGAATCACGATGGACCGACAGCCCTGTTAGCTCCTGGTGCACGACACAGCGATTTGATATTTCTCTGCATCTCAAAATCCTCCCCGTGATCTGTCTGGTTGTCATGAATATTATTTATTTATTTGGCCATGCTGGGCGGCATGCGGGATCTTAGTTCCCCGACCAGGGATTGAACCGGGCCCTCGGCGGTGACGGTGTGGAGCCCTAAGCACTGGACGGCCAGGGAATTCCCCATATTATTATTTTAAACGCTTGGTGACGAGCTGAGACTCACAATACAAATTCAGCCCTGCTTCCTTCAGAGTGTCTTGGCCCTGATGATCCAAGGGCTTTGCTCTTTCTTGGGTGTCCGTCTCAGGCTGTGAAACGGCCGTGACCACCCCCAGGCATGTGGACAACGTGTTCATCTGCGTCTTTCCTCCTCGACCCACACGTTTCCTGTGCGCCCGGGCAGCTCCCGGCAGAAGCTCAGCCCTGCAAGCGCTCACTTTCTCCGGGAAAACTTCCTGACCCTGTGCTCCCCCCCGGAGAAGAATAAAGCATGCAGGGCGATCACATGGCCTGGCTTGCCTGGGACAGTCCTGCTGCCCCAGTGTCGTGTGGACACACCCCTGTGCTCTCCACTCAGCAGCCGCCCAGGAGGCAGGGCTCAGGACACAGCCACCAGTTTATGAGCTGCTCCAAGAGCCTCCGGGAGAATCCAGGCGTGACTGCCTTTTCCTGGACCTTCCCTAAGGATGTTTCACAGCACAGGTTGGCTGTCCTCCCTGGGGAAATCCATCAGCAGCCCCATCGCCCAGACAGGACAAACCCAGACCAAAGAAGGACAGGCACGAGTCTGCCTTTTTGTAAGATCTTGGGCAAGACTCCAAGGCTCCTCTCTCCGGGGTCCAGGGAACTGAAGGGAGACGGGATACCCGCGAGCCCACTACCTCTGCACAGCGAGCCCGTGGCCTCTGACGCCAATGTCGTTCGGCAACGTCACGGGCCTGTTGATTTATCGCGCGCGTGGCGCGGGGGTGACCGGGAATCCTTCTGGGTTCTGCTCTTACATCTTGGCTGGGTCAGATGAGAACGGCCACCCAATCTGCGAGAAATCCCGGTCGGTGCTCCCAATCTTGGGGGACCCTGTTTGTCTGGACAGCCCGGCCCAAGGAAACATGTTTCTTAGGGTAGAAAGTAAGAAAAGCCTAGATAACTATAATACTCCATTTTCTGGTTTATGAGATGCTCGACTTTACTCCTGGAAGAGTTGGTTCAGCCACCTGGGGCTTTAAATGAAGCCTGTGAGGGTCTGAGGCCTTGATACCTGTCCAGCCTGGAAGACGTGGCAGCTGCATCTGTGGGTGACCTGGGGGAGGGGCGACCGGCTGCCCAGCAGACCTGCCCCCAGTTCACTGCCTTGGGCAGAAGGACGCTTCCTTCTCACAGAGACGCTGGAGCCCAAGAGAGCAGCAGAGGATGACACACAGACAGGTGCACAGCGGACACAATCACAGCGAAAAGGACACCCAGGATCTGGGCAGGCCCTGCTCCGTCTGCATCTGCATTCAGTGCAAATGAGGTAATTCAACCTGGAGAACGAAAGGGAGTTTCCTTTTGACTTAGATATGCAGTGAACAAGCTACAAAAACTGCAAAGTAGAAGGAAGTGCTTTGTCTCCCGAGGCTCTCCCAGTCCTGGGAGCACCAGTGTCTCAGATTTTCATGATCCTCCGGGTCCAGACCCACAAGGCCCAGAGGGCAGTGCGCCTTGACTGGGGCGGGCAGGACCGCAGGGGGAGAGGATGGTACCTTCCTTTAAAGCCTGGCGCTCTCTGCTCCCCACCGGGCCCTCCTGGCCAGGCGCCCCCGGGAGCTCCTTCTCTCTCCAGAGCACTGGGTTTCTGAGCTGTACCTGCGTCCAGGAAGGAGGTGTGAGCCTCTCCGCCCTCTGAGATGCCGGCAGCGGGCTTGCAGGAAGGGCTGGGAGGTGGCGAGGGCAGCCCACCCACCCGCAGCTGCCCCTGGGCAGCGTGGCGAGGCCCAGACAAAAGCCCAGCTGAAGCGCCCACTCCTCAGAGCTGCTGTTTGGGGGTCGGAGGGGGGCTCCTTCTTTGGATAGCAGGGGAGATTGGGGCAAGCTGAGGGGACAGAGCTGTTTGGGGGGGTTACACTCATGGAAGGGCACTGCTGAAGGCTTACTAGGCCTATACAATCTGTTCCCCCCCGCCTCCCCCCCACCAAAAAAACCCCACTTCCGTCTGGATTATACCCCCTTCACAGATGCGGAACCTGAGGCCTGGGGGCGGGGACTAGCTAGTACACGGAAGGGGCGGGCTCAGAGCTTGGCCTGTCTTACCCGGCGCCCCCGTGACACCTGCCACCAGGACACCAAACGCGAGACCACCTCCCGTCCCCCCACACTTCCTCTTGTGTCAGAAGTTTATCAGGAGTCCTATCTCTTGGATCACGTGTGTCTCCACCCTCGTATTAGGCTGCCGGGAAGCCCTGAGAAGTTCCGGGCACGTGTGAGCCGCTGCTTCCCCCGCGGCGGGGCGCACCGGGGGTCCCCAGGGCGCAGCCGGGACGCCTCGGCCTGGGGGCCGCGCTGCGGGACTGCGCCGTGACATCAGCGCCGGTGCGGTGACATCGGCGCCGGTGTGGTGCAGTGTGCAAAGCCCACTGGTTGGCGTGGCCCGGACACGCCCTCCCCGAGCGGAACAAAACGCCGCGCGGGCCGGGCGCGCCCAGCCCCGCTTCCAGAGCGCTGCCGTGCCGGTCGCCCGCCCACCGTCCGCCAACCGCCGCGCGCCCAGCCGCCGCCAGGTGAGTGCGCCCCGGCCCCGCCGCGCGCAGGGCGCCCCCGGCCTTCCGGCCCCGCCGCCTCCCGGGAAGCTGCGAGGAGGGTCGCAAGGAAAAGGGGCGGCCGGGGCCGGCGCGGGCCGCGGAGCGGGGAGAAGTGGCGGCGGTTGGTTCTCTTTCCAGGAGGCGCGGGACTCCTCCCCACCCCGGGCTCCCGGGATACAAAGGGTCCCCACGTGCCCCTGACCCGGGACGGCCAGTTTCCCCACCACCTGCAGGTCCCGCGGCGGGACAATCGGCGATTCTGCGCGCGCACTGAGCTCATTGTACAGCTGGGGATGAGGGCGGCCGTGCCACCCCCCGCCTGCCCCCTGGACAGCGTGCCGAGGGCAGGGTGGGGGAACATCTAGGTTCAGGGACCGCCTGGGGCAGCTGTGCCCCGAGCCCAGGTGTGAGTTTCACCCTTAGGAAAGGACCAGATGGCAGCCGTCCCCGGTCACCCCCCCGCCACGTTCACACCCCCCCCTCGCCCCTTGTCTTGGCGCTGCGTGGGCACCATCACCCCAGCCTGAAGGAAGCCACAGTGTTCGGTGGCCTCGGTCCCTGAGGGCCGGGGAGCAGGAAGGGGCTGCTACCAGCACACTTGAAGCGCGCTGCAATATGTTACCCAGCAAGCCCCCTCGAGGCAGGCGTCGGATCTGCTCTCACAGGCCGCAGAATGCCATGCGAACGCCTGTCCCATTTGCTGTGCTCTAATCGAGACCTGGGTGTAGGCGGGAGGGTGCGTGGGCTCAGCCCTTCCCCGGAGGCCTGGGCTCCGGCCACCACCCCTGCTCCTGGGCGCGGATGGATGGGCAGACCCCTCCCAGCTGCGAGGGCTTCACCTGGGGATCCCGTCCCAGCGGCTCCGGGAGGTCCAGCGGGCTCTCTGACTGACCCTGAATGCCCAGCCGACCGGGGACAGGGGGCTTCGCCTCTCACGCTCAGCTTCTTTGCGGGGCGGTACGGAGAGGGCACGACACAGGCCCGGAGCCCAGAGGGGCCAACTACTGCCTTGTCCCTGGGCCTCTCCCCAGCCTTTCCCCTGCCCACCCCCCCACCCCAGAAGCTGAGGCGGCTGGAGGAGCTGGCCGCCCCTCTGTCAGCTCAGCGTGCAGGCTGGGGTGTCCCGGTGGGATCTGGGCACTGGGTGTTGTGCCCCTGCTGCTTCTCACTTGCAGCCTCCTGCTGCTCATGGGGGGCTCGGGCTCTCTCCAGAGAGACTGTCCTTGTGGCTGGATCCAGCCCTGTACTGCCCACAGCCTCCCAGGGAATGGCCCCGTCCCGCGGGGAGGAAATCCGGGCGGGGGACAGGCAGGCGGGGAAGGAAGTTTATCCTGCAGAGGGTGTGCTGTGGGCCAGGGAGGGGGAGGGGCCGCACTGCCTCTGTGGAGGATCCGAGGGGTGAGGGACGCAGAGGCGAGACTGAAGAGCGGCGCCTGTGCTGCGGCACTGCTAACAGAACGTGAAGCGCGGCAGGGCCGCGGCCTTTGCCTCTGGGCCGTCCTGCACTGGCCTTCCCAGCCCACGTGTTTTCTTTTCTCAAGTCAAACGTTTGCCTGCTGGTGAGCTGGTGAGCCCTCCCTGTCTGGGAATGTAGTGTCGGCACTTGGGGGGCGAGCGGTAAATATTTGGTGAATGAAGCGGGTAGGAGTGGGCGGCTCGCGGAGCTGCGCTACCGGACACGTGTGAACCTTGCAAACGGGCACTCCGGTGCTCGCCGGTGCCCCTGTGCGTGGGCTTGAGGCCCAGGTCAGGGAGGAGAGGGACGGTCTCTATTTACTCTGGGTCTCCTGGTGGGAAGGCAAACTGGGAAGGCTTTTCTGCGAGGCTGCTGGAATTTAGATATTTCTGTAAGCTGGCTTATTGTGAAAAGTCGGCTTGAAGAGGACAGAGGAATCCTGCATTGAACATTTTGAGGTGCTGGTGAGAATAAAGGTCACCGGTTGCCACCACGCGGGCGTTCTGGCAAGTAAGAACTGGACAAGCGTCAGAGCTGGCCCTTCCCAGAGAGCACAGTAGGCAGATGTCTGTGCTTGTTGGGCCCCAGGGACTGGCCTGTATCCGCCATGTGTGTGTTATCTGGGACAGTCTGTGAGGTGGGGCGGACGCTCCCCATTTTACAGACGAAGAAACTGAGGCTCAGAGGTGATGAGTAACTTGCTTGGGGTTGCAGCTGCCATTCAGACACAGGCAGACTCCTTGCAAACCCACGCCCAGTCATTTGCGTTACCAAGAGCTTTATGGTGGCTCATAAACTACTTAAGGAAGATGTGGCTTCGCAGAGTGAACGCGGATGGAGTCCCGTTAGAACGCACGACCTCTAGGTCTTCCCTTTGCCGCATGGATGGAGAGGAGGAGGGGGCCCTTCTGGAAGTCGGGGCCTGGGTCCCAGGTGATACGTTTTCACCAGGTCTGATGCGTGTTTGAATTTTGGTGCCAGGTGTGCAGGAAAGAAAGGAAGCCTGGGAAAGAGCCTGCTTGAGGAAAAGACACACACACACACACACGCACAGTGGAGCTGGGGGTGAGTCGGGGAGGTGCTGGGTACCTGCTGGAGCAGCTGTGCTGCGGTTTCCTGTGGGCAGGAATTTCTGTGGTGGTGATGGGGCCGCACTACGCAGCTACCCAGGAATTTGTCTGACGTCAACACTGAGTGATTCCCATGTATGGTAAGGAGTGTAAACACCGAGGCAGCTAGCATTTCCACCTCTTCCCAGGGGCCGGGAGGCACTGTCTGATTCCTGCAGCGACAGTGGATCACAGGCTCAGCCCCCACCCCACCCACCAACCCGGCAAGCACACCCTCCTCTGCAGTGCCCCCCCCCCGGCTGTCTATACAGGAGCCGCGGGGGCAGGGGCTTCCCGAGACGTCAGTTGCAAACAGCCTGTTTTATGAGGTCTAAGGGCTCGTGGGTTTTGGTTTTGCTTTTTAAAGATGAATCCAGGAAGATCGTTCAGACCTTTCCAGCATGGGTAACCAGTTGTTACTAAGGTGACATCGTTCCAGATAAAAGCAAAGACACTTACCTGTTGGTCAGCCTGTGAGACCTTGTTATGATATAGGACTTCCTGTGACAGTCTGGAAATACTTAAAATGAATTCTAGACCCCCATTTCTACCTTGGTTGACCTTTGGACTTCTGAACCCGGGGGGTGGAACGCTCTGTTATACGAGGCGCTGGGGGGCACGCACCAGCCCAGCCCACTGCCCCACGAGGGCCTCGGGGCCTGGACTTGAAAAGACAGAACTCGGAGAGGGAGGGAGAGAGGGAGCCAGGTGACTGTCGAGTTTTGGGAACCGTGGGGTCTGGAGGGATCACAGCGCAGCGGTGCCGGCCGGCTTCTCCCAGAGGCTGAGTCACGTGCAGGGTCCCCAAGAAGTCCCGTGGAGCTCAGGCCGGGCTTGTATCGCATGTTGGCCCTTCGTCACCTCAGCAGTGACCGTTCCTTTCAAGGCAGGACTGTTTGCCAGGCTCTCAGATGGTACCTCTAAGACCTGGGCTCTGAACCCTGAGCGGCGGGGTGCCCCCGCCCCCTGCCTTGGCTCCCTCCTGACGTCGGTGCGGGGAGGAAGGGGCTGAACAGCGAGGTGGAAAGGGTGACAGCTCCCCTGTGTACCTGGCTGGGTACCACACAGCCAGGTGATTCTAAGTAGGCAGGCACCTGACTGCGTGGGTGGGGACCTCAACTCTGTGCCCAGAGGTCACCCTTTGGCCCTGGGGGGCAAGCGGATTTGGAACGGGAGAGGTGGGGATTTTCCACTGGGGAAATGAAGCCATGGCATGGATTGTCGAGTCAAACCGCTGATCTGAGGAGAGGAGGCCTTCCCTCAGACGCTGGGAGCCAGCGGTTGGGGGTGCAGCGTCTCTGAGATGGCTTCTGAAACCTGAAACCTGACCACACCGGGCCGTCGCCTCAGGCCGACTTTCACAAGATGTGGGGTGAACGTGGGAGTCTTGCCCTGTGTCCGCTTCTCCCTCTGCTGCCCTGCGAGCCCCGTCTTGGGTCTCTGCTCTTGAGACAGAGGATCTGATGAGACGGCTGCCCAGGAAGGAGGGGGCAGCCCGCCGAGCCTGTCACTCGTCGGAAGAGTTCAGTCCTGGGCTTCTCGCTTCCGACCGGCCCTGGATCCTGACATTTCCGGCAAATAGCTTCCCGGGTACTTCCAGCCATTCAGCAGAAAATTGAAGGCTGGTTGTCTATCGAGATTGTCGACATGTGAAGTGGGAGGAACCAGAGCTCTCTGGAGGAACCCACTGCAAACCCAGAGGGGCTGATGTGGTCACAGGGACAGCAAAGCTTCTTGGTCCCCCAGAGCAGAAGACAAAAGAGTTAAGACAAGTCTCTGCTTGCATCTGGGGTGCGGGGGTGACTACACCCCAAGGAAGGGCAGGGCACTCGTCCCTAAGTCAGGGATTCCGGGTCCCTGTTTGGCGTTGCTACTTCTCAGGCCTTGCTGCTCCCAGATGCGGCCTGGCTGGGGAGGGGAGCGGACATCCCGCCCTGCGGGTGGTCGCCAGGAGGGCGCCCTAACAGCACACCAGGCCCTGGGCCATCGCTTGATAATTTCTTTCCTGATCCTCAGAACAACTTAAGGGGTCAGTGGATGGTCCGATTTAGAGACACAACCACATCAAAGCTCAGACAGGGAAGTCGCTTGATCGTTCAGCTGGGAAGGGATGAATCCAGGTCCCTTTCTCCTGACCTCTGAACTGAGCCGCCTGAACTCTGACCCAGAGAACATCTCCTCCCCGTCGGCTGCAGGGCCTCTGTCCTCAGAACTGAGCAGGCAGCTGAGAAGGAGCTGGGCATCCCTATAGGAGCTCCAGAAGGTCTGAGAAACAGTTTCCTTTTAAGGCAGTTGGGCCTCCTGTCCGCGGAGTCCGGCTGATGAGAAGACGGGGCTGGTGGGAAGGAGGCGGCCGGGGCTCCCCCAGCTGAGACTCCCCCCGCCCACCCGCAGATCCCTCGGAGGGATCCTCACGTGGGCGGGGGGAGGGGAACCTGTCCAAGGCGCCGGGCCCTGTCCCTTCTCTGGGCTCCCGAAGGGGACCCCCACCAAGTGGCCTGGCTGAGGAGTGGCCCAGCCGGGAGGCGCCCCAGGCAGATTTCGCCCATCCTGCCCTGCCCCTGGTTCCCTGGGCCCTGCTGGCTGTGGGCCCCTGACCCGGAGCCAGGGAGAACAAGGGCGGTCTGTTGGATATGTGGGTCTCCACGAGGGAGAAGGGCTTTTGTGTCGGGAACAAAACACTGCTGGGAACAGCTCCCCACCACGTGGTCGGGGAAGCCTCCTCCCTTAGGGAGGAGCCTCCCTAGGGGCTGGAGGACGTCCCCTGTGGGTTCAGGGGGTGGAAAGCAAGGTGAGGATGGAGCCCGGGCGTCCTGGACGCCCCCCGAGTGCAGCCCCCTGAATACGATGGTACCAGCACAGTGACTGGGTGGCTGGACCCGGCTGGGTCCCAGTTCTGCTTCCTACAGCCTGGTGACCGCAGGGGACTGGCCTGGCCTCCCCAGCCCTGTGTCTTCATGTGTGTCACGGGCGTGTCTCCAGCCCCAGGTCACCAGGAGAAGTGGATGGTGTTTGCACACTGCCCGGCACACAGTAGGTCAGCAGACTCAGGGCAGGCTCTCTGCCGGGTGCCGCGGGCAGGGGTTTGGGGGTTGCGTCTGGTCACCTCGTCGGAGAAGCCGCATGGCTCCGTGTGAACCAGAACCTCTCCCAGGGCTCCCTGCCCAGTGGCCGTCCCGGCGCCGCCCCGCAGGGACTGGAGTCGCCAGGTGGCTCAGGGGTCTGGGCTCTGCCCTGAGCACCTCCCTGGGGTCGCTCGGTGCAGCGGTGCCTGCCTGATTAGAACGGGGCTCTGCAGCGAGGGCGAGGGCGGCGTGGGGGACGGTTAGGCGGGCAGTACCGACCTTTCTTCTCCCACCCGACTGTCCTTCCTGGTTTGCAGCGCCCAGCTCTGGCTCAGCAGGGCAGAGGGGCCAGAGGAATGGCGGGGCCTCAGAGGCTGGGGATGGGGCTGGCCCTGGGGCTCCAGGAGCTCGAGCGATCCTGTCCTCTGGGGGTGTGGGATGTGCGGAAGCCTGATGACCTGTGGACGGTGCAGAGCCCGGAGGGGAAGGCTGGCCCTGTGCAGGTCAACGGCCAGTCCAGACCCATGTGGGTGAGGACGATGGGCCTCCGCCCTGCCCAGAGGGCTTCCACATGCCTTGCCCCAGGCTGGGGCAATTAAATCACCAACCCTGAGGATGTGTGAGGGGCGGGCGGTATAGCACGAGACAGAGCTGGGAAGGTACTCGGGGAGGCTCTCTGGGTGAGGAGTGAGCGTCCCCTTCTGTGCCAAGAAGGTGTGGGGTGGGGGGCGGGGGGTGGCTAGGAAGGGGATTCCAGAAGGAGGGTGGCAGGAATTGTCCTCTCTGGGGATGCATTCAGGTGTAGGGTAACTGGCTTAAACAGCAGGGGAGCTTCTTAGTTTGTTTAACTGGAGAATCCGGAGACTAGTCAGCGAGGTGTCTGGCCTTGTTCTGTGGCTCAGTGATGTCAGGGCGGCTCCCTTCCCTGCTGTCAGCTTCCTCCTGGGACGGCTGGTCCCCCTTGGAACCACAGCCCCGGAGCCCATTGCTCCCCCTTCTCACTCAGGGGAAGGGGGCTTGCTTCCAGGACGTTCTCTCTGAAGATCAAGATGTTTTCTTCTCCGGAGTCCCCAGAACTCCCTTCTGTCTCCTTGGCCTGAAATGCGTAGCTGGCCCATCCCCAACCGGTAACCCGGGCTGGTCAGCTTGGGTCCAGGCCATGCGCGCTGGCTGAAAAGCAGGGCGGTTCCCGAGCAGAAGGGGACTGGAGCGTGGTGCTCCCTCCCAGGGGGCCGTGGGCCAGCTGAGTGAAGGTGAGTGGGGAGAGGCCCGGAGAGGCAGGGCTGTCAGGGTTTGGGGTGAGCAGGTGAAGGGGGCACAGAGCAGGTGCGGCCGGGAGAGGAGAACTGCTCCCCGTTCTAGGGTTTGGGATAAGATTCCTCAGTGCTGGAGAGAATGGCTGGGGTTCCAGCAGCAAAAAATGGACAAGTCGGGAAAAAGAACAAGTTAGAGAGGAAGGGTAATGAGTTCAGGTGGCTCGTGTTGAAATCGAGGTGCTCATGGACCATCCAGGTGGAGGTTATCCCGTGGAACCGGGTGTACGAGCCTGGGCTCGGGGCAGAGGTCAAGGTCAGCGATGAATGGAAGTCCTTGGCAGGGGTGACCTCGGGTGCAGTGGGACCAAAGGAGACGTGGGGGGAGAGAGGGACCAGGGTGGGGCCAGAGGAACCCCAGCTTTCAGGAAATGGGAGGACAGAGCAGAGGCAGTGAAGTGGACTGACTGGTCCACTCCGGCAAAGCCTTGCTGGAGATTCCTACGGTTCCAAAAATATTCCAGCCTCGGAAGCTGGCGTCACCAACACCCCTTCCCCACGTGGAGCCTGCTCTCGTCCCTCACGTACCCACGGAGCATTGTGAGGGCCTCGGGCTCTGCAGAGCTGGATGGAGGGCATGGACCAGCTGTGGCTCTCAGTATTAGGGGAGCCGATTTATTGAACACCTGTATGAACACCTGTGTGTCAGGTGCACACACCTGTACAAACACGTGTGTGCAGGGGACTTGGTAGTGAACCTCGACTGGACCTTCTTCTTGAGCGGAGGCCTGTGTCCACTGTCCGGTGGGGCGGGGTGGGGGGGAGAAATTTTCCTCCACCCTTCGAGCTTCTTCTGACTGGAAAAAAATTAAATTGACACGAGACAGATGAACAGGAGAAAATCAAAGTTCAAGAACATGTCTACATGGGAGAGACCCAGGAAACCTGAGTAACTCCCCAAAGTGGCTGAAACCCTCCCCTTAAATATCATCTTCCGCTAAAGACAAAAGAGGAAGTTGGGGGTCGTGGAAGGCGATTTACCTGGAGATGGAAAAGCAAATGCTCGGTGAGCGAGTGTTTGCTGAGCCAGCAGACACGATGGGACAGAGCGGACTCTGGTCTCCAGGCCCTGCCGACCCTCCCAGCACACCCGGCCCGTGTTCTTTGCAGAGATCTCTGGCGATAGCTCTGTTTGGGGAACAGGCCCTCTATCGAAATTCTTTTAGGCAGTTGGAGGAAGGTCAGTTTCTTCCTGAGTCTGTTGGGCCTTGATTGTTTTCGGCTTGAAATAATCTGCAGGACAGAGAGACGTTTCGGGATGGCAAGTTTTGTCCCCATCACCCATCTTGTACCCGCAGTCGCCAGCGCCCCCCATAGAGCCCCCCCCACCCCAGCCCCGTGCGCTTCTGTCCAAAGAACTGGAAGGGTCGCCGTCCCCCGGCAGCCAGGCATCTGTTGAGAGTGGTTGAGATGGGCCTTCCCTGATCTCGGGCTCTGCGGGCATCTGTGTCTGTGCCGCTTGGGCTCTGACCTGCAGGGTCGCCTCCCCTGTGCCTTGGATTCCTGCACTAATAATCGTCACCGCACACTCAGCACGTGCCAGGCACGGACGCGCCGTGTCTCACTGCATCCCCGGAAATGATCCGTGAGGTAGCTTTTGCTTTTATCCCCGTTTTACAGATGTGGAAATCAAGGTTTAGAAAGACCAGCTACCTTGTTCAAGGTACACACAGCCAGTGAGTGGCAGGGTCAGGACTGGACCAAACCCGTCTGGCATCAGGACCCCAGCTCAGAACCAATACCTAGAGCATCGCAATGTTGTCCCAGGCCGCCTCCTTCGGACTCACCTGGGTGCTTGTTAAAAATTCACGTTCTTGGGGCTTCCCTGGTGGCACAGTGGTTGAGAGTCCGCCTGCCGATGCAGGGGACACGGGTTCGCGCCCCGGTCCGGGAAGATCCCACATGCTGTGGAGCGGCTGGGCCCGTGAGCCATGGCCGCTGGGCCTGCGCGTCCGGAGCCTGTGCTCCGCAGCGGGAGGGGCCACAACAGTGAGAGGCCCGCGTACCGCAAAAAAAAAAAAAAAAAAAATTCACGTTTTTGTACCTCATCCTCAGAGGTCATGATTCATCGGGTCAGAGTTGGCGCTGGAAAATCTGATTTTGCAAAAGGCCCCCACCTCCCCCATTCTAATGGACTCGTAACTGGGCCCTATGTGCCTACCTCCTGGTTTAAAAAAGAATGGTTTTATTTGTGAGTTGTATCTTATATACAAAAGAGTGCATAAAACCTGCATATGTGTGGTTCAAAGAATAATTACAAAGGGAGCCTCTGTGTGATAACCACACGTGGCTGGTGCCTTAGCAGACCCCTTGGTGGCCCCCGTTTTCTCTCTTTGAGGTAACGAATCTAAGACAGTAGTTTGTGATACTCATTGCCTTGCTTTTCTTTATAACTTTCCCACCCATGGGTCCCTCCCTTGACGATAGAATTTTGCCTGCTTGCAGGCCTGACACAGATAATTTGTGTTTTATGAGTTCTAGCTTATCTGCTTCTTTTGCTCCAAATTCATCTTTGTGAGATTCATCCCTGCGGACGCACGTAGCAGATGGTTCGTTGTTACTGCCGTTATGGCCTGTATCTTGTGCTTGTTGTGTATCCTTTAGAATGCCGGGCACGGGGCTGAAAACACACCGGTTGCTCAGCGATTACCTGTGGGCTCTGGGGTGGGAAGCCCCCAGGTTGCCGTTCTGCCCCCCCCCCCAGCTTCCCCCTCGACCTCTGTCCCTGGCCTTTCTGTTGTGGGCCATCTGTGTCTCCATCTCCCCGGGGGAATTAATTCCCGTTTCCGCGTCCACTTTCAGAATGCCGAACTGGGGAGGAGGTAAGAAGTGTGGGGTGTGCCAGAAGACGGTGTACTTCGCTGAAGAGGTTCAGTGCGAAGGCAGCAGCTTCCACAAATCCTGCTTCCTGTGCAGTGAGTACGCACCCCTCCCAGGCCCTGCTGTTGCCATGGGGACCGGATGGGGCAGTCAACACCCCGGGAACTGGCCCCACGGGAGGTAAACAGCTCGACTTTTGGCTGGCACGCAGCTGGGCGGGGAAGCACTTCAGGGCCTCTTTGTTCCTCAGAAGCTGTTTTCTAAGGGGAGGGCGTGAGCTGGCCTGAGCCGGAGGGGTGGCGGAGGCGCAGGGGCTGAGTGCCGAGCAGGGAAGACTCGGCGGGGGAAACTTCCCGCTCACTCTGTCTTCTTTCTCTCCCTGCCACAATCCTGGCATTTAAGAGGAAGACACTTTTAGCCCAAAGTTTCATCAGGCTTTGGACCCAGATGACCCCTTGTTAAATGGCAACAGGAATCACAGATGCAGAGGACGAACTAGTGGGGAGGGGGAGGGCAAGAGAGGGGAAGGGGATTACGAGGTCCAAACGACGATGTATAAAAAAAATAAGCCACAAGGATGTATTATACAGCACAGGGAATAGAGCCAGTATTTTATAACAGCTATAAGCGAATAACTTTAAAAGTGGTGAATCACTATGGTGTACGCTTGAAACTTAAATAATCCTGTACAGCAACTATATTTCAATTAAAAAAACATTTTGTCGAGGCAGCGGAGGCAGCAGCCTCAGGGGAAGCTGCGTCTAGGGAGGAGCTGGGCTCCCCCCCCCCCCCGCCACCCCCCGCCCCTGCAGCCCGAGGCCTTTCCCCGCACTTCCCATCCCCGCCTGGAGCTGGGCTCTCACCCTGCACCCCCACCCCTGCAGCCCCGAGGCCTTTCCCTGCACCTCCCATCCCCACCTGACAGTCTGGGGTAAGAGGAAGGTGAGCTGGAGGAATTTGGTCCTGACAGCCGGACCCAGACCGGCTGCTGCAATCACAACCTGGATGAACAGGAAGCCAGGCAGTGGCCGCCATCCATCCGGGAGCCGTCGGGTGGTCCGGGGGACGCAGGGCATGCAGAGGCCGTGGTGCTGCACTGGCCATGGCCTGGGCCGGGCAGCCTTTCAGAGCTCCCGGCCCAGGAAGTGGCGGATGGAGGGAGCCTCCCCATTTTCCTGAGTGACGGGGTTCATAGCGACAGAGCCGAGGTTCTGGGTTAGAAGAGGTGACCTGCGTTCTCCAAGGCCCAGGCAGAGGGGGAGGCAGGGAATTGGGGGGTTAAGCTCTAGGTTTCAGAACCAGTTGGTCAGGGTTTGGATGTGCATTCTGTTTTTGTTCTCTGCGTGGTGATGGGCAGGTTACAGGGGGGATAACAACACCTACCTCATGGCGGCGGGGGGGATGGGGGTATGAGAACGAACAGGGAAGGGGTTCGGAAAACAAACAAAGCAGTTGGAGCAGTTGTGAGTGTTCAGTAAATGATAGCAGCTCCCCGACACACACACACACACACACACACACACACACACACACACACCACACACACATACACACGTGTACATGCTCACGTAGACACACACACACACACACACACACACACACACACACACACACACACACACACACACACACACACACACACACACACACACACGGCCCTGGTGTGGCTCAAGGACCCCTCAACAGCGGCTGACATCCCAGCCTGTCTGGGAGGTCTGGGAATCGGGCCCGCGCCCCCGCCTTCACACGAGCAGAGTCGGGAGAACTTGGCCGCCTTGCTTCCAGGAGCTCGTGGTCCAGAGCAGGGTCCAGACAGGCCGAGGGCCGCCAGCTCCCTGGGTGAGCATCAGATCCCACCTGCTGTGGGCGGAGCAGCCAGAAGCCCCGCCCAACACAGCCACACCCTCCGGCCGCAGAGACTGATCGAGGGCCGCCGGTGGCCAACAAGCTTGGGTGGGGCCTTTGGCGTCCAGCCCGGAGGAGGCCGCCACCGGTGGCGTCCTGTAATCAGCGATTCCCTGCACTCAGGACTTTGTGAGCTGCTTAGTTTTTTCAGAGGGAATAAGAGGCTTTGGCCCTGGCCTGGGAGAGGGTCCAGACTGCCGGCCCCAAGGACCCCTCTCTGCCCTCAAATGTTGCTTTAATCATGGACTGAAACGGGCCAGCCGGGCGGGGAGGCCTGCAGGCCTGCCTGTGGAGGAGTGGCCGCTGGCCGGGCGGTCCAGGGAAGCCAGGAATGCGGGGCGCGGGGGGTGGTACAGGAAGGAACGGGCAGGCCTGGGGCAGGGGTGGGGTGCAGAGGACCAGAGACAGTTGTGGGAGGTCAGGCTGGGGAGCGGGGCGGGGAGGTCTGCTGCAGGACTACTGTAGCAGCTACAGGGCAGCCTCCCGTGTCTCTGGGGTCTCCGGCTGCGGCCGAGTTCCTGGGCACTGGAGCTAGAGGACGTCCCCAGTCTGAGCATCTTCACAACCTGCTGATTCTCGGGGCCTAGAGCAGCATCGGGCGTGCAGGTGTGTTTACGAGTGGGACGAGGGTCACTTCTTTTTCAGTGCCGTGGGCCTAAGTGTCCAGCTGGAATCAAGAATGCAGAATCACCCTCAGAATCAGGGGACCTTCACTCCAGAGGCAGAGGAAGGCCAGCAGGGTGTGGGCCTGGGTGGCATCAGGGACCTCAGCCCCTTGCTGGCCAGGCCTGGGTGAGTCCCCGAGAGAAGGTCCTCTGACCGTCCTGGTGCTTGCCTCTGGTTCCTACTCAGGTTGGCATCCACGATCCCTTTCCTGGGGCCTGGGCTACGCAGGACGCTGCCCTAGACGGCTGGGGAGAGCAGCCTCCTCCCTGGGCTCGGCGCACAGGGTACAGCCTGGTGGTCTGAGGAGGGGCCGCCAGTCCCCATCCGCAGGCATCCGCAGGCAAGAGGGCTCGGCTCTGCGGGGACCTGCCCCGAGGCTGCTGCTTCTCCGAGCTGTAACGGCTCCCACCTGGGGCACGTCAGCCCTGTGGGAAAGCAGAGCAGGTCTGGCCTCTCCCCGAGGTGGCAGCTGCTGGAACTGGGCTGCTCCCCAGAACCCGGAGCACCGGGGCACTCTCAGAGCCCTGCACGCCCCCAGCACCAGCATCGCTCACCCGCAGGCTGTGGTCCCTCGCCCGGCCCACCCGAAAGGGCTTCTGGGCTGGCAGGGAAGAATCAGGCCTGAAGGTCAGGCTGGGCTCCGGCCGGGCCCTGCTTCGGCTGGTTCTATGAGCTGGAACTGTGCTGTGGGCCTTGGTTTTCCTTCCAGAAACAGAGAATTACTGTCTTGGGGTGGGGTAAGGGGGCCCTGGCCTCTCACCTGGGGCTGCCTCTACCCTGTGGCGTCTGGAGTACATTTTCCCAGCAAATGCACACAACCAACCCGTACTTAAGTTTTTCTGTTTGGTTTTTGCTTAACATGGTTTGGTAGAAATTGATTCAGGCCTTCCTTCAGAATTCCCCTTAGTGGAGTTTCTGGAGGAGTCTGCAGGTGCCCAGACTGGACCGGGGTGGAGGCCAGAGGCCAGGGCCTCTGGGACAACGAGGCAGAGCGGAAGCGGCAGCGAGGTCGGGGTGTCCCCCTATAGAGGCTGGGGCTCAGGTAGGGGGCCGTCTGGAGGGCTCAGTCGTAGACCCTGGAGTCTCCTCTGGGCTGAGCCCCTGGGTCTCCTGCTGGCAAGGTCGCTCTGAGGAGACCTCCGTTCCTCTCGCCCTTCTGTCTCACTTGCTGCCTCCCCTCTGGTCTTGGAATTTCCAGGTCCGCTCGGGTCTTACGGGAAGCAATTCCAGGCCAACTTCCCACCCTAGAAGGAATGTTGGAGCCCCACCCCCTGCTGTTCCCGGGAGCCAAGCCCTAGGGAGGCGGTGGGAAGATCCATATTTGGGTCGCCCGAGTGCCGTAAGGACGTGGGGATCTCGGGCAGGACCAGAGGGTCCTTATTTAGTCTGAAATCTCAAACCTGAGCCCTGGGGGCAGAGAGCCGGCCTTTAAAGGCAAGGGGACGGCTGGGAATTCCCCGGTGGTCCAGTGGTTAGGACTTGGTGCCTTTACTGCCAAGGGCTCAGGTTCAGTGCCTGGTCAGGGAAGTAAGATCCCATAAACCACACAGCGGCGCGGGGGGGGGGGAATCTGAAGGCGAGGGGATGGCAAGCTGGCCAGAGCTGAGCGGAGCGCCTCTGCAGGGAGGAGATGCCGGCTCCTCCAGGGCTTCCCGGGAATCCATCTTCAGAAGCACGTGTTTGAGGATGTGGTCCAGGTGGACAGACTGAATCCCAAGTCTGAGGACCTTCGTGGGACCCAATTAGAATCATAGGCCAAGGCCTAAGGAAGCAGGGGAAGTCGGGTCTCTTGAGAGAAGGACTTGGGGGTTGGAAGCCGATGATATTTGGAGGCCTGGCCCCCCGCCTTGTGTTCCCACGGCACTAACTCTGTATCACACTATAGGAGCAGCGGACTTTTATGATGCCCTACTGTGCACAGGGTACTGTGCTAAGTACTCCCCGGGTGAGGGCTCATTTAATTCTCACAGCCACCTTTTGGGGGAAGGCTGTCATCCGCATCTACCAGGGGACACGAGGGCTGGGAAGGGGCAGGGAGAGAGATTGGGCTCTAGGCAGCTGACTCTACATGACCCTGGGCTCCGGACTGTTTTACTCTGGGTCGCTGGACACTGCCCTGCTCTGAGAGCCACAGGAAGATACAGGCGGCCCGCAGGCTTTCCAGTTTATCCCATTCCAGTCTCTTAACCTTGGAGTCAGGAAGTTCTTCCCAGCATCTGACCTCAGTCCCTCCCGTGGCAAAGTGATCCGGAGATTAGAAATTGCAGATCTTGCTGTCGCATTGAGCACATCCTGCATCTCATTTCAAAGCCCGCCATGCAGGGGGCTTAATAAATACGGCCCTTCCCCTCTGGGAGCATCACTTCCCCGCAGCCCTGCCCCCAAGACTGTAGGGGTGTCCCTTCTGGATCCCGTCGCTGGAGGCAGGAAAGCCCCGCCTTTCTTCCTTCCTTTCTTTTTTTCCTCTTCTGTCAGGACACGTGATCGCTCTGTCAAGAGCAGAGTGAAGGTCCAGCAGGCTTCCTGGGGCTTGGGGTCAGTCTAGGCTCTCGGCTACTGAACCCAGGGACTTCTGAGGGTGCAGAGGACCAAGGAAGGCCCATGCGGTTCCTGGTGGGGGGCGGCTCGGCCAGCATCCTTAGACCCCCTCCTCTCTCCTCCCAGCTCCCTGGCCATCCTGACCCCTGTCACCAGGCTTCTGAAAGATCGGGATATTACGTGTGCGGAGTCCCAGAGAGCGTCGGCTCTCGGGGTGCTTGCAGCGAACCGACTCCCCGTACCCTCTTTCCTCTGCAGTGGTCTGCAAGAAGAATCTGGACAGCACCACTGTGGCCGTGCACGGCGAGGAGATTTACTGCAAATCCTGCTATGGCAAGAAGTACGGGCCCAAGGGCTACGGCTACGGGCAGGGCGCGGGCACGCTGAGCACGGACAGGGGGGAGTCGCTCGGCATCAAGCATGAGGAGTGAGTACGCCCCTCCCAGGTGGAGAAGCACCTACTGTGTGTCAGGCCAGTCAGAGGAGCAGGGGTCCAGCAGGGAATGAAACAGGCCAGGCTCTTCCCTATACGGCGGAGCCGCAGCCCATATTTTCATGGGCGTCAGAGCTGGGAGGGGCCCTAGGAATTCCTGGGTCCCGTCTCTTCTTTCCACAGATGAGAAAACCCAGCCATTCTCGGTGACTTGCTGGGGGCCCTACAGGCAGTGAGTGTCCGAGCCAGACCAGCTTGCACCCCTGCTCACGGGGGCGTCAGTTCCCTTCCCTGGAATCACGGGGTGTCACTAGGTCCCCAGCACCCACTGACCACTGACCTGCTGTGAGTGGAGGTGCTGGCGGTCAGCCTGCCAGCTCCTTGGCCCTGGGGGTGGGGGGGATGCACGGAAGTGATGGATGAGTTCCCACATTTCGGCCAAGGTCACTGCCCCAGTGGGGGTGACTGGTCCACAGATTTCTCCTGGAAAGACTCTTACAATCGGCAGGCCGAAGGAGTCGGGGACAGAGGAGGGCAATTCCTAGTAAACGAGGTGTTCTGGGACTCCAGTGTTTCAGCTGGGGGGCTGAGCAAAATCTGACGTGCCGGCGAGAGTAACACTGTGCCCGCCCTTGGTGTGTCCATCTGTAAAGTGGGAGGTGACCCCACAGGACCTGGCAGCCGCGGCCTTGTAACAGGCTGGGCCAGGTGGAGGCGGGGTGGTACCCACACGGTGCCAGACCCCCGCCTGTACTGCTGCCTGTATGTCATGTCACCGCACGTCCTTCCCCACGCAGGGGCCCCAGCCACAGGCCCACCACCAACCCCAATGCGGCCAAGTTCGCCCAGAAGATTGGTGGCTCTGAGCGCTGCCCGCGGTGCAGCCAGGCTGTCTACGCCGCCGAGAAGGTGATTGGTGCTGGGAAGGTAAGGAGGCTGCTGGGCCAGGGTGGGTGTGGGGATGCGGGCCGGCCAAGCCCCTTCCTGAAGCACGGCTTCCGGAGCTCTGCGAGTGCGACCCTAGCTTTGCTCAGCCAGCCCGAGCCGTGGGCTGCAACTCCCTCCCTTCGTTTCAAAGCCCACCGTGAAGGGGAAACCTTTGTCCCCGTGTTGCTTGTCCCCTGTGGCTTCTGGTCTCCAGGGCGCTGAATCCCTCCCCGCTCGAGCGTAACAGGCTCACCCCTGGTGGAAATGATTTTTAAGCGCCTACGGGCACTTCCTAGGGAGCTGCCAATCTATGGGTCTCTCTAGAATCAGGGGCCGCAGACCTCTCAGGGTGCGTGGACACAAGCCCTGAAAAGAACATGCAAACGTTTGTGGGATCCTGTCTCTCCCTGGGAAGGCGATCCACAGCGTGCGTCAGATTTTCAAGATTTGTGATCCAGAAATGTTAAGAACCACTTGAAAATCCACGTACATCCTGTGTCAGAGGATGTGGACTCAGAAACCCACCCATGTCCCCGCAGGGCGGAGCTTCCCAAGGTTCAGGCCTGTCACGGCCTCCTGGGAGGCGATCTTTTCTAACTGCCTCGCCTGCCCTTCCCCCTCGGTATTCCGATAGTAGCCGCCCAGGTCACCGAAGCACAGTGGGGTCCCCTCCCTCAGAGAGGCTGTGGGCAGGGGTCGGGATTTGCAGCCTGGGACCAGCAGTCGGGGACCACTGAAGGGACATATTCAGGATGGGTGCCCAGAGCGGGTTTCTGGACCTTCACACGAGGCTCGGCTGGGCTCACACGGTCAGCTGTGCGGCCACGGGGCCTGGAGCCTGTCTGCAGCTTCTCTGGACCTGCGTCTTGGCCTCCAAGGCTTTTCAACCTTGAGGAGGGGCCGGGGGGGGGGGCGGGTGGACGGGGAACTCACGCGTAGGACAAGTCTAGACCCAGCACTGGTGCCTGCTGGGGGGCTGGGGGCGCCAGGGTCTGGAGGCAGGAGGCAACATGCGCGGGTCTGGCCGTCAGGAAGCCCGAGGGCAGGCAGTTTCCTTTCTCATCTCCACCCCAGGCACGGGCAGCCGTTCGAGGGAGTCTCTTTGCCCTTAAAAGGCCTTGTTTTGTCCCGTCTGCTGCTGCTGGCCTCTGGCTTTCCCGGTTCTGCAGAGCTGTCAGCCCGCTTGGCTGTGCTGCCGGAGCTGACAGCTGATCCGGGCTTGGCAGGCCCCCGCCAGGGGTGCAGCCCCAGGCCACCTTCCCTGGGGAGGCTGCTGGCTGTGCTGCCTCTGAGCTCCTCGTAGCAGCACGAGGGGCTTCTGTGGCCCCCCAGGGAACGAAGCTCCTTGGCCTTTCCCTGCGGGTTCAGCGTAGCTCGTGGACCCTTTCTCCTTCCAGTGGTGCCGGGCGCCTCCTCTGTGCCAGGCCCCTGCCCCGCTGCGCCACCCCTCCTGCCGCGGTGACGGCCTTTGGCCAAACCAGGCACCTGTTCTAGGATCCAGAGGCCTGGCGGATCATGAAAGCCCGCCCTGTGGCCAGGCTGCATCTGTCTGGTCCTCACATCCGGCTGCGAGGGCGGCAGCGGTCTCCCCGTGAGGGGTGAGGAGGCCGTGCACCTGGAGGTGATGCCAGGGCGGGTCCGGAGCCCTCGCCCGCTCCAGTGGTCCCGGGCAGGATGGTCCGGATGAGGCTGGGCCGGCCCTGACGGTGGGAGCTGGGGAGCGGCTGCCTTGGTGGTGGTCCCACCCCTGGCCTGCTGCCCCTGCCCACCCAGCACTTTCTCCAGGAGGTGGGGTTAGGGTCCCTCCAGCAGTGGACTGGTCGGCCTTCACGAGTGCTTTCATCACGTCTAGGGGAATGGCTGGGATCAGTACTAACTGCTTCCTTCCCTCCCCAGTCCTGGCATAAGTCCTGCTTCCGGTGCGCTAAGTGTGGCAAAGGCCTCGAGTCCACCACCCTGGCCGACAAGGATGGCGAGATTTACTGCAAAGGTGGGTGGCCCCTCCCCCACGTCTTCCCTTCCTGGGGGTCTTAGGGGCAGAGGGCCGAAGGCCTTGCTAGATGTCGGCCCCTTCCGGGCCTCGGAGTCCATTCCAGAGCGTCTAGTGCGACACTTTCCCGTTAGCACTGAGGGGGAGCCTGGGGGAGGAAGTGACTTGGCCAGAGTCACGGGCAGATCGGGGCAGGCTGGGGCAGAGCCTGGGCTCCAGGCTCCCGGCCCAGAGCTCTGACAGCAGATGACGCTTCTCCCGGGATTTCAGACACAGGGGAATGGCCACACCGTGGAGCCGGGGACCTCCTCGCTGTTGGAGTTGACGGGGAGGGCGCAGCGCTGGTGGGCTTCGCTGCTCCAGGGGCCCGGCCAGGCGCTGCGGTTGTGGGAGGGCCGGGAGGTGTGGCCGGGGGCGTTCTCACCCCTCTGCTCTCTCTGCAGGATGCTATGCCAAAAACTTCGGGCCCAAGGGCTTCGGCTTTGGGCAGGGAGCCGGGGCTCTGGTCCACTCTGAATGAGCCTGCCCGTCGCGTGCCCACGCCTGTGCTTCTCATCACCACCCCTTCCTGGCAGCCTCACGACCTCCACGATTCGTCCTCCCTTCAGCCCTGCCCGCGTCACTAAGGACTTGAACTGGGGTGTCTGGCTCCCTTTGCTTCGGGCGTCTGCCGGAGGCCGCACCCCTCCAAGGTGCTCCCTCCGCCTGGGACCTGCCGCCCATCACTAGCAGGAGGCCTTGGGGTTCTGGGTCTCTCCCGGCCCTGCCCCACCCCGCAGACCCCTGTCCTCAGCCTCGTAGCTACATGTCCGTCATCAGCGGAGCCCAGCGGGCGGGGAGCGGGACTGGGTGGGGTGGGAAAGGCTGTGCTTCTTGTCGGGGAGAGGGGCTCCCTGGAGTCCCTCAGAGCCGGCCTGGGGAGTCCCAGCTTGGGAGTTCCTGGGGGACACACAGGCAGGCACACACCACAGGGGCCGCCTGCCCTGCTCGGCCTGGTGCCTTTGAGACTGGGGGCAGGTGTCTCCCCACTCGGGCGGAGAGCAAGCCAGGCCTAAGGGCCCCAGAGTCAGGATGTGGTCTGGCCTCCCCAGGCTCGTGCTCCCTGTGGGACGGGGACCCTAATGAAACACTCCAGCATCGCTGCACTGTCAGAGGCCCAAACCCCAGCCCTGGGTCCTGAGGCTGCGGCTCTGTCCTTAGCACGCCTGCCTGACCCTCAGACGTGGAGGGAGGTACACGCGGCCTGTCTTCACCTGGACACCCTTCTCCTGCCCCCAGCCTTCTCCAGCGACCCCTCTCTGGGCACGCCACCCACCCCTTCCGAGCCCCCAGGTCCAAAGCAGCAGGAGGGCGGGGAGGGGCCAGGCCCTCCTGGGGCGGAGCGGGGCTGCCCTCTGGACCGCGGGCTGCAGCGCGGGCTCCACTCAAGCTCATTCCGCACCAGTCAATAAAGCTGTCAGAACAGAACTCTGGCGCCCTGTCCTGCTCTGGACCCCCGTGGGGCTGGGCTGGGACTTGATGGGAGCCACCGCAAGTTAGCAGGAGGTCTGGTGGGAAGAAAGTGGCCGCTTCCTGCTGTGCTGGGGCTGCTTCCTCCCTGGCGTCCGATGTAACTGAACCCGCTGTCCCGGAGTGACCCGACCAGCCCAATCCTGCTGCCACATCTGGGGGTGGGAACCGTGTGGGCTTGGAATTTGAGGGGCTCAGCAAGGCCCCCAAACTGTGCTGAGAACTTTTCCCAGCTTGGAAAGTCACAGAGTGAGAGGGAAACTCAGCCAGAGGAATGTGCATGTCAAACCCAGAAAGCTGACTTCTGCCCAGGAGGCAGGCAGTGAGGTGAGGGCTGGGAGTCCAAGATCAGGTCCAAGCTCGCTGTCGTCGGGCAGGGCCCGCTGCCTGGCTCACAGACGGCCGTCTTCTCACTGTGTCCCCCTCCCCCCGACCCCGTGGCGGGAGGAGCTGGAGAGAGTTTCCAGGAGTCGCTAATCCCACTCATGGGGGCTCCACCCTCCTGACCTGATCACCTCCCAGAGGACCCAGCTCCAAATACCATTACCTGGGGATCAGGTTTTAACACATGAATATGAGGGGTGGGGAGGACAGCTTTCAGTCAATAGTGCAAAATTCACTCACTCCGACCCAATAGCCCCAAAGTCTTAACTCTCCTTCCAGAGACTTCAAGTCTCACGCGGTGTTGCGTACACTGGACGTGGGAGAAACCCCAGGTCTGAGGCGTCCTGAGGCAAATTCCTCTTCAGCTGTGAATCTGTGAATGATGTGTGTTCTGTGCTTCCAAGGTACAAAGGTGGGACACACAGAGGATAGACATGCCCGTTCCAATAGGGAGAAATAGGAAAGAAGAAAGGAGTGCCAGAACCAAGTAATTCCCAAACCGAATGGGGCAAGTTCCACTAGACCACAAACCTCGAGACCAGTCCTCGGCCCTCTGGCCCCACCGTCGGGGGGCGGCTCCTGGTGGCCCCCTCACCGGAACCCTGGGGTGGGGGTGGGCCTCGCACTTGTTTTTAAAAATGGAAGTCTTTTTTTTTAAAACGTTATTAGTTCTTTCATTTATTTATTTTTAATTTATTTACTTATTTATTTTTGGCTGCGTTGGGTCTTCGTTGCTGCGCGTGGGCTTTCTCTAGTTGCGGCGAGCGGGGGCTGCTCTTAGTTGCAGGGCGCGGGCTTCTCATTGCGGTGGCTTCTCTTGTTGTGGAGCACGGGCTCTAGGCACGCGGGCTTC
Source organism: Stenella coeruleoalba (assembly GCF_951394435.1). Taxonomy (NCBI): domain Eukaryota; kingdom Metazoa; phylum Chordata; class Mammalia; order Artiodactyla; family Delphinidae; genus Stenella; species Stenella coeruleoalba. The sequence goes on from NC_137169.1 coordinate 125,014,131, forward strand.
AGTAGTTGTGGCACGTGGGCTCAGTAGCTGTGGCTCGCGGGCTCTAGAACGCAGGCTCAGTAGCTGTGGTGCACGGGCTAAGTTGCTCCGCGGCATGTGGGATCTTCCCGGACCAGGGCTCGAACTCGTGTGCCCTGCATTGGCAGGCGGATTCTTAACCACTGCACCACCAGGGAAGCCCCTTGCCCTCACACTCTTGTGATGGGAGTGGCGGCCCTGGTCTCTGAGTCGCCTCCTGGGCCATCCCCCCATTGTCCTGGGGAACAGCATTCGGCTTCCTGGAGGGTCTGACTTGTCCTAACCTTATCGTAGGTCACTCAGCCGCACCCTGAGTGCTCTGTTTCTGCAGTAGGGTAGGCTGGGAATGTCCAGATCTTTAAGGTCTGCTTCCTGTGTGCTCCGTGCGAGGCCAGCCTCCAGGCTCTTCTCTCCTCTTGCGTTTCCATTTCCTGGGAGGAGCCAGGCTGGTCCTTCCACACTTTGCTCAGAGCTCTCCTTGGCTAAATACCGTTGCTCTCAAGTTCTACCTTCCACAAAACACCAGAGTCTGAACACGCTCGAGCCACATTCTTTGCTACTTTATAACAAGGGTCCCCCTTGTCTCCTTTCCAATAACACACCCCTCATTTCTGTCATCAGAATGGCCTTTGTCATCCATATTTCTACAACATTCTGCTCAGAATTACTTCCTCCTTTTTCCCTGAGACAACTCAGTCTTTCTCTCCAACTCTCTCTTCTTTCTGACCTCTCACCAGAATCCCCTTTAAGGGTCCGTTCACAACAATGTGGGTTTTTTCTAGCAGACATTTCCAAACACCTCCAGCCTCTACCCATCACCCAGCTCCAAAGCCATTTCCACGTTTGTAGGTGTCTGTTACAGCGGCAGCCTACTTCCTGCGCCCATTTCTGCCTTGGTCAGTTCAGGCTAACAAAATACCATAAGCTAAGTGGTTCATAAACAGCAGAAGTTTATTTCTCACTGTTCTGGAGGCTGGGAGTCCAAGATCAAGGTGCTGGCAGATTCAGTGTCTGGGGAGAACCCCCCTCCTGGTTCCCAGACGGCCGTCTTTCTGCTGCGTCCTCACACGTGTACCTCACGAGGGGGTGAGGGGGCCCGCTGGCTTTTATGAGGGCACTAATCCCACTCACGAGGGCTCCTCCCTCAAGCCCTAATCACTTCCCAAAGGCTCCATCTCCTAATACCATCACCTTGGGGGCTAGGATTTCAACGTATGAATTCTGCGGGGACACAAACCTTTAGTCTCCGGTGGGTCACCTGAGCCAAGTCCACGGAAGAGCAAACATTTTCGAAATGAGCTCATCTGAGAGCTCGCAGGGGCCTTCATCTGAGGGATGTGCCTGTCGCGTGTTTGGGGCTGGGCTTCCCCGCCCACAATGTGAATTCACAAGACAACAATAAGAGCTGCTTTAACAACAGCAAGTCTGTGCGTCGTGTCCGTACGACCAGATCCAACAGTGGCCTTGCTGGACTCCTTCCCTGACTCTGGGAATGGGCCCTGAACATACAAGATTGGTATAGACCAGGCAGTGCTATAGAGCTGTAGGTAAGTGCAAGGTGAGTCCATCATCTTGACAACATCTCTATGTCCAGCCCAGGATGTGGCCAACTGGACGTTCTCCCAGAGGGTTTGTGCATCAGGGAGGATGGATGGTTCCACAAACGGATCATCCGACCACCGGCTGCTCTGGGAGGGCCCACAGGAGTGGCCGGGATGGGACGTCTGGGCCCCAAAGCTGGGAACAGGCTGCCCTCTGCTGGCGGCTCGGGGGCCCCTGGCGCCCCAGTATAAGGCCACCCGCCAGGCTCCTACACTAACCGCCAAGCTCAGGAACACGGGTCATCCAGAGTAGCCATGGTGCGGAGGGGGCGGGTGCACCTCCTGGGAGCGAAACTGGGTAAAGGCAGAAGGCTGTACCCAGAGGCCGGTGGCTGGCCAGGAAGCCCCTAAGGGCAGCGTGGGGCGGGCAGCAGGGGAGGAGGGGGGGTGGAGGCTGGCCTGCAGTGAGTGAAACCCAGTTCCCCTAAAACCGAGGCCCCCTGCCGAGTTCATGATTAATCTCTCTACGCAAAACTTTATTCCCTTTCTTATCCCACCCCTCAGGATTGACGAGTGTCAAAGTAAAGGGGGGATGGAAACCAAGCAGGACCCTGCGGGACCTTCCCGGGTACAAAAGCCCCTCCGTGTCCCCCGTTTCTTGTTTGCAGCAAAAGGGTTTGGTCTCCGGGGCCTTCTCTGAGTTCCAAAGAGCAGGCTCGACGGTTAATGATCAGGACAAGACCACAGGCCCCCTAGTTCCTCCTGAAGGGATGTAGGTAAGAATCTTTGAGTCGTTCTGCAGAATCTAAGACCCCCACCTCCTGGAGGACGGTGGCTACATGCTGACCACGAGCATGTAGACCCCAGACAGATTGGAACCAGAAGGTTGATGGTTGAGATTCCTGAAATATCACCCGGTCACCTCACCACCAACCAACCAGAGGAAGGTCCAGGAGCAGATCAGACATCCCATAACCCTCTCCCCTCACACTGTCTTTAAAAACCCTTGCCTGAAAGCCTTCATCTCTGGAGCGCGCGCTACCCGTTCTCCTTGCTTGGCGCCCTGCTAGGGAAGCCTGACTTTGCAGCAAACACCAGCTGTCAGAATTTGGTTTTCTGTGCTGTGGGCACACAAGCCCTTGCTTGGTAACATGGGGGCCCCAGAGGAGGAGGGGGCTGTGGGAAGGGGCCGTACCTTGCAGGTGGCGCCTTGCGGTAGGCCGAGAAGTGGGCGCCCCCCAACCCCGTTCCCCAGGGTCCCTACCACCCTACTTCCTGCACGTAGGTGTGCTCACCTCTGGATGCAGGTGAGCTTCTCCCTCGCAGGATTTGCGTGCTCGTAGGGCCCTGTGGTCTGCCAAACCCAAATGACCCAAAGGAAGAGGGGCCGAGGGTCTTTGCCCGTCCCGGGATTTCTTCTCATTTCTGTGGTGGCTGAGCGAGGTGTCCAGGGCCCTTCAGGAGATGCATCTGTGGGAGCAATGCCCGGTTTCGGGAGCGGCCACGCTGTGGGCTCTTGGGGTAGGACGGGAACGCGTGGTCCATCCTGGGGGGAGGCAGCTGAGGATGGCCGGAGGGGTGAGGATAGGGAGAGGGAGAATGGGGGCTGAGAGCTGCTCTCAGATGGGGGAGGAAACCCCCGGCAACTGAGCAGGGTCTCGTTCCCAGACCTAGAGGTGCTGACCTGTGGAGCAGGGGAAGAGCCATCAGGGATCAGCGACTGGACGATTCCGGCCCCTGCCCCTCCCCTTCCCTGGCCCCCTTCTCCCTTCCCTCCCCCCTGCCTCCCTCCTCCCCCTCCCCTGCCCCCTCCCCTGCCCTTCCCCCCTGGCTGTGCCTCTAACCCCCTGCCCCCCACCATGAGAAACACGGGGGAGGCTTTAAATTGGATTCTCAGCCCCACCCCTAAGAGTCTGATTCATCCACCTGGGGGCCTGGGAGTCTGTATTTGCAAAGCCCCTCGGGTGATTCTGATGCCTGGGGTCAGCTAGGCTGGAGGATCTCAGGAGGAGTCGGGCCTCTAGGCCAGCGCCTGCCTCCACCCCCAGCCTGAGCTCTGCACCCCACCCGGCAGCTGGTGGCGCCTCTGAACAGGCCTAATGATTGGAGAGGACCTCCTGGAACTCGCTGTTTCTATCCTGGAGTCACCCAGGACAGGCCCACCCTCCCGGCTGACAGTCCTTCAGAGACGCTGAGTCTGCTCCTGGGCGGGGGTGGGTGGGTAGGGGGCAGACAGACATCCCTGCCTCCCCGGAGTTCCCGACTGAGGCACGAGGGGCTCTGTTGGCCATTTCATCGTCTGAGAAGGAGAAACATGGCCCGGGTGGGGCCGTCCCAGGGCTGGAGAAGCAGACTGGGGGCTTGCAGCGGGTCAAGGGGCAAAGCAGAAGCCACCCCCTCGGAGAAGACCCCGCCCCGCCGCGGCCGGCTCCCTCCTGACTCCCGCTTTTGGACATTTTGGAGGTTTCATTCCTTGTCTTGTGCACTTAGTGTCATGGCCTCTGTGAAGTCCTTAAATGCACTCACTCATGTGATCCCCACAAGAGCCCTGAGGCCGGCGCTGTCATTACTGCCGCTTACCAAGGACCAAACCGACCGCAGCCTAGGATGGGGCGCAGGGTCAAATGGCAGAGCAGGATAGAAACGCAGATTGCTGGGTCCAGGCCTGGGTCCTGCACCACGTACCTGACACTCTGCTTGCGAAGAAACTGCCTCAGGCCGGGAAGTGTGGGGTGCGGTGCTGGGACTGCAGCAATAGCCAACACTCACTGAGCACATCCTGTGAACTCAGGCACCCGTCTGGGTGTTGTCTGACATGACCCCTCCACCAGCACTGAGAAGTGGTCATCTTATCCCTTTATTCTAGAAGAGTAAACCGAGACGCAGTGAATTTTATGCGGCTTATTCAAAGTCACTCCCAGGGGTGGGGCTGAGATTGGAACTAGCTGTGTGACCTTGGGCCCACCTCCTCCCTCTGGGCGTCAACCTCTCCTGTGTGAATGGAGACGTTGGCCTCAATTAGTTCCAGAGAAGTGCTGCTCGGGCTTGAGAAGCTCCTGGGGATCTTGCGCAGGTGCAGATTCCAGTTCCGCTGTTGGGTGGGGCCTGAGACCCGGCACCTCTCTCGGGCTCCCAGGGGAGGGAGGCACTGATGCTGCTGGTCTCCGGGACCACGCTCAGCAGCTGGGCTCCGGGACCCACCCAGCTCTGATGTTCCGTTTATGGGCCTGGGGAGACTTGCCCCAAGGCCGTGAAAATTCCGGAAGCAGGTTATGGTGAATAAATCGCTTAGTGGGCATTTCCCGCTCCTGGCCAAGCCCCTGGCCCTGGGCCCTCGACACTACTACTCTGCGACCTCAGCCTGACCCCTCGGGAGGGTTCAAGGGCTCCCTCCTGGGCCACGCAGGGTTGCCTCTCCCTACAGAAGGAGTGAGGGAGGTCCCTGCTCACCCTGCCTCGTCCCAGAACACAATTCACACCCAGTATGACTCACTCTGACATTCCTTCCCACCAACCGGCCGGAAGATCATATTCAAGAATATGCGAGGGGCTTCCCTCCCTCTCCTCAGGCCCTCCGCCTTGAGCCATCTCTAAGGTTCTCCTTGACCCCAGTCCCAGGCTGGACAGCTCACGGCCTTCTCTGCCTGGCCTTGACAATGGCACTTAGAGGAAGGTCTCAGTTATCAGAGGAATACAAGTGAGAATTCATAATCCTCGCTATGAAACCCAAAAGCAAGCAGGGAAACCCCAGCACCACGGTCCCCTCAGGTAGAAGGAAGTCCTGGGGACATGTGACCTTTCTCTCCATCCTTTTTCCTCCATCACGCCGCTATCCCATGTGATTTTATTTTATTATATATATATTTTTTGCGGTACGCAGGCCTCTCACTGCCATGGCCTCTCCCGTTGCGGAGCACAGGCTCCGGACGCGCAGGTTCAGCGGCCATGGCTCACGGGCCCAGCCACTCCGCGGCATGTGGGATCTTCCCGGACCGGGGCTCGAACCCGTGTCCCCTGCATCGGCAGGCGGACTCTCAACCACTGCGCCACCAGGGAAGCCCCCCACCATGTGATTTTAATGAGGTCCTGTGAATGGTTGCCCTTTAGGAGGAGAGGGAAGAGCCACCCACCAGTGCAGGGAATGTCAGAGCTGGAAGGGGATTTATGAATGCTGGGACAAGCCTGGCACACGACCAAGGAGAAGCCTGCTGGATACCATTCTAGGTGCAAAGGTGTGGAAGCGAAGACGCCAAGCTAAGTGACTCTTGTCTCTGAGGTTGCGGGACTGAAGGGGTGGAAAAAGATACTTTCTTGTCTTGAATTTTTTACAGCAAAAGTGCATTCAAGTATTACTTGCACTTCAAACACTGTTATTGTTAAAAGACAAAGAAAGCCATGAACTGGAAAGCATTCTGTGTGCCCGAGTTTGCCCAGCTGGTGCCCGCGGGTTGACTGAGGCCCCTAGTTCCCTGGGCAGCAGTCAGGCTTCTTCTGATGGCCCTGCCCCTTGACCCAGTGTCCCCGAGGATGAGGGTCATTCCAGGGAAGCACCTTTGCTCCTAGAGCAGGGGCATCCAGATGCTTGGATGACGTGGGGAAAGGGAAAATTCTGCAGGCCCCGACCTGAACCCACAGTCCAATCTTGGAGCAAATGCCTTCAAGCCCAGACTCAGCCCCGTCGGAGAGGAGGCAGTGGGCGCTCTCGAGACGAAAGGGAGCCCTGGTGAATCAGGGAAGTTATTGGGCTGGAAAGTGATTAAAGGCTGAGCGTGGGAGGGGATTTCCACCAAGAGATCCCAGCCCAGGAGCAAGCCTGGGCAGTGCCCTGTTGCCATCTGTTGCAATGGTGCCCGTAAAACCCAACTCGCTGGAGACTTGAAACCTTGATCCATTTTTTCTGTTGCCCTTTAGAAAAACAGAGATCCGAGGAAACCCCACAGCCCTAGAACTAAGCGCGCTACACCAAAGGGGTGTGGGCAGGTCAGGAGAAGGCTCAGGGAGAGGAGGGCGGGGAGGAACTGTGGACTGAGGTTGCGTGTGTGTGCGTGTGTGCGCGCGCGTGTGTGTGTGCGCGTGTGTGGTGTGCGTGTGCATGTGCGTGCGTGTGTGTGTGTGCATGTGCGTGTGTGGTGTGTGTGTGCGTGGTGCGGGGGGAAGCAGACTGCGAGCAGACCCACTTTCCCGTCCCATCAAGGTGAGGGGAGCTACCAGACCTCAGGGACCTGGGACTGCAAAGCAGACAGGGGAGGAGAAGAGATGCTCCTCTCGTCTCACCAAAACAACCGATCCCCCCAGAAACCAGCCAGACTTTCTTACAAATCTAACACGGGCTGGGCAGCCTTCGTTTTATGGGACCAGGAAACTGAGGTCAGAGAGGGGACAGACTTGTCCCAGGTGTCACGGAGCTGGGGCCCCGTCTCCCGGCTCAGTGCTCCGTCCTCCACCCCGGTGGTTTGGCCGCATCAAAACCACCTGGAGGCTGGTTACGACACAGGCCCCAAACCCAGAGCTTCTGACTTGGCAGGTCCGGGGTGGAGCCTGGAACCTGCATTTCTAACAAGTTCCCAGGTGCTGCTGCTGACACACTTGAGAACCGCTGCTCTAGACCCTTGCTGTCCAAGCATGTTCCGTGGAAGCTTCTAGAAAAGCAGAATCGCAGGTCTCACCGCAAACCTACTGAATCAGAATCCGCATTCACAAGATTCCCCAGGTGAACTGTTTGTACCTTGCAGTCTGGAAGCACTGTCTGCACCGCAGGGCCTCTTCCTTCCTGGGAGCCCAACCCAGGCAGCCTGGAGGAGCCGTCCAATCCCAGTTGTCAGGGGTCTAGGGGGAACCTGGGGATTCCCGTGTTTCCCGGGGCGGGGGATGGGCGAGCGAGCCACAGGGGTAGGAGGGGCTGCACACCCAGCCCAGGGGCTACTCTGCTGTGGTGCCCACCCCCAACTCCAGGAGGCCCTGCAGTGCCCACCTGGGGAATTGCCAGGCCAGCTTTCTACCTAGCCCCAGGGATTTTATTTTATTTTAAAAATATACGTAATACACATGTACTTAATGTCATGTACCCACCATTACAATATCATACAGAATAGTCTCACTGCCTTAAAAATCCCGTGTGACCCTCTGGTGGTTATTATTATCATTCTAAATAATATACCTAGACCTCTCCTTATTAGTTCATTCACTCGTTTATTGACTCCTGACAATGAAAGAATGGGAAACTCCGTCGTTATCCCTTTTCCTCCTCCCAGTTTTTTTCAGTTCCGTTTCCGTTTCATCCACTCACTCATTTATGTGCTGAGGCCCCCGTGGGTGCCAGACAACAGTCTAGGTGCTGGATCCACAAGTAAAGGAAGCAGATGAGACTCCCTGCTGGCACACAGCCTACGTTCTAGCAGAGGAGACACACAGGAACTAAGGAAATATCAAGACTTGCAGATGGTGACACGCGGTGTAGAGAAAAGTCAAGCAGGGAAGCGGATGCAGTATGTGTGCCTGTGACTATGTGTGTGTGTGTGTCTGTGTGTGAGTGTGACTGTGGGGGGCGGATTTAAACAGGGTGGTGGGGACGACCTCACTGAGAAGGTGATGTCTGAGTACAGAGCTGTGTGCGGTAAGGAAACGAACCTAGAGATGCTGGGGGAGGAGCGGTCCAGGCAGGGAGGAGCCCGTGGCCTTGTGGGCAGGCTGGTGAGGAGACTGGCTGGAGGTGGGGGAGGCGTGGGGTACAGGTCAGGAAGAAAGGGGCAGGCCCCCCAGGGCTGCATCACCGAGGGGCCTCAGGCTCTGGAGGATTGCAAGCAAAGGGGTGATTCTCCCTTCAGTTTAAATTTGTACCGTGTTAATATACATTCTCTTTGTAAATACAATGATCTTCAATGCTTGTTCTATGGACTGAGCGTCGCAATGAATGAGCACTAAAGCGAATTTATAATCAGATTAAGTGCACATTGTAGAAAACAGCAGAGATTTGACTCCCTGAGCCTCTCTGGGCCCCGTCCTTCCTTCCATCCCATGCTGTTCCCATCTTCCTTCCTACCCCGTCCCAGGCAGCCACCTGGAGTGGACCGGGCGCCCTACTCCCCACTAGGGAGGCTCAGAGCACCTCCAGCCCGCTGCTCCCTGGGGCCATTTTGCAGTCCAGCCCATTCCAGCTGGATGCAGACGGGCTGACGGTGCAGACCAACTTCCCTGGGCGGGGGAGGTGCACGGGGCAGAGGGAAGAACCAGCCCCGGTTCTGCCCAGCAGAGTCCCCTGTGGAGTCCACAAGTCCACTAGAATTGACTGAGTGTCTCTGGGACTCAGCACTGCCCCAGCCAAGCCCCAGAGGCTGAGTGAGAGCTCCATTCCCAGGGGCAGTTTACCCAGGGACTTGGTACCCAGGGGCGGTGTTCCCCGGGGGGGTGGGGTACAGATGCCCTGGCACTAGCCCCCTGCACCCCGCCCCTCTAGATCCTTCTGAGGCTCAAGTAATCCAGCTGGAGTCTGAGCCTCTCCCAGATGGGGCCACCAGGCAGACACCAGTCTGGGCGAAAGGTTTAGAATGAGCCATCTCCCCTCGTCCCCAGGGGGTGGGGTGGGGGCAGGACTCCCACGTTCCAAGTACCTACACAGGACGCCGGGGGGATGTGAGGCTGGGAACCGGACGTTTAACTGGTAACGACCTTTCCAGCAATAGAGTACGCCCTGCTGAATTTCCTCCCATGGCCTCCCCGTTACCCAGTGCTTCTGTCTTTTTCCGGCCCATTCTCCTGTGTCCAAAAGCCTGGCACCCCTCCAGCCAGGAAGCTGAAGAGAACAGTGTGGGTGGCTGGTTCACGTTTAAAAGGAATGCTGTGTACCCTGATGCTTACAGAGAGGTGCTGTGGTGTCAGCAAAAGATCGTGGGTCCTCTCAGCCACCACGCAATCTCATCCCAGCTTTGCCATTTAAAGAGCTGTGTGACCTCATCTAGGTTGCTCGGCCTCTCTGATCTCATCTGCCACGAGACTCAAAAACACGTGAGAGCTCTCTGTAAACTTTCCAAGCCCATACGTTTGTGAATTCACCTGGGTCTGGAGAGAGCACCGATGTGTCCCAGGCCCGGAGGAGGAGGAAACGACAGCGATAAAACAGTCAGGAACAGAGCTGGTCTGGAGCCCTGTTTCCTCAGTAGGATTCTGGATCATGCAGGACTGTCCTGGGTTGGTGCACTCAGGAGATGCCTATGGAGGGATGGAGTGGGGGGCGTGGGTGTTGGAGGCTGGAGGGAGGGCCACAGGAGTGCATGGTTCGTGGGCAGGCTGAGACCTTGGGGTCCCTAAGGCAGGGCTGCGGGCCCCTCGAGCCCCCTCCACTGCCGCCCTCTGGAGCGGTCTATCTTGGTTGCCTCTCTTCTCTCCTGGCCTGACCACTCCCTCCGGTGGAGGGGCCTTCTGGGAGTCAGGGGATTAGCTGGCCCACGTGCACGTGCACGCGTGTGTACGCGTGTGTCTCCTGCAGCTCACGGGCTGCAGAGCTGTGGGTGGGAAGATGAGAGCTCCTGACTTGGGTGCCGCAGGGCAGGGCGCCCTCCCCCTCCACACTGGACCCTCTCTGTGCCCGTTAGGCTCCACAGCACTGGGCAGGAGGGTGGAAACACAGGGTGTGAGTACAAAGAGGTCTTATGACTGTCATTATTACAAATCATTATTCCCATAATAAGCTATTATTAACATGTATATGAATAGGTCCCTAAGAAATGGGAAGTCCTGGAGGAGCTGACCAAGATGGGGCGGCACTAGGACCCAGGGAGCTGTCTCCCAGTGCCGGGGCCGGGGTCCTCCTCGTCAACTAAAGTCAGTAAAACTGGGGGAAGGGGTGGAAGAATTCTTTTTTTCAATTATTCATTCATTTATTTATTTATCTGGCTGTGCCTCACGGCTTGCGGAATCTTAGTTCCCGGACTGGAGCCCTCAGCAGTGAAAGCTCGGAGTCCTAACCACTGGACCACCAGGGGATTCCCTGGAATAACATTTCTTGAGACTCTGAGAGTTACCAGGCTCTGTCCTGGGCTTTTCACAAATGTCATCTAACTTATTCACTAGAGCTCGTGAGATAAGAATCAATGAATCCTCTCATTTGACAGATGAGGAAACTGAAGGATGATGAAGTTGCCGGAGGTGGGCGAGACACAGCCACCGAGGCGGAGGAGTTGAGGTTGGAGCCCAGCTCTACAGAGCTGGTATCTTTACACCACACGCTCCAGGCAGAAGAGGGAGGGGAGCCTTCTTCCCGTCCCCTCCCTCCGTCTTCAGCTCAGCATCCGGGGAAAAGTCCCTTCTTGGGGGGTGCGGTGCAGGATGGAGGGAGGTTGATTGAATCTGCGGAGGGGAAGCAAGAGGTCGCGCTTGGCCTGGGGCTGACTCCACCAGGCACGGTCTAGGTGGGCTGAACTGCAGGCCCCTCCAGTGTGTGCCCAGGACACAGGCAGTGCCATTGCCTGGTGATCCGTGGGGGGCGGGGAGGGGAGGCCAAGGGACCTCAAGGTTCTGCTCTCCTCAGCCGCACTGGATGGGGGCAGGCACAAGACAGTGGGTCGTCCAAGCAGAGACAGCTGTGGGCAGCCTGTCTGGGGCCCAAACCGAAAAATCTGCAGATGGGGGAGGAACCCAACTTAGGCTTGATCCCCCCTTTCCCCCGCCCCAACCCCAGGATCGGCCTCATTTTTCTGATTGCGCAACGCCAAGGGGGAGCTGGTCAAGCTAGGAGAGGAGGCAGAGGCTGGGGGCCAGGACTGCCGCGGCCTGGGAAGCTCCAACAGCTGTCTGGCAACCCCCATCCCGTGCGAGTCCCAACCGGTGCCAGTGCGCGACCACGGAGCAACCCGCCCTCCTCCACAAGCAGCGACCCCCTCACGTCTGGAAGACGCCCCTCCTCCTCCCCCTCACTATCCCCCCCTGAGTCCAAGGCCTGGAGGAGCTGTGGTCCCCAGAAACGGCAGACAGGAGGCCTGAAGGCGCCCCGCCCCCGGGAGCGCAGGGGAGAGGAGCGAAGGGGAGGGGAGGAGAGGGGAGGGCCGGCCGGGCAGGAATGCTCGGCGCAGGAGGCGGGAGGCGGGCGCGGGACATGTGAGGGCACATCCCGCGAGCTGCCGCCCGACGCGCAGACGGCCCGGGGAGCGAGCGGGCGAACGGGCGAGAGCGGGCGGGAGGGCGCGCAGCAGCGGCGGGGGCCGAAGCCCGGCGCGGGAGGCACCGGGCGCCGGCCGGGCCGCAGGGAGAACCGGCGGGGCGCGCCGCGGCCCCGGCCCCGCGCGCGCCCATGACGGCGGCCGTGCTCCGGGAGGGCGTGTTGGAGAAGCGGAGCGGCGGGCTGCTGCAGCAGTGGAAGCGCAAGCGCTGCGTGCTCACCGAGCGCGGGCTGCAGCTCTTCGAGGCCAAGGGCGCGGGCGGCCGGCCCAAGGAGCTCAGCTTCGCCCGCATCAAAGCCGTGGAGTGCGTGGAGAGCACCGGGCGCCACATCTACTTCACGCTGGTGACCGAGGGCGGCGGCGAGATCGACTTCCGCTGCCCGCCCGAGGACCCCGGCTGGAACGCGCAGATCACCCTGGGCCTGGTCAAGTTCAAGAACCAGCAGGCCATCCAGACCGTGCGCGCCCGGCAGAGCCTCGGGACCGGGACCCTCGTGTCCTAGGCCGCAGGCTAACGTCTTCGCTTCCCGCGGCCATGGACGCGGTGTCGTGGGTCGTGCCAGGTGAGTTCTTGGGGTCTGAGCCTTTCTTTCCTCTTGCCCTCCCGTCTCCTCTCTCCTCTTTCCCCTACAGAGGAAATGCCCGCCCGGCCCCCGCCCCGCACCGTCCCCCCCCCACCCCAGCATGCCCTCTCAAAGCTGGCCGTCGTAGGGCCAATGGGGAGGGAAAGCCCAGGAGTCGACCCTGGGTGCCTGGGCCTGGGGCCAAGAGCCGGCCCTCCCCCTGGGGCGCCGGGCAGGGGTCCTGAATGTGCCTGCAGTGCCTGAGAGGAGGGTGGGCAGGATGTGCACCGCCCCCCCCAGGTCGGTTCTGCCCTGACTCAGGTGGAAGAGGCTAGCAGAACAGACCTCCAGGCGGCTGGGCCTCCACCCCCACCAAGGCAGGGCTCCTGGGCTGTGGCTTTCAGGGAGCTGCGGAGGGCGGAGGGGGGGTGAGCTTGCCCCCCCACCCCTTTCTGCTGCGACGACGCTCGTCCTGGAGCTTGACGGTGGGATTGAGGCAGGAAGACGGCCTCCCTCAGTGGCAGGGTTCTCAGGGTTGGGGCCAGAACCAAGGAGTCGTAGCTCCCAAGGTGGGACCTTGGTGGGAGCTGGGCTGGGCCTGGGAGCTCCACTACCTGTTCTCAGTGGTGGGTTTTGGGTCCTAGGGCTGAGCTGTTGGGAAACCAGGAGATTTGTGGGGTGTGCAGGCCAGGCCACTGATGCCGAGGAGGGTGGGCCTGTCCACCTGCCCCAGAGTGCCCGCCATGCTGGCTGGGCCGAGAAGGGAAGCTGGAGGAGGGGGTGGGGCCGGATTTGTGGTCAGCAAGGCTCAGGGGAGGGACCAGGAATAGAACCTAGAAACTGTGGCTCCTGGCCCTGTGCCGTCTTCCCCAGATGCCGCCCCCTCCCGGGGGAACCGGGCGCAGGTTGAGGAAGGATCTAGGTGTCGTTTCTCCCCTGGAAACCTGTATCCCCCTCGCCCCACTACCACCACCCTGCTGACTCTCCCTGTCCTGCAGCTTCTCACCTCGCCAGGTCGGGTCCGTTGAGCCTGGGGGTCGGTGCTGCACACCCCCGGCCCTCCTGTTAAGTGCCTCTCGTGGGGCAGTGCGGGGTCACTGAGAGGCCAGGCAGGAGGCAGACCTTCTGTCCTTAGAGCTGATCCCCTTTGATCCCCCAGGCCTCAGAGGCCGGGAGGGACAGCTTCCTGCAGTGATGACAGGGTGTTGGACAAATGCTGTTCTCTCCTGAAACGTTGGAGCAGGTTGGGAAGCTCTGGTACAAACAGCTCCTGTGGCTACTCGCCGCCCCCGTGTGTGCCCTGCCCTGACTGCTGTTCTTTCTTGCCAGCTTCCATGCCCCCTTTGGCTCGCGGGGTGTGACTGTGCTCCGTTTGGTGAGGCAGAGGCCATGGACGCGTGGAGGAGGCGTTGGAGCGTGTTAGGGGCGGCCGGGGCCGGGTAGCAGGTCAAAGGCCCCGAGGGGCTGAGGATGAAGATGCAGCCCCCGGGTACTCAGACTCCCGCTCAGGACCTTCCGGCCACCGGCCTGGCCTCCGAGATCGTGATGGAGAGCTGCCCTCCAAGCCCCCTCCCGCCACGGCCCTGCGTCTCTGCTGCAGACTGCTAACCGGCCCCCCGGCTTGGTGCCGTGCCCGGAGAAAGGCAGACCCCCGGGGGGCGCCGAGCCAGCGCCCCAGGACTCGGGAGGCCGGGCTGGCGCTCAGAAGAGGAACCACCTGGGCTCGCCTCCGGATTTACTTTGGCGGGGGTAGCTGATGGGTCTGAGGCCCACACCTGGGGGTCATCTGCTGCTTGGGTCCTTCTGGGACCCCCACCCATCCAGGCCTCTCTTTGCACAGTTCTTTCCCCCTCCTTCCCCTCTTCCCCCACTGCGGTACTAGGCCTGGAGGTGGTGGGGGGGTGGGGGGGTCAGCCATTACCATTTCACACCCGTCCACAAATGCAGATGCCCTGCAGAGGGCAGTGACCACACCGTTCGCTCGCTGAGTGGAATTCTTCGCCCGCCGCTAAGACCTGGTGCTTGGAGTATCTGTCCGCACCCCGCTTTCCCAGTCCACACCCCATCCTGCAGTCTCCAGCCTGGGGAGGGAGAGACCCTGCAACCCAGGGAACATGGACTCGGAGGTCCTAGGGGAGGGGCCGTGAGGCCTGCACGGGCCCACTCGGTCTCGAGAGACGCCCCTCTGCCTGCTCTCCTGGGGGGGCGGCTCTGCATTCTGGGTAGGGCCTGTCTCTGTCATTTACACACTTGGGCCTTGTACGTTAACACCGTTAAGTCTTCTCTGCGGGATGGTTGAAAACGAATAATTTCAGTAGCGGGGAAACCGAGGTACAGAGTCACAGCTGTCTTGAGTGACACAGAAACTGCCGATCGGGTAACCCACGTCCGGCCTCCCCTGTTGCCAAGCAGCGGCTGCCCGGCAGGGGCGGGGAGGCTGAATGTCCCCTGCAACGAGGCGGGGTCCCTCAGTGCTTCCAACCTGTTCGTTCCGCATCAGATTCCTCCTCCTGTCCGATCACGATCTCTGTCCTTTGTCCCCGTCCCTCAGAGTCCTCTGAAGCTTCTTGCTTATCTGATATGTGAACTACATCTTACAATCAAATAAGAACTTACCAGTTACCAAGGAATTTTTACAGATCTCTCATTTATGATCTCCTTAGGCTGCATACCCAGCCCATGATGGCAAATAAGCATCACCGTCCGTGCCAGCTAGTGTGCTGTGATCAATTGGTGATGTCTGCCGTGAGCTTTGGGAGGAAGGTGGGGAGGTTGGCAGCTCTTGTATATATGTGTGGGGAGAGCATGGTGTCTGCCACTGTTTCCTTGATTCAAGCTACATGAGAGGCTTAGCTTCTCCATCCTGCTCTAAAACGGCAGCCTCTAAACTAGAATCCTCAATAAATAAATAAATAAAGATAAAATAGAATCCTTGCTCTTTCCATCGAGCCCAAAGGTGACTTTGGTGATGGTGATGGTGAGGATTCAGGGAGGCGTCCAGACACTCAGACACGGGGGCGTGTTTGTGCACAGGTGGAATCGGGGTGCAGGACACACTCATTCAGCAGACATGCCAATGCCTCTTGCAGCCAGGTGCTGCGCTGGGCGCTGGGGCGCGGAGGTGAAGAAACACCCGATCTGAGCCAGAGCCCAGGGCGAGGAGGTACCTGCTGTGCCGGTAGAGGGGTGTCAGCGGCACAGGCGGTGTCCTGCCTGGCACTGTCCTGTCCGCAGCGGAGCCTGCAGGGGTGGTTCTGGAGCTTGGCAGCTCAGGACAGCAGGGGGCACAGCCAGTGTGGGGTGTCTGCGGGGGCACACACAGTGCAAGGGGAGAGTGGGCTCCCAGCTCCCGGCCCTCCCTCCTTTTTGGGAACAGCCAGCCCGTTGGTTCCAAGGATGCTTTGGTTCCTATCCAAACCCAGCTTCAGCTGCTCCCCTTGCTAGGAGGTCCCAGCCCCCGTGAAGGGGGTGCTGCCGTAGGACCCCCAGCACCAGCACAGACCCTCGAACAGACTCTCAGCAGACACTAGTGCCGGTGGCGGGTGTTGGGGGGGGGATAATCGCTCGAGCCCCGTAGCTGCTTGGAGGCGCCAAGAACTCGCAGCACGGGGATCGGGGCTTGCGCAGTGAGTCTCGTTTTTTAAAAGATACGTGGCCTCTCTGGGGTGTCTCTCTGCTTCCTGGGATCAGGGGTGTCCTCGCCACTCTGGCAGCTGAGTTTGGGACAAGGAGCACGGGCCCTCACCCCAAGAGTGCTCGGCTGGACCACAGAGCAAGGTCAAGGTCTCCTGGGGGCACAGAGGCCCCGACAGTGCCAGCGGACATGCACGAGATGGAAAAACTTCGCTCAGTTGGGACCCTGCCGTGAGGCCAGGGCGGGGCAGTCGCCACCATCTTTCCATTTGCCTCGGCGGCCACGGCTCACCCCTGCCCGATCTCTGAGTCATCAATGGGAAAATGAGACGGGCAAGTCCCAGCCTGGCGGCAGCTGGGAATCCACTGAGGCCGGGTGGGGAGGCGGGGGAGAAGGGCCCGGCTGGCTCTAGTCAGGTGAGCTGGGCTGGGAGCTGAGGCTTTGGCAAGAGCCAGCCTGTTGCAGGGAATGGGGACGAGTGCAAAGAGCTGCCGGAAGCAGAGGGTCTACCGCAGGAGGGAGCGGGCATCGCGCCCGTGACCCTGGAGTCTGGCGTTTCCCGGAAGCTGGGGAGTAGAGGCACCTTGGCGGCCAGGCGCAGGGACCCCAGCAAGACATTGTGATTCGCTGTGCGCAGGGCTGCCAGGAGGCTGTACTGGGAGCCCGGGCTGACCTCCTCCCAGCCACCTGAGTGTCCCGCCCAGGACGCAGTTCATCCTTCCGATTAAAACCTCCCGAGGTTTCCCCGATGCACAGGAAGGAAGTCCCAGCTCCCAGGAAGTGTGCCCTCCGAGGTCAGGGCTCTTTCCAGTGTCCGTCCCCACAGTCCCCAGCCGGCGCCCCTGCATGGGAAGCGCCAGGTCCCAGGACTAGCTGGGGGCCTTTGCTCAGCCCACAACCCCGCCATGGGGAGCCTCCCTGCTCGGTCCAGGCCAAGGAACTGCTCTCTGCTCTCCCGTCACCACGCTGCCTGGCGACAGTCGGTCACTCCCGTCACTATGTTCCTGCTGCCTCTGAGTTCCTGGGACAAGGCAGGCGATTCATCATCACGGTTGCAAACGGTAACCAAGCTTGCTCCGTGGGCACTGACCCACGATCAGCACAAGGGGGTCGTGGAACGTCCAGCCGCTGAGGTTGTGGCTTAGTTTTACATTCAGAAACTGAGGCCCAGAGAGGTCATGTGACTTGTTAGGAGTCACACAGCGGCTGACTGGCGGAGGAGCCAGGATTCGACTGGGCAGTGGGCCTCTAGATGTGTTCTCTGAATCCACACCAGACGAGTACTTCTCCCAGGATGAGCGGGCGAGTGACAGAGTGAGTTTGCCCGCGATTTCCTGGGGAGAAGGGAGCTCACAGGCGGGCACTGAGAGTACGCACTGAGGCCTGGGGGCCGCGTGAGGGCCGGAAGGGACCCTCCACAGACTCAGGTGGAGGAGGCTGCAGGGGTGGAGGGGTGACTGCAGCCAGGCCTTGAAACAGGAGGAGACACAGGGAGGTGTCCCCGGGTTGGGAGGATCTGTGGGTGCCCACAGGGTCAAGGTTGGGGCAGGATCCCCTGCAACAACGGAGGGACCCCGGGTCGGGGGAGGGGCACGAGAACGCTGGGGACAGTGCCGGTCCTGTGTTGGCCCAAATGCTGTTTGTCTCATCACCTGGGTACAGGGACCCCATCCTGCAGGGACAAGGGCTCTGGGCTCAGCGGACGTGACCCCGTGTGGCAACACCCTGGTCCCAGAGCCCCACAGGTAGGGCTCACCCCCCGCTGGGGCGACCGACCATCCCAGCTGGCCTGGGACTCTCCTGGTTTTAGCAGTGAAAGCTCTGTGTCCCCAGAAGCCCCTCACTCCTGGGCACTCTGGGACCATTGGTCACCCCCCTCCCAGCCCTGCCCAGGGTCAGAAAGCCTGGCCTCTCCCACCCTCCCCATCTCAGCAGTCAGCTCCGCCCACAGCCCGCGGCCCTGAGAAGGGACCACGCAGAGTCCCGGGCTGTGAGCTACTGTGTGATGGCCCGTGCGCTCCTCCGGCCCCTACGCTGGCGCCAGCAGACTTTCCTGCCGTCCTCAGAGGACGGCCAGGTCCCGGCTGCAGGGAGGAAGGAGAACCAAGTGTCCTCCGGGCTCTCCAATCAGCTCCACACCTGCTGCACCAGTGCCGAGCCTGCGCCACCTGCCAGGTACTGGAGCCAGAGCAGGCGGACTGAACGGGGAGGAGGGCTGTGCGGTCGGGGCAGAGCTCTGGGGGTGGGGCGGGATGCAGGGAACGTCTCCGGTGGTCTTTCCAAGGGGGTTAGGGGTCTGGCGGGGGACCGCACAGGGGAAGACCTGCCCTGGGCAGAGTTGCCAGGGCTGGAAAAGGTGAGGTGGCACAGAGCCTGGGAGCACAACAGGTGAGCACAGAGGAAGTAGCTGACTTGGAGCCCCCGACCGTGATCTCCGCTTCTCTCTCCATGCAGTGGGGAGCCCATCTCCAAGCCGCTGTTCTTACACACACACCCCTTTATTTTATTACATTGGAGAAAAATGTGAAAGGACAGAAAATTATAAAGAGGGAAACAAATATCTCTGTGTTCCCATCTTTGAGAAAATCTTTGCTAGCATTTTGGTATATTTCCTTCTACATTTACTCCTATGCAAATATATACGTAATATATAATTATATATGATCTGTAATATGTAATTATTTTCACACATGGGTCATTATGTGTATTATATCTTGATTTTTTTATGTATTAATATATTGTGTTATGAGGCCATGACATTAAATTTTTTTTTCTTTTCTTTCTGTTTTGTTTTGCGGTACGCGGGCCTCTCACTGTTGCGGCCTCTCCCGTTGCGGAGCACAGGCTCCGGACGCGCAGGCTCAGCAGCCATGGCTCACGGGCCCAGCCACTCCGCGGCACGTGGGATCCTCCCGGACCAGGGCACGAACCCGTGTCCCCTGCATGGGCAGGTGGACTCTCAACCACTGCACCACCAGGGAAGCCTGACATTAAATATTTTAATGCCTGTATATTATTCTATTACGTTTATATTATTTATTTGGCATTCAGTCCCTCATTCGTTGGATCCCCATGTTTCTTTTGATTTTTCCTTTGTTATATATAAGGCTGCAACGAACGTTTGCCTATTTAAATCTCTGCGTCTGGGGCTTCCCTGGTGGCGCAGTGGTTAAGAATCCGCCTGCCAATGCAGGGGACATTCGAGCCCTGATCCGGGAAGATCCCACGTGCCATGGAGCACATAAGCCCGTGCGCCACAATTACTGAGCCTGCACTCTAGAGCCCGCGAGCCACAACTACTGAAGCCCGTGCACCTAGAGCCCGTGCTCCGCATTAAGAGAAGCCACCGCAGTGAGAAGCCCGTGTACTGCAACGAAGAGTGGCCCCTGCTCGCTGCAACTAGAGAAAGCCCGTGCGCAGCAACGAAGACCCAACACAGCCAAAAATAATAAGTAAATAAAAATAAAATAAATTTATATATAAAAAAAAATATTTAAATCTCTGTGTCTCTGGATTTTTTAAAAAATAATTCTTTTTTTAATGTAAGTTTTATTTTTTTAAAAATCAAAGTATAGCTGATGTGCAATATTATATAAGTTACAGATGTACAATATAGGATTCACAATATCTATTTAAAGTTATTATAAAATATTGGCTATATTCCCCGTGTTGTACACTGTGTCCGTGCAGCTGATCTATTTTGTACATAGTAGTTTGTACCTCTTACTCCTCTCCCCCTATTTTGCCCTTACCTTCCCTTTCCCCCGTGGTAACCACTAGTTTGTTCTCTGTATCTGTGAGTCTGCTGCTAGTGTTATATTCGCTAGTTTGTTGTACTTTTTAGAGTCCTCATATAAATGCCATCATGCAGATCCTTTAGGAGACTTCTTGGAGCGGCACGGCTGGGCCCGCTGGAGAACAGGGTGGGTGCCGGTGAGCTGCTTCAGAAGGGCCGGTGGTCGCAGAGGAGGGAGACCTGGGGGCAGGGAGGTAGGTGTGGGGAGCCGTGGGGGGACTGGGAGGGGTCGGGGAGACGGTGGTGAGACAGCAGCCGTTTAGGAAATGCCCGTGTGGGCAGTGACGCAGGTCACCCACGAGCAGGTGTGCAGGTGGCCGCTGACCA
Organism: Stenella coeruleoalba; assembly: GCF_951394435.1. Lineage (NCBI taxonomy): Eukaryota > Metazoa > Chordata > Mammalia > Artiodactyla > Delphinidae > Stenella > Stenella coeruleoalba. Next base: position 125,034,161 of record NC_137169.1, read on the forward strand.
CCAAAGCGCTAATCATAGCCGCGAGGCCGTGTCTTTTTGGCCACGCTACTTGGCTCCCATTAAAACGGAGACGACATGGTCTACTTCCTGGATCACTGTGAGACGTGGTGGAGAGAGTGCCCGTAAAGGACACAGCACACAGATGGTGCACACGGCCGTCTGTGAGCACAGCCGCGTAGAAATCCTCCCCGCGACCTTGCCCACCTGATCCACATTTGGGGGGAAGCCGCGTGTAACTAACGTACTCAGGACCAACATCGAGCCCTCGGGGTGCAGCCTAAATTACACACAGGCTCTGCCAGACTTACCTCCCGTCCAGACGAAGAACTGCCACCAGGAAGAGTGGAAGCAGGGGCCCACGGTGGGGGGCCCAGGCCCTTCCCACTGCCCCCGGGGCCCCCTGGTTAGAAGGAGGCTGGAGAGAGACAGCAGGTCAGTATCTGTCAAGATTCCTCGTCATTAGACTGAGCTGCGCCGCCGCGATCTCCACCGGCACCGCTACCGGGCTGCGCTCCAGTGGCCCAGAGCCCTGCACACACACGCACACACGCATGCACACGCACATGCACGTCTGTCCCCCTGCCCGGGAAGGGAGGGCAGGTTACCCACCACGCCTGAGTTCCCAGAGCCTGTCGCCCACCAAGCCCAGAGGAGAGGGCAGAATGGGACCCAGGCCAGCCCTGGGAGCCTTGGCTGACGCCCTGTGGCGAGGGAGGTGGGCCTCCGCGCTAATCAAGATGGATAAAAGGACTAACGGAGCTCAGAAAGCGGTTCGAACACCAGCGATTAGTTATACTCGACTGGGGTGGTCGGGGCAGCCGTTTAGAGCTTTCAACTATTTGTGCAAAGGGAGACGTCAGACCCCATGCTTTCCCCACTTCCAAACCACGAGTGACAACATGCATTCCCCGCTCCCGTGGGTCCAGCCGCAATGGTCTGTTTCTCCAGCAAGCCCCCTCCCAGCAAGGTCTCTGGAAGACCCCTCCCCCGTCCTCTAATCTTTGTCGTCACCCTGTGTTTCCACCCAGGCCTCTGAGTCTCCAGGAACCTTCAGATGTGATCTTGCTGTGTTATCCCAACAGCCTGTGATATTGGACTATTTCCTGATAGATGCCGTGGTGAATCTTGGGCTGGGGGAGAAGCGCTTGGGGGGCAGGTAACGCAGGGCTGCTGTGCGGGCCTCGGGGCTTGGGGTCCAGGCGCCTGGTGGAGATTTAGTGAGTGGAGTCTGCTGAGTGGTGTCTCACACACACACACACACACACACACACACACACACACACACACACACACACACACACTGCGAGCTCCCATGCGTTCACTTAGCCTCAGAGGCCGGGGTCCTGGCTGCAAGGGCGACCTCATTCCTCCACTTCCTGTGTCTTCCTCAGACTGGTGCTCGCCTGTGCTTTTCTTTGCCAGATTCCATCTTTATCAAATACGTCCTGCAGAAGGGGGTCCACATGGGCAGTTGGCCTTGGCCACACTCTTATTGCCTGGGGTCGGTTTTCACAGATGGAGACAGAGCAGGTTTTCACAGATGGAGACACAGCAATAATCCTCTCTTTCTCCAGGAACACTGCAAATAAATAGGGTCA